>NW_028270147.1:21100581-21746206 GCF_037043375.1 Chiloscyllium plagiosum
GCTCTTGGCTACCTCCACCTCAGCCCCACTAATACAAACAGGGACCTGTTCTCCGCTCCACCTCCTTAATTTGACGACCAGTTCCTTCATTTTGCTGACACTGAGGGAGGGATTGTCGTCATTGCACAATGCCACTAGGCTCTCTATCTCTTTCCTGTGCTTAACTCATCACTTGAGATCTGACCAACTATGGTGGTGTCATCAGTAAATTTGTAAATGGGGTTAGAGCTGAATTTGGCCACACAGACATGATTGTATAAGGAGTATAATAAAACGGAGCACTGGTGTTGAGGAGAAGCTGCTGTCGCTTATCCTTACAGATTACAGTATGTGGGTCAGGAAATTGAGGATCCAGTTGCAGAGGGAGGAGCAGAGTCCTAGGTATTGGAGTTTGGAGATGAGTTTGATTGAAATAATAGTGTTGAAGGTGGAGCCAAAGTCAACTCGTATCCTTGTTGTCCAGATGCTCCAGGGTTGAATACAGGGCCAGGGAGATGGTGTCTGCCTTACTGTGACAGAAAACAAGTTGTAGTGGATCATGATAATCTGGGAAGCTGGAGTTGATGTGTGCCATTGCTAACCTCTTAGATGAAACGGTCATTTTTGCTTTGAAGGGTGAGCAACAAGATTTTTATGGGCGGCACGGTGGCACAATGGGCGGCACAGTGGTTAGCACTGCTGCCTCAAAGCGCCAGAGACCCGGGTTCAATTCCCACCTCAGGCAACTGTGTGTGTGAAGTTTGCACATTCTCCCAGTGTCTGTGTGGGCTTCCTCCGGGTGCTCCGATTTCCTCCCACAATCCAAAAACGTGCAGGTTAGCTGAATTGGCGAGGCTAAATTGCCCGTAGTGTTAGGTGAAAGGGTAAATATAGGGGAATGGGTCTGGGTGGCTTGCACTTCAGCGGGTCAGTGTGGACTTGTTGGGCCGAAGGGCCTGTTTCCACACTAAGTAATCTAATCTAATAATTTTAACAATGGAGTAATTTGCAAATTGGAACAGAGGAACAAATATTTTTTTAAAAATCCTTGTATGCATTTCGCCATCACAGGTTTACATTGGCTCCTATTGTATAATCCAATTAGCAAAAAAAAGCACACCAGTGGCCTTCCATCAGTAATTAATTACTTTGGATTAGTCTAGATTTGGAACTTGGTCTCAACCTAAAATTGAGCAGTGAGCATTGGTTAGGTTTAATGCTATGAATATGAGCTTGATTCCTGCTGGAAATATATGTTTATGGAACACAGCATAGGACTCAAATATGATGCTTGTTATGATAAAATAACTCATCACAGTCTCCATGTTTTAGGTGAAGTATGGAAGATTTCTCCGGAACATTTAATGAGTCAGCAGTAAATTTGGATTTGGGACGGAAGAAAACAAAAAAAAAATCAGCAGAAGGAACAGATATGTGACTTAGACAATAGACAATAGGTGCAGGAGTAGGCCATTCTGCCCTTCGAGCCTGCACCACCATTCATTAGGATCATGGCTGATCATACTCAATCAGTACCCTGTTCATGCCTTATTTCCATAACCCTTGATTCCACTATCCTTGAGAGCTCTATCCAACTCTTTCTTAAACGAATCCAGACACTGGGCCTCCACTGCCTTCTGGGGCAGAGCATTCCACACACCCACCACTCTCTGGGTGAAGAGGTTTCTCCTCATTTCTGTCCTAAATGGCCTACCACTTATTTTTAAGCTGTGTCCTCTGGTTCGGGATCACCCATCAGCGGAAACATGTTCCCTGCCTCCAGAGTGTCCAATCCTTTAATAATCTTATACGTCTCAATCAGATCCCCTCTCAGTCTTCTGAACTCAAGGGTATACAAGCCCAGTCGCTCCAGTCTTTCAACATAAGATAGTTCCGCCATTCCAGGAATTGACCTCGTGAACCTACGCTGCACTCCCTCAATAGCCAGAATGTCTTTCCTCAAATTTGGAGACCAGACCTGCACACAGTACTCCAGGTGTGGTCTCACCAGGGCCCTGTACAGCTGCAGAAGACATATTATAAGAGTCTGAGCAAGACAAATACCTGAAATATTGACCTGCTGAACTTGAGCACCAAGGTTTATTGAAAGATTAAGACCTTAAATAATTTGAAAGTCTTAATCTTTCTACTTTGTATTATCTTTAACTGTTAAAAACATTTTAATTACAAAGTGCAACAAGCTGTAATTTTGAATAACATTAGCAAAGATGTTTTACACATTTTTAACTCTTTCACATAGTCTTTTGATAACATTAAATCAGGGAATATTCCACAACTAACTGAAAATAAATACTTATAAATATGATCTAGAATTTCTTCTAACAATTGCGCGGCCAAGTAGTAAAGTAATATTGTAGGATACAGTCTTGTAACTGGGACTTCAGGTATTTTGAGCTTTTGATCTTGATTAAGCCTTTAGGGGCAACCATTGTCACAGGATAGTATTATTTCAGAATAAACAGATGGTAATGATTTACCTTTGTGACCGTGTGTAAAACTGTCCATGGCTGTATAAATTGCCCCAACCTGATTCTCCTCCGCATTTCCCAAGTAGCTTTCAGCTAAAATTGTAGTCAGTTAGATGCATAGATCAGTGAGTCTTGACCACAAATGGAAAATGAAAACACGAGCAGCAGCTCATCCACAAAGCTTACAAAAACAAGGCCCCCTGAGACTGTTCAGTGAGTTGTTGCCAAGCCATTGCAAACCATGTGATCTCAGGTTTAACTGATTAATGCTTAGTCATATTGAACTAATGCAAAAGTTACAATGGTCAAGACAATGCTGCCCCAAGGGCAAAGTACAGAGGTAGAAAATGCAGCAAAATGAAATTCCCTACTATTGCTACCAACCAGTGACTGATGGAGGTGAATGTGTGGGCATCAAGTGAGGGGGGACCTGAATTCAATTGTGATACCTTCCACAACCTACTCTGCCTGTCAATCTACTTAGCTTGGTTCACATAAATCAGAGGGTGACCATTATGGGACTATAAATGATTAAAGTGAGTCAGTTAATACAGGAGAGGGAAGATGAGAAAATACAAAATAACTGGCAAAAACAACACACTGCTAACAAGTCTGCCCACTTTGACTGGAAAACCTTTGACCAAAAGTAGATGTTTGTGATTGGTACCAGAGATAAATTGCGAGCTTGACTTGACGTATATAATTTCACTACAAAATTGGCATAATATGGTCAAAAAGATATTGGGGTCCTTGGTTTATAAATCGAGACGAAGAGTGGCACAGAACAATAGTTTTGTTAAATGTTTACTGCTTAGAATCTCAGCTGAAATGTTGCATCTCCAATTCTAAGCATCATTGTTAAGGAAGGTTGCAATAGTCTTGAAGATGGCAACCAGGCTGGAGAAGCTGGAACTGCTCTCCATAGTGGGGGTTAAGGGAAGATTTAATAAAAGCGCTCAAATTCATGAATGGGTTTGATGATACAAAGAAGAAGAAAACTATTTCTAAAATGCAGAGTAATATTGATGAAATATTGGCGAAAGAGGCAGAGCTCAGAAGTGACAACTTTGAGAAAGGAATTAGACAAATTTTTGAAAGGAAAAATTTGCAAGGCCTTGGAAAAACAGCAAAGCAGTAGAGCTAATCAGATAATACTTTCACAGAGTTGACACAGGCATGCAAGCTGCATGGTTTCCAATGTTGCAATATTTTATGGCTCGAAATTCAAAATTATAAAAGAAACAATGCACAGTCAATAATGAGAAATTATCAATACTTGGCATTTGTGCAACAAATTTGCATCACAATGCATCATGGATTAAAATATATGTCCTGGATCTTGTGCAGCTTGCTTGTCCCAACATGGGTGCACAACATGGGTGAAGATAATAGACTGCTTGATACCTCCCATGGAAAGAGCAATTAAAAATAAATAGATGAATGACCATGCTCATTGGCCAATTTCATGGCTCCACAAGTAGAGATCAAGGAGGAAGCTATCTGCCCACTTCTGCAATTACACTTAGTTGTGAATAGCAAAACCCAAACCAGATAAATATCATGTTAACATAAATACAGAATGGCTGAAGAATTGAAGCCAGATAACTAAACCAGAGACTGGAAATGAATGGTTGAGATGCTCGATTATCACCTCTCGGCTAGGGCAAGGATAGTCAAGTTTTTTTAAATTGGCCTTAAAATCATAGAAGGAAAATTATCTATGGTGGCCACTATGATTACTATTCAGCTGCCCCCACTAGAAACACATGCATTAACATTTGTTGAATGGATGGGGTGGGGGAGGAGGATGGAAACAGCCTCAGCAGTATCAACAATCTCCATTACATGACTGAAAAGTCTGATAACACTATCATTCAAAGCTTACAGATGTGAGAAACATCTTGAGAGGGGTATAGGATGGAGGTTGCCTAATGCCTATGAATCACATCCCAGCAAAAAGTAAACTCCTTCAGGAGAGCTTGGAAGGGGCAACGCTTGTTGAGAACATTTGCATTAAGATACATCTCATTTAAAACAACTTACTTGGTTTCCCATCAAAATAATCTATACTTCAATTCAACTTCTATTCACTGGCTAGTGCAGGATCATTTTTAGACATAGGATTGAATGCGTAAATTCTCTTTTAACACAAATTCAATTCATTCTCCTTTTAACTATAATTTAGTGACATCTGGTAATCCTGCTCTGCTGCCTAAAAGTGTCTTAATTATGAAAAGTCACACAACTTGAAGTAAAATTTAAAACAAAGGAATTATGGCCAATGGAATTAGCATGTAGCAAATGTTGCTTAAGTGGCAACCAATTTTAAACTGACACTGCAACTATGACAATGAAAATGACAGGAATGATAAATAAACAAAATACATCTACTGGAGTACGTTGAACACAATGGAAAAATGGGGAAAGGGAGATAAGATGAGGAATGTTGCTATCTCATGAAGACGTATGTGAGTAAGTTCACAGAAGAAAGCTGCACTAGCAGATTTACATCAGAACCAGCTGCAGTTTCCAGAAGGCAAAATTTGTTATAAGAAAAAAAAAGTGTGTTACAGATAATGCAAAAGATTAACAGAAACTTAGATTTTATCACTTACCTCATTTTTCAGTTCATCTATCTGATCCTTCAGTTCTCGAATATATTGGGTGGAGTCTGAGTTGTTAAGTTGGCCTTTAACTTTACCCTCTTCTTTCTGAAATGGAGAAGAAAAACATACTACACTTATGCCTACATTTCTGTTAAATAAAAAAAACTATTTCATAAAAATCAACAAATAATTTTTCAAGTCGAACCTGTAACTTTTCCATAAAAGATTGGTTAACTTGGAAACAAGCAGCATGATATTGATTCGACTAATTCACAACATAGATGATTAAAATGGAACAAATTGAAAATTGTTCTGCCGTACTTGGACTACAAAGTTGTCCAAATTGAAACATCTAATTTGTTATCATAATGAACAGAACAAAATATTGTTTGTACCCCCTCAGTGAAGCACATTCACCAACTTTGTGTGTGAGCTCAGTGCTACAGTTGTATTTCACACTACAAAAAAAGTGCAGACACTCCTTACAAGGTCAGAACTAGTTCAATTTTAAAAAATTCTAGATTGCCAACATTTTATAATTAGCACAGTATGCTGTAATCTGCAAGTGGAACTGAAATGGTGCGTTATGCCAGAGGTAGTGGTATTGCCTTTTGAGATATATCAAAAGTAAATCCTTAAAATATATTCAAAATTAATTTGAGACAATAGGTTGATTAAGATATTACCAATGATTGTGCTGTAATGAAATATATATTATGACCAAACTTTTCCTGTACATTGAACTTTGTGCTTTTATTCTTTTTCCATGTATAGCAAAGTTGAAAGCACCAAGTGTGGAAACAATTTGTAAAATTGCATGTTGTGCATATGTGCCCAGGCTTTCAAAAACTTAATAAAAATATTTAGCATTTTAAGGTTCTCAATGTTTTTACTTTTAGTATCCCTTACTCAGAATTCTTGCGATCCAGTCTCAAAAGACTTGCAAAAATTCACACTGCCAGAAAATGACTTCTCAGAGACTGGCAGCCATTTTGAAGGTGCTCTGGATATTGCTAATTCCTCTTCTTTACCCATGTTTTCAGGTGGGAATTCAGTGGGAAAGAGGAACCTCTGCAAGACTGGGAGCATTGAAATTTATCTGTGAAGTACCTTCTCTATATCAGAAGACTATTAGCACATAGGTACAAAATTGGTATCTCAGCTGTTAGGATAGCTATTTTGCAGTGATGCTAACTTGCAGTTCATAAAGCTCTCTTACAGGAACTGGGAGAAAGTAAATTCTGAACCAAAAATTCTGCTACATAGCTGCCGTTCCTCTTGAAATATTACAATGAACTTTTCAACCTTACAAAATCATTTACTTGAGATAACAAGACGACACTGAGAGGCTATATTTTGAGTTCTGCGTACAATTCTGGTCACCCTGCTACAGGAAGGATGTTACTGAACTGAAAAGTGTACAAAAAAGATTTACAACATGTTACTGAAACTGGTAGATTTAAGTCATAAGGAGAGGCTGGATATTTGGGACTTTTTTTCTTGGAGCATAGGAGACTTAGTGGTGACATTTTGAGGTTTATAAAATCATGAGGGGCATAGATAAGGTGAATAGCCAAGGTCTTTTCCCCAGCATAAAGGAGTCCAAATAGGTTTAAGGTGAGAGCGAAAAGATTTAAAAAGGACCTGAGAGGTAACCTTTTCACACAGAGGATGGTACATATGTGGAACGAGCTGCCAGAGGAAGTGGTAAAGGCAAGTATAAATACAACATTTAAAAGACATTTGGTCAGGTACAATGATAGGAAAGGTTTAGAGGGGCATGGGCCAAATGTAGGCAAATGGGACTAGTTCAGTTTAGGAAACCTGGTCAGCATGGACTAGTTGGGCTGAAGGGCCTGTCTTCATGCTCTATGACTCTATCTTACCATTTAACGTGTGACAGTATTTTTGGACATAGCTCTGCATTACTGTTTGGAATAAAAACTACTGCATACAGGCTGTTGTGTCAAGGTCATTGTTATATGCTTTATGGTGCACATGACAAGTGGTCATTGAAGGAAACCTCAAGATTGGACCAATCTGATCTTTATGTGAAAGAGGTATGGATCCAGAAGGAGTTAAAACATTCTGATTGGACATAGGATTTAAACTGTAGGTTTAAATCATCAAGAGAAAAAAAACAAAGTGAAGAGATATGTCAAGTCACTCGCACATCACTCGAGGAACATAAAAAAATTCCTCTAGTATTAACAGATTATCCACATTTGCAAGTACAAATGAGTTTCAATTTCTCGCTAAAGAAGCATTTTACCAAATTAAACTCAGATTCCAAACTCACACCTTTAATCTCAGACAAACTTTGCTGAACTGGGATTCATTACTTTCTCACTGATATAGTGAATCAAATTGTGCTGGGGACTGCACAAGACTTCTGGGAATCAGTGTGGCGTTGAGGTTTTCCTCAGCTAACTGATAACAGAAAGCAGTTACCAAGCTTCCTAGTTGGAAACATATGGCTTACAGGTGCCAGTTCAACTGTAAAGAAATGTCAGAAGCTAGAAGTAATGACTTCCCTGTTTCTATGTATTTCAGGCTGCATTGAATAGGATTTCACTTTTATTTTTCCATAACACTGAGACGAAATGTTTCTCTCCCTGCCCCCAACCATGTCCCAAAGACTGATTTAAAAATCAGATATATGACTAGACTGTGGACTAGATCCAAGGACTAGTAGATCTCATGCAGATTGCCACTCAAGTTTTTTTTTAATGAAAGAAGGGTGCTTTGCATTTCTGAGAAGAAATTATGCTCAAAAATGTGGATCCATACTTCCATTAGTTCTTTCAGGCCGGTCAGAAGTGAAACTAGCAGCCCTTTTCACAATAGTCCTAAATTTAAAGGCCCTAACAGCCACTTTGACAGGGGCTCTTCCAAGTAAGGAAGGTGCCAAGGTGCAAGGTAAATGATTCAGTGTTTAGGGAATATCAGAAGTGGTCCAACAGGAGGATGGGGACAGGTAACTATTTTACTTAATTTCATTAAAACATTACAAGGCACTTCACAGGATTGAAATCCAGCAGAAATTTACAAAGTCAGATAAGACGACATGAGGATAGGTGACAAAAGCCTTTCATAAGCAGCATCTTTAAGGAGGAAAAGAAGATACAGAGACAGTCACTTAAGGAGGGAATTGCTGAATTTAGAACTGACAGCTGGAAAAATGGTCACTAACTGTGGAATGATTAAAATTAGACAGGCTTAGACCCACAAACGTCTTGTTATGAATTGCCCCGTACTGAGTTACCAGCTTTGGACGTATCATTTGGAGATTTGATTCTTGTCAACAAGAGAAAGTGAAAGCTGTCGGGTGATACTTCAGAAAGCCAGTTGGTAGCTAGATTCCAGACTGAGAGACTCTTGGGAAGAATTCCTTCTTCTAGGGAAGATGACAAGTATGGAAAATTCATGCATGTGCCGACAGACATCTTCAACTTCGTTTTTTTTAACAACGTGAAAGTTTAACAAGCTGTTTTTTTCATTTCATTTTTGGTCACTACAATGTGGTGAAACCCCAAATAATATGAAAAGCATTGCAACACATGACTGAGCCCTTAAAAAAGGGATCCAAACAGACATTTTGACTACTACTCTTAAGATGTTGCTTTTGGGAATTTAACAATTTGGAAAATGGCATAGCTGCTTCTTAACAGCTTAATCTGGTAAAACTTCACACAGCAGTTGGGGAGGGTTCAAATCCAAAATGACACGTATATGGGAACCTATACAGGGAGTCAGAAGAGAGATCAACAGGGGCACAAAAGTTGACAAAAGATTGGGAAATAAAAAAAGCAATAGGCAGAGAGTTCAATGGCAAACATCAAATAGGGTCACAGTGTAAAATAATGTAAATGGGTCTTGTAAAGACAAGACTAAGGCCTTGTGCCTTAACGTTCAGAGCATTTGCAATAAAATGATGAATCAGTCGCACAAATACATATAAACAGTTAAGATATTGTTGGGATTATAGAGACATGGCTGCAGAGTGAGTAGGAATGGGAACTGAATATCCAGGGGTATGCAGTATTTAGGAAGGACAGACAACAAAGAAAAGGAGGTGGGGTAGCATTACTGGTTAAAAAGATCATTAATGCAATAGTGAGGTAGGATATTAGCTCCAGTGAAATAGAATCTGCATGGATGCAGTTTAGAAACACCAAGGGACAAAAAAAAACTAAGTACATCCCCAAACCATAGTAGTAATATTGAGGAAGACATTAAACAGAAAAGTAGTGACAGAAATAAAAAAGGTACAGTGTAATTATGAGTTTGATCTGCATATGAACTGGACAAATCAAATCAGTTATAATAATGTAGAGGGAGAATTTCTCGAGTGTGTATGAAATGACTTTCTGGATCAACATGTTGAGGAATCAACTAGACAGCAGGCCATCCTAGACCGAGTATTGTATAAGAAGAAAGGAATAATTGACAAGCTAACTCCGCAAGGCCCTCATGGGAAGAGCTACCATAATACAGAAATTCTTCATTAAGATGGAGAGTGATTTTGAGTCAGGTTCTGAATCTCAATAAAGGAAACTACGATGGTATGAGGTGCAAGTTGGCCAAGTTAAGCAACATTACTTCGAGGGATGAACATTAAATGTCTGACATTGCTTTTAAGTAAAGAATGCATGGAGGAACTGCAACAATATTTTATTCTTGTTGGGCACAAAATTAAAGTGGGAAAGATGGCCTGAAATAGGCTAGTAACAGAAATTAAGGAGAATATTAGATCGAAAGAATCGGCATACAAATTGGCCAAAAACAAAAAGCAGGCATTTGAAGCAGTTTGGAATTCAGCAAAGGGGAGTAAAAGGGACAGATTGAGAGGGGGAGATTACCATCAAGTGTTAGCTAGCAGAGGGCATACAAATTAACTAAACATTTCTACCGGTATGTGAAAAGAAGCAGACTAGTGAAGACAAATGTAGCTCCCTTACAGACAGAAATACACTATGTTATAATATGGAACAAAGAGGTGGAGGTCAATTAAATGCACACTTTGGTTCTGACTTATAGAGTCATACAGCATGGATACATACCCATCAGTCCAACTTGTCCATGCTGACCAGGTTTCACAAACTAACTGGTCCCACTTGTCCGCATTTGGCCCATTTCCCTCTAAACCTTTCCTTTTCATGTATGTATCCAAGAGTCTTTTCATTGTTGTAATTGCACCCGCCTCTACCACTTCCTCTGGCAGCTTGTTCCATATACACACCATCCTCTGCGTGAAAAAGCCCCCATCAGGTCCCTTTCACATCTTTCTCCTCTCACCTTAAAAACATACCCCCTTGTTTTGAATTCTCCCAACCTAAGGAAAAGACCTTTGCTATTCACCTTATCTATAACTCCATTAATTTGATAAACCTCTAAAAAGGTCACCCCCTCAATCTCCTATTCTCCAGTGAAAGTAGTCCCAGCCTATCCTACCTCTCCTGTCCTGGCAACATCCTGATTAATCTATTCTGAACTCTCTTCAATTTAATAATATCCTTCCCAAAGCAGAATGAGCAGAACTGTACACAGTACTCTAAAAGCAGCCTCACCAACATCTTGTATAACCTCAACATGACATCTCACCTTCTATACTCAATGGTCTGAGCAATGATGGCAAGTGTGCTAAACGCCTTCTTAACTACTCTATCTACCTATGACCCAATTTTCAAACAACTCTATGTACCTCAATCCCTCGCAGCTCAATGTGTTGGTGAATCATAGGCCAGTTAGCCTAACATCAATAGTGGGGAAAATGCTAGAATCCAGTATAAAAGATTTAATAGTATCTAACTTGGAAAACAGCAACTGGATTGAACAGAGTTGGCATGGATTTTGAATGGGAAATCGTACTTGACAATCTACTGGGCATTTTCGAAGATATAATTAGGAGTTGATACGGGGGAGCCAGTGGATGTGGTTTACATGGACTTTCAGAAGGTTTTTGACAAGGTCCCACATAAGACATCAGCATGCAAAATTAAAACACGTGGAATTGAGGGAAGTGTACTGACATGGATAAAGAACTGGTTGGTTGACAGGAAACAAGTCGGAAGAAAAAGCTCACTTTGAGTGGCAGCCAGTGACCCAAAGGGCTACTACAGGGATCAATGCTTGAACCCCAGCTATTCATAATATTATTAGTAATTTAGATGAGGGAATTAAATATAATATCACTAGGTTTGCAGATGACACGAAGCTGGGTGAGAGGGAGAGCTATGAGGAGGATGCAGTGATACTTCATTGTGATTTAGACAAGTTGAGTGATTGTGATTGAGACAAATGTATGGCAGATGAAGGGGTTTATCCACTTTGGTAGCAAAAACAGGAAAGCAGATATTTTTTGAATTGTGATAGATTGGGAAAGGTGCAATGAAATTGGGTGTCCTTGCACAATAGCTGCTGCAAGAAAGAATGCAGATGCAACAGGTGATGAAGATGGCAACTGGTATGTTGATCTTTATAGCGACAGGATTCCAGTACTGAGACAGGGATGTCTTGCTGCAACTGTGAAGGGCCTTGGTGAGACCATATCTGGGAGTACTGTGTGCAGATTATGTCTCCCTTCCTGAGGAAGAATGCCCTTGCAATAGATTTTACCAGACTGATTCCAGGGATGTGGTACTGACATAGAAGGGAAATTGGATTGGCTATAATTATATTCACTGGAATTTAGAAGAATGAGGGAGACCTCACAGAAATCCATAAAATTCTAACAGGACTTCCTTGTCCTATGAGGAGCAATTGAGAACTTTGGGTCCCCACTCAATGCAGTTTAGAAGGATGAGGGGGTATCTGATTGAAATTTACTGCATACTGACGGGCCTGGATAGAGAGGATGTGGACTTGATGTTTTCGCCAGTAGGAGAGACCAAGATCCAAAGTACAGCCTCAGAGCAAAGGGATGACCCTTTAGAACTGAGATGAAGAGGAATTTCTTCAGCCAGAGAGTGATGAATCTGTGGAACTGATTGCTGTAGAGGGCTGGGGAGGCTGAGTCATTGCAATTAAGACAAAGGTACATAGGCTCTTGATTAGTCAGAGAATCAAGGATTATGGAGAGTAGACAAGAGAATGGAGTTGAGACTCATCAGCCATGATCGAATGGCAGAACAAACACAATGGGCTGAATTGCCAGATTTTGCTTCTATACGTTATGATCTTATGAACTAGATGGGGTAAACAGAGGAAGAACATTCCCATGAACAAGTAGTCCATAACTGGAGGACAAAATATATTTTGGTCGGAAGAATGTAAAAACAGAATATTCTTTAAAAGGGTGAGAAATTTCTAAACATTGAAGTTCAGAAGGATCTTGGGTGGACCAGTCAAGGAACATAAGTAGTATGCTTTTTTAACTTACAGTTTCTACAAGGTGATAGGAGTACAAGAATAAACTTACCTTGTTGCATTTGTATATAGCTTTTGTAATCCCACCTTGAATAATATGTGCAATTTTTGTCTTCGTATTTATGAATAATATATTTGAATTGGAGCAGTTCATCAGAAGTTCATGAGATTTGGGGTGAAACAATTGCCCCACAAGAGTAGACTAAGTAAACTGGACTTATTCTCTCTGGAGTTTAGAAGAATGAAACATGATATAATTGAAATACAACTGGAGGAAAGCTAGTTTTCCAGTTCTCCAGTTTTTTTTGCTCATTCAATTAGCCTGCCTTCATCTCCACATGGTAAACACAAAGAGGCTGCAAAAAGATAGGTCCTTGATAAACAAGGGGTGCAAGGTAATTGGAGGTAGATAGGAATGTGGAGTAATCAGGATCTGGTTAAGTGACAGAGTAGGCTGAAGGAGATGATAAGCCTGCTGCTCCTACTTCATATATTCATGTTCATATGCTCACAGCTTGTATTCACACCTAGCTTTGTACCATTAGCAAACTTAGATGCATTTCTCTCTGTTTGTTTGTCTGAGTTATTAATTTAGATTATGATGTTGACTCTTAACTATCACTGGGCCATTAGGGATCAGCAATAAACACTGGCCTGCCAGTGACCTAAAGGGCAATTTTTCATGCAATGGGTGGTGCATGTATGAATTGAGCTGCCAGAGGAAGTGGTGGAAGTTAATACAATTACAACATTTAACAGGCATCTGGATGCATACATGAAAGAAAGGATTTAGAGGGATATGAGCCAAATGCTGGCAAATGGGACTAGATTAATTTAGGATATCTGGTCGGCATGGACAAGTTGGGCCAAACGGTCTGTTTCCATGCTGTGCAATTCTATGTCTCAATATTCCCTCCAGATTATATACAGTACACATAATTCACCACCGTGTCATTTAAAATTAGCTTTCCTGAAAATCTGCATTTCATATTTTGCTCCAATTCTAAATCAGAATGCCACATGTGATAATGTGACAGTTGCTAGCATTCAAGTGGTTTCAATGCCTCTAATTTCCAACACCATCTCTCACTAATATACAATACCCTTCTTTTTGAATATACTGTGAAGTAGTACTCCTACATTACTGTTTGAATCATTAACCATATTAAGTTGTTATAAAGCAAATAATCATTCAGAAAAGTGTCCTTATAGCTCTGATTGCATCTTAATCTAGTGCACATTAGTAGTCTCATTCGATTTTAAAGTTGCACTCAGCGCATCTCTAATGAATGGGTTAAATACACTATCTTAGAACCTATGGATTCCTTCACTCTGGCTTGATCTCTTCTTGCACCACAGGTCTTTGCATTTGGTAAATGAAAAGGAAACCACATCCTATGTTCTCACAAGGTTTTCTATCTTCTGGATTCTGCTATGTGTTTAAATGGAACCTGCATTTATTTTCAAAGTCATTTTGTATGTAGGTTAAAATTTGATTTTACACTAACCAGCTACATATTTCATGAAGGTGAGGTACAAATATTATATGCTACAATTTGTTAACTACTCTGAATATGAATGTTTTTTTTCTCACCAGTCCCTTCTGATATCCCAGAGGAATCTACTTTAGGTCTCCATCAGTCCCAACTGAATCATATTCAAAACGGTATCCTGGGGAAATTTATTTTGCTAACTTGCTGTCCACTGAGAGGAGAAGTGTGGGAGGCCATTTTAACACCCAAGGGTGGCTGGGTGGAGACTAAAATTTGGCAAGTCAGAAATCTATTCTCAACTCACCCTAAATGTGTCAACCTGTGGTTGAAACAGATATTTGAGAGTTAGGCAGCTAAGCAGAGGTGAGCCAATAAATTAAATACTCTAAATGAGATTGATTGCCTTGACTTTAAAAAGCTGTTAAAAAAAAAAGTAGATTGTAAGTGCTGTGGGCTGAGCTTTCCAGGAATTGGCAATTCAGCAGCTGATTGAAGATGCAAAGGGCCAGATCTAGCAGATTTTGACTTATTAGGTGCCCAAGTTAATAGTGCAGGTGGAGTGGAATGTTACCCACAATTCTCACAAACTACATGGTCTCCTCTCTCATCACTATGGCACATCCTAACACCACCATGATTTGGAACTATCACCGTATTCTAACAGATGAAGGGCTTAATAGACAATCAATTTTTCAATGCATAATTTCAGTTACATCACACTGTAAATTTTTGCTATAAATTCTGTGTTACGATCGAGCCCTCCACTATCACCTGGTAAAGGAGCGTCGCTCCGAAAGCTAGTGTGCTTCCAATTAAACCTGTTGGACTATCACCTGGTGTTGTGATTTTTAACTTTGTAACACCACCATAATATCAGAGCCCCTGACTCCAAAGTTATGGTTCAGAATCATCAAAAATATAAATTAGGAGCAGGGATAAACATTCATCCCCCTTTCAAGCCTCCTCCCTCATTCGGTTTGATCATGGTTGGTCATTCAACTTGGTATCCTATTTCTGCTTTCTGCCCATACGTTTTAATCCCTTTAGCCCTAAAAAGTGTATCTCTCTCCTTCATGAAAACATCCAGTGTTCTGGCCTCAAATTCTTTCCATGGCCAAGAATTCCACAGGCTCACCACTCTCTGGGTGCAGGCATTCCTCCTCAACTCAGCCCAAAATGGCCTGGATCTTCGGTGGACCAGTCAAGGAACATAAGTAGTATGCTTTTTTAACTTACAGTTTCTACAAGGTGATAGGAGGACAAGAATAAACTTACCTTGTTGCATTTGTATATAGCTTTTGTAATCCCACCTTGAATAATATGTGCAATTTTTGACTTCGTATTTATGAATAATATATTTGAATTGGAGCAGTTCATCAGAAGTTCATGAGATTTGGGGTGAAACAATTGCCCCACAAGAGTAGACTAAGTAAACTGGACTTATTCTCTCTGGAGTTTAGAAGAATGAAACATGATATAATTGAAATACAATGAGTTTGATAAAGTAGATAATCAGAGGTTATTTTCTTGTTCTAGTTTCTCCAAACTAGTTTCAGGGTAAAAGGTTTACTATTTTAAGATTTAAATAAGGAGAAATTTCTTCATTCAACGGATTGTGAATCTTTGCAATTCCATACCCAAGAGTGCTGCAGATGCTTCATTGTTGATTATATTTCAAGCTGTGATAGACAGATTTTTGACTCTCTGGGAACCAATTATGTGCAACGTGAGCAGGAGAGTAATGTTAAAGTGTTTCCTGAAGAAGGGCTTATGCCCGAAATGTCGAATCTCCTGCTCCTTGGATGCTGCCTGACCTGCTGCGCTTTTCCAGCAACACATTTTTCAGCTCTAATCTCCAGCATCTGCAGTCCTCACTTTCTCCCAGTAGTGTTAAAGCCCAACATCAGCTATGATTATATTGTATGACACAGCAGTTCTAATGGATATATGGTCTATCCTGCACCAATTCTTTATGAAATGTTTCTCCATAGGTAACACAAAAATAAGGGGAAATGGAAAGGAAAACGTTATCACCTTTTGGGCATTGGAAGGATGGATGATAATATTAAGAATACCTGAAAAATGTCCCTACACTTGTAGTCTTTTGTGGGACATGGACATTGCTGACAAGATTAACATTTGTTGTAATTATCTAATGGCTCTATTCATCCTTGAGGAAGTAGTTATTCAGCACATTCTCAAACTGCTGCAGTGTTAGGGAAGGAGTTTCAGAATTTGGATCAAATAACAAAGAAACAGACATATTGTTCCAAGTCAAGATGTCATGTGGTTTGCAGGGAAAGATGGTGATATTTCCTTGTCCCTGTTGTACACAAAGGTGGCAAAGACTACGTGTTTGGAAGGTGCTGCTGAAACAGCTGCAGCAAGTGGTTGCAGTGCAACTTGCAGCTAGCACACTCAGCAACTACACTGTTAGAGATGAACAGAGTTAATGTTCAAATTGTGGACGGGCCAATCAAGCAGACTACTTTGACCTTCCTGAAGAAGGGCTTATGCCCGAAATGTCGATTCTCCTGCTCCTCGAATGTTGCCTGGCCTGCTGTGTTTTTCCAGCACCACATTTCTCAACTTTGGTGGTATTAAGTCATGTCATTGCTCCATTTATCAAAGCAAGTAAAGAATATTTAATCACATTCCTAACTAGTGTCATGCAAATGGTGGAAAGACTTTGGGGAGTTGTCAGATTGCACAAATACCCAGATTCTAAAATGCTTGTGCAAACAATATTTAATGTGGCTGATCCAGTTACAGTTCTGGTCGTGGATCACTCAAGATGTTGATGATGGTCGATTTACCAATAGTGATGCCCTGAACATCAAGGAGAACTTAAAGTTATTCAAACATTGTCATTGCCTGGTACGTGTGTGAATATTACTTGGCATGTATCAGCTCATGAATATGGCTGCAAGAGGGGACACCCATTGCTTCAGGACCTAAGGAGTTGCGAATTGAACACTACACAATCAGCAGCAAACATTCCCACTGCTGACCTTAATGGATGAATGGTCATTGATGAAGTTGCTAGTTTAGCCTTGGGCCTTGGACACCACCTTGAGATCACCATTCCTTCTAGGCTCCACAATCCAAGGTTTTGAGCATAGCGAAGGGGGTGCTGACATGTTTTGCAGCATTGACTTCATTTTTGGGAAGACACTGCCTTGTATGGACCTTGGAAGTTCATGCGAACAAAAGCAAATGAGTAAAAATACTGCCTGCGATACTGCTGCAGTGATATTCTGAGTTTTAAATGTCTGGCCCTTAACAACAACCATCTTCCTTGATGCCAATTTGACTCCAGCCAGGGGAGAATTATCTCCAGTTACCACTGATCTCAACTTTAGTGGTGCTGCATTTGGTCAAACGCTGTCTTGATGTCAAGAGCAGTCACTCACATCTCCTCATGCAATTTCTTTGTCCCTATTTGAACAAGACTGTGATGAGGTTTGGAGCCATATAATAGAGCATGAGTGAGTGGGTTATTGATGGGTACTGCTTTACAGTAACACCAGAACTTCTTCCAGCACTTTTCTGACTGATTTAGCCCTATTCAATCTTTCAGCTGTTTCTTGAATATTATGTGGAGTGAGTAGGATCAACTGAAACAAGCTTCTGTGAAAAATCAGCATGCGTGCTGACAGAAGGAAAGGTAAAAATTTGGATCAATAATTTTCATTTCAAAACACATACTATGTTCTCACAGATAGCCCAGTGAACTTAACGATGAAATGAGAGTAATATTCAAATCATTTAAAATAGAGTACTATAATATTATAAAGATACAGAAGCAGAAAAGGATAACCTAAATTACTTGGGTCATTGTAGAAACAGAAGAGACTAGGATTTAAATTTTGCAAAAACCAGCAGGAAATTGCACTAGAGTTTGTCATTTAAAAAGATAATGCATTGAAGTCAAATTGATTTCTGAAAAGCAAGACATTCCTGACTGCATAATTGGAATGAATTGATAAATCAGGTTTCAGATAAAAGATACAGTTAACAAGATTTGTCAGAAAAGTTGCAAACGCGCTGTTAATAAAGATAGTCTTAATTCTAATCAGGCATGAGAAATCAGTTCAACAGTGTCAGGGAGAATATGTCTCTGTTAACACGTTGAGTGATTTCATAATACTGTATGAAATAAACAAGATGTTCACAGAAAATGGCTACCACTTAGAGTGAATCTACAATAATAGGCATTTATTTGACAATTTTAAAGTAAAACTGGTCACAAGGCATTCCAATGGGGCATTATCAAACATTTTTAACACCAAGCCATGAGGTGAGGGAAGATGAGTTTTAAGTAAAGCCATGAAGGAGGAATGAGAAGGAGAGGGGAAAACAAGTTCATAGAACATTACAGCGCAGTACAGGCCTTTCAGCCCTGCTGCACGGACATTTGGAACCAATCTGAAGCTCATCTAACCCACACTACTCTATTCCCATCTATATGTTTATCCAATGATCATTTAAATGCCCTTAAAGTTGGTGAGTCTACAACTGTTGCAGGCAGTGCGTTCCATGCGCCTACTACTGAGTAAAGAGACTACCTTTGACATCTGAACTATATTTATCACCCCTCAATTTAAAGCTATGTCTCCTTATGCTAGCCATCACCACCTGAGGAAATAGGCTCTCTCTGTCCACCTTATCTAACCCTCTGATTATCTTATATGTTTCAATTAAGTCACTTCTCAATCTTCTTCTCTCTAACGAAAACATCCTCAAGTCCCTCAACCTTTCCTCATAAGACAGTCGGTCCATACCAGGCAACGTCCCAGTAAATCTCCTCTGAAGCCTTTCCAAACTTCAACGTCCTTCCGATAATGTGTTGACCAGAATTGTACGCAATACTCCAAATGTGGCTGCACCAGAGTTTCGTACAGCTGCAGCATGACCTCATGGCTCCAAAACTCAATCCCTCTACCAATAAAAGCTAACATACTGTACACCTTCTTAACAACCCTATCAATCTGGGTGGCAACTTTCAGGGATCGATGCACGTGGACAAAGAGATCCCTCTGCTCATCTACACTACCAAGAATCTTACCATTCGCCCAGTACTCAGCATTCCTGTTACTCCTTCTGAAGTGTATCACCTCACACTTTTCCGCATTAAATTCCATTTGTCACCTCTCAGTCCAGCTCTGCAGCTTATCTATGTCCCTCTGTAATCTGCTACATCCTTCAGCACTATCCACAATTCTACCAACCTTAATGTCATCTGCAAATGTCAACCTTAATGTCAAGGATAGTAGTGGGAAGTTGCGTGTGGAGGCTGAAGAGATTGGGGAGACACAGAATGAATACTTTTCGTCAGTATTCACGCAGGAACGGGACATTGTTGCCAATGTGAATATTGAGTCACAATTAATTAGAATGGACGGCTTTGAGGTATGTAGGGAAGAGGTGTTGGAAATTCTGGAAAGGGTGAAAATAGATAAGTCCCCTGGGCCTGATGGCATTTATCCTAGGATTCTCTGGGAAGCAAGGGAGGAGATTGCAGAGCCATTGGCCTGGATTCTTATGTCCTCGTTGTCTACAGGAATAGTGCCAGTAGACTGGAGGATAGCAAATGTGGTTCCCTTGTTCAAGAAGGGGAGTAGGGATAACCCTAGTAACTATAGGCCGGTGAGTCTCACTTCTGTTGTGGGCAAAGTCTTAGAGAGAATTGTAAGGGATAGGATTTATGAACATCTGGACAGGAATAATGTGATCAAGGATAGTCAGCATGGTTTTGTGAAGGGCAAGTCGTGCCTCACAAACCTTATTGAATTCTTTGAGAAGGTGACTAAGGAGGTAGACGAGGGTAAAACGGTAGATGTGGTGTATATGGATTGTAGTAAGGCGTTTGATAAGGTTCCCCATGGTAGGCTACTGCAAAAAATACGGAGGTATGGCATTGAGGGTGAATTGGAGGTTTGGATTAGGAATTGGCTGGCTGGAAGACGACAGAGGGTCATAGTTGATGGTAAAGGTTCATCTTGGAGTGCAGTTACTAGCGGTGTTCCGCAAGGATCTGTTTTGGGACCATTGCGGTTTGTCATTTTTATAAATGACCTGGAGGAGGGGCTAGAAGGTTGGGTGAGCAAGTTTGCGGATGATACGAAAGTCGGTGGAGTTGTTGACAGTGAGGAAGGATGTGTCAGGTTACAGCAGGATATAGATAAGTTGCAGAGCTGGGCAGAAAGGTGGCAAATGGAGTTCAATGTAGCTAAGTGTGAGGTGATTCACTTTGGTAAGAGTAACAAAAAGACGGGGTACTGGGCTAATTGTCGGATACTTGGTAGTGTGGATGAGCAGAGGGATCTTGGTGTCCATGTACACAGATCTCTGAAAGTTGCCACCCAGGTAAATAGTATGGTGAAGAAGGCATATGGCGTACTGACTTTTATTGGTAGAGGAATTGAGTTCCAGAGCCCTGAGGTCATGTTGCAGTTGTATAAGACTCTGGTGCAGCCGCATCTGGAGTATTGTGTGCAGTTTTGGTCGCCATACTATAGGAAGGATGTGGAGGCACTGGAACAGGTGCAGAGAAGGTTTACCAGGATGTTGCCTGGTATGGTAGGAAGATCGTATGAGGAAAGGCTGAGGCACTTGGGGTTGTTTTCATTGGAGAAAAGAAGGTTTAGGGGTGACTTGATAGAGGTGTACAAGATGATTAGGGGTTTAGATAGGGTTGACCATGAGAACCTTTTTCCACGTATGGAGTCAGCTATTACGAGGGGGCATAGCTTTAAATTAAAGGGTGGTAGGTATAGGACAGATGTTAGGGGTAGATTCTTTACTCAGCGAGTCGTGAGTTCATGGAATGCCCTGCCAGTAGCAGTGGTGGACTCTCCCTCTTTATGGGCATTTAAACGGGCATTGGATAGGCATATGGAGGATAGTGGGCTAGTGTAGGTTAGGTGGGCTTGGATCGGAGCAACATCGAGGGCCAAAGGGCCTGTACTGCGCTGTATTTTTCTATGTTCTATGTTCTAAATTTACTAACTCATCTTTCTACGCCCTCATCTAGGTTATTTATGAAAATGACATACAGCAGTGGTTCCAAAACAGATCCCTGCGGTACACCACTAGTAACTGAACTCCAGGATGACATTTCCCATCAACCACCACCCTCCGTCTTCTTTCAGCTAGCCAACTTCAGATCCAAACCAGTAAATTACCCTCAATCCCATGCCTTCATACTTTGCGCAATAACCTAGTGTGGGAAACCTTATCAAACACCTTACTGAAATCCATATACACCACATCAACCGGTTAGATTAGATTACTTACAGTATGGAAACAGGCCCTTCGGCCCAACAAGTCCACACTGACCCTCCGAAGAGCAACCCACCCAGACCCATTCCCCTACATTTACCCCTTCACCTAACACCACGGGCAATTTAGCATAGCCAATTCACTTAACCTGCACATTTTTGGACCATGGGAGGAAACTGGAGCACCCAGAGGAAACCCACGGGGAGAATGTGCAAACTCTACACAGACAGTTGCCTGAGGTGGGAATTGAACCCGGGTCTCTGGCGCTGTGAGGCAGCAGAGCTAACCACTATGCCACCATGCCGCCCTCATCCACCTGTTTGGTCACCATCTCAATGAAGTCAATACGGTTTGTGAGGCACAACCTACCCTTCACAAAACCGTGTTGACTATCCCTAATCAATTTATTCCTCTCCTGTTGATTATAAATCCCATCTTTTATAACCTTTTCCAACACTTTACCAACACCAAAGTAAGGCTCACTGGTCTATAATTACCAAGGCTGTCGCTAGCCCCCCTTCTCGAACAAGGGAACAACATTTCCTATCTTCCAGTGTTCTGGCACTATTCCTGTGGACAATGACAACAAAGATCAAAGCCAAAGGCTTGGCAATCTCCTCCTTGGCTTCCCAAAGAATCACAGGATAAATCCCATCCACCCCAGGGGACTTATCTATTTCCAGAATTGCTAACATCCTTGCAAATGTCAATCCCGTCTAGTCCGTAGTCTGTATCTCAGTATTCTCCTTGTCAACATGTTCTTTTTCCAGTATGAACACTGATGAAACTATTCATTAAGCGCTTCCCTATCTCCTCTGATTCCATGCAGAACTTCCCACTACTATCCTTGATTGGCGTGACTCTTACTTGAGTCATTCTTTTATTCCTGATAAACCTCTAGAAAGGCTTGGAAAGGCAATTCCAGAGATTAGGGACTTTGCAGGCGAATTCACAATGCCAATGGTGGAACAAAGAAAAATGTGCACAAAAAGAATAACTCAGGAGTGTTATAGAATACTCTTCAGTTGTTTGGATAAAGGCAGCTCCGATAATGCTCACAAAGGTCATCATCACCCAGGACAAAGCAGTCTGCTTGACTGGCAACACGTCTAAAGCCAACATTAACTCCCTCCCCGACAAACACACAGTTGCAGCAGTGTGTGTCATATACAAAATACACTATCAGTCACCAAGCTCCTCTGACTCAACGTTCCAAATTCATGAAATCAACCAGATCAATGGTAACGCCATCTGTTCAAGTCACAAAGCAACCTGAAATGGGTCAAAATCTAGGAATCCTCCATTCTCTCCCCACCACCACCCCCACACCCACCCACGTTTCAAGATTCCAGGTGAAGGGCTCTTGCCCAAAATGTCAATTCTCCTGTTCCTTGGATGCTGCCTGATCTGCTGTGCTTTTCCAGTACCCCACTCTCGCCTATGAAGAGAAAGCAAAGTTGACGTTTTGAGTCCAGTGACTCTTCATCAGTGACTCTGGGGTAAACTGAAATTCACAGAACATAAAGTTTAAAAAAATCTGTCCATCTATATACTTGTATCATCCCTAGCATCAAGTTTAAGTGATCAATTAAAAAGGAAAAAGCTGCAAACAGCAGAAATCCAAAATAAAAACAGAAAATGCTCGGAACCTACAGTAGGTTAGTCAACATCTTTAAAGAGGAAAGGAGGAAATTATTTTGTTTTAGGTCTACAACCTTTGTAAGGACAGGTTGCTGGAGTTGCAGCCTGACATGGCTGGCATCTTGATAAGGTATGCACCTCAAACTTAAACAAACTGCTTACCTTGCAAGTTCCTGATTGGATGCACAGCTTCCTCTTGGGCTATCAATATTACGTCATAATAAAAGCGACATATACCTTTTTCTTGCAATACCTAACCGAGAGGTCCCTTGTGGAAAAGAGTCAGTGTTCTTTTGTCTCAATTTCAATAAATAACTGGGTTAATGTCACCTAAAATTGGCGATGACACACCAGCCATGACGACTTTGATCTCTAGGCAGAGGAGCACCACCCTTAGAATCAGTTACTTTAGCAATTCAAGCAAAGATGATAATTCGGTAGAGTGTGTGTGTGTGTGTGTGTGTGCGCGCGCGCGCGCGCCTTTATGCTCTGGCATGTAAATACATATTCATTCTGGAGAGCTAATATTTACAGATCAATTGTAGCATGACAGATTTTCACCAAAATACATCTGCAGAACTTAGTTTTGTTCACTTCAAAATCTGATGAGGAAAAAAATGCAGCATACACTACAATAAGTAATCATACCTTAAAGAAAAGGCAAACTCTTATTTTACACTAAATAATTTAACACCAATTTAGTGATCTTACAGTGCACAAAATGCAAAATTTCAAACTATATTCTACGATGAAACATGATTCCTGATGTGAAAAAGAAGTTACTTGGCACCAAGAAGCTCTTGCACCAAAATCAGTCTAGTTCACTCAGCGTATAATTCTAAGAATAAAGGTCCACATTAATCACAGTTTGCGCTTGCAGCTGGTTCCCAGTTAAGTTATATAGGAACCAATCTCCATATTAGGTTTCTCTTGTGATGAATCAGCAGGACTAGGAAGTGAGAAACTTTCAGAGATTTCAGGACTACTTGTGTTTGATCAGGACTGGCTACACGCTGCCAAACTTCCCAAAGCTTGCAGTGTTGTAACGTGAGCTTTGACATGATGTTTGAAGTTATACATCAAATAAGGAACTACTTGCAAATCCACTCATTTCAGCATCATTGTATCATGTTTAGCAAAATGTTTAGACACATATGGTGAATAAGCAGACTTTTGCATGAAAAAGTCCTGAGACTAAATTTTTACTGGTAAGGCAAATCGATATGACAACAGAGATTTGTTATTTTATGTACAAATAATAAGCTGGTGGCAAAATAAACTGACAGATCCAATCATAATTTGTGCAATCAAGTCTAAATGCCACAGTGACAGCAAATTAGTTGTTCATACGCTTTCTAATGTGAAAGTTTAAAAAGACAAGGAATGTAGTTAAGCGTTTAACTAGAACTTATTCTTAATCATCACTTCTATGCTATGGTATTTATTATGTAAATTGCTTCCTAGTGATCATGAGCCAACAGCTCCTCCTGTGCTTCTGGAATTGTATTTGCTGCACAGATGCTTCTATGAAAACCAGAGTCACAATGTTAATTTTTCAAAAGTAACTTTTTCATGCTAATCCAATCAATAATTTCGTCCAGAGTTGAATAGCTATCTAATTTTGTTGTCTCATCGTACCCATCTTGCTCACTGCAGAAATCCTTCAATTGAGTATCATCATTCAATTTCAGGTAAAAAGACAAGGTTCTGGTGGTGGCTCAGTTGGACGTGCACCAGATTTTCAAGGGGGTCTTCAGGCCTGGGTTCAAGTAATGCAACATCTCTGGAGCAGGACATGGCTGAACAGGTTGGGATCAGAAGAGCAAAAACTTTAATTCGAAAAATGGGTGAAAAGGGACAATGAGAATGATAATTCCTCGTCCTAATTTGTGAGGTATTTACATTTAGAGCCTGAATTCAGTGAGGAAGGAACTAAAATGTATTTTGAGAATGAAGCAAAGCATCTATGGGAGAAGGCACGAACAGCAGTCGACAAGTTTTCTCACAAGCTTATTAGTAATGAGTCTTGTTTGGAAATGTTCAGAAAGTGGAAAGATATTTGAACAGATCCTGATGGCAAAATGGCAAGGGGGAAGAAATAGACCTGCCTCAGAGTAGTAGAGACAGTCTAGAAGTTTACAGAGATTTAAATATCCTGTTATTTTTGTCATAAGGACGGACATGGGAAGGCTGAATGTTGGAAATTAAAAATCAAAACAATGGCATTTGTTCGAGTGCACTGCACCCCTTTAGAAAATAGCATGCCGGTGAGTAAAAAGATCATCATACCGGTCAGCTCTCTTGCATTAATTACTAAGATGGAATGGCATATGGGAAATTAAGGAAAATTTTCAGTTTGAAGATGAAGGTATTGTGTCATTCTTGTTCAGTAAGGCAAGGAAACAGATTGCAATTCCCATAGATAGAGCAGCACAATCACTAACATTCCTCTCCAGAAAATTCAATAAATAAAAACATATTGATATAGGGGATTGATGGAAATTGTCTACCTATTTCATTGAACAGAGTCAATTTAAAATTAACAGCTTTACAATTGTTCATACCTTCCTCGTTGATATTATACATATTTTAAATTAGGAAATGACAAAACTCTGCATGGTGTATTGCTATTATCAGGGTTTTAGAAAATAAAACAGCTGCGAAAACAAGACAAACATAGTGACTTAAAAGTGTCCACAACTTTCCATACCCGTGTTACAAAAAATATTCTCATCACTAAAAATGTGTCCAAAATGTCAGAAATTTAACCTCTTAATCTTAAAATCACATTGCAACAGAAGACTTATACCAGAGAGTTAAAAGGTACTTGGGTTTGGGGCAGCACAGTGGCTTAGTGGTTAGCACTGCTGCCTCACAGCGCCAGGGGCCCTCGGGCAACTGCCTGTGTGGAGACTGCACATTCTGCCCGTGTTTACGTGGGTTTCCTCCGGGTGATCCAGTTTCTTCTCATAGACAAAGATGTGCGGTAAGGAGGATTGGCCATGCTAAATTGCCCATAGTGTTCAGGGATGTGTAGTTTAGGTGCATTAGTCATGGGAAATGCAGAATAATAAGAAGGTCGGGGAATGGGCCTCAGTGGGATACTCTTCGGAGGATCTGTGTGGACTGTTGGGCTGAATGTTCTGTTTCCACACTGTACAGAGATTCTATTCTATAAGACTAGTTAAAGCCATTGAAATTACAAATGCAAGGAAAACACGAGCAAAGTGTGGCAAAACAGATAGGAATAATATTCAAAATTTAATAACGAGACAAAAAAATGATGTTTTAAAGGAGAGTTAAACATTTGTTTCAATGCTGATACTGGAGAGCTGCGAGGAAGGATATGTGCTCATGAACTTCTAAGTGAAGAATTACAAGAAAAGAATTAGACAAAGCTTAAATGCAATCATAGTATTAAAAGAAAAAGAGAAATAAGGAACATTTATGAGCTGACTTAGGTGAAAAATCAGGCTTTCTTGACTGAAAACCGACTTAACTTTCAAGTACGTAAACCAGCTAAAGAGAATTTTACTGCTGGTTGAATAAAGGGAGCAGTGTTAAACCTGCAGATTCTGGAAATGAACAAAGTTAAATCATGGAAAATTTAAGTCGAAAAAACTATTCCAAGTATAACCAGGATAAGTTGAATTCAGTTGTTATGAACAACAATTCAGCTGTCTGGCTTGTTGAATTATGTTTCACAGACTTGGCTATTAAAAGCACGCAGACCCAGAAGAAAATGGAAAACATGAGTTAAGGCCTGAACAAAGTGATACAGAGTCCATTTTGAAGGGTGAAAACTGGATGACAACTTAGTATCTGACTTTAAAAAAAAAACTGCTGTGTTCAGAGGATAACAAAGTTTATGACAAGAGATTTCTCCTTGGATTTCAGCATCTCGTACCTAAAGCCACATGGTTTGTCAACAATCAGCAATGTTATCCTCACCAAAAACCTATTATTCCCGAATGTCCTACAAAGACAAATTGGACAAACTGAGTCTGTATTCTCTACTGTATCAACGACTGAGAGACAATTTCATTGAAGCTTACAAAATAGTTAAAGGGGTAGACAGAGTAGATGCAGAAGATGTTTCCCCTAGCTGGGGAGTCTTGGACCAGGGGGCAAAAATTAAAAACAAGGAGAATACCACGTAGGTCTGATTTAGAACATAGAAGAATACAGCGCAGTACAGGCCCTTGGGCGCTCGATGTTGCGCCGATCCAAGCCCACCTAAACTACACTAGCCCACTATCCTCCATATACCTATCCAATGCCCTCTTAAATGCCCATAAAGAGGGAGAGTCCACCACTGTTACTGGCAGGGCATTCCATGAACTAACGACTATCCTAACATCAGTCCTATATCTACCCCCCCTTAACTTAAAGCTATGCCCCCTTGTAATACCCGACTCCATACGCGGGAAAAGGTTCATACTGTCTACCCTATCTAACCCCCTAATCATCTTGTACACCTCAATCAAGTCACCCCTAAACCTTCTTTTCTCTAGTGAAAACAGCCCCAAGTGCCTCAGTCTTTCCTCATACGATTTTCCTTCCATACCAGGCAACATCCTGGTAAACCTCCTCTGCACCCGTTCCAATGCCTCCACATCCTTCCTATAGTATGGCGACCAAAACTGCACACAATATTCCAGATGCGGCCGTACCAGAGTCTTATACAACTGCATCATGACCTCAGGACTCCGGAACTCAATTCCTCTACCAATAAAAGCCAGTACGCCATATGCCTTCCTCACTGCACTATTTACCTGGGTTTGAAGAACCTATTTTTGTAAATGTCAGGAGGGCTGTGAATCTTTGGCGTTCTCTACCGCAGACAGCTGTGGAAACATGTGGCACATTTAAGGTAGAGATCGACAGATTTCTAATTAATCAATGACATACAAGATTATAGGGATACCATGCATAAAAGGCACTGAAGTGTTCAATCAACCATGATTGTATTAAATGGTGGGGCAGACTTGATGGGATAAACAGAATACTGGGACAGAAGTAGGCCATGTACGAGTAGAAGCGGGTCAGTCAGCCCATCGGTCTGCTCTGTCACTCAAATGGTGGCTGCTTTGATAATCCTCAACTTCACTTTTCTGCCTGTTTCTCTTAACCCTTAACTGCCTTAGCGATTGAAAATCTATCTATCTCAGCCTTGAATATTCTTAATGATATAGTCTCAACAGCCCTCTGCAGTAAAGAATTCCACAGATTCATTACTCTCAAAGAATAAATTCCTCCTTATCTCCGTCTTAAATGTGCAATCCTTATTCTGAGATTGTGCCTTCTGGTCCGAGACTCTCCCGCAAGGGGAAACAACCTCTCCACATCCAGCCTGTCAAGTCCTCTAAGAATTTGTTATGTTTCAATAAGGTCTCCTGTCATTCATCCATATATTCCAATAAGAACAGGACCAATCTATTCAATCTCTTCTCATACGATAGTCCCTCCATACCTGGTATCACCCTAGTGAACCTTTGCTGGATTGTCTCCAATGCCAATATATCTTTCCTTAGAAAAGGGGCCAATAACTGTTCAGTCTTCCAGCTGTAGTCTAACTAGTGCCTTGCAAAAGTTTGGTAAAACCTCTTCGTTTATAATGTATTTCCTTTGAAATAAAGGTCAGCAGTTCATTTGAATTTCCATTCACCAGCTGAACTCAGATGCTGGCTTTGTGATTCATTGACAAGGACTCCCATATCTTCTGCAGTCTTTTTCCACTTAAATAATATTCAATTTCTATATTCTTCCTGCCAAATTGCATAACCTCACATTGCACCATATTAAATTCCATCTGCCACCAAATAAACTGTAAAACCTTTGGTCTCGCTCTAAATTCAAGCTCAGGGTCCAGACAATGCACACTCTAATGCAGATTTTATAAAGAAGAACATGAAAAACGAAGCCATGGTGCAATTTTTAACCAAGGACAGAGAAGTGCCACGCAAGCTACACAAAATAAGAAGGAAGAACTGTAGTGGAGATCGAAAACAGAGTGAAGCGACAGAAGCAAAGAAAACTCCTACTTCCAAGTGATTTGGGGTTTTAAGAAATCATGAAAACTGGACACCAAAACTTAACTGCAATAAAAAGGGGGGAGAATATTACCTACAGTGTGTAACAAGTCGTTCACAGGTTTTATGTCATTTTATATTTAGCGCTATAGGAAAGAAGTCATTTGCTTAATTTTTCAGGAGAAGGATTATGTCTGTAGAATATTAGTGTCTCCTTTAACATGAGGTGAAATAGAATGTGCTGGATCAGCACAGGGGTGGGGGAGGAATGGGGGAAATGGAAAAGATGAGTTGATCATACTAAATTTCTATTTGGAGCAATTTAAATACCCCAGTGATCTGGGTTTTCTTGGGGAATGAAGCCCTGGCCAAAATGTACTGAAAGCCGGTGGCAGTTTCACACTATGAATCAGAAATAGAAACACCAGGACACAACCTTTTGGATATAGAGAAGCCGAAAGAGAAGAAGAGGTAGACAGACAATGAACACAGCTAGTGAGAAGCTATTTTTATGATTGCAAACAAACAATGCTGGTATGAAAAGACGACAGAATATACAGTACCTTTTGAGATTTAAGCAATTTGGAGTCATAGAAGTACATCTTGCTGATGCGGATCAAATCTGGGAGACTCAGGCTGCGTAGAGCAGCTTTCAAAGAATACTAGAATCCATAACCCGGAGAGCAGGGATAAGTAGAAAGCTGCAAAGAATCTTGCACTAATTCTTGCAATTGTGTCATGAATCTGACAGGACTGAACGGACTCATTAGAGGTAGTACAATGTGTTAGTTATTTAGTTAATGCAAAAATACCATTTCTCTAATTTGATGTAGTAATCGCCTGCAAAGTAGTGTTTCATTTGTATTGATTTTAATTTGTTCACTGCAGTAAAAATCTTGAAATGTGAAATGTTGCCATGGTTATTTTTGGTTAGTTGGGAAATTCATCTGAATTTCTTAAAACATTATTGGTCTCCATGAGGATCATAACATTTTAAAAAGTAATGATGCTAGTAACCACTAGATTTGTTTTACAAGTGCACAACTGATGAAAATTTGAATACCTAAATGTCTTATATTACACTATTACACAGTCTGGAACACTTCCACTGAATGTCACACAAACAAATTTGTTAAAAGGAACTGGTATAGAGATCTGAGTAGCAGTAAGTATGAGTCATATTAAATAAGGTACTACATTTGAAATTACTCAGACTGAATTACACTTAAGAACATGGTATCCTCCTATCAATTCTGGAGATCTAGACAAAAATAGCTTGTTAAATACAAAAACTGAAAACTAGTTTTGCAATGCATTTCCATCCAATTTTAACGTAGCGGATAAAGCTTTTCAACAATCAAAAGGAAAGTACACTGCAAAAGCTTCTTTTAAAAAATGTTGGATAATTTTATTATACTTGGGAAATAGCAACAGTAAATATGCAAAGGCCCTCATATGTGTAAAAGCAAGCCTGATAGTTTGGTTTTACTTATTACAATTTTTCTTTATTGAGAACATAAAGCACTACCCATATTTAGAAGACTAAACCGGAGAAGTTTTTCAGGATACTGGGTACCAGGTTCCACTGACTTGAACATAAAAATCAAAATATTAACTGCCTGAGAAGCAGCTCTCATTTCATGGTTAGTGAAAGAAAAACCCAGTTCAATCGGTGGTTCTTGTTTGAAATGATACTGCGGCTTTCAACATTTGCATAAACATGAAGAATTTTTCCTTATAGAGGGTCCGCACCCAAGATAAAATCAGACATTGCTGCTGCACTCTACGTTCAAACCAGATGATTATAACCTCCAATCTGCACACTTCTGCTTGTATAAAGGACCACTATAGTGTTGACTATCCACAACACTAGCTCTACATATGCAGTTCGAAATTTCTTAGCACAAAGTCAACTCTCTTTTATACATTCAGTTATTTCTGTGGCTTGTAGTCCATAGGAATGCAGGAAGTTCTGTTCTGTACCATAACAAACTTAAAACCAAAATTCATGATTGCTCCAAACAATGAATATTCTGAACATTTTTTATTACTCAGGTTAAAAGTTTGCTTGGTGAGCCGGTAGATTTGTTCTCAGACATTTCGTCACCAAGCTAAGTAACATCTTAGTGAGCCTCCAATAAAGTGCTGGTGTTCTGTCCTGCTTGCTAATCGTGTGTCTTGGTCTGTTGTGATGGGTGATAGCTCTTCCGGTTCTTTTTCTGAGAGGTTGGTAAATGGAGTTCAAACCGATGTGTTTGTTAATGGAGTTCTGGTTTGAATGCCAGGCCTCTAGGAATTCCCATGCGTGTCTTTGTTTAGCCTGTCCCAGGATGGACGTATTGTTCCAGTGGAACTGGTGTCCCGCTTAATCTGTGTATGGATATTAGTGATAATTGGTCGTGACGTTTGGTAGTTAATTGGTGCTCATGCACCCTGGTGGTTAGTTTCCTGCCCGTCTGTCCAATGTAATGTTTGTTGCTGTCCTTGTAGGGTATTTTGTGTACGACGTTCGTTCTGCTGGTCGTTGGTATGAGGTCCTTTAAATTCATCAGGAGCACCAACTTGTGGGTGGCACGGTGGCACAGTGGTTAGCACTGCTGCCTCACAGCGCCAGAGACCCGGGTTCAATTCCCGCCTCAGGCGACTGACTGTGTGGAGTTTGCACATTCTCCCAGTGTCTGCGTGGGTTTCCTCCGGGTGCTCCGGTTTCCTCCCACAGTCCAAAGATGTGCAGGTCAGGTGAATTGGCCATGCTAAAAATTGCCCGTAGTGTTAGGTAAGGGGTAGATGTAGGAGTATGGGTGGGTTGCGCTTCGGCGGGGCGGTGTGGACTTGTTGGGCCGAAGGGCCTGTTTCCACAGTGTAATGTAATCTAATCTTGCCACCAAACATCGCGACCAACTATCACTAGTATCCATACACACAGATGAAGAGGGACATCAATTTGACTGGGACAATATATCCATCTTGGGACAGGCTAAACAAAGACATGCATGGGAATTCCTTGAGGCCCAGCAATCAAACTGGAACTTCATTAACAAACACATCAGTTTGGAACCCATTTACCAACCTCTCAGAAAAAGAACCGGAAGTGATACCACCCACCACAACAGACCAAGACACACAAATTGCAAGTGGGACATAACACCAGCGCTTCATCAGAGGCTCACTGATGATGTTTCGTCACCATGCTAGGTAACATCAGAGAACAAATCTACTTCCTCAGTGAGCAAACTTACAACCTGGGCTACAAATCTTCTCCGAAATTGCCAATTTATTACTACTAGATAAATAAACCCAATCATCTTTTCTATAAAACAATTCAAAATTGCTTTTTTACAAATTCACATGACAAGCTAGGGACTATTTTACACTGTTGATGAAAATATTTATGAAGAAAATTACTAACTGTACACTCATAATATAAAAGGATACACATTTTGATTGGTATTGCCATGGGTTTGGATCTGCTACATTTACAATATGCTGAGTGGTGATACACGACTCTTAACTTCTATGTCAGAATCGACAATACGTGTGTATAACTCAAAATGTGTAATGGAATCACTCCTCTAAAATAGGAAATGAACATTGATGGGGAACACATCAAAAACACCTAGTTTGGGAATGGTTTGGGTTCAGATCCTTTTCAAAGATTTGCACATTGTAACAACTCAGTGCAGTACAGAGGAACATATATTTCTGAAATGCCGTCCTTCAGGTAATACATGAAATCCGGTGAATTTAAGGGATACAAGAACAAGTGAGTTCACTGGATATACTGACCAAACATTTATCACTCAATGAACATCATTAAAACAGATGAGCAGATTATGGTAATTAGAGACTGTCACGCATCTCCTGCTAGAATGTGTCTTTGCAAGGGAAGTCTGGAGAAAGATGCAATGGCTTTTGTTGAGGTTTGTCCTGTACAGCTCCAAGATATATGGACTATGTGCTGTATGGTCTATTCCCTGGGATGCACACCAAGACAAACATTGACTGCACCTAGAGTACCATTAAGTTGGAGAAATTTGCCTGAAATGTGTTGGCCTTCCAGAGCAAGAGTTGACCATGATCAGATGTTGCAGACTAGCATATTCCAAGGTCCAGGACTATGTACTGAGGGATGGACGAAAGTTTGGGAAGCTGCCACTAAGGTGCAATGGGGAAAGCGCACGGTCTGGGATCTTGCCACAGTTGAATGGGAGTCCGTTCAATCATCAGACGCTCCTGCTGCTCCAAATGTATGTCAATATAGTTTTGCATAAGTAAAAAATGCAGTGGTTTTGTTTGTTAGATAGTATCAAACTCTAATACTTGTGGGGGCAAATTACTGCAGCTGCTGGAATCTGTACTGAAAACAAATCTGGAGATCACAGTGGGTCAGACAGCACTCATGGAAAGAGAACAAGCTAATGTTTTGAGAGTAGATGACTGCTGACTCGAAATGTCAGCTTGCTCTCTCTCCATGGATGCTGTCTCCAATGTTTGTTTCTCAATATGCTACTGTACAGAACCAAATTACTTCAGTGACTGTGTGTGTATAAAGGTATTTTTATGAAGCAATTCTAAGTTTGAATTTTTAAAAAATTTTGCTTTTGGGATGTCAAAAACGTCATTAAATACAATTTCTTTCTTGCTGGATTAAAATAGTAGGGCGAGCAAATTGTTGGGCTGCCTTTTATATCACAGAAAATTAATATACAAGGCTAAAGTTATACTAACATAACTGGCCATTACATCACAAGCAAAATAATCAATTCACGAATGCAATTCCATGTTAGTGGGCTGTCTTCACTTAAACAAATTAAATTAACCAAATTAGAGCAAGTTTCTGAAATTTTTTGGTGGGTGAAAATAACAAATGTTGTCTCTTACCTTGGAAAATTAAGAAAATAGTTATTGAAAAGTACTTTAGCTGTGAAAACTGTGATAGATATGGATTTATATTTGTCAAATGTTTTAAGGTAAATTCTTTGCAAGGGATACACTGAAAACAGCTTGCTTATTCAAGGTTATGTATATAAGTATTCCTTGTCAGATCTTTTATTTTATTCATTCCTGGGACTTAGACTTTCTTGGCTGGTCCAGTATTTATTGCCCATCCCTAGCTGTCCTCGAGGTGGTAGAGGCTATGAACCATCTTCTTGAGGCAGCCTCTGATGTAGGTACATTTGCAAAGCTGTTAGGAGGGAGATCCAGGATTTTGACCCAGCAATATGGAAAGAAGGGCGATATATTTCCAAGTCAGGATGGTGTCTGATTCAGAGGGGAACTTGCAGGTGATGCTGTTCCAATGTATCTGCTGCCCTTGTCCTTCTTGATGGTAGTGGTCACAGGATTGTAAACTACCATCTAAGGAGCCTGTGAATTCCTGCAGTGCATGTTATGGATGATACAGACTCGTGCCACTGTACATTGGTGATGGAGGGGGTGACTAGAATATTGTTGGAGCCGCACACATCCAGGTGAATAGGGCATATTGCTTCACACTCCTGACTTGTTTCTTGTAGGTAGACAGCTGTTGGGGAGTCAGGTGGTGAGGTACTCGTTGCAGGTTTCCTAGTTTCTGACTTGCTCTTATATGACCAATCCAATTCAGCTTCTGGTTTATGGTAACCCCAGGATGTTGACAGTGGGGAAATTAGTGATGGCAATGTCATTGAATGCAAAGGGGTAGTGGTCAAATTCTCCCTTGTGGAAGATAGCCATTGCCTGGTGTGGCTTGAATGTCACTTGCCTTTTATCAGTCCAAACGTGGATATTGTCCAGGTATTGAAGCATTTGGACATGAACTGCACAATACATAAATAGTGTTATGTATTGTACAGTGAATACTCCCACTTCTGACCTTATGATGAAGGAAAGTAACTGATGAAGCAACTGAAGACGATTGGGCCTAGGATATTACCCTGAGGAACTCCTAGAACTAAAATGACAGATCTCCAACAAACACAACCATCTTCCTTTGTGTCATGTTTAATTCAAACCAGTGGAGAGAAACCCACAAATTCACATTACCCAAGGATTTTCTTAGATGCTTTGATGTCACACTGACACAAATGTGGCCTTGATTTGTAAAAGTAATCACTCTCATCTTCCCTCTGGAGTTCAGCAATTTTGCTCATGTTACAACCAAGGCTAGAATGGGGTTGGGAACTGGTGGAACCCAAATGGATTATCAGTGAGTTGGTTATTGCTAATCAAGTGCTACCTGGTAGCACTGTTGATGACCCGTTTTATCACTTTATTGATTAAAGTCCACTTGACAAAAAGTATAAGTGAGAAATTATGGATTGATCTAGCATGTACGAAACACCATTAAAAAATAATGTAATCACCAAAACTAAATAGATTGATGAAAATTATCAATTATTTGATTGTTTCATAAAGTATGCTTGTAGCAAAAGATTATTCATGGCCCAGAACAGAGGCAACTTGCAATGTACTGCTTTATAGAAATTGAGAAATATTTTTATCTTCCATTTGTTTTGAAACATGACTTAATGTTCAAAAACTAAGTTTTGTTCAAAAAAGGAAAAAAAAGTTAATTTAATATTAAAATTAAGTGTGTATAAATGGAGAGCACTGGTTATATACATACAACTCATTATCCAAAGAGACACATATCGACACTGGTAGATGTGCAAGTTAGGAACTACATATTTGTAATGGCTTACATGGTGCGTAAATCTAAAACTGAGTAAGTCTATCTTCTGGAACTAGCTGTCAGAAGTTAACATAAGATTAACTGACAAAGTTACATGCAGCTCCCATGGCATGAGATTTACAGGTGAAGCCTTCACAGGCTATGCCAAAGAACCATGGTTCATGGAAATCCATCACCACAAGGTTCAAGGCAAGAGGTCATCTCCTCATGTCTGAAATTTCAGAGTGTGATAGCAATCTTGTTCATGAAGCTTCTACATCTTATAACAATCAAGAAAAACATCGCAGTATCCTGACAGGTGCAAAAATAAAGGCAATATTCTGACATAAATACACAGGCAGTTCTCTGGTCTTTGTTATAAGGACCCTTTACATGCACTATTGCTTGGAGGACTTCAACTTTGAAAGATTGTGGAAAAAGGAACTGATTTCTAGTTTCTGCACATATCTGGTATGTTTTCTTTAAAAGTAGTCATTTAAGGTCCACCATGGATATTAGAGATAGTCTTTTAAGCAAGCTTACTAAAAATCACATTACTAGCAATAACTGTTTTCTTTTCTGCAGACCCTGCTGGGCTCAATCTTGAACAGCAACAGGTTTTGGAGAGGTTCTTATTCTACCTTACCAAGTTGCAGAAAAGCATGCTAAGAACAAGCCAAGATGGAGGACTGCTCGCTATAAACAAGCACCCATCTGTTCTCTCTCATTTCTGAAAAGAAAGCGCGACTTAAATTATATCTCAAGATCCTATTGTTGAAGCAAGCTGTGTTCATAAGACAGAAATAACTACGCATGATTAGTGACTTAGCCACATGTGCCAGAACTTCAGAACAACCCGTACTTTATCTTTTTAGAGTCACAGAGTGGCACAGCACAGAGACAGACCCTTCGGTCCAACTTAGCCATGCCGACCAGATATCCTTGAGTAATGAAAAAGCATTTGGTAGCATTTAAAGAACAAAGAAAATTTACAGCCTAGGAACAGGCCCTTTGGACCTCCAAGCCTGAGCCGATCCAAATGTACTGTCTAAACCTGTCGGTCAATTCCTAAGCATCTGTATCCCTCTGCTCCCCACCTACTCATGCATCTGTTCAGACGCATCTTAAATTTGGCCCATTTCTCTCTTAACTCTTGCTATTCATATACCCATCTAGGTGCCTTCAAAATATTGTAATAGGACTAGCCTCCACCACTTTTTCTAGCAGTTCATTCCACACATGCACCACACTCTGTGGAAAAAGTTGCTCCTTAGCTCCCTTTCAAACCTTTCCCCTCTCACCTTAAACCTATTCCCTTTAGTTTTGGATTCCCGCACCCCAGGGAAAAAAACATTGTCTATTGACAAAGTTAAATATCACACAACAACAGGTTATAGTCCACCTGATGAAGGAGCAGTGCTATGAAAGCTAGTGCTTTCAAATAACCTTGTTGGACTTTAATTTGGTGTTGTGAGATTTTTAACTTTGTACACCCCAGTCCAACACTGGCACCTCCAACCCTATCCGCGCCCCGCATGATGATTTTATAAATCTTTTGTCTTGAAGAATAACACATTGGCTTTTGAGAAAAAAAACACCTTAGCCAATCTCTGCAGAGAAATGTTTTGTGAGTGTGAGAGAGAGAGTGTGAGAGAGAGAGTGAGTGTGAGAGAGAGAGTGAGTGTGAGAGAGAGAGTGAGTGTGAGAGAGAGAGTGAGTGTGAGAGAGTGTGTGAGAGTGTGTGAGAGTGTGTGAGAGTGTGTGAGAGTGTGTGAGAGTGTGTGAGTGTGTGTGAGAGTGTGTGAGAGAGTGTGAGTGTGTGTGAGAGAGTGTGAGAGAGTGTGAGAGAGTGTGAGAGAGTGTGAGAGAGTGTGAGAGAGTGTGAGAGAGTGTGAGAGAGTGTGAGAGAGTGTGAGAGAGTGTGAGAGTGTGTGAGAGTGTGTGAGAGAGTGTGAGAGTGTGTGAGAGTGTGTGAGAGTGTGTGAGTGTGAGAGAGAGAGAGAGAGAGAGAGAGAGAGAGAGAGAGAGAGGGGGAGAGAGTGAGTGAGTGAGTGAGTGAGTGAGTGAGTGAGTGAGTGTGTGTGTGAGTGAGTGAGTGAGTGAGAAAAAAAATTGTGTTTTGGTCGTGTGGTGATATTTAAAGGGATAAGAATTTATATTTCCCTATTACTGACTTAGATATTCAATGATGATGCAATAATTGTTTAGATTTTGTTTTATACAAAATAAATACAGCAAAGTCCAGCTGCACATTTTCAGGTAACCTTCTTTGGTTTTGCTTTCTGTGCTTGTACTAAAATGGTCACGGAGATGAGTTTCTACTTAACAGCAAATTTCTGGGACACAATTTATTTTCCACAAATGTATCATGCAGAACTTGTGCGCTAGACTGAAACAAGTAAACACTGCAACTCATCTACATGATTCTAAAATATCATAGGGCACAGCAAAACTGCATTCCTCACCTCCCAAAGCTGACGGGGTGTCCCAGTTGCACCTGACACTTGACTGGAACATGCAAGCAGGCCTGATCTTGCGATAACAGATGGAGTCAAAGGCAGCATCAATGGGCAACTGAAAGTTTGAGTTTGCCCTCCTCTAACCCCAGGCCTCCCAGGTAATTTCAGATCTAGAAACTACAACAAAAAAAAAACAAAGGATTGCCATCTTTTTCTCATCTCCGACATGGGAAATAAAACTAGTCTTAAATAGCTTGCATTTTGCAAACAAAGGATTTGCAATTTTTAAAATGAAGCGGCATGGTGACTTAGTGATTAGCCCTGCTGCCTCACAGCGCCATTGACGCGGGTTCGATTCCAGCCTCGGGCGACTGTGTGTGGAGTTTGCACATTCTCCCCATGTCTACGTGAGTTCCCTCCGGATGCTCTGGTTTCCTCCCACAATCGAGAGATGTGCAGGTTAGGTGAATTGGCCATGTTAAATTGCCCATAGTGTTCAGGGATGTGTATGTTAGGTATATCAGTCAGGGGTAAATGTCGAGGAATGGGTTTGGGTGGGATACTCTTCAGAGGGTCGGTGTGGACTTGTTGGGCTGAAGGGACTGTTTCCACACTGTCGGGATTCAATGAATGAAAGCATTGGTGGCATTTACCACACGGATTCCTGGGGCGGCAGGATTGATGTATGAAGACAGACTGGACCAGTTAGGATTATATTCAGTGGAGTTTAGAAGAATGAAGGGGATATCAGAGAAATCTATAAAATTCTAACAGGACTAGACCAGGTAAACACAAAGAACACTCCTGGTGACTGGGCAGTCCAGAACCAGGAGTTACAGTTTAAAGATATAGGTTAAGCCATATAGAACTATGATGAGTAGAAATTTCTTCACACAGTGAGTGGTGAGTCTGAGAAGTTCTCTAACACAGAGAGTAGTTAGGCTAAAACACTGGATGTTTTCACAAAGGAGTTAGATATAGTTTTTACAGTTAAAAAGTTCAAGGTTATGGGGAGGAAGAGGGAACAGGGTACTGAGTTGGAAGATCAGCCATGATTGCATTGAATGGCAGAGGGGCTTGAAGGGCCGAACGGCCTGCCCCATTCCTATTTTCTATGTTTCTATGCTTGGAATTAGATAGCATCACTGTGCTCGTATGCAAAAATTAACACCACAAAGTAGTTGATCAGGAGATTTGGATCACGGAAGTTCAGTGTTTCATGCATCCGATAATAATATTAAACCCAAACTTTTTCAAGAGTTCAAAGACCAAAAATCATGCAAATGTTAATGTTAAGAAAATATGCAACCTAGTGGCTTAAAACATTTCTCAGTTTTGCTTTTTTTTTTAATTTTCTCAAATTATTTAAGTTATAGAGTCAGAGATATACAGCACAGAAACAGACCATTCAGTCCAACATGTCCATGCTGACCATTAATCTAGTCCCACTTGCCATATCCCTCCAAACCCTTCCTATTCATATACTCATCCAGATGCCTTTTAAATGTTACAACTATACCAGCCTCCACCACTTCCCCTACTTTGACTAAGCCACGTTGACTATCCCTAATCAGTGTTTGCCTTTCCAAATACATGTACATCCTGTCCCTCAGGATTCCCTCCAACAACCGACGGCAGGCTCACTGGTCTATAGTTCCCTGCCTTGTCTTAAACAGTGGCACCACGTTAGCCAATCTCCAGTCTTCCGGCACCTCATCTGTGGCTATCAAGGATACAAATATCTCAGCAAGAGGCCCAGTAATCACTTCTCTAGCTTCCCACAGAGTTCTAGGGTACACCTGATCAGGTCCTGGGGATTTATCCACCTTTACCCGTTTCAAGACAAGTTATTTTAGTATTGCTGGTTTATTTCATTCCATTGTGATCTATCATTTTTGGATTTCACTTGGGTTCAAATCAAGCTCAGATGTCAACTCCTGCGAAACATTACACATGTAAAAGTTATCTCTACAATCTCTGGCCCAAAGCATTGGTCTTCCTTTTATATAAGTGGTACTTAGCCAGCTGAAGTCACTTTGAAAGACCCTCCTCTCAAACTCTCTTCATGCCTGAGGTTTGATGACTCCCAAGTTAGTCTCAACTAATCAGCGCTCTCGAACAAGAGTAGAGTATGGTCCAGTAGGAGAGCAGCAACCTTCCCTTTTAATATTAGTGAAAATATTTACACATATTTTCCTAATATCAATTACCTGAATTTTGGATTATCTGAAGATGATCTCAAGGTCTGATAGAAACATTACATCAAAGGGGTGTTCCCAACATTGATTGTGTCTTTTGTTTACAATGATTAAAACTGAATTTGGCTCACTGAAATGCTTCCAAGAACAGTCCTGGACATAGACGGTAGCCCAGGCACCGTCTCTAAATGACTGACCTCCGACCTTTTCTCTCCCCACATTTTCACTCAGTTTTACGTAGGGAAGTAGCCTAAAACCCTCTGGGACAGGGGGCAGTGTTTGGGGGTGGGGGTGGGGAGGTGTGGTGGTGTTGCTGTCTAGTCTCCTGAATGGGGAGCAGAAATAGCAAGTGCTTTCTTTGTCAATCCCATTGGAGTGAAGCAGCAGCAGGGAGAGGGGGAGCAAGGCAGGCAGAGTGAGAAAAGAAAGGAAACTTCGGAAAATGCAGAGTCCCAGAGCAGAAACATTGCATCAATTATCAGAATAATCAATTATCCGAAAGAAATACTGCCCGCCCATCTCGTTCAGATAATTGCGGTTCCTCTGTAATCAGGAATTACAGATAAAGTATTTCCATCAACAATGAGGATATGTCTACTTCATAGCTATGGCTAACTATTCAAACTTCAACACTCAATGAATTGGCTGGCACAGGGCAGCATCATGATTCAGTGGTTAGCATTACTGCCTCACAGCGACTGAGCCCCAGTTCAATTCCAGCATTGGGTGACTGTGTGGAGTTTCCACATTCTCCTATGTCTGCATGGGCTTCAACAGGGTGCTCTGATTTCCTTCCACAGTCCAAAAACGTACAGGTTAGGTGGACTGGCCATACTAAATTACACCATATTGTACAGGGATGTGCAGATTAGGTGGATAAGCCATGGTTAATGCTGGGTTATGGGCAGAGGGTAGGGGTTTGGGTCTGGGTGGGATGCTCTTTAGAGGGTTGGTGCTGCGTTGATGGGCTGAATGACCTCGTTTTTTTTTAAGATTAGATCAGTTACAGTGTGGAAACAGGCCCTTTGGCCCAACAAGTGCACGCCGACCCGGTGTAGAAATGCACTGTAGAAATTCTATGAAAGAAATTAAAACACAAAGATCAAAAACGAACAGTCAATTTTAACTATGTGACACTATTTTCTGGATTAGTGGTGCTGGAAGAGCACAGCAGTTCAGGCAGAATCCGAGGAGCAGTAAAATCGACATTTCGGGCAAAAGCACTATGGTCAACCAATTAACATCTTGTTGGAAAGTAGCCTGATTAATTCAAAATACACTACACTAGAACCTCTGGTCAGTAGCAAAAGAACAGTACTACCAGTGGCCTTGGACTTTAGAGTGGAAACTTCTCTGTCAATATCTTTTCTGAAGTGGCCCCAGTAAAAGGGAATTGTGATGGGTATAAGCAAATCAGATACAGCCAATCCAACCCAAAGGAACAAACCTTACTGCCAATGCAGAGTTTAAAACCAGCAATAGTCAATTAGAACTATTTGGAATATTTAATTTCTACTGAACACAGGTACAGACAGTGCTTCTTCACTGCTGCAAGGCCAACATCCAGCAATTCCATTATTAACACTACCCATTGGGTATCTGCACAACATGGACTAGACTGATTCAAGGCAATGGCTTACCACCACTTTCACGGGCAATAAATGCTGGCGTAGTCAGACATTCTCTTAACCAGTGAAGGAATTTAAAAAAGCAAATGAAAGACAGGATTAACACCCCAAGTTTCTCTTCAATTCACTCTCCATCCTGACTTGAAACAATGATGGCTTATTTTTCCACAATCACTGAGTCAGAATCCTGCAAAAGGCTTCCAAAGCACAGCAGGTATACCCAGACCATTTGAATTGCGACAGTTCAAAAAAGCGGCTCACTGCCACCTTGTTAAGAGAATTAACTATGTACAAATGTGACTTTACTTAAAGATGCATGTGAACATGAATTAGGAACTGCTGCTCTTTGGATAGGTTCATTGGTGATCAGTCTACATTTATATTTTGAATCCCTATATAGTCCCAATGATCTTTAGATTTTCATTAGGCAAGAGAATCATTCATCGCTACCTTAAAGATACTACAATGATTCTGCCTCTACTTGTTTTCAGAAGTAGAGGGTTGAAATACTTGTATAACCCTCAGAAAATACTTTTCATCTGTCCTAAAAAACATCCTAATAAATAATTTTTAAAAATCAATTTAAAAAGGTTACTTTTTCTTCCAAAGGAATGAGATGACACACTCAAAATTAACTTTCCACATTCTTTTTGCGAAATCAGTATAACAGTGACAAATGCTTTTAAACTTCAACGCACTTCAATGACCATATTTTCAGCTGTTTTTATTCAAGAACATGCAGAATTTCTGTAAATATGTCAGCAAGTGAGAGACATTGTGAGTCTGTTAGTTACAGTTGATGAACATGCAACAATGAGAAGTTCTGATGGCATGGTCGATTATTACTATAGCAAAGTTTAGTGCTTAGCAAGGTTACAACAGGAAGAAAACTGCTTGATTTATTGTGGATGACTGAGTTCTTAGTTACTGTCACATTGAAAAATTTGGGTTCAAATCTGTCGAAACAAAACTTTCAATGAGTTCAACTTCAGCTACAGGTTACTTCACAGGATGCTAGGTAACCACTTTGACTATATATCATTGAGTGCATCTAATAACAGGGTTATGATTAGCTTTAGAAAACCAAAAAAAAACTGGAAGGAAACTTGAGGTGCGTGGAACTTTTTGATTATCTGAATGCATGGCAGACAATATCTTTATTATTGCTGATCAAAACTTTAAAATTTTTACTAATGTATCTAAAAATGTATCACATTGGATGATCCTGGGTTCCTGAGATTGAGCATTCCATGGAATTATACCCTGAAGGTCCAAGAGGAACTTGGAAAAGTTGCTCTTTGGGGTGAGGGGCAGGAGGGGAGGTAGTATCAAGGAAATCTTCTGATCATGGCTTCAACTACTACTTGATTCAAGAGGTTGCTTTAAAAGAAAATTCCTTAAATTTTGGTGACCCAGGCCCCAGACTAATTTGAATGTTTCACGTGGGCCCCGTTTACCTAGGTGTGTCCAGTTTGGTCTGAGAAGTCTTTGGCAGTGCTGAACTGGTCCTGATGGAGACTTAAGGAATTGGAATCCCTATCCTATAGGAATGGCTTTGTAGTATGGGTGGAAGTATTTCCTCAAAAGAACTCTGTTCCTGCATTTCTGTGAAAAAAAATGAAAGGTACATTGGTACTTGGAGTGTCTAGAATCTTTACAAGTTTATGACCTTTTCAGTGAACTTGCAACAAAAAAAATTACAGATTTCTGGGATCTCTATTTTTCTGTTTGCTTACTTTTGTTCATCTTGACAGTGATAAGCCTGCTGAATTCATGTCTCAGAAAGCAGATGAGGCCAAAAACAGTGAATATTTTCAAGGAGTTAGATATAAAGGGATCAAACGGTATGGGAGGAAAGCAAGAATAAGTTGGATCATACAGAATAGCAGATCAGACTCCAAGGTGTATTCTTGCTCCCATTTTCTATGTTACTATGTTTTATTTTAAAATTTAAACCAGGATGATCCACCATACACACTGCATGATTGGAAAGAACATTGGGCCTGATAACCCAGATATATTTTACATTCATGCACTGCAAAGATCCCCACAAACAGTTTAAAAATTTTCACGGCTACACGCAACTAAGTAGGATTAAAAGGGCACAACCGCATGTAGTTGTCGAAGCAATGTTTTCCAGAAAGTCAAACTTATCATATTGCACAGCTTCTTGTACATCAAACTGATTTTCCACTCAACAGATGAAGTGTTTTAACAAAGTATATAATCTAGATTACTCACAGCTTCAGACATAACGAATGACTCACTGCAATTATTATAATAAAACTGCCAAAATAATTAAATGGATCAAATTAATTGCCTAAACATTTGATTTCTGACATTAGAATAATTAAATACTTGTTAGTTAGGTTGGATATAGCATCAAAGTGAACATGAGAACTCTAGACTTCTTGTATGCACAATCTACTTAGACATATCCTGCAGTTGAGAAGTCAAGGTTCAGATTTAGCTTTTCACAATGACTGATGAGGAGCAGTGTGTGAAAACGTGGCTTTTGTTGCCCTCTGTATGAACTTTTTAGTCCTTCAAGATGATTATCACTAGTCTCACACATTTGTCGCATCTTTTGTTCTTCTGTTAATGACAATAAAATGAAACCTGTATAAGATCATTTAAACTACTACACCACAAGTCTTCAACAGGCACTTCTCCTGACTTAACACTACATTCTTCTTTGTCCAAAGGTTCCAACAAATTACTCGCTTCCACATTTCTGCATTAAGTTTCTCATAAGATTCCTAAAATAGGTCAAGTTCTTTGCTAATCTGCTGTTTTAGGGTGAAGATTAAATATAGACACAGACTTAGTGTGGTAAGGCTCATTGGGAAGCCAGATATGCTGATAAATGTATTAAGGGTTCAATGCTGTTCAAAGCATGTTCTTACAAATAAAAGATTATTTTACCAAGCATGCTTGCTGCTTGTTAACTTGAGAATAAAATTACTGGCTAAGTGCAATTTCCCCATATATTACACATTGAGAATTGTTGACTAATAAGGGGAAAAAAACTATTTTTAATCTGAGTTTCTCTTTTCTAGTTTTCTGCATAATCTCCCTGCTATCAATGTTCACCCTCATATGGAATGAATACAACACAATGCTCCAAATAAATTCCAATCGACCTGTTCAGAGGTGCTATTGCACACTTCTGGATCAGTGGGACTTGAAACTGGGTCTCCTGGCTCCGAGGTAGGGGCAATACTTGTGGCCCACAAGAGCCCTTTCTAACATGCCGATGGTGAAGCTCCTTCACAAGGGATAACCTACAGTGATTGATGATTGAATCAGAAATATATAAGTATCAATGCGTTGCTGGTGCAATTATTCTCAGTAAGTCAAAGGTTAAGCATTTATGAATGATGCTGAAATGGTGGAATGCAGAAGTGCTGCACTTCCACAATGAAAGGATTTGCAAAGAAAGTCATTACATGTGTTTTCTTTTGCCAGAGACAATGGAATTAACTTCTTAAAATTGTTCCATGCAAAATTATCCTTAAACGAAAATAATAAATTTGTTCATGACATATAACGTCTGAATATAAGTAGCAAATCTCTAATCACTCAGGGTTAGCTCTCACTTTTAGTCAACATCTATGAGAAGTACCTTTTTTTGACAGCAAAGAAAATATTTTAATTAATTACTATTTCCTGATTACCCATACTCGTACAACAGAACTTTACCTTAACAAAACATTCTTAAAAAGAAGTATGATTACATTCCTTGAGTATTATGGAAAAGCTTATAGTTGTCAAAGGTTTTTATTTTGTACATATCAGGACAATTCTGAGAAATATTCATTAATCTGCCAAATTTTGTTTGAGTTTGAAACAAGGCAGGTCGACTCTCAGTCTATGGGAAATAGATCAGTGAATGGTTGCTACTCACTTTATTGTGTTAAAATAAGTACAGTGCACGTACATATGTTCCTTATGTCTACAAAGATCAAGGCCCTGTGTGTCAGTAGAAGTGAAAGTAAAGTTTCCATAGTCCTAGAAGATCATAGGGCTCTTCTCTCACTAGAGAGACGTCTGTTGGTGAACTTAACCTGAGGGCTACCCCACATCAGATGAATGTTAAGGTTGAGAAGGAAGACTGTCATGGTAACCTCAGACGGGAATTAAACCATTGGTGTTACACTGCAACAGCAACCAGCCATTCAGCCAACTGAGCTAACTGAATAAACTGATTGTCAGCACAATTCATTGTGCATTTTGGATCTTATAGCAAATGCTGTACAACTGTGGAATCACAACTAATGTTGACCATGGGGGATAATTGGGTGTGGTCAGTATCTTGCTTGTTGCAAATAGCTGAAGGGATATACTGTAATGAACAATTCATCAGTCATTGGGGTGTATGGCCAACATACCTAGTATCACACTGGCATATGAAATTAATTTATCACATTATGCATTTGTGAGATAGCTCATCTTTTCGGTTTGATGGCAGTATCCTGCTAGTAGCAGTGTAAAAAAGCTAGTTTCATTTGTTGCTGAAAATTTTGAGAAACTTCACCTTTTCAAGGTAATTTGAGGTGAACTCAGCACCTTTCAGGACAACAGTGATGTCTTCGGTCCATTAATGAGTTCACAGAATATACAGTGAGAAATGATCTGATGAGGGTCGCTATTATCATGAAGGATGGCTTTGTTGGGCCCTATCTCAGTATCAAGCACACACTGCATAAAAATTGCTGGAGTCCTATTTATGAAGTTGCCAATAAGACCAATCTTAGAGTGAGTGTAGCTCCAGGAATTCCAATATGTTCACTGACCAGAGGAAGCAAGTTTATGGTTGATAAGAGTAGAGAATTCCCTGACTGATCTGTCAACTAGGACATCAAAAAAAAAGGAGTTCATTTGAATGTTCTATTTAAAAGGTGACTTTGAGTACAGGATTGAGTCCATTAAGACATGCAAGGGAATTTTTATATGAAACTGCAGATTCAAATATAACAAACACATCATCTACAAATCAGAAACTGGCAGGGGGTAGGAGGTTAGTTGCTATTCTAATGAACCCAACAAGGATGTTTGGGAGGGCTGAATCTAGCAGGAATCCATTACAATACAAACTATTCGGGAATATGAGGTAACAATAAATCTGATCGGAACAGTCTGAGTTGCTAAGTTCGTAAGTTCAATGACTATGGATTCATACAATGGTGGCAGACTTGGATCCCCATAATACCATGCTACAGTACATTATTAAAAATTGCTATCATATTATATTATTACATTATAATATGATCTTTATATACTATTATAATAGCAATATTTTATATTGTACTATATCACCACAGAAACCCTGCGTGGTCTTCACAAATGTGAAGGAATCTTCCCCAAGTAGGGAAAGCTTAATCAAAATGCTGGCAGCAATTCATCCAACCATTTGGTTAGTTCATGCTCCGCAGAACCACTCATAAATAAGGTACGAGCATAAAAGGACATTACCTGTGAGTACTTTGGACAGCCTATACAAATGTTGATCTTGGATATGTGGGGGCAGAGTACTTGGCTATCTTAATTCTTAGATCGACAGATTCTCAATCTGCAGGAGAATCAAGGATTACAGGGAGACAGCAGGAAAGTGGATGTGAGGAATGTTGGATTAGCTGAGATCCTATCGAATGACAGAGCAGGCTTGAGGGGCTGGATGGCCTAATCCAGTTTCCACAAGGTCAAACACTATCAAGTGTATCGCCCTGTAGCTCACTGCTTTTACACATGTCCACTAAGTGCTTTTCAGGCTTACTTTCCAGTAAGGCTGTCTCGTCAGGCTGAGTTTCAGGTCCAGTGGATATAAGTTTGCACACATCATTAAGAATGGCACACATTTTATGATATAATCATGCTTGTAAAGGACAACTATTCCAGTTCCTTTTAACAGGTTGGTATTGAGGCACCACAACACTGCCAAATATTCACATTTAATGTGAGAATTGACTGAATCATGACTAAATCCCCCAATACGCATGTGCTAGATTAACTAGGCACACTTTCAAGGATTCATCATCTTCAGTGGACCCTTGTTTGTAGTTAGCTGGGAGCCCACGAGTCCAAGTTTAGTAAGTACCTCTTCCTGTTTGACGTGGCCCAGAGACACATTAAAACTGAAACCATGTGCAAGAACAAACTTGTTTTCAGAGTATATGCATATCAGAGAGATGTAGTGTGTTTACTGGCATTATTAATTGCATTGTCAAACTTCTGCTTAAGTGAATTTATGGTGTAGGCGTTTTAAATGAGGACTGTTTAAGGTGTGGTCATCTATTGAAGCAAGATAGAGGCAGAAATAGATAAAATCAAACAAATGAAAACAAATTGCATACTTCAAATAAAGCACAGCATAGGACATGGTGTAAATTAGTAACCTTATTTCCAAGCTATTCAACCTCATCTCGCATAAATGCGTAATCAATCATGGGATGTGTGTAAATGTACACAAATGTAACTGTCATTTTCCCTTTATTTTGGCAATTCTTGTGAATTGCCCTGATTTGTGCAAGATGAAAAGCTTTGACAAAATGTCTTTTTCACAAACACTCAAGGTCTGCACTACCAAACAATTCTATGATTACATTCAGGCTTTCATTCAGAATCTCCTTCCAAACTTAAATAGTCATTTTCTAACTTTCCATTCATGCAAACATTTTTCCAAGAAGTTCAAGTTCTGCCTGAAATGAGCTCCAAAATACATCTGATGGAACTATCTAAGGTAAATTACAATATAGTCCTCTCCAAGTTTTTGCCAAGTTCTTCTGCACTTGCTACTTTAGCTTTTAGCTGTGCTATTACTCTACTTGCTCACCATAGTTGGGGAATCAGTTACTTTGCATCATGGCTCATTATGACTATCAAAAGTCAAATTAAGAAAGTTGAAGAGATAGCTTTATTTTGTGCTACATGTCTTAAGTCAGAAATTCATAAGTTACTTTTACTCAAACATTTGTTTTCAGTTTTCATTTTCAGTAATTAGCTACAAGAAGCCGTAAGCAAATAATGATGAGTTCTGGCAAGTTCTGTGAATGGTCAGTCTTGGTGTCAACCATAAAGAAATTGTATGATCAGATTGCTGTGTGACAAATGAACATCTTTGTTATATTAAAGAATAAAATGTGACGGAAGTGAACGCAACTGGCAGGAAACGTGCATTAAATTTATTTTTACATTATACTTGTGGATTGCCCATGGGTTTGCATTATAATTTGAGCTGACACTTCAACCATCAGCAGGATGTAACCAAACATTTAACTAGATCAATACTGATGACACTAAAAAACGTGTGAAGCCAAAAGTACCGTTTTTAAAAAAATAATGATATAAGCTACTAATGTTTTCCAGAGCTTGGCAATCTAACAGCTGCTGTGTCGAGAGCTACATCTAGATAGCAAATATATCTTTTTCTCAATGTTGGAGCATGTGTTCCAATACTACATCAATTTTAAAAGTAGCTATTTGTATTCTTGTCTGGAATGACACTGTTGTTATTCAAACAAACAACCGAGGCAGTTCAAAAGCCACATTATCCTAGAATTTGCAAAAAACGTTTTTTCATTTTTCTGTTGGCATATATTCTGATAACAGATCCTCTCTGATGTGAGTACGTTAGGTGATCAGTATTTCTTGAACTTGTGTTTTGAAAAAGATTGAAACATAAATTTAAAGATGATTTAAAAAAAGATTGTATTAATTCCCAAGCTTGATGGAAGTCTAGAATATGCAATGCACATCTCATTTAACAGTTTTACATTGACAACATCTGGCTCTCCTCACCCACAATTCTCAAGGGGCAGACATTTATTGCAACTACATGTTGGGAAATAGAAGCCGTGGTCTTCAGTACCCAACACAAACTCCATTCCCTAACCATTGCCTATATCACATTCTTTCTGGTAACTGATGTAGTGCCATCTCTGCACTTTTAAACCCACCTGTGTCAGCTTATCTGCTGTTGAAAGAGCACTCCGTTTGTCTTATCTCAAAAGTTGACTATGTTAACACTCCTGGTAGCCTTTCACCTTCCACCCACCATAAACTTGATGTCTTCCACAACTCTCATGCGCACGTTCTAACTTAAATTTGGTTGGACTCAATCATCGCTCCTGCGCACAAAGGCCAAGAAAATGGCTCCTGGTCAAGCAAGATCTTGATTTTAAAATCATCACTCTCGCTTTTAAAATCCTCCAAAGTCTCACCCTTCCATTACTTCTAACCTTGAGCCCTGTAACTGAGCTTTGTACTCTTTACATTTTGGCCTCTTGCAACCCTCAATGTTAATCTTGCCACAAATGGCATTTAGTGGCCAGGAATATAAGCTCCGCAATTCTCTCCCTAACCCACTCTTATTTTCTATTCTTCTTTGCTCCTTTAAGGTACTTCTCTGCACTTCTCCTTTAAAAAACTTACAATTCTGTAAGTTTTAGAATACTCGTAGATAAAGAGGAGAGTGGTCCTAAGGGAAGAGTGCTAAACTGGGCCAAGACCAATTATATCAAAATTAGGCAGGAGCTCTGAAATGTGGATTGGACACAACTATTTGAAGGGAATTCCACATTTGAGATGTGGGACGCTTTCAAAGATAGGTTAACAGTAGTACAAGATAGGCGTGTCCCGTTGATGGTAAAAGATAGGGAGGGCAAGGTTCGTGAACCGTGGATGACAGGAGAAATTGTACGACGAGCCAAGAGGAAAGGGAAAGCATATATAAGGTGTCGGCAGCTAAGAACAGAACGGGCCCTGGAAGAATATCGGAAGAGTAGGACAAGTCTTAAATGAGGAATCAAGCAGGCTAAAAGGGGTAATGAAATAGCTTTAGTGAGCAGAATTAAGGAGAATCCCAAAGCATTTTGTTCTTATATAAGACGCAAGCGGGTAACTAGAGAAAAAATTGGTCCACTAAAGGATAACGAAGGAAGGCTGTGTGTCGAACCTGAGAGAATGGGTGAGATTCTGAATGATTACTTTGCATCAGTGTTCACTGAGGAGAGGAACATGATGAGATTAGATATAGAAGTTTGATTAATCTGGATCATGTTAACATAAGTAGGGAAGATGTGTTGGGTAGGCTAAAGGTTATTAAGGTGGACAAATCCCCAGGACCGGACGGGATCTATCCCAGGTTGCTGAGGGAGGTGAGAGGGGAAATAGCTGGGGCCCTGACAGATATCTTTGTGGCATCCTTAAACACAGTTGAGGTGCTGGAGGACTGGAGGGTTGCTCATGTTGTCCCCCTGTACAAGAAGGGTAGTAGGGATATTCCAGGTAACTACAGACCAGTGAGCCTGACGTCCATGGTGGGAAAGTTGCTGGAGAAGGTATTGAGGGATAGGATCTATTTATATTTTAGAAAAGAATGGGCTTATCAGTGATAGGCAACATGGTTTTGTGCGGGGGAGATTGTGCCGTACCAACTTAATAGAGTTCTTCAAAGAAGTGACCAAGTTGATAGATGAAGGAAGGGCTGTTGTCATATACATGGACTTTAGTAAGGTGTTTGATAAGGTTCCCCATGGTAGACTAATGGAGAAAGTGAAGTCATATGGTGTGCAGGGTGTTCCAGCTAGGTGGATGAAGAACTGGTTGAGCAGCAGGAGACAGAGAGTAGTAGTTGAAGGGAGTTTCTCAAAGTGGAGAAAGGTGACCAGTGGTGTTCCACAGGGGTTAGTGTTGGGGCCACTGTTGTTTGTAATACACATAAATGATCTGGAAGAGGGCACTGTTGGTATGATCAGCAAGTTTGCAGATGACACAAAGATTGGTGGAGTAGCAGAAAGCATAAGGGACTGTCAGAGAATACAGGAGGATATAGATAGACTGGAGAGTTGGGTGAAAAAGTGGCAGATGGATTTCAATGCAGACAAATAAGAGGTGATGCATTTAGGCAAGACTAATTTGAGAGCGAATTATATAATGAACGGAAGAGCCTTGGGAAAAATTGATGGGCAGAGAGATCTGGGAGTGCAGGTCCATTGTACCCTGAAGGTTGCTGCACAGGTGGATAGAGTGGTCAAGAAGGCATATAGTATGTTTGCCTTCATTGGACGGGGTATTGAGTATAAGAGCTGGCAAGTCATGTTAAAATTGTACAAGACATTGGTTCGGCTGCATTTAGAATACTGTGTACAGTTCTGGTCACTACATTACCAAAAAGGATGTGGACGCTTTGGAGAAGGTGCAGAGAAGATTTATGAGGATGTTGCCTGGTATGGAAGATGCTAGCTATGAAGAAAGGTTGAGTAGGTTAGGTTTATTTTCATTAGAAAAAAGGAGATGGAGGGGGGACCTGATTGAGGTTTATAAAAACATGAAAGGTATAGACAGGGTGGATAGAGACAAGCTTTGTCCCAGGGTGAAGGATTCAATTACGAGAGGTCACACTTTCAAGGTCAGAGGTGGAAAGTTTAAGGGGGATACACGCGGCAAATACTTCACACAGAGGGTGGTGGGCATTTGGAACGTGTTGCCAGCAGAGGTGGTAGAGGCAGGCACGGTAGATTCATTTAAGATGCTTCTGAATAAATGCATGAGTAGGTGGGGCGGTAAAGGGATACAGATGCTTAGGAATTGACCGACAGGTTTAGACATTACCGTAATGTCCAGGGATGTGCAAGCTCAGTGGATTGGCCATGGGAAATACATTACAGGATCGGCTCAGGCTTGGAGGGCCGAAGGGTCAGTTCCTGGGCTGTAATGTTTCTTTGTTCTCAAACCTACCTATGTGACCAAGCTTTTGGTCACCTGTATTAATATCTCCTCCTGTGGCTTGCTGTCAAATTTTACCTGATAATGGTACAATGAAGTGCTTTGAAATGTTTTACTAAATTATACCTCTACAATATAAATTATTGGAGAAAGTGAGGACTGCAGATGTTGGAGATCAGAGCTGAAAAATGTGTTGCCGGAAAAGTGCAGCAGGTCAGGCAGCATCCAAGGAGCAGGAGAATCGACATATCGGGCATAAGCCCTTCCTGAAGAAGAACTTATGCCCGAAACGTCGATTCTCCTGCTCCTTGGATGCTGCCTGACCTGCTGCGCTTTTCCGGCAACACATTTTTCGGCTCAATATAAATTATTGTTAATGTTTAGAAAATTCTGCAAGATTTGGAGATAAAAGATTTGTCATGGTTATGGGATGTGCCTCAGTGCCAGGGACCTAAGTTTGATTTTAGCCTTGGTCGACTGTCAGTGTGGAGTTTGCACACTCCCCATGTGTCTGCGTGGGTTTCTACTGACTGTTTCGTTTTTCTCCCGCAGTCCAAAACTGTGCAGATTAGATAGGCAGGCCATGTTACATTCCCCGTAATGACCAGGGATGTGCAAGCTAAGTGGATTGGCCATGGGAAATACAAGCCTACTGGGATAGAGTGGGGGCTGGGTCTGAGTGAAATGCTTGTTGGAAGGTTGGTGTGGACTCGATGGGCTGAATTGCCTCTTGTGTTGTAGTTCCAGTACACAGGAGGATGAGTGTAGGAAGGACGTGGACAGGATTTCATGGTCACAGCAATGTGCTGGCAGACAGCAAGCTGGTTTGAAGTTTGTCTACTTCAATGCCAGGAGTATGTGGAATAAGGTAGTTGAGCTTGCAGCATGGATAGGTATTTGGAACTTCGATGTTGTGGCCATTTTGGAGGCATGGATAGAGCAGGGTCAGTAATGGATATTGCAGTTCTAGGATTTAGATCTTTCATTAAGAGCAGGGAAGGCGGTAAAATAGGGGAGGTGTGGCTTTGATGGTCAAGGATGGTATAACGGTGGTTGAAAGAACTTTTGACGAGGACTTATCTGCAGAGGTGTTATGGGCTGAGGTTACAATCATGAGGAGAGGTCACACTGCTGGGAGTATTTTTTTAAAATGGGCCTCCGCAAAGTTCCAGGCATGTAGAGAAGAGGATTAGCAAATCGATTCTGGGCAGAAGTGAAAGGAACATGGTGGTCATTATGGGGGACTTTAACTTCCCCAACATTGACTGGAAATGCTATAACTCTAGGACAGCGGATGGATCAGCTTTTGTCAAAAATGTGCAGGAGGGTTTCCTGACAGAGTATGTCGAAGGGCCGACAAGAGGCGAGGCCACACTGGTAATGATTTAGCGATAGGTGAGCACTTTGGAGAGAGTGACCATAATTCAGTTATGTTTAGTGAAGCAATGGAAAGGGATAGGTACATGCCACAGGGCAAGAGTTATAGATGGGGGGAAACAGCAATTATAATGGGATTAGGCAAGACTGAGGATGCATAGAATGGGGTAGGAAAATGCAGGGATGGGGACAATCAAAATGTGGAGCTGGTTTAAGGAACAGATATTGTGTGTCCTTGATAGGTGTGTCCCTGTCAGGTAGGCAGGAAGTGACAATGTAAGGGAACCGTTGTTTACTACAGAAATTGTATCTCTTTTTAAGTAGAATACGGAGGTTTATGTGACATTAAAGTGAGATGGTTCAGATGAGGCATTAGAGAGTTACAGAGTAGCTAGGAAGGATTTAAAGTCAGAGTTAAGAAGAGCAAAGAGAGGACATAAACAATCTTTAGCACGTAGAATAAAGGAGAACCCTAAAGCTTTCTATAGATACGTGAGGAATAAAAGGATGATTGGGTTGGAATAGGACCTGTCAAAGACAGAAGTGGGAGGTTGTGTGTGGACCCTGTGGAGATCGGTGAGGTGCTAATCGAATATCTCTCATCTGTTTTCACTCAGGAAAAGGAGAATATTGTAGAGGAGAAGACTGAAATACGGGCTATTAGACTTGAAAGGATTGAGGTTAGTAAGGAGGAGATGTTATCAATTCTAAGTGGTGTGAAATTAGGTGGGCCGGATGGGATTTTTCTGAGAATTCTCTGAAAAGCTAGGGAGATGATGTTGGAGCCTTTGGTTTTGATCTTTGAGTCGTCATTGTCTTCAGGTTTAGTAGCAGAGGACTGGAGGGTTGCAAATGTTGTGCCCTTGTTCAAGAAGGGCAGTAGAGATGATCCAAGTAATTATAGACCAGTGAGCCTTATGTCTGTTGTAAGAAAAGTTTTGGAAAGGATTATAACAGATATGATTTATGATCATCTAGCAAGCAACACTTTGATTGGAAATAGTCAACATGGAATTGTGAAGGGCAGGTCGTGTCTCACAAATCTCTGAGTTTTTTTGAGAAGGTGACCAAGCATGTGGATGAGGGTAGGACAGTTACTATGTTGCACATGGACTTCAGTAAAGCCTTTGATGAGGTTCCACATTTGAGAAAATGCGGAGACACGGGATTGAAGGTGATTTAGCAGTTTGGATTAGAAACTGGCTTTCAATAAGTAGGTAACGAGTCGTGGTTGATGGAAAATATTTAGCCTGGAGTCCAGTTACTAGTGGTACGCCACAAGGATTTGTTTTGGATCCATTGCTGTTTGTCATTTTTATAAACAACTTGGATGCAGATATAGGTGGATGGGTTAGTAAGTTTGCAGATGATACACTAAAGTCGGTGGAGTGGTGGACAGTGTGGAAGAATATTACAGGTTGCAGGGAGACTTGGATAACTGCAGAGTTGGACTGAAAGGTGGAAAATGGAGTTCAATGCAGACAAATGCGAGGTGATTCACCTTTGGAAACAATAACATGAAGGCAGAATACTGGGACAATGGAAAGATTCTTGGTCGTGTGGATGTGCAGAGGAATCTTGGTGTCCATGAACACAGATCACTTAAAGTTGCCACCCAGGTTGATAGGGCTGTTAAGAAGGCATACAGTGTGTTTGGTTTTATTGGTAGAGGGATTGAGTTCCGGAGCCGTAATGTCATGCTTCAACTATACAAAACGCTCAGTGCAGCCTCACTTGGAGTACTGTGTGCAGTTCTGGTCACCCCATTACAGGAAGGTTGTGGAAGCATTGAAAAAGGTGCAGAGGAGATCTACCAGGATGTTGCATGGTCTAGAGGGAAAGTCTTATGAGGAAAGGCTGAGGGATTTGGGTCTGTTCTCATTGGATGAGGAAGGCTAAGAGGGGATTTAATAGAGACTACAAGATGATCAGAGGATTAGTTAGGGTGGACAGTGAGAGTCTTCTTCCTAAGATGATGACATTTGCTCGTATGAGGGGGCACAGCGGCAAATTGAGGGGTGATAGATTTAAGACAGATGTCAGAGGCAGGTTCTTTACTCAGAGTGGTAAGGGGGTGGAATGCCCTGCCAGCCAATGTAATTAGTCAACTTAGCCACATTAGGGGCATTTGAACAGTCCTTGGATAAGCATATGGATGATAATGGGATAGTACAGGGGATGGACTTAGATTAGTTCACAGGTCGGCTCAACATCGAGGACCGAAGAGCCTGCTCTGCACTGTATTGTTCTATGTTCACATTGGAGGGATTCTATGAAAAGGAAATGAACTATGGAAGTTTCAATTTGATGATACTGATCAAATGATTTCACTTTTACAAATTCAAGTGAAAATGGAAATGCAAACTCATCCCTTTTTCGTTTAATATGTAAAAAAAATTTTTATATAAAATAATCCAGTTACCTCTCGCATATTGCGATTTGCATAGTAGTTAGTGGGTCATCCTATGACACTTTTTTCACCACCTTGGGGAGTTCCCCAGTGCTATTTTCTCACTTCTGTCACACTTTTATACCTTCTTCATAATTCCATTCAGTAATTCCCTTCTGATTTCATACCTTCTATCACAGCTTGAGTCACAAAATATTGACCATTTCTTCCTTGTGTCAAAGAAAAATCATATCCTCTTTTCATCCCTCAAATACAACCAACAAATAGACAATAGTGACTCCTTCATCTGTTGACACTCTTGGTTTCACCGTCGCCCTGAATTAAGAATTTCTGCACATTACAACTGGCAAAGGCTAAGTCTCAAGATATTTTCATTCTGTCGGGGCACTGCTGGCTGGCTAATCCAGCACTTATCACTCATCATCAAGTGTCCTCAAGAAGGTGGCAGTGAGCTGCCTTCTAAACCACTGCAGAAAAACGTTGTGCAGGGACATCCACAGTGCGGTTAGAAAAGGTGTTCCGGAATTTTGACACACGTCAGTGAAAGGACAGCATTATAGTCCCAAACAGGTTGGTGTTTGGTTTTAAGCAGCACTTGCAGGTGATGGTCTTCCCATCTGCTGCTCTGTCCTTTCAGGTGGTGGAGGGCACTGATTTGGAAACGGTTGTTGAAGGGGTTTGGTGAATTGCTGCAATGCATCTTGTAGATGGTACACAATATTGTCACTGTGCAATAGCGTGTGTGAGAGAGTGTGTTCAAGATGGTAGATAGATAGCCAATTAATAGGCTGATTTGTCCCAGATAATATCAGTATCTTGAAGTTTTTCTTATTCATTCATAGAATGTGGGGGATGTTGGCTTCCCATGTCCATAGTTGCCACTGAGGTGGTGGTGGTGGTGAGCTGCTTTCTTGAGTCACTGCAGTGCATCTGTTCAGGATTGACCCACAATATCACTCGGGAAGGAATTCCAGAATTTTGATTCAGTGACAGTGAAGGAATGGCTATATATTCCCAAGTCAGAATGGCGAGTGACTTGGAGGGGAAATTGCAGGTGATGGTAATGTTCCCATATACCGGCTGCCCTTGTCCTTCTAGATTGATGTTGTCATGTGTTTGGAGAGTGCTGTCTGAGGATCTTTGGTGAATTTCTGTAGCGCCTCTTGTAGATAGTACAAACTACTGCTACCGAGCATCGGTAGTGGAGGGAGTAGATATTTGTGGACATGTGCACTGTGTACTGAGTGGTGTCAAGCTTCTTCAGTGTTGCTGGAGCTGCACTCATCCAAGCAAGTGGGGCGTATTCCATTACACTCCTGACATGTACCTTGTAGACTATAAAGGCTTTGGGAGTCAGGAGGTGAGTTACTCAGTACAGATCCCTCACATCTGGCTTACTCTTGGAGCCACTGTGTTTACGTGGTGGGTTCAGTTGAGTTTCCGATCAATGGTAACCCAAAGAATGTTGATAATGAGTATTTCAGAGGTGGTAGCACTATTAAATGTTTTTTAAGCTGCATTCATCAGACAAGTGGAACATATACCATTACATTGCTGCCATGTTTTATATATGGTGCACCGCGAGTCAGGAGGCAGTTCACTCGCCTCAGAATTCCCAGTCTTTGACCTACTCGTATAACTGTAACATATGGCTGGTCCAGTTCAGTCTTTTTTCAATTATAATCCATGAATTGTGAGAAATTCAGTGATGGTAATACCATTGAATGCCATTTGGAGACAGTTAAATTCATTCTTGTTGGAAATAGTAATTGTCTGGTATTTTTGTCGTACAAATATTACACATTTTGACCTTTATTTGTAGAAAAACAGAAACATAGAAAATTGGAGGTGTAGACCATTTGGACAATTCAATATCCTGTTTCTGCTTTCTCCCCATAATCTTTTGACACCTCTAGCTCTAAGAATAATTAACTCCTTCTTGAAAACATCTAATATTCTGGCCTCAACTGCATTGTGGCAACAAATTCTACAAGCTCACCACAGAAGAAATTTCTCTCCATTTCTATCTTAAGTGGCACGCCCCATATCCTTACTCTGTGACCCCTGGTCATCAGGAACGTCCTTCCTGCATTCACTCTATCTAGACCGGTTAGGATTTTACAGGTTTGGATGAGATCCACTTCATTCTTCTAAACACCAGCGAATATAGTTCTAACCAATCCAATCTCACGTCATTGCTAAGGAATCATCCGAAGAACCAGACTAGTAAATAATCCTTCATGACCACAACATTCGTCCTCAGAAGACCAAAACCACACACAATATTCCAGGCGTGGTCTCACTAAGGACTTGTACAATTGCAGCAAGATATCCCCACTTCAGTACTCGAATCCTATTGTTACGAAGGCCAATGCAGTATTCGCCTTTCTCAGTGCCTGATGCACCTGCATGCTTACTTCAGGAACTGGTCTACAAGCACACCTAAGTTTCGTTATATTTCCCTCTTTCCAATCTATCACATAATCTGCCTTTCAGTTTTGCTACCAAAAGGGGATTGCTTCACATTTATCCTCATTATACTTAATCTGCCATGCATTTGCCCACTCAACTTGTCCAAATCACAATAAAGCACAAATCACACCTCTGCGTCCTCCTCATAGTTCATCCTCCCAGCCAGCTTCACGCCATCTGCAAACTTGAATATATTATATTTTGCTCCTCATCTGAATTACTGAGGTCCAATCACTGATCTCTGATACTGCACTGGTCACTGGCTGCTGCTCTGAAAGAGACAGGTTCATTCCCCCTCTCTCAAAATCCCATAATTATTACAGTACAAAAAGAGACCATTTGGCCTATCGTGCCTTAACTGGCTCTATTATCTTGTACCAATTTGCTACCTTTTCTCCGCTTCCCTACACACCATTCCTATCCAAAAACCATCGAATGCACCTCTTGAATGCTTTAATTGAATCTGCCTCATTTCCAGGCATACAATACCCTAAAAACTCACTGCGTGGAAAGAAGATTTTCTCACATTAACCTTGCTTTGTTTGCATGTCACTAAATCTATGCCCTCTCAAACTTGTTTCTTTTCCAAACAAAACAGCTTCACCCTATTTACTCTGTTTAGCCACTCTTTGTTGCCCGTCTGCCTGGCCGTTCTTCATCCATGTCAGTATGCTGCCCTGTTCAGATCTTGCTGCACATGGACATGGACTGCGTCAGTATCTGAGGGGTTGGAAATGGTGCTGAACGTTATGCAGTTAGTGAACATCCCTACTTCTGGCCTGATATTGAAAGGATAGTCATTAACAGAGCAGGTGAAGGTGGTCAGGCCTAGGACATTACCCTGATGAACCTCTCCAGTGATGAATGTGGACTGGGATGATTGACTTCCACAACAACAACCATCTTTCAATTAAAGGATGTGGGCCAAAGACAAGAATATGTACTTAGGCCGTAGGTTAGCCATGAATTCACCGAGTAGTAGAACAGGCTCAAAAGGCTGATTGGCCTACTCCTGTTCTTGTGTTGTGCTGGCATAATTTGAATGAATAAGAGTTCTTTCCTAATTCTCACTGACTTCAGTGTTACCAGGGTTCCTTGGTGCCATCAACTGCTGTTTTGATGTCAAGCACAGTCACTTCAACCTGACCTTTAAAATATTTTCGTCCCTGTTTGGACAAAAGCTGCAATGAGGCCAGTAGTGGAGGGGCCTCACTGAAACAAAACTGAGCATCAGCGAACAAGTTATTGCCGACTTTAGCAGTCAACAACAGATTCCAAAACTTTGCTGGTGATTAAGAGTAGATCCATGCAGCAGTAATGAGCTGAGTTGCTTTTATGTTGTTTTTGTGAACACAATACACCTGGGCAATTGTACACAACTGTACTAGAAGGTGCAAGAAGCTCTTTGTCATGTTTAAAATTTAGTGGTTTTCTTGTGCAATGTGTTTAACATGATCATGGTGCAGACAGCTATATTCTGGGGTGCAGGACTGTGTGTTAAGGAATGCACTAAAGATTAAGGTAGTCAACTCAAAGGTGCAGGAGGGCAGTGCTACTGACTAAGCAGTGAAGCTTCGGGATATACCACACTAAGGAGCTGAGAGAACAAATCAGATTGAATTCTTGTCATTGAATCCATATAGTAAATGTATTGCAATTGAATTTGGTCAGCTAAGAATGCAAAATATTAATTAATAAAAATTGTATTTAATTGCATTTTCCATAATGTCTAATTGGAAATGTTTGAAAAGTACTTTTAAATAGGTTATGAATAAAACATATTTTTGCAGAAACCAAATCCATGTGATCAGTTACAGGCCAGCATTGCAGTTCTACTGGAACAACTTGGCAAGGCACATGGTTACATCTGAAACACAAGTCTTTGGTATCCTTGCCAAACAGTTGTCTGTGCTCATAGCTTTTTGCTTCAGCCAATGTCTTCAGCCAGTTTCTGGTATCACAAGCAGAGTGAACAGAATTGGCTGGATGCCAGAATCTGATGCTGGTAAGCAGAAAAACGGAGGAGCAAGTGTAGGCCATTTAGCCCCTTAGGCTTACTCTGCCATTCAATAAGGTCATGATTTATCTGTCCATACTCTCCAATCTTAAAAGCGATCCCATTACATCCCTGATAGAAGATTTTAGCATATCCCTACTGCTGATGTCAGGTTAATTGGCCTCTAGTTTCTGGCTTCCCTGCTATTCCCTTTCTTGTATGGTGTGGCTTTGTTTGCTGTCTTGCTTGAACAATTTTTGCTTGCAATCTGGGGACTATTCCAAAATGTAGGAAATTCTGCAAGATCAAAACAAGAAGTTACTTCTCGCAGAGGGCCATGATTCTGTGGAATTCACAATGCAGAGTGTGGCAGATACTGGGACATTGGGTAAGTTTAAGGAGGAGACAGACAGCTTTGCAATGAGCAATGAGTTGTGGGTTATGGGGAGCAGGCAGGAAAGTGGTGTTGAGGCCAAGATGAGATCAGCCATGATCATATTAAAAGGCAGAGCAGGGCTTGAGGGACTGGATTGCCTACTCCTGGTTCTTAAGCATTGATGATCTTTGCGGCTATCTTTTTAATCCGCGACAGAAGCCATTAGTTCACAGAATTTGCTGGTTTTGATCTCACTAATCCCATCAGTACTATTTTGTTGCTCATACTATTTTCTTTAAGTTCCTCATACTCAAAAGGTTTTTGGTTCCCTTTATCCAGAACATTTTTTGTGTCTTCTCCAAGAAAATAAACAAAGTACTTAAAGTTTTTATCATTTCCTTATTTGCCGTTCCATTTTTTTTGTCGCTGTATGAGGTTTTTGAATTTATTTTGGCTAATCTCTTCCTATTAACAATGCTACAGACATTATTACAAACTGATTTTATGCCTTTGGCTAATTTATTCCTACTCTATTTCCTCAATTAATTTCTTGCAGCCACCACACCCGCCTGACCAGTTAGCAATGGTGGTCACTTTTCATGTGGTTATTACTCCTCAAAAGGATATTTGCTGCAAATTATGAATTAATTATTTAAGCACTTGCCATTGCTTATCTACTACTGTATCTTTGCATCTAATCAGAATATAATACTCATCTATTTCCCTATCATATTAAAAACAAAACAGGTTACTAGATTGGGTAAAAATTCACTTTAAGGGACTAGGAGTAGAACTTGGGAAAATAAATAGGCAACGATCAGTAAAGGATACAGAAGTGATGTTTAACACAGCGCAGGAAAAATATATTCAGTTGAAAAGGAAGAAAACGCTAATGGAACTCCATTTATGAGGAAGCAAGTCAGAGAAAAACTGAGGGTTAAGATATAGTTAATACACATACAGTTGTTAGAACCCTCACTGATCTTTCATTATTTTGTTCTTTTAATTATTTTTGATTTGGAACAGTGAACTGAGTGTTGAAGGCGATTGTTGTACAGTGAACAGCAGCTTGATTTAAAAAAAACAAGCAAATTGATATTTGCTCACAAGGTTCAGCCTGGAAGTTAATTGCAGATTGTTTCTTGTTATAAAGTGCTCAAAAGATCTTTGATTCCAGAGTTTGGCTGCTCAAGCAAATAGCAGATGTTGAATGTTAACTGGGACTTTGTGGGAGACGGCCAGTCTATCAAGAAGAAGCCAGAGTTTGCACTAGCTTTTGAACAGTAATTAAGAAAGAGGGATTGTGCCCGCAAAAGCGAAGTTTGATTGCCCTCTCACTACTCTCTCATCGTCAACTTATTGAAAGTTCAGAGAAGAGAATCACTGTTATAAGAATTAAACAAATGTTCCTTGGAGCCTACAGGAAGCTATCTGCATGTGTTCACGCCATCAGAAGCCAAGCAAGATATAACCCCAGGAATTAGAAATATTATAGATTGTGAATGCTGCTCAAGTGAACTGGCCAGTTAGGCCATTTTTTATTCTTTTGATTTATCCCTTAAACTTATTGGTCTACGAGTATGGGGGCTAGAATTAACAGGATTGAGTTTATACCTTAGACATTAATTAGATTACTTTGTGGTTTAAATTTGCTCTGCTAAAGCTACTATATTAATAAATTATTTAATTTCTTTTACACTATAAACACGTTGCTGGTGTTGGTTATTCAAAAAATCTGGCTAGGAACCACTGCGGTCAATTTTGAGGGTCCTTGAAGGTTTTAATTTTACTGTGTTGCAAATACACAGATAGCGAAGTTGATTTGATTTGGCTGTTTGTCTCTATGTTGTAACACAGCGTAAATGTGAAAAGACGGGTGGATAAGTCAGGTGGGAACTACAAAAATAAAATGATCAAGGAACAAAGTAGTGAAATATTTTACAAACATGTCAATAATGCAGGATCTGATGGGAAGATAATCAACACAGGATAGAAATATAATACAAGTAACAACAGAAATGTCAGAAAAACTAAAAATTATTTTCCTTCTGTATATATTAGAGAACTAGGATGGGTAGGTATGACAATGAATGATGAAATGAGTAATGAGATTAAGTGCAGTTACTATAAAAAGGGATGCACTGAATAAACTAAACAAACTCAGGATAAACTTCATAATCCAAATGGACAACATAAACATATCAGTGCTTTAACAGATTCAGGGAATACATAACAGAGACATTATTACTCTTAGTTAACAACCTGCTTGATAAACGTATAGTGCCAAAGGAATGGGGTATGACTAAAGTAATTCTTATATTTAAGGGAAACAAAACACGTCTCGGAAATTATAAAAGTCAGCTTAATATCACTGGTAGGAAAAGTAATGGAATCTTTCTGAAAGGAGATAATCGAAGAACATCCAGATTTGAGAAAGATGCGAATAAATAATCAATAAAGATTTCACAAGGAAGAATCTTGCTTTACCAACTCTATTTAATATTTTGAGAAGCTAACAGAATGTAGATAATAATCATGTAGAAGATGTAATTTATCTGGATTTTCAAAAGATCTTTGCTAAGATTTGTTAAAATAAACTAACGAACAAGATCAGAGGATGTGTAATCATAGCCAATAATAGAATGGATTGCTAGATGGGAATCAATGGAAGTTATTTAGAGTGATTCTAAAATCTTTGTACAAAAAGTGTCCAATGTTTATTTACTAGCTGGTCAATATATATGTGAAAAGTTCTGTATAATGTTGTGATTTCTGAAGCAACCAACTTTTAAGAGAACATTATGAAAGATGTAACACTGATTCATTTACAATGTTAGAAAATACTGAAATAATTAAAACTTTGCTTTCAAAAATGTTGTTAGCTTATTGAATCTCAAGATTCAGTTGTCACCAGATTCTTTTAATTGGAGCACCAATCCACGTACTATATCCTTGCATTTTAACAGCTTTACACAAGAATTAGAGTTTTTTTTGTGGTTTCAGAATATAGATATGAGTCAATCATTCTTATGACCTACCCATGACCTGAGAAGTAAGAAAAGCAACACTGATTTAAATCTATCATTTCTGTAGTTAAGCTCATTCAAGTACTAATGTGGGTGGACCTGTATTTGACATACTGCTTATCAAAATTCTCAACATTTTAAAGTTACACCTCGGAACAAATCAACGTCAGTGCATAAATCAGATTAAAAATGGACAGTGTTGGGCTAGTATTATTTTTGCATCTGATCACTTGGTCATAGTTTTAATTAGAAAACAATATGGGCGTGCACCAGTGCCATTTCCTGTGCACTTCCTGTTACCTTTTCACACATAGACTTTACCAATTTTGCCCCTACTTCCATCAAAAAAGAATGAAGATGCTTCTCATCTTAGTTTCAAGTTATCAATATAAATCAGCAACATTTCATTGTCTGATTTATCCTCCACATATAAGGGAACAATCCTATCCTGCATAGTTAAGTTTTGTATCTTGCACAAATTAGGAACAGAATTTGAACTGTCCAGGCAATGGTTTCACCTTTTAAAGCAGATTGTCCGTATATAGCAAAGATCTCTTTCTTTCCACAAAACTTCTTACATTTTGTATATCTATACAGCTTAACCAGATATTTGATAAATTAACATAGGCTGCATTGCATGCGCATAGCTTTCAACAGTGGATCTGTTGATAGTTAGTAAGAGCTCCAAGAAAGATCTGCGACTGTATTGTATTGAATTATCACCATCCATCATTGTTTAGACTCCACAATAAAAGGTACCACTGGACAATTTACATACCAATGTTCTCGAAATGAACAGCCAAAGTTTCGCTGTTCAAGTACAGTAATGTAATACTTATTATAAAATTAGGAATTTTGGGTGGTGAAGTTATTATATATAACTATACAAAGAAAAAGACTGAGCTTCTTAGTTTCACAGTAATGCAAGGAAATCCAGAAAGAAGTAATTGTGTTTTTCAAGTCAACTCCATTCAGATTCAAGTCTGATTCTTCTGTCATGAAATATGCTCCCACACCATTCTCTTATTTTACAAAATTCTCATTCCATCTCTGACCCAAACTGAAACATATCCCTATATTTTTTCAACCTTACTTCAACAGACATTGATCTTTTAAGCAAAATGCCTTTAATTTTATTCAATTTACTTGCAGATGTTTAACATGAACATTTCTGCAGCATGAAAAAATCCTAAAATGATGAATCAATATAACAATTTTTTTTCATTCTCAATCTAAAGTGAATACAGAAATTTGTCCAATCTCAAGAACTTCCAAAGCACTGCTCAGACATTTAATATACTTAAACTTTGGGAAACGAATCAGCCAATTTGTACAAACAAGATTGGGATAATGACTAGATATTTTTGAAAAGGCTTTGATAAGATGCCACTTGTGAGGATACATTAGCTATGACTAATGTAAAGTGGTCATAGTCTTACTGGACCACAGACATCCTCTGTCATGAGGGAGACTACTGATGGTGGTTTAACCAGAGGTTGCGAAGAAGAGTCTTTCATGGTAACCTCAGCTGATGTGGGAATTGAACCCATGCTGTTGAACGAGTTGTCCAGTCAACTGATTTCCGCTACAAGCGCTTTGCCAGCCCTAAAGTGTCCTTTTGACTCAAACTGGGCAAGCATCACCGCTTTTAGACCTTGGATGATAAGCAGTCTCTCTCTCTCTTTATGACGTCCATGAAAATTATATTTTGCCTCCATTTTGAATGGCCCCCTGTAGCATGGTGCTGTGAAAGTTTCCTCACCCACATAGGCTGTAAACTGTTCCTGTTTAATAAGGACAAAGACTGTGGATTATATAGTACTGCCCTTAAGTCTTGGTATTACATTCTTATCCTTGACCACTAACCAGACCTGTACTTGATTTCGCCAAGTATGTGTGGTTGCCTCCTCAATCAAGCTATGCTGATAATTTTCCACATCCTTATGTGTACAATGTCTACAACTCAACAATTTGGAGATGTTTTGCAAGGTACAGACACACCACATATATAGTGGTCCAAGATTACCATGTTCTCCATAAACTCCACATACTGTGGCTAAGGCAGACAATTTGAACTGTCATCATTAGCTAGCATTGCACTAATTACTTGTTAATTAAATATTTGTGTATTTAATCAATTTATTAAATCACTTAATCCAATATAAATTTAAGTCGATTAAACATTTACCCAAAATTTGTTCCTGACTTGTGCTGACTTCACTTTATAATCTTTCTCCTGCCCTCTCTTCCTTTGTCTCCTGCTCGGTGAGAAATGCCCTTCTCGTTTCACATTCTCTATTGAATACCTGATCAGGGTTCTGGGTGTTTAACAAAGGTTTGAACACTGAAAACATAAAACTAAACAGGTAGTCAAAACTACGTCCAATAATTCAGTGTGCAAAACCACCTATTGTCATATGGAATACAAAAGCCAACAAATTTTCAATTCCAAATGTTTTGCTGTGCTAACTCGGTCTAGACAGCAATGTGTTCATTTTACGCTCAGTACTCCAAAGCTGGGGAAGGAATTAGGATCCAGGAAAGGTTCTACTTGTAGCTATCAGCTGCAAACAAGATTGAACTCAAGTTTTGTTACTCTGGAATAGTCAAACAACCTGTCAACGGCAGCAAAACTGTTGTCCTCAGACAATTGGTTAAGGTACTGGACAAGTAATGGAAATATAGAAATATAACTGAGTACTCCTAAACAATACATTTAGAGAGAAGAAATTGACAAGAATTTCATCAATGCTAATTTGTACTTTAAGTACCTGTATCTCCAGGTCAGCAATTTTCTGTTGTAGTTCAACCACGGCTGCTATGCTATCTGCTTCTCGAAGTCTCATCACCATCACATCTTCTTTATTCTAAAATGATATTAAAACTAATCAACAAGATGGTAAATAATATATCTGTACTCAAATAAAGACAGATTTTCTATTGGATTAAACAACTTAACAATAATCATTTTAATAGCAATCTATTGAGAAGGATAACATATTGTGTTTAAACATGCATTCCAAAGTTTACGAAATTGGAATCTCCAAAAAGAAAATGATCGGGAGAATAAAAGAAGGAACGGAAGATGTTATGCACAAACTGAAATTGCTGCAAAATCTCAGAGGGTCTATCAGCATCTGTAGAGAGAAATATGAGTTTAATGTTTCTTCAGAAGGGTCACTGGACTCAAAATGTTAACTCTGCTTTCTTTCCACAGATACTGCTACATCTGAGTTTCTCCAGCAATTTCTGTTTTTAAATGATCAGAAAGTTTGTCATTTATTTTTCAAATACAGAGTGTGAACAATGTGCAGTGAGCATCAAAAAAGCCAAGATTTTGAAATTTTCCCACTGCAAGTAATTTTAGGAAAAAAAAGAAAACTGAAAAAAAAACAACTGTGGACGCTAGACATCCTTCTGAATACTGGGTTTTGTTTGTAATCAAGAAAACTTATCTGAAAACTATGAAGAATTTCAATAAATCTTTGCTAAACACCAGGACTCTTCAATTGAGGCATTTACACTTATGGGACATTTTACAATTGTGGTTTGATGGAATAGGTTAAGGCAAATTAATAGACAGCTCACAAAGAGTATCTTGGTACATGGAACAACAACAAAAAAAATCAAAGCAATTCAAATCAATAATCTACGAGGAACAGAACTTTTATTCTACAAACAATAAAAACCAAAGCAATACGGATGAAGAAAGTCAGAAACAAAAACAAAAACAACCCCATTCTGAAGAAGGGGCACTGGATCTGAAATGTTAATTCTGCTTTCTCTCCACAGGTACTGCCAGGCCTACTAAGTTTTTCCAGCAATCTTTCTTTTTATGTTTCTATTTTACAAATATTACAATTCGCACTAAGTTCATCATGAATGCTCTTTATATCTTACAAGTACCTTCCTATGCCATCCTGTACTGCTCATCTGTATAAGTAGAATAACAATTTATTGAGTCTTTTCTCCTCATTTATGGGATGGGAGTTGGCAAGGCATCTACTGCTTCAATTACCCTCGAGGTGGTGGTCAGTCACTTTCTGGGGTCTCTGACGTCCATGTCATACCGTTACTTTACGTACCTGTATATCCAGGTCAGCAATTTTCTGTTGTAGTTCAACCACGGTTGTTATGCTATCTGCTTCTCGAAGTCTCATTACTATTACAGCATCTTTATTCTACCCAAATGTTGTTGGGTTCAGACTAGGAACATTGTTCCCTAAAGGCAGTGAATCAATGCAAATATAGTTCCAAATCAGGGATTGTGTTATTGTGGCCAATTAGTGAATATACCCAAACTCAATAATAAAGTACATTTAGAGGGCATAAAACTTTGACCTCACTATACTTCAATACTGGCCACTGTAAAATATCCAATTTCTAAAGCTTTCAATGAGAACTAGTGCCTCAATCACTTGACGCAATCAGCCGGAGATCATCACTGCTCTCCTCAAAAATACACAGGAAAGTAGCAAAATTGCTACTAGTCCATCAAAAAAAATGCTAATTTTCATGAAATGAGTGCACTACTCAACACAGTGGCTGTGTGTAACTTGCAATGAACTTAGACATCAGGAAATCAGAGATGCTTGCAGCTGATTCAACTCACATATCGAAATAACGGCAATTTTTGAGTTTGTAGTGTTGTAATCACTTTAAGGCTTTTCTGTCGCAGAAAAAGATCACATTCAGCTAATACCCTTTCATATTTAACATGTTTACAGTTGCAAAACAAATTATTCTCTTTGAAAGGGAAAATATATTGGAGGTTTAGATGCTAATTTTAATTACAGCTGGATTTACCGGAACACATTGGTTTTAATGCGCAAAGTTACTACTAATTGAAGAAACCAAGAGAACTAACCAAGATATGAAGGCTCACATACACGGTGATTGAAATTCAGAGTTTATTGCGGCATTTACTTGTTCTCTTTGGAATTAGAATTGACTTCAGGTATGGTTTTAATGGAACAACTGTCGCACACTTATTAAAACCAAAAGCTGAATGGGATGTGCAAATCCTTTTAGATCAACTTAATTTGGAAACAAAATGCATAATAAGAATTTTGGGATGTTGGTGCAACAGTATAGAAAGTTACATCTATAACAGCAGCTCTACATTTTCATAAGTAACTTGTGTAATACTTCATTATTAAACAAACCCTTATTTTCACTCAAATGAAATATAAAGGAGTTACAAAGACTATTTAAAGCAGGCTTGTGAAAAAGAACATTTGACAAAATACCTGAATTATTTCAGTACATTACTTGAAATCTGGATAAAGATTTTAAAATAGGGTACGCCTTAAAACAGAGTTCCATAGTGCACATTGTTTTTGTACCAGTTTAAAGTGTTGTAAAATAATTTTCTTTCATACAAATGGAAATAGCTACATAATCAGTTAATGTCATTGTATAATTCAGCACAGAAACAGACCCTTCAGTTGAACCAGTCCACGCTGAATATAATCCAAAACTGAACTAGTCCCACCTGCCTGCACCTGGCCCAAGTAACCTAAGTCGTGGATTAAATTTTCACTAAACCAGCAGCTCTCTCAGCACACATTCACTCTCTGCCACACCTTTTATCCTTACAATTTGTACATTTAATTTCTCACCACAACACATTTTCATCATATTTATGAAAGAAAAGTAAATGGAATGAGTTACAATATGCCATAACCCTTAAAGTAAAATATGAGCATCAGAAGCAATAGTTACACAGAGTCATACAGATGTACAGCATGGAAACAGACCTGCTGTGGTTCTGTTCGCCGAGCTGGAAGTTTTTGTTGCAAACGTTTCGTCCCTGTCTAGGTGACATCCTCAGTGCTTGGGAGCCTCCTGTGAAGCGCTTCTGTGGTGTTTCCTCCGGCATTTATAGTGGCCTGTCCCTGCCGCTTCCGGTTGTCAGTTTCAGCTGTCCGCTGTAGTGGCCAGGATATTGAGTCCAGGTCGATGTGTTTGTTGATGGAGTTTGTGGATGAGTGCCATGCTTCTAGGAATTCCCTGGCTGTTCTTTGTTTGGCTTGCCCTATAATGGTAGTGTTGTCCCAGTCAAATTCATGTTGCTTGTCGTCTGCATGTGTGGCTACTAGGGATAGCTGGTCGTGTCGTTTCGTGGCTAGTTGATGTTCGTGGATGCGGATCGTTAGCGGTCTTCCTGTTTGTCCTATATAGTGTTTTGTGCAGTCCTTGCATGGGATTTTGTACACTACATTAGCCACACTACCATACATCAAGAACATCTCTGAAATGACAGCCAGACTACTGCGACCACTAGGACTTATAACAGCACACAAACCAACAGCCACTCTCAGACAACAACTCACCAAAACGAAGGACCCGATATCCAGCATGAGCAAAACTAATGTAGTGTACAAAATCCCATGCAAGTACTGCACAAAACACTATATAGGACAAACAGGAAGACAGCTAACGATCCGCATCCACAAAACGACACGACCAGCTATCCCTAGTAGCCACACACGCAGACGACAAGCAACATGAATTTGACTGGGACAACACTACCATTATAGGGCAAGCCAAACAAAGAACAGCCAGGGAATTCCTAGAAGCATGGCACTCATCCACAAACTCCATCAACAAACACATCGACCTGGACCCAATATACCGGCCACTACAGCGGACAGCTGAAACTGACAACCGGAAGCGGCAGGGACAGGCCACTATAAATGCCGGAGGAAACACCACAGAAGCGCTTCACAGGAGGCTCCCAAGCACAGAGGATGTCACCTAGACAGGGGACGAAACGTTTTCAACAAAAACTTCCAGCTCGGCGAACAGAACCACAGCAACGAGCACCCGAGCTACAAATCTTCTCACAAACTTTGAATGGAAACAGACCCTTCGGCCCAACTTGTCCATACCGACCAGATATCCCAACCCAATCTGGTCCCATCTGCCAGCACCCAGTCCATATTCCTCCAAACCCTTCCTATTCATATACCCATCCAAATGCCTTTTAAATATTGCAATTGTACTAGCCTCCACCACTTCCTCTGGGAGCTCATTCCATACATGTACCACCCCTCTGTGAGAAAATGTTGCCCCCTTGGTCTCTTATATCTTTTCCCCTCTCACCCTAAACCTATGCCCCCCTAGTTCTGGACTCCCTCACCTCAGGGAAACGACTTGGTCTATTTATCCTATCCATGCCCCTCAATTTTGTAAACCTCTTATCAGGTCACCGCTCAGCCTCTGATGCGCCAGGGAAAACAGTCCCAGCCTGTTCAGCCTCTCTCTATAGCTCAACTTCTCCAACCCTGACAACATCCTTGTAAATCTTTTCTGAACCCTTTCAGGTTTCACAGCATCTTTCCGACAGGACGGAGACCAGAATTACACGGCAATATTCCAATAGTGGCCTAACCAATATCCTGTACAGCCGCAACATGACCTCCCAACTCCTGTACTCAATACTCTGACCAATAAAGGGAAGCATTAAAAACGCCTTCTTCATTATCCTATCTATCTGCGACTCTACTTTCAAGGAGCTATGAAACTGCACTCCAAGGTCTCTTTGTTCAGCAACACTCTCGAGGACCTTATCATTAAGTGTACAAGTCTGGCTAAAATTTGCTTTCCCAAAATGCAGCACCTCACATTTATCTGAATTAAACTCCATATGCCACTTCTCAATCCATTAGCCCAGCTGTTCAAGATCCCGTTGTAATCTGAGGTAACCTTCTTCGCTGTCCACTACACCTCCAATTTTGCTGTCATCTGCAAAATTAACATCTAACACTACCTCTTATGCTTGCATCCAAATCATTTATACAAATGACAAAAAGTAGAGGACCCAGCACCGACCCTTGTGGCACTCCACTGGTCACAGGCCTCCAGTCTGAAAAACAACCCTCCACCACCACCTTTGAGCCAGTTCTGTATCCAAATGGCAAGTTCTCCCTGTCTTCTGTGAGATCTAACCTTGCTAACCAGTCTCCCATGGGGAACCTTGTCGAACGCCTTACTGAAGTCCACAGAGATCACATCCACCACTCTGCCCTCCTCAATCTTCTTTGTTGCTTCTTCAAAAAGCTCAATGAAGTTTGAGAGACATGATTTCCCACGCACAAAGCCATGTTGACTATCCCTAATCAGTCCTTGCCTTTCCAAATACATGTACATCCTGTCCCTCAGGATTCCCTCCAACAACTTGCCCACCACCAATGTCAGGCTCACTGGTCTATAGTTCCCTGGCTTGTCCTTACCACCCTTCTTATACAGTGGCACCACGTTAGCCAACCTCCAGTCTTCCGGCACCTCACCTGTGACTATTGATTATACAAATATTTCAGCAAGAGGCCCAGCAATCACTTCTCTGGCTTCCCATCTGATCAGGTCCTGGGGATTTATCCACTTTTATGCATTTCAAGACATCCAGCACTTCCTCCTCTGTAACATGGGACACTTTCCTTACATTCTATATCTTCCATGTTCTTTTCCACAGTAAATACTGATGCAAGATATTCATTTAGTATTTGCCCCATTTTCTGCGGCTCCACACAAAGGCCGCCTTGCTGATCTTTGAGGGGCCTTATTCTCTCCCTAGTTACCCTTTTGTCCTTAATGTATTTGTAAAAACCCTTTGGATTCCCCTTAATTATATTTGCCAAAGCTATCTCATGTCCCCTTTTTGCCCTCCTGATTTCCTTCTTAAGTGTACTCCTACTGCCTTTATCTAAGGATTCACTCGATTTATCCTGTGTATACCTGACATATGCTTCCTTCTTTTTCTTAACCAATCCCTCAATTTCTTTAGTCATCCTGCATTCCCTATACCTACCATCCTTTCCTTTCACGCTAACAGGAATATACTTGATTTCAAAATAAAAACTTAAACTGCTTTGAGAAATACCTGAATAATGTAATAAAGTTTGTATGTAACTAAGACAAAGGAAATCAAAGCATCCAACAGACAACCAAGCCATGATATTCGGATAGAAATATTGTGCAACCCAATCACTAAAAGCACACATTTGTACATGCAATATCAATATGGTCAAAGGAGGAGGAAAAACCTTAATCAGAGGATACAGTGACTTTCAACATTTTCAGAACATATCTGTTTGCTATTAACATTTTTATCAAATTATCAAAAATAGCCCAGGAAAAAAGTGGAGTGTCTTTGTTTTAAAGCAAACTTGATGTTATGAGTACAATTTGCTGAACTAAAACAAAGTTTAAGTGATGACATTTTATCAAACACCTTGAAATGTTCAGTGTTTCAAACTCAATCTAAAATTTATGTAAAACGTGATAGGTCAATCACACTCGAGTCAGTCGGTTGATATAAACTTTATACCCATTATTATTTGATATACTCTGTCCATTATGTACTTCATAGCAATCCTCTTCAACAAAGTGAAAATAAAGCGAAAGAACTAGTTGCTGACTTCAGGAAAAGGCCAATGAATGATATTGTTCCCAAGAAGATTAATGATGCGGATATTCAAATAGTTACTGGACACGCATTGAGGTATCAAAGTACAAGGCAAGATGCATTAAAGAAAATATAACAGGGGAATACATAACTATATCACCCCTAAACATTAAAATACTTTTTTACTGAAGATGTTCCAAGGCTGTAGATGAGATGGTACTCACTCATAACAGCAAATAGCACCAGAATTTAAAAAATTTAATTAAAGTTAGAATTTTAAAAAAATTATTATTGATTTATACATTTCAATGAACAATCAATGTACCCAAAATTAACTTCAGATGGATGATAAGTTGAATTAGGAATATACTATACCTTGCAGTCCATCTCAGCTATTTTCCTTTTAGCTTCATTTAATTGAGTGAGTAGTCCTTTATTCTGAGCCGTGAGATACTGCACCTTCTCACGAAGGCTACTGCACTCCTTCTCTGCTCGACATAGCTGGTTACTGCTGATTTGGTTCTGATATTTTCATAAATTAACAGATAAAACAAATTACAAATGCAATTTCAAATTCACATCATATTTATTCTAATAGCAATGTTTAAATGTACACTCTACATGTACAGTGTTGATCTTCCTAGTTTTAGAAAGAATGTATTTATATTAGCAGTTTAAAGAAGGTGTACTTAATTGACTTAATTCACTTAAGAATCATTTAACTGAGTCATGGGATTGAGTGTTGTCATATGAGAAAGAGCAATTCTATAAAATTTAGAAGATAACAGATGGTTTGGAAAGTATAAAAACCTGAGGGAAACTGACAAGAGTGGATGCTAAATTAATTATTAAAGATAAAATTTTAAAAGAAAAAGATATAAAAGAATTATAAAAGTTGAAATTATGATTCATTTGGAGAGCAGTAACAGGATAGGTCAGAGTCAGCATGGATTTATGAAGGGAAATGATGCTTGACTAATCTTCTGGAATTTTTTTGAGGATGTAACTATGAAGATGGACAAGGAGAACCAGTGGATATAGTGTACCTAGACTTTCAGAAAGCCTTTAAAAAAGTACCACATAGGAGATGAGTGAGCACATGGTATTGGGGGCAAAATACTGACTTGGATTGAAAATTGGCTGGCTGACAGGAAGCAAAGAGTAGTGATAAACGGGTCCCTTTCGGAATGGCAGTCAGCGACCAGTGGAGTACCACAAGGTTTGGTGCTGGGACCACAGCTGTTTACAATATACATTAATGATATAGATGAAGGTATTAAAAGTAATATCAGCAAATTTGCTGATGATATAAAACTGGGTGGCAGGGTGAAATGTGAGGAGGATATTCTGAGAATACAGGGTGACTTGGACAGGCTAGGTGAGTGGACGGATGCATGGCAGATGCAGTTTACTGTGGACAAATGTGTGGTTATCCACTTTAGTGGCAACAACAGGAAGACAGATTACTATCTAAATGGAGTCAAGCTAGGTAAAGGGGAAGTACAATGAAATCTAGGTGTTCGTGGTCATCAGTCAATGTAAGCAAGCATGCAGGTCCAGCAGGCAGTGAAGAAAGCTAATAGCATGCTGGCCTTCATAACAAGAGGAATTGAATATAGGAGCAAAGAGGTCCTTCTGCAGCTGTGCAGGGCCCTGTTGAGACCGCACCTGGAGTATTGTGTGCAGTTTTGGTCTCCAAATTTGAGGAAGGACATTCTGGCTATTGAGGGAATGCATCGTAGGTTCACGAGGTCAACTTACAGAATGGGGGGACTATCATATGTTGAAAGGTTGGAGCGACTGGGCTTGAATTTAGAAGGCTGAGAGGGGATCTGATTGACACGCATAAGATTATTAAAGGATTGGACACTCTGGAGGTAGGAAGCATGTTTCCGCTGATGGGTGTGTCCAGAACCAGAGGACAGTTTAAAAATAAGGGGTAGGCCATTTAGAACAGAGTTGAGGAGAAACTTCTTCACCCAGAGATTCGTGGATATATGGAATGGTCTGCCCCAGAAGGTAGTGGAGGTCAAGTCTCTGGATACTTTCAAGAAAGAGATGAATAGAACTCTTAAAGATAGTGGAATCAAGGATTATGGGGATAAGGCAGAAATAGGATACTGATTGTGGATGATCAACCTGAACCACACATCCTTGGATGGGTGTTTGAACATTTTTGAATTAGATAAATATTTGACTAACAGGGGATGTGGAGCTACAAATCTTCTCAAAACTTGCTAATTAACAGGGGAGTCCAAGGTTATCAGGTTAGATAGAAAACTAGAGTTGAGGTCACAATCAAATTAGTTATGATCTTATCAAATTTCAGAATCGGTTTGAGGGGTTAAACACTTTTCAGCTTTTAATTTGTGCACATGGGCATATCTTAGTTCCCCCTTCCATGTGCTTTATGAGCATGGAAAATGAGATTTTCTGTAAGACTGTAGTTAATATATCTGAAGCCATTTATACATCTTTCCCCTACCTATGTTATTTAGTATGATTGCATTTCTAATAATATTTCATTTGGACAAAATGCATATTTGGAACTTCTGGCAATGCGAAACCTGGACTATTAGCTGTCAATAGTGACGTGCACCTCAAAAGAAATCCTGCCCACATCATTTTAACTGTATTAGAGCACAGATTTCCTATTTTGTTGACACCAGTTTGAATTCGGTGCTCTCAACAGGGGATCTGTGGCATCTATGAACAGGATAAACAGCAGAGAGGCTGTCAAACAAGAAAGAATGTAAAGCAGGAAATCAAAGGAGGGAAATTTAATCACAGTATAAATTGTATGAAGACAGGGATATCCACAATACAGGAATAACACAAATCGAAAACCTTTTAGCAAACAGCATATCCCATCAGCTGCTCACAACAAAAAAAACTGACAGCATCCAAAAGTTACACACTTGTAAAATGTGCAAGTGTCCAATATAGATGTGATTCCACAATTAGCCAGCACGTGCTGGGTATTCCTGAATGTGCAAACAATGATGTTGGGAACAAATGTAAAACTATCAACTCGGCACACAGTGGGATGTGGGTTCACTGGAAGCTACATATTTTAATATATAGGGCCTACATATATTAATATATAGGGCCCTGTTCTTTGCAGATTGACAGAACATGTTCACACACTCTGCCTGCTTCAACTCAACAAAACAGATCACAGTCATTCACTAGCGAATTTCTCAGGGAAATGACGTGACCAGAGTAAAATTGCCTTGTTTAAAATTTAAACAAAGTCTGGCAGTTAGCTGCCAATCAATCATCACTAATTGGTGTATTCTCCACATGCCACCTCTTGCAACATGAGTTTTCATTTTCTGCAATAATCTTTGATGATACCTTATTAAATGTCTCTGAAATCTAAGTACAATACATCTACCAGTTCCCCTTTTTTGAAGCAATCTGTTACGTTATCAAAGAATTCCAAAACATTGATACATGATTCCTCTTTTTTTTATTTTTAAAGTCTGGCTTCAGAGTGAGATATTGTAGACTTCTGTTACAGAACTGGAATGATGAAACTGGAGTTCAAGATCAATTTTCTGAAGACATCTGGGTAGGGACAAAGAGTTATGAGAAAAACTGAAATGGATTCAAGTTAAGGTCTAACATATTTTTTGAGTGAGTTATCTACTTAATTATCTCACCACTGCCCAAAAGAGGATATAATAAAATTGGAAGAGGAAAGAACTTTCAGAAAAAAACCTAATCAAGTTAAATCTATTCAGTAAATTCTATTCCATGACAAAACTAATAGAAGTTATTTATACCTGTGTTTCAAGTTCCAGCATCCTTAGTTTAACTTCTTTCAGTTCAGCCTGTGTTTCAGCTCCTCTAAGGCGCACTGTCATCAGTTCATCTTGCAGCTCACTTACAGCATTCTTCCGTGGGGAGTCTTTCCACCTGCCAGTTGTTCGAGCCAAATGACGCTAGAGATAATTTGAGAATTGGAGTGAGTTTTATCAATGTCTGTGGTCACACATACCAATTCAAGTAAAGTTCACATCATTTTACAACTTAAAAGGACATATAAATCCTTTCAGTATATCTTTTTAATATGGCGTGCCATTTCCTTGCAAAACTGATGGACTGCTTTGGATACTGTTGAGGGGAATGTCCTCTTGGAGAAAGCAGCAACAGCTAAATTTGTTGCAATACAATTGGCTCTGCTGCACAGGGAGGGAATACAGAGTGTGGGAATACACTTATATGGGATTCAATTGAAATAGGCAGGCATTTCTGTTGTCACAGATGAGACTCCAAGATGGTACACTACCTCCCTGGAATTAGAGTCAAGAAAGTTTCAGAGCAGCTACAGGACATTCTGGAGGGGGAAGAACAGCCAGTGGTTGCGGTACATATTGGTTCAAATGATATTGGTTTAAAAAAAGGATGAGGTCCTAAAAGGATGGAGTCATCAGAAATAAATTGAAAAGTATAACCCCAAAAGATAGTGATCTCAGGATTATGGCCAGTGCCACAGGCTAGTCAGAGTAGAAATAGCAGAATATATCAGGATGAACATGCGACTAAAGAGATAGCGCAAGGAGGAGGGTTTCAGATTCCTCAGGGATCTGGGACCAGTACAAATTGAATGGATTACATCTGGGCAGTACTAGATCTAATGCCCCGGGGAAGTATTTACTAGAGTGTTTGTGGAAGCTAATATGGCAGGGGGATAGGAAACTAAGCAAGGAGTCAGAGAATGGGGAATCCCACACCAAGAACAAAAGGCAGGGGAACAAAACAAAGTGACAGGCAGAGAAATCAAGGGCCAGGATCAAACAGGGACATTGTGAACAGTAATGGGAATGGGGCAAGAAATGATTTTCAAAAAAAACAAGCCTTAAGGCACAGAACATATGTAATAAAATGGATGAATTAATCATGGTGACAACAGGTATGATATCGTTGGTATTATGGGGACATCGCTGCAGAGTGACTCGGGATGGGAAGTGAATATTTGGGGTATTCCGTATTTAGGAAGGACAGAAAAAGGTAACGGCAGTGGAGTTGCATTGCTGGTTAAAAAGGAAATTAATATAATAGTCAGGAAGGAGGTTAGTCTCGATGATGTGGAACCTGTATGGGTGGGGCTGAGAGACACCAAGAGGCAAAAAACATTAGCGGTGGTTTTGTATAGACACCCAAACTGTAGAGGCGATTTTGGGAATGGCATTAAACAAAAAATTAGAGATGCATGCAATAAAGAAATGTAATTATGAATAACTCTAATCTGTATCTCGATTAAGCAAAACAAATTAGTAGCAATACTACATGAGGAATGCCTAGAGTGTATACAGTTCCCCAACATATTGGTCCATTCTAACTAGAGACTAGGTCATTCGAGACTGAACTGAGAAAGGAATAATTGGCAATCTACTTGTGCAAGCCCCCTTGGGGAAATGAGCAATCATAGTGATAGACTTTTTATCTTGATGGGGAATTCTAATAGAGGAAAGCACAATGGTATGAGGCTCAAAATGGCTATGATTGATAGGAGGACATGATTCAAAGGAATGATGGCGAAAATGCAATGGCAAACATTCAAATAGTGCATAAGTGAACTGCGACAACTGTTCATTCCTGTCTGGCACAAAGTAAAATGGTCAAACATGGCTTACAAGGGAAATTAGAAATACTATGAGATCGAGTGAAGAGGCATACAAACTAGTCAGAAAAAACCCCGAAAGATCTGAGGAGTGTAAGCAGTTTAGAATTCAGCAAAAGAAAACAATTTAATTGAGTAAAGGAAAATAGAGTACTTGAGTAAGCCTGTGTGGAACATGAAAAATAACTGTAAAAGTTTCTTTAAGTATCTGAAGAGAAAAAGTTTGAAGACAAATGTACATCCAGAGAGAGGGAAACGATGAAATGGCTTACGAACTAAATATATACTTTGGTTCTGTGTTCACAAAGAGGGTCACAATGTTGGAAAATACAAGGTATGGTGAGGAAACCAAGGAATACAATATTTGTAAGGAAAGTGTGCTAGGGAGGTTGACAGAAGGTAGAACATAGAACAATATAGCGCAGAGCAGGCCCTTTGGCCCTCGATGTTGTGCCGACCTGTGAACTAATCTAAGCCCATCCCCCTATGCTATCCCATCATCATCCATGTGCTTATCCAAGGAATGCTTCAATGTCCCTAAGGTGGCTGAGTTAACTACATTGGCAGGCAGGGCATTCTACGCCCTTACCCCCGAGTAAAGAACCTGCCTCTGACATCGGTCTTAAATCTATCACCCCTCAATTTGTAGCTATGTCTGCTCGAACAAGCTGATGTCATCATCCTAGGAAAAAGACTGTCTACCCTATCTAATCCTCTGATCATCTTGTATGTCTCTATCAAATTCCCCCTTAGCCTTCTTCTCAGTCTTTCCTCAGAAGACATTCACTCCAGACCAGGCAACATCCTGGCAAATCTCTGCACCCTTTCCAATGCTTCCACATCCTTCCTGTAACAGGGCAACCAGAACTGTAGATAATATTCTAAGTGCGGCTGCACTCGCACTTTGTATAGTTGCAGCATGACCTTACAGCTCCAGAACTCAATCTCTCTACCAATAAAACCTAACACCCTCCACTTGGCACTTCTCAGCCCAATTCTACAGTTTATCCAAGTCTCCCTGCATCCTGCAACATTCTTTCACATTGTCCACCACTCCACCTATGCCTGTGTCCAAGTCGTTTATAAAAATGACGAACAGCAGTGATCCCAAAACAGATCCTTGTGGCATACCACTAGTAACCGGACTCCAGGTTGAATATTTTCCATTAACCACCACTTGCTGCCTTCTTATAGAAAGCCATTTTCTAATCCAAACTGCTAAATCACCCTCAATCCCATGCCTCTGCACTTTCTCCAACAGCCTACCATGTGGAACCTTATCAAAGGCTTTACTGAAATCCAAACTGCCCTATCCTCATCCACGTGCTTGGTCACCTTCTCAAAAAACTCAATGACGAAACCATGTTGACTATCTGAAATCAAATTGTTACATGCTAGATGATTATAAATCCTCTCTCTTATAATCCTTTCCAAAACCTTTCCGACAATAGACTTAAGGCTCATGGTCTATAATTACCTGGGTCATCTCTACTGCCCTTCTCGAACAAGGGCACAACATTTGCAGTCCTCTGCTACTAAACCTGTAGACAATGATGACTCAAAGATCAAAACCAAAGGCTCCAACATCTCCTCCCTAGCTTCCCAGAAAATCCTTGGACAAATCCCATCCAGCCCAGGGGACTTGTCTACTTTCACTCCTTCTAGAATTTGTAACACCTCCTCCTTACTAACCTCAATCCTTTCAAGTCTAATAGCCTGTATCTCAGTCTTCTCCTCTACAATATTCTCCTTTTCCTGAGTGAAAACAGATAAGAAATATTCGCTTAGCACTTCTCCAATCTATATAGGGTCCACACACAACTTCCCACTTCTGTCTTTGACTGGCCCTATTCCTACCCTCGTCACCCTTTTATTCCACATATATCTATAGAAAGCTTTAGGGTTCTCCTTTATTCTACCTGCTAAAGACTGCTAATGTCCTCTTCTTAACTCTCTCTTTAAATCTTTCCTAGCTACTCTGTAACTCTCCATCACCTCATCTGAACCATCTCATCTCAACATCACAGAAGCCTCCTTCTTTTGCTTAACAGCCTCCCTGCCTGACAGGAACATATCTATCAAGGACACGCAATATCTATTCCTTAAACCAGCTGCACATTTCGATTGAACCCATCCCCACTCTATGCCTTCTAAGTCTTGCCTAATCGCATTATAATTGCCCTTCCCCCATCTGTAACTCTTGCCCTGTGGCATGTACCTATCCCTTTCCATCGCTAAACTAAACGTAACCGAATTAGGGTCACTCCCTCCAAAGTGCTTACCTACCACTAAATCAAACACCTGGCCTGGTTCATTACCAAACACCAGATCTAGTGTGGCCTCCCCTCTTGTCGGCCCTTCAACATACTCTGTCAGGAAACCCTCCCGCACACATTGGACAAAAACATCTAACATACTAGAGTAACATCTAACATTTCCTGTCAATGTTGAGGAAGATAAAGACCCAATAATGACCACCCTGTTCCTTTCACTCCTACCTAGAATTGTTTTGCCGATCCTCTCCTCCAAATCCCTGGAACTCTGCGAACGCCTATAAAAATCTCTCAGCAATGTGACCTCTCCTCTCCTGTTTCTAACCTTAAACCATACCACCTCAGTCGATGAGTCCTCGTCAAAAGTTCTTTCAGCCACCATTTTACTGTCCTTGACTAACGAGGCCACACCTCCCCATCTTTTACCACCTTCCCTGCTCTTCATGAAAGGTCTAAACCCTAGAACCTGCAACAATCATTCCTGACCCTGCTCTATCCATGTCTCCGAAATGGCCACAACATCAAAGTCCCAGGTACCTATCCATGCTGCAAGCTCACCTACCTTATTTCGGATACTCCTGGTGGTGAAGTAGACACACTTCCAACCAGGTACTGTCTGCCAGCACATTCCTGTGACTGTGAAATCTCTCCTTACTCTCAGCCATGATCAAAATTCAGTTTCAAGTAATTTTCCAGATTTATAACATAAAAAATCTCTATTGCTTCTTTTTAATCTAAATGGAGAAGATTTGCTAGATTTCCCTCCTTGCTGTGCATGGACACTAGTGCCTGAAAATATCAAGTTAAATATTGATAAATTCTGAAGATGTCGAAGGGTATTGAATAACAGGCAAGTCTATGGATTTGTAGACAAGCCGGTTTCGTTGAATTGCAGAACAGACTTGAGGGGCTTAAAGTCTTTCCCAGATCCTCATCTTTTCATTGCTTGTTGCATTAGAAACATTGTTTATGATTCTGACCGGTCTTACACAAGATGTAGTTTGACCAGAACACTACAGGCCAGTTTGATAGGATTTTCTGACTTGCATTTTTCTAGATGGATTACAAGTCATCAATTAACCGCAATTACCCTTCTACACTGGTTGAGTACAAAGTACCTAGTCACTGAGAGGTGTAATGGCCCAGATTTTCCAATGGTTAGATAGTTGATCCTGCAGCACAGATAGAAATTGCTTGTCAGGACTCTGCAGAATCTCTGATGCAGCAAACTCTGAGGGAAATACATAGGAACTGAAGATTCAAACAAGCAGTTCGCCTGCGCTTGGAACCCTCCAGAAGCATCCATTCAAACTGGAGGATTTGGAGTGTTCCACTGCAATCAAGAGTCACTGGGGAAACATTAGACAATTAAAAACCAAGTCTGAAGTAATTATTAACTAGAACCCCTAATTTACCCCGAACTATAACTCGCCCAGACCTTATACACCCTCCAGACCCTGACTCGACACCCACTCTTCCTTGCTGGACCCAACATCCCTCCACCCCATCCTTTGCCAGACCTGACACGCTGCTGCCATTCCCCCCCCCCCCACTTTTTCCTTGCTCGGCTGACAACCTGAAACATTCTATCATCCACTCAGTGCCCTGGCACACTACCCTCACACTTGGCCTGCAAATGGATCGTGTCATAGGAATTGTCAAATCGTCTGTCTGTGCTGCTGACATTTCAATCACAGCAGACAGCAACTACTGCTACAAGAAAAGGGGGTGGCATTCGCCAACAACCCTATATGACAAGGAACCTGTTACTTTTAAGATGACTTCCCTTCTTCTGAAGGAGCCATGATTGGAACGGACTGCCAAAAACGTAGAGCTCTTTCTTAACATGAGCAAGGTGGTAATCACACTGTGAAAATTGGAAAATCTGGTCCAACATCTCTGTGTGATTCTGCGAAACTTAATTTTTTATTAGATGTGTAGATGAACTTTTGGGTGACTAATAGACATTTACTTCCTGTAAGGGAGGAAAGAATACGCTCAGCAACATTTGAAAATCAGAACTTTGAACGATTGCTAACCGCCAAGTTACAATATCATAGACAATTCAACTGATTGTTCAAACAGTGATATCCTGAGTAAGTCCACAACACAATCTCAGGATTCAGATAAACTTGTAGACCAAGTAAACTCAAGTTGCTTACAACTTTAAATTACATTTCTGCCTCCGGATCACTCATGTTTCCTTTTTATCTATTTATATTTTCTCATTATTTCAATATTTGTCGATCAAATCACAGTTCATTTGAAATGGCATCCATTCGTGGTTTATCACAGAGGTAACCTCAAGTACACCTGAGAATTTGGATGTATTCAAAAAGTCTAAAATACATTCAACTACAATACAGGTTAATTCTTCATCTAAAATCTCACCTAATGGGCCAGTTCATTAAGCCATTACTGATATCGTATCAATGTGTCTTGGAGATTGCCAACTAATCTTAGCTGGGTAAAATATTTGAATGCTAAAGTAGCTCCTCAATGCCCTTAATCTGGCAAGGGTTTAAAAAGTCAGAAATTCCAGTCTTCATTTTCATGTTTCAACTTAAGCAAGATGTTTAAGAATTAATATTGGTGCCAACAGATTTGGCTTTAATTGCAATGTCTTTCATCACTGACAACATACCAATACTCTGTTGCATAACCAGAGCGATCACAAGGTACCCACAGGACATACCCCAGCAACTTCTGGAAAGGGAGAAACTTGTGAAGAAAAGGATTTTTGACTTCATTCTTCTTCTTCCTATACAGTATGTACATGCTTCCAACATTTCACTCGGTCAAGATTAGATTAGATTAGATTAGATTAGATTACAGTGTGGATTCAAAATTTCAATATTTGGCAGGAGAATCGATGTTTTGGACAAAAGCCCTTCATCAGGAATGAGGCTGGCAGCTGAGGGAGTAGTGAGATAAATTGGAGGGGGGATGAGGCTGGGGTGGAGGGGAAGGTAACTGAGAGTGCAATAGGTAGAAGGAGGTGGGGGTGATGACGATAGGTCAGAGAGAAGGGTGAAGTGAATAGATGGTAGGGAAGTTGGAAGGTTGGAACTGGGATAATGTTGGGGGGGGGGGGGCGGGAGGTGCGAGGGGAAATGAGGAAACTGGTGAAATCCACATTGATGTCGTGGGTTTGGAGGACCCTGAGGCTGAAGATGAGGCATTCTTCCTCCAGGCGTCGGGTGGTTAGGGAGTGGTGGTGGTCCAGGATCTTGATGGAGTGGGAGGGGGAGTTGAAGTGTTCGGCCACGGGGAAGTGGGGCTGGTTGGTGTGGGTGCCCTGCAGATGTTCTCTGAAGTGCTCTGCGAGTAGGCATCCTGTCTCCCCAGTGTAGAGGACACCGCATCGGGAGCAACCGATACAGTAAATGACGTGTGGAAGTGCAGGTAAAACTCTGGTGGATGTGGAAGGCTCCTTTGGGGCCTGGGATAGAGTGAAGGGGGAGGTGTGGGTGTAGGTTTTGCATTTCCTGCAGTGGCAGGGGAAGGTGCCGGGAGGGGTGGGTGGGTTGAGTCTGAGGAGCAGGAGAATCAATGTTTCAGGCAAAAGCCCTCCTCACTTTCGCATGGTTCATGATGATTGCTACATGCGGTGCTAAAGACAGTAATAACATTACTTCAGCATCAATTGTGAACTTTCAAAACCTACAACTAGTGCTTTCTAAATGCATGCACACACTGGCCACTATTGTATATCAAAAGCATCATAGAAATATAGATAAATGGCACTAAGTCAATCATATCCTTTGTGGTATCAGTTAAGTAGCATGACGACATTCTGGTTTACTAAAGTAGTACACCAGGCAGACCAGTAAACCAGTTCAGACTGTTACCCATTTTTTTCTTTCACTGTTAGAAAGATCTGTACACAAATATCAAAGGTTAGAGGATAAACTTTATAGTATGTAGAAAATTAGTTTGCTTTTCAATTTTGGCTACTTGACAATTCAGTCTACATTTACTACAATGTATGGCAGTATTAAATCTTCAGTTAACTAAATAGTATCCTTGTTGCCACCTACAGAATCAAAGTTGTAAGATATCTGAACTGATGAACTCTTCAACTTTCATTCTTAAACATAAAGTAGCTGAATGAAATGAGAACTGCCACAACCACATTATTCTTATTGGGCACTTAAGAAATCTCAAATTCTCAGTGAGATGAAGCATCATAAAATAAGATCATATCTTAAGAGTAAAGAGATTTTCACACAGTCACAGCCATCCCATTCATTATACGTCACAGAGCTGACAACAGAGGTAATGAACACCTCCTTGTCAACCATTACTTTTTCCAGTATAAAAAAATCATTCACTTTACATAGGACTGGAGGTGCATTGACCAGACTAGTACAAGTGGCAAGTTCAGTCCCTGATAGGCACTGGTGAAACAGTGAACTGGTTGAGAAAATCTCTCAGAGGTATAACATGTTTTTAGACTGTCCAGAGAAACCTCAGACTTTGTCTAGCAGAGGAGACTAAGAAAGACGACAAGATTAACAACAGATATATTTTGTTGCATTCATCAACTTGACCAATGCATTTTATTCACTAAGTTGGAAAGCTCTATGGACCCAGCTCAAAGATTGTCAAGAAACTTCTTCACAATTTTGCAAATTCCTCATGATAATAGGATTATTATTGTGTGGGAGAAAGTCCAGACTGGAGTTATGCAAGCCTGTATGATAGACCCCATACTACCTACAACTTACCTGACAATAATTATACACCTCAAAGATCATCTAAAATTCAGTGTCAACATTAAATACTGTCTAGATAAAAGACTCTTTAACCTCAATTGCCTGCGTTAAAACTAAACTGACTTTACATGTCTGCTGTATCATTGTCCAGATCTGAAGTTGCACCAGATTTGCAACTATTCTCATTCTCATACAAGAAACTCAGTCTACCTTTGAACATTACCAAAACACAACTCATATCGGCCCATAACTGGGATTGCACAAATATCCCAGCTCCCAAATATTTTGATGTGGACATTCTGGAATTTGTTGGGAATACTTCTAATAACCTGGCAGCAACAGTTCTCACAAGGGTGCCATTGTTGAGGAGATCCAACACTGGGTCAGCCTTGTGAGCTCAATTGGACAACACAGGCCTCTGATATTCAGAAAAGTCCTAAGATTCAGTGCAGCCATTATCCTATAAGATGTCAGTGGGATATGGTCCAAGAAATTTCATCAGGAATCCATGCACACCTCTGGATTCAATGTGAGGACCAACAAACAAATGCTAGTGCCTTTCTTGAAGTCAGCTTTCAAAGCATTCAGGCAAAACTGTTACAAAATTAACTTGAATGGACTTGAGATACTTTCTAATAAGCCCGTTCAGAGATGGTTTTACACCTCACTGAACAAAGTGGGACTTTATCCCTGGTCTCCTGGTTTATAGGTACCATTGCATCATTATTCAATGGACTCCACAATATGCCCATATGGCTGAAGCCTTCCATCCATGTGCAGTTTGCCTCACCCTCAAATATTTAGTGTTCCGGGACAGGGCAAAGAAAATTCTTCAAAGAAACTCAAGCTCTGCTTGAAGAATGGCAGCATTAGCATTAACAACTGAGGGAAGTTTGTAACCAATGTTTCAGAATGGTAACCTATTCATCAAGGCAGCACATTTTGGACCACAGCATTACAATGAGGCAGAGCAGTGAATCCTGTGCTTCACAACTTGCAAAGGTAGGCTCTGAACTGCAGACTTCAGATGGTAATCCAGGATCTTTGCCCACCAAATTACAAAATGATCTGTTAAGGAATGGCAGAGATGATTTTTCTGAAAAGCACCATAATTGCTTTTCTCATTCTTCCATTAACAAACCATCAAAGTCTTTGAGCTGGGTCCATAGAGATTTCTGACTTATTGAATAAAATTGATGATAAATACAATGAAATATATCTGTTGTTAATCTTGTCGTCTTTTCATGTGCGTGAAACAGTGTATGAAAATAAATGTTTCGAGTTACAGGGCACTGAGCTGAGCATTGTTCAGGTGAGAAAAGGCAAGTAATTCTTGAAGTTTCCCACTTTCAAATGCATCATCATTCAGTTGGGTAAACCCTGGCAACACATTTGGGAACCCTACCTTACTATCAACCTCCATTAAAGCTATTCCTAAGTCAGAAGGACATAGTTTAATGAAGTGCATCTGCCCCAGTCTGGTCAAGTCAGCAAGGCCAAATAAAAAGGGAAATCTCATCAACATGTCTTTGCAGACTGGACAACCAGGGACGGCATATTCCCAAAATCCAAATTCATCTTCACCTAACATTTCCACATGCACACTTCTGTTATCAGGCTCGAAAACTTGAGCTCTTCTATATCTTTACCGGCACTTTAACTGTTATCCTGGATGGAATTAGCTAATGAAGGAGGGAGAGTATGAATTCTGACCAGTTTGCCATATTTTAGGCAGTATGTACATCATTTAATCTGTTGGGAATGTTTTCCAGATTATTTGCAAATTGCCAACTTGAAGGTAGTATCTTGCGTAAGAAAGTATCTTGACGCAGTGCAACAAGTTCACATATAAGGGAGACTCAATGGGATTAGAATATAGAAGAACATAGAACAGTACAGCACAGACAAGACCACTCAGCCCTCAATGTTGTGTCAACCTATTCTACTCCAAGATCAGACTAACTATAGAACATACAACAGTCTGTTGCTGGACTGTTAATCCAGAGATCCAGGTAAAAATACGGGTCTGGCCAGGGACGCCATAATCCAGCGATGGAATTAAAGACAAAATATTTCAGTCTTGTGAAAAGGACAAGAGTTTCAGGTGCTGATAAGAACCAAACTTTGGCCTAATTCTGCTCCTATCAGCCCATTGAGTCTGCTCTGCCATTTGATTACAGCATATATTTCTCAAACCCATTCTCCGGTCTTCTCCATAACCTTTGATCCCCATACTAATCAAGAACCTCTTCAATGCATTTGATGACTTTGTTTCAACAGCCCTCTGCAACAAAAAGTTCCACAGATTAACCGCCCTCTGGCTGAAGAAATTCCTCATCTGCCTTCTAAAGGGTCACCTCTTCACTCTGAGGCTGTGACCTCACATCAAAGTCACTCCTACGAGTGGAAACACCTTCTCTACATCCACTCTACCTTGGCTTCTCAGTATTCTGTAAGTTTCTATCAGATCCTCCCTCAGAGTCATACAGACGTATAGCACAGAAACAGACCCTTCAGTCCAAGTCATCCATGCTGGCAAGAAATCCTAACTTAATCTATCCCATTTGCCAGCACTTGCCTATATCCGTCTAAACCCTTTCTATTCATACACACATCCAATGCCTTTTAAATGTTGTACCAGCCTCCACCACTTCCTCTGGCATCTCATTGCATACACACACTACACTGTGAAAAAATTGCCCCTTAGGTCCCTTTTCTATCTTTCTCCTCTCACCCGAAACCCATGCCCTCGAGTTCTGGACTCCACCAACCCATGGAAAAGACCTTGTCTGTTTACCCTAACCATGCCCCTCATCATTTTATCAACCTGTATAAAGTCACCCCTCAGCCTCCGACACTGCAGCCTATTCAGCCTCTCCCTGTAGCTCAAACCCTCCAACCTTGACAACATCCTTATAAAACCTTTCTGAACCCATTCAAGTTTTACAACATCCTTCCTATAGGAGGGAGACCACAATTACATACAATAATCCAAAGTGGCCTAACCAATGTCCTGTACAGCCACAACATGACTTCCCAGCTCCTATACTCAATGCTCTGACCAATAAAGGAAAGCACACTAAACACCTTCACGATCCTATCTTTCCCCACTCTGAGTACAGATCCAGAGTCCTCACATGACAAGCCGTTCATCCCTGCGATCATTCTTGTAAACCCTCTCTCGATTCTTCCTTTGCCAGCACATCCGTCCTTTGATACGGGGTCCAAACTGCTCACAATATTCCAACTGTGGTCCCATCAAAACTTTATACAGCCTCAGCAGTACATCTCTGCTTTTATATTCTAGCCCTCTTGAAATGTATGCTAACATTGCATTTGTCTTCTTAACTATCAACTGAAACTGCGCAGAATCCTTAACTAGGATTGCCAAATCCCTTTGTGCTAAAGAGTCCTGAAGTCTTTCGCCATTTGGAAAGTAATCTACATCTTTATTCTTCTTATCGAAGTGCATAACCTCACACTTTCCCTCACTGTATTCCATCTGCCACTTCTTTACCCATTCTTCTAGCCTGTCCAAGTCCTTCTGCAGTCTCCCTGCTTCCTCAACACCATCTACCCCTCGACCTCATCCTTGTGCCAACTACAAACTTAGCAACAATATCCTTATTCCTTTGTCCAGGTTGTTAATGTATAAAATGAATAGTTGTGGTCCCAACGCAGACCCCTGTGGAACTCTACTAGTCACCAGTTGCCACCCTGAAAACGACCACTTTAATCCTACTCTTTGCACTCTGTCAATCAACCATTCATTTACTCATGCCAGTACCTTGTCTCCAACACCATGGGCTCTTATCTTAGTTAGCAACCTCTTGCGCAGCACTTTGTCAAAGGCCTTCTGGAAATACAAATAGGTCACCTCCATGGACTGTCCATTGTCAGGCATAGCTTCCGCTTGACAAAGTTGTGCTAACTCAGCCCTATTTTACCATGCACTTCCAAGTACTCTGCAATCTCATCCTTAATAACGGATTCTTAAAATCTCACCAAGGTCAGGCTAATGGGCCTATAGTTTTCTATATTCTGCCTATCTCCCTTCATAAACAGTGGTGTGACATGAGCAATTTCCAGTCCTTTGGGATCCTTCCTGACTCCAGTGATTCCTGGATGATGAGGATCAATGCCTCTACAATCTCCACAGCTATCTCCTTCAAAACTCTGGGGTATAGTCCATCTGGTCCAGGTGACCCATCCACCTTCAGACCTTTCAACTTCCCCAACACCTATTCCTTAGTCATGGCCATTACGTTCATCGCTGCCCCTGACTCTTAAAAGTTATGGCAGACAGATGTCTTCCATTGTGAAAACTAATGCAAATTATTCAGTTCCTCTGCCATGACTATGTTCCCTACTACTACTTCTCCAGCTTCTATTTCCAGCAATCCAATGTTCACTCTTCCCTCTCTTACCTTTAAATATCGAAAAAAACTCTTGCAATCTTCTTTTATAATACTGCTAGATAACTCACCTATTTCATCTTCTACCCCCATTGCATTTCAGTTTGCCTCTATTGTTTTTTAAAAGCTTCCCACTAATCTTCACCACACTATATGCTTTTTGTTTTCCTTTTATGCTGCCCTGACGTCTTTTATCACCCATGGTTGCCTTGCCTTCCCCTTAATATGTTCCATCTTCCTTGGGATGAATTTCTGCTATACCTCCCAAATTACCCTCAGAAACCCCTTGCCATTTCTGCTCCACAGTCTTCTTTGCCAGGCTTCCCTTTGATTCAATTCAAGCCAGCTTCTCCCTCATATCTTTGTAGTTACCTTTACTTAATTGTAATACCATTACATAGGATTCCAGCATCTCCTAATCAAACTGCAGGGTGACTTCTATCAAACTGCTCCCTGGAGACTCTTTCACCTTAAGCTCCCTAAACGAATCTGTCTCATTATACATCACAAAATCCATTCCGTAGAGGGCTCTACCTCAAGCTGCTCCAAAAAAAAATTTTGTTGAAATTCCACGAATGCCTTTTCTTGAGATCCACTACTAACCTGATCAGAGCTACCAGTCCACCTGAACATTGAAGACCCCATGATTATTCCAATAATGCTTGCTTACGAGCATTTTCTATCTTGTGATTTATTCTCTTCCCTACATCTTGACCACTGCTAGGAGGCCTGAACACAACGTCCATCAGGGTCTTTTGTCCTTTGGTTCCTCAACTCTACCCACACCTCTCCCAACTCTATATATCACGTTTTGCTATCAATTTAATTTCTTACTAACAAGGCAACACTCCGCCACCACCACCCACCCCCCCCACACGTCTTTCCTTTCGATAGGACACGGATCTTTGGATATTTAGCACCCAGCCCTGATTCCCCTTGGAACAAAATCTGTGATACCCATAAAATACCAACCATGGGAGTGAAATGGAATCGTGGGCATGCGCACCACATTCAACAATTTGAGAACTGGGTAGAAAACAAGAGACAGAACAGCCAGTCAAGAAGCTTACAAATTCACCCTGCACCTCCTTGACCTGCTGCAGTCCATGTGGTGAAACTATCCAAGATTGCTGTTCGTATCCTTACATAAAAAAAGAGGAGGACACAATTTGACTGGGACAACTCATCCATCCTCTGACAAGCTAAACAGAGACATGCATGAGAACTCCTAGAGGCTTGGTATTCTAACTAGAACTCCGTCAATATACACAGTGATTTGGACCCCATCTACCATCCTCTGAGAAAAAGAACCAGAAATGATATTACCCACCTTAAGAAACCAAGACACATAAATAGAAATCAGGACATAACACCAGCTCTTCACCAGAGGCTCACTAATGATGGTACCTAGTATGGTGACAAAACGTCTGAAAATGAACCTTCCCGTTCAGTGAGCAAACTTAGATACACATTCATCATGCCAACCAATTTCAAATTATGCTGCAAGCTCATTTACCTTGTTTCATATGCTGTGTACATTTAAGTACAACACTGTCAGTCCTGAGTTGGCTGTCCCCCTTCTCATAATAGTCCCCTTTACCTGCTGTGCCTGAAGTTAGGTTCCAGAGGCTTTTCATATTCTATCCTATTACTCATCTGGAAACTTCAAAACCTCAGCTAAGCCCTTCCCCCATGTTTAACCTTTTCTATAATTTTCCATGTCACTGAACATACCACCCCACTATTTATTTTAAAGACCTATCAACAGCCCAGCTATGTGATTCACCAGGACTTAGGTCTTAGCTTGATTCAGGTGGAGCCCATCCCATTGGAACAACTCCCTCCTGTCCCAATACTAGTGCCAATGTTGTATAAATATGAATCGGTTTCACCCACCACTGATAACCCATCTCAGCAGGCTAATGAAGATCATTAAGTTTTAACTTCCCCATTAGTGAGGTGATGAGATAATTATGAAATCATTCGGGCTCATTTTAGCAGAACGAATCTTAATATTATCTTTCGTCCACACTCTGCTGCAAACAGATAGCTCATCTCCTTTTGTCAGTTTTAGATGGGATGTCTATATGGATGTGGCGGTCCAGAAGCTTTTAGAAATACTATCACGTAATTAGTCTCAGCTCCACTTTGAGTATATCAAGACTGTCCATTTTCAAAAGGAGAATTTGAACCAGAAAGCATAGAATAGAAATTGCTGAGAGATTTCTCTTCAAGCCTGCTGGCTCGGACAGTCTATGTGGACATGCACTGCTTCACTATCTAAGGATTACATTAGAATTATGCTAAATAACTGTCCATTCATCAGCAAGCATCCTCACTTCTGATCTCATTATAGAAGGAAGCTTAATGAAGATGATGGTTCGGCCTTGGATACTACCTTAAGTATACCTACAGTGATAGCCTGGCACTGAAGTGAATCACTTCCAACAGCCATAACTATCTTCCTTTGTTCTAGACATGACTCTGACCAGTGGAGACTTTTCCCCAATTCACACTGACTTCAGTCTTGTTGAGGCTCCTTAAGACTGTAGAATGAAATAAAATAACTTCAGATATTAAAATATAGACAGGAAAAGGTTTCTTTAACTGAACTTACTGGATTCCACTGGGAGTGTTTACCCAGATACCCTGTATTTAGTGTTTTCCTCAACAAATTGTTACGACACGGGTTAACCCTCTTGCAACAAAGAAAAGATTTATCCCATGCAGTAATCTGTAAAAATTCAAGTGGCCAAGAACTATGTAAAGTAAAAATTAACAACTTTATTTCTTAAAGTATAACAGAGAATAATTAACTAACAACTATTTACAAGTCCTTACTCCAACCTATCTTTTACCTTCCCTTCTATACTAGCCCAATAAAACTCCCATTAAGATTTACAAAACAACATTTATCTCAAAACCAGGCAGCTTTTGGTTCTTCTTTTTGGATCTTATTTTCTTCTGAGGAATTTCTGCATCACAAGTTACTGATCGAAAAGGTACCTTTAAGGGCGCTATTTTTTCAGGCAGTGTGTTTACATGCTGGGCTTGGCAGTTCACCTCTCAACTGTTCAATTTTTCCCCAGTCTGACTGTCTCACTGGCTTTTAAGATTGTCAATATACTCAATTACTTGATTGGAAATTGGTATTTCTCGGGGTATAATTTAAACTGATTGGCCTAATTCGAATCTGTTTTTTGTTGTTTCCAGGCAACCAGCTACTCCAGTAGCTGGAACACATGTTACATTGTGCATTATTGAGAACACTTGGTGCCGTCACTTCGAGCTTTTAACTCTCTTAAAAGATATAGTTCACCCGTATCTTCATAAACAAAATCATTTAATCACTTATGTTGTCGTCCAAATTATTGCTGACAGACCAAATGTGGTCTATGTGCTCTGGCAAATTTTACATATTGTTCAGTTCCATTTGCTCTGACATTTCTTTTACGCTGATTTGCTTCAAACGAATTCTGTAGTCAAATGAGTTCGAAGAAGTTGTAGGCCACTTTTCTTTCATGTCTGCTCCACCATTAGATGAGGTCATGCATGATACGATTGTTCTGTCTTTCCACCCAGCCCTGATCATCTTTCACAGCCTTGCTTATCCATAAGTTACCTCTGCCCGATAACCTTTTTGAAGAAGTTCCAAAGATCACAATTCTCAAAAGATTTCTTCTGGCCTGTGGCTTAAATGGGTGGCCCCTTAGTGTCGTCTCGTGCTACATTTTCCCCACAAGAAGAAATATCCTTTTCATATCCACCCTGTCAAGACCCTCAGGGTTTTGTACATTTCAACCAAGTGACCTCCTATTCTTTTAAATTCGACTGGAAACAAGAGGAGCCTGTCCAAACAGTGCTCATTAGACAGTCTGCCTAATCCTGGAAACTGCCTAATAAATCTCTGAACTGTTTCCAATGCTTTTACTTAATTCCTTAAATTCAGAGTCAGAGATGTGTAGCATGGAAACTGACCCTTCGGTCCACCTCGTCCATGCCAACCAGATATCCTAACCTAATGTAGTCTCATTTGCCAGCATTTGGCCCATATCCCTCCAAACCCTTCCTATTCATATACGCATCCAGGTGCCTTTTAAATGCTGTAATTGAACCAGCCTCCACAACTTCCTCTGGCAGCTCGTTCCATACGCGCACCACACTCTGCATGAAAAATTGTCCCTTAGGTTCCTTTTAAATCTTCCCCCTCTCACCCTAAATCTATGCCCTCTAGTTCTGGACGCCCCACCCTAGGGAAAAGACCCTGACTACTTACTCTATCCATGCCCCTCATCGTTTTATAAACCTCTAGAAGATCACCGCTCAGCATCAGATTCTCCAGGGAAAACAGCCCCAGCCTATTCAACCTCGCCCTGTAGCTCAAATCCTCCAACCTTGACAATATCCTTGTTAATCTTTTCTGAACTCTTTCAAGTTTCACAACATCCTTCTGATAGGAAGGAGACCAGAACTGCATGCAATATTCCAAAAGTGGCCTAACCAATGTCCTGTGCAGCCACAACATGACTTCCCAATTCCTGTACTCAATGCCCTGACCATGAAAGGAAAGCATTCTTCACTATCCTATCTACCTAGGACTCCATTTTCGAGGAGTTATGAACCTGCACTCCAAGGTCACTTTGTTCAGCAACATCCGCAGGACTTTACCTTTGAGCGTATAAGCGCTGCTCTGATTTGCTTTCCTGCAATGCAACATCTCACAATTAACTAAGTTAAACTCCATCTGCCACTCCTCAGGCCACTGGCCTACCTGATCAAGATCCTGTTGTAATCTGAGGTAACCTTCTTTGCTGCCCACTAAACCTCCAATTTTGGTGTCATCTGCAAACTTACGAACTATACCTCCTATGTTCATATCCAAATCATTTATATAAGTGATGAAAAGCAGTGGAACCAGCACCGATCCTTGTGGTTAGCACTGGTCACAGGCCTCCGGTCTGAAAAGCAACCCTCCACCACCACCCTCTGTCTTCTACCTTTAAGCCAGTTCTGTATCCAAATGGTTAGTTCTTGCTGCATTCCATGAGATCTAACCTTGCTATAGTGAATAATGAGACCTAGAGCTTTAGAAAATTATCTTCCTAATACCGCTATCTTATTAGTGAATAGATGTATAATGAAGATGCCAAGATCCCACAGTTTACAAGTTTACAATATGTCCAAATTATAGGAACATGGGTGTTCAAGGAGAAAAGAAATTGAACACTAGGTTCACAAGTTTCAAGGAAAAATGCTACTGCAGCTTGGTGCAAAGACTATAAATTGACATTTCAAGCTTCTGCTAATACAACAGTACCTGGAGAGAGAGAAACAAAGTTTAACAGTGATGTCTGTGACATTTGTCTTGTTTTTCTCTAGACAGTTATTGCCAAAGATGCTGGGTATTTCCAGCACTTAAGGTTACTATTTCTGCAGCATTCTGCATCTGTAGTATTTTGTTTAGGTCTTATTAATAAAATCATTTGCTCCACAAAACATACAGCAGATGTTGGCGTGTAATTTTGTTTAATTTGCTTTAAATCCACTGACCAGATGCCCCCTGCAGGAAAGTTACAGAGATACACCCATAGATTTATTTGAGGTTAACACTAACAGCTGCTCCTGCAAATAACAAGCTTTAGGTCAAATAATGAATTCAGAAGAGCAAGCAAGAAACTAATGTCATTCTCTCCATTTTAATAAAAAAAACTTAATACTTAGAAGTTGAACATCTGAAGTGTGACAGTCTCAAATAACAAGAATATTGTGCTAAATTTTGTTAAAATTACACTGGTGTTGCTTATTAGAAATCCATGATGTCAGACCATGGAAATGATTGAATTTTGAAAAAAAAATCACTATGTAACCTGCACATTGTCTAATTTGTGCTGCTGTGCAAGGTACCAAACAGAAGCCAGATGTTTTATCTAATGAAATACCGACTGATGCATCAATTGAGTTACACTTGTACACCTCCTAGTGGCTGATTCTAAATTGGCATCAGTTTATTTTGGTGTCACTGGCAATATCAGCATTTACTGTCCAACCCAAATTGCCCTTTCAAGATTACGTAGCTGCATTTTTGAACTACACAGTTCACACGATGCGGATATACCCACAATGGCTTTTGGGGTATCCAGCATTTTTGATTCAATAACAGTGAAAAAATACCAATATACTTCCAAAATGTGGATATACCAGAGTTGGACTGGAGTGGTTATAGTCCCAACAGGTTTCAGAGCTCTGCTCCTTCCTCAGGTGCGATAAGATAGAGAGGTATAAGACACAGTATTTATAAGCAAAAAGTTAACATTAAAACTAGCTGCCCTTGTCGAATCCTTTAATCAATTAGGAGGTAGACTGCTGATTAAAACGCAAAATCCATATTCCTTTCGAGTCTTTGTCCCAGACATCATCTTAAAACATAAGATTCTAACAGGACCTCACACCTGTTAGCATTGTCTAACCTGAGATACCACCTCTTGTAGATCGATAAAACCTTTAGTTATCGAGGGGCAAAGACTTGAAAGGAATCTGGATTTTACATTTTAAGCAGCAGTCTTACCTCCTAACTAATTAAAGGATTCAAGGGCAGCTAGTTTTGAAGTTGTCAACTTTTTGCTTATAAATTCTGTGTCTTAAAACTCCCAATCATATGTTATGTAGATGTGGGTATACTAGAGAGAGTTAAAAGCAGCAGAACTACCAGACACAGGACCAAGTGTTCTCAATAAGGCAACAATGTAACACTTGGTCTAACAACTCGCTGAGCTTGTTGCCTGGAGACAAAAACAAATTTGAATTCGGCCAGTTTAAATTATACCCCGAAAAATATCAAACTCCAATCCAGTTTGAATTGAGTAGACTGACAATCTTAAAAGCCAATGACACAATCTGATGCTTTGGGGGTATAAGACCGGGTAAATTGAGGGGAGAACTAACAAGCCCAGCATGTAAACAGACTGCCTGAAAGTAGCTCTCTTAAAAAGTACCTTTTCAATCAGTAACTTGTGATGCAGAAATTCCTAAGAAATAAGACCACAGAGGATGATCCAAATAGAACAAAAGCTGCCTGATTTTGAGATAAGAAATTCAGTTTTGAAAATCTAAATTGGGAGTTCTATTGGACTAGTATTATAGAAGGGAAGGTAAAAGATAGGCTAGAGGAAGAAATTGTAAATAGTGATTAGTTAATTAATCTCTGTTATACTTTAAGAAATAAAAGTCGTTAATTTTTACTTTACATAGTTCTTGGCCACTCGAATTTTTACAGATTACTCCGTGGGATAAATCTTTTCTGTGTTGCTGGTTTTAAATTAAGCAGGAGGGCTTATCCAATGTTGTAACACAGCACACCTGAGGAAGGAGCAGAGATTCGAAAGCTTGCAATTTCAAATAAACCTGAACTAACACCTGGTGCTTTCTGCCAGAACCATTCCCTTCATCAATCCTTGTTTCGCACCACTCTCCCAATCGACCCTGCCCCCAACCCCCAGGTACCTTCCCCTGCAACTGGAAAAGATGCGAAACCTGCCGGCATACCAACCCCTCACCTCCATCCAGGGCCCCAAACAAACAGTCTTTCTCTCCTCTAACCTAGTTTACTGTATCCGGTGCTCCCGATGTAGTCTTTTCTACATCGGGAGACCAAACATAAACTGAGGGAACATTATACCCGAAACGTCGATTTCTCCACCTCCTGATGATGCCTGGCTTGCTGTGTTCTTCCAGTGTCCTGCTTGTCTACCTTGGATTCCAGCTTCTGCATTTTTTTTTGTCTCTCACCAATATCGTTTGACTTTTGACAATGTACTTCCAGTCAACAACATCCTGAACCAGACATGCAGTGATCTTTCATTTCGTTGTATACCTCATTCCTACTTTGTCTCTTTCTCTCTTTTGCCTGCTACAGTATTGCAATGGAGCTTAATGCAAACTCAACGAACAGGACCTCCATTTGACTGGGCATCTTAAAACCTTTTGGACACAATAATTAGTTCAACATTGTTCAATTCTAAGCTCTGTCCTAATTTTGTTTCATTCTTCTTTGCTTTTACTCCCCTCATTTTAAATAATATTCCCTTCACTTTGATTCCAGATTACAGCTGTTCAAATTCCTGCCAGTCATATAGATGTACAGCATGGAAACAGACCCTTCGGTCCAACCCGTCCATGCCGACCAGATATCCCAACCCAATCCAGTCCCACTTGCCAGCACCTGGCCCATATCCTTCCAAACCTTTCCTATTCATACACCCATCCAAATGCCTCATCACTGACACATCTTTTATTTTTACTTGCCCTGTTACCCATGGCCTTTCAACATGAAATCTCTCCTGTCCTACAGTCTATCAGACACTTTCTCTTTCTTTGTTCTTCCCACCCTTCCACTTGCTGAGAACTTAACATATTTCCATGTTTTCTCATATTTGGTGAAACATAAGAGACCTGAAATATTAAACCTGGTTCTCAATCCAAAGATGCTGCTAGACCTGCTAAGTATCTCCAGCATCCATAAATATTTTTACATGGATGCTTGAACATGAATTCACCTCCCCAGGTGCATGCTCAATTTTTGTCCAACTCTACTTTAATTCTTTCAATGAAACTTCATCCTACACTGAAGCAGATTTAATCAAAGCTGCAAATGATATTCTCAATTGTTGTAATCAACTTGCAGGATTTTGCATTCTCCTCTCAACCTGACTACAGCCTTTGATACAGACAACAACTCCATCTTCAAATGCCTCAGTCTGGGATTGGTAATAAAGACTGGCCTAACCAGCAAAATCCAAATCCTGTAAGTGAATGAAAAATGTCTTTCATCTAACTCAGTAGGATTGCTCTTGATAGATTCCACTCTCACCTATCAAATCATAACCAAAGCATCTCCAGAAATACTCAGGTCATTTCTAGATCGAAACATTCTAACACTCTCTTGCATAGCCTTCCTGCTCTATGTACCATAAACCCAAGCACAAGTAAGACTCTGCTGGCTGTCACCCATGCTGCACCAAATTGCCTAACCATAATCCCTGAACTTGCTAACTTAGCTGGCTCCTTATTCTCTCAGTCCTCAAATCTTAAATATCATGGTTCATTGGACTCATATCTGCATTATTCAATTCTGGCCACTTGTGGAATTATTTTTCAGGAGAATTGACATTTCAGTCATAAACCCTTCTTCAGGAATGAGGAGGGTGTGCCAAGCAGGCTAAGATAAAAGGTAGGGAGGAGGGACTTGGGGGAGGGGTGCTAGGAATACGATAGGTGGAAGGAGGTTAAGGTGAGGGTGATAGGCCGGAGAGGGGTTGGGGGCGGAGAGGTCGGGAAGAAGATTGCAGGTCAAGAAGGCAGTGCTGAGTCTGAGGGTTGGGACTGAGAAAAGGTGGGGGGGGGGAGGGGAAATGAGAAAGCTGGAGAAATCTGCATTCACCCCTTGTGGTTGGAGGGTTCCTAGGCGGAAGATGAGGCGCTCTTCCTCCAGGCGTCGTGTTGCCATGGTCTGGCGACGGAGGAGGCCAAGGACCTGCATGTCCTTGGCAGAGTGGGAGGGGGAGTTGAAGTGTTCAGCCACGGGGCGGTTGGGTTGGTTGGTGCGGGTGTCCCAGAGGTGTTCTCTGAAATGTTCTGCAAGCAGACGGCCTGACTCCCCAATGTATAGGAGGCCACATCGGGTGCAGCGGATGCAGTAAATAGTGTGTGTGGAGGTGCAGGTGAATTTGTGACGGATATGGAAGGATCACTTGGGGCCTTGGAGGGAAGTGAGGGGGGAGGTGTGGGCGCAAGTTTTGCATTTCTTGCGGTTGCAGGGGAAGGTGCCGGGAGTGGAGGTTGGGATGGAGGGGGTGTGGATCTGACGAGGGAGTCACGGTGAAGTGGTCTTTTCGGAACGCTGATGGGGAGGGGAGGGAAATATGTCCTTAGTGGTGGGGTCTGTTTGGAGGTGGCGGAAATGATGAAGGATGATACGACGTATCTGGAGGTTGGTGGGGTGGTAGGTGAGGACCAGTGGGGTTCTGTCCTGCTGGTGATTGGAAGGGCGGCGTTCAAGGGCGGAGGAGCGGGAAGTGGAGGAGGTGCGGTGGAGAGCATCGTCAACCACGTCTGAGGAGAAATTGCGGTCTTTGAAGGAGGCGGCCATCTGGGTTGTTCGGTATTGTGACTCCCACAGCTACCAAGATTACACCTCCTCCCACCCTGCCCGCTGTAAAAACGCAAACCCATATTCCCAATTCCTTCGCCTTCGCCGCATCTGCTCCCAGGAGGGCCAATTCCAATACCGAACAACCCAGATGGCCTCCTTCTTCAAAGACCACAATTTCCTTTCAGACGTGGTTGACAATGCTCTCCACCGCATCTCCTCTGCCCTTGAATCCCGCCCCTCCAATCGCCAGCAGGACAGAACCCCACTGGCCCTCACTTACCACCCCACCAACCTCCAGATACATCATATCATCCTTCATCATTTCCACCACCTCCAAACAGACCCCACCACCAAGGATATATTTCCCTCCCCTCCCCTATCAGCGTTCCGGAAAGACCACTCCCTCCGCGACTCCCTCGTCAGATCCACACCCCCACCATTCCAACCTCCACTCCCGGCACCTTCTCCTGCAACCGCAAGAAATGCAAAACTTGCACCCACACCTCCCCCCTCACTTCCTTCCAAGGCCCCATGGGATCCTTCCATATCAGTCACAAATTCACCTGCACTTCCACACATATCATTTACTGCATCCGCTGCACCCGATGTGGCCTCCTATACATTGGGGAGACAGGCTGCCTACTTGTGGAACGTTTCAGAGAACACCTCTGGGACACCCGCACCAACCAACCCAACCGCTCCATGGCTGAACATGGCTTAACTCCCCCTCCCATCTGCCAAGGACATGCAGGTCCTTGGCAGCCTCCGTCGCCAGACCATGGCAACACGACGCCTGGAGGAAGAGCGCCTCATCTTCCGCCTAGGAACCCTCCAAACACAAAGGATGAATGCAGATTTCTCCAGCTTTCTCATTTCCCCTCCCCCCCACCTTTTCTCAGTCCCAACCCTCAGACTCAGCACCGCCTTCTTGACCTGCAATCTTCTTCCCGACCTCTCCGCCCCACCCCCTTTCCGGCCCATCACCCTCACCTTAACCTCCTTCCACTATCATATTCCCAGCACCCCTCCCCCAAGTCCCTCCTCCCTACCTTTTATCTTAGCCTGCTTGGCGCACACCCTCATTCCTGAAGAAGGGCTTATGCCCGAAACGTCGATTCTCCTGATCCTTTGATGCTGCCTGACCTGCTGCGATTTTCCAGCAACACATCTTTAAGCACTGATCTCCAGCATCTGCAGTCCTTACTTTCTCAGAATTTTTTTTTCAGCCATCATTAATATGTTCATACCTTCACTATTAAATCTTGTGCCATGGAATTCCTTACCTAAACCTCACCACTTACCAACTTAATTTCCCTTCCCTTTCCCAAGAGCTTATTAGCCAAGCTCTCAGTTACTTCTTCCTGACAGCATTACATTTTTTCTGACTTTCTTTCTTTGATGGGCTGGAAGACAGTTTTTTAGATTAAAAGGTGTTATAACAACTTTAATGAAGTTTTTACAAAAACCCTGAATAAATCAGTATCGTAAACTATTCTAAATTGCACAGTAAAGTGTGTGGGAAAATTTAGAAATCTTACTCAGATTTGCACTTTGGTTAGACAATCATTGCAAGATACAGCATAGGAGAAGATCATTTGGTCCAGCATATCTGCAATGGATCTTTCAAACAGCTATTCAAATAATTCTTCACCCTTGCTTACTGACCATAGCCGTGCAAATGTTTCCATCTCAATCATTATCCATTCACTTCACAAAGTAGATATTGAATTGTTTTTGATAACCTTTTCGGGCATTCAATATGATCACAGCTCACTATTTCTTTCCATGTCACATCGACTTCTTATGCCAGTTGCCTTTCGTGCACCTTTTCTGGTGAATAACCCTTTTAGAACATAGAACATAGAAGAATACAGCGCAGTACAGGCCCTTTGGCCCTCGATGTTGCGCCGATCCAAGCCCACCTAACCTATACTAACCCACTATCCTCCATATACCTATCCAATGCCCGCTTAAATGCCCATAAAGAGGGAGAGTCCACCACTGCTACTGGCAGGGCATTCCATGAACTTACGACTCGCTGAGTGAAGAACCTACCCCTAACTTCAGTCCTATATCTACCCCCCCTTAATTTAAAGCTATGCCCCCTTGTAATACCCGACTCCATACGCGGGAAAAGGTTCACACTGTCAACCCTATCTAACCCCCTAATCATCTTGTACACCTCAATCAAGTCACCCCTAAACCTTCTTTTCTCCAATGAAAACAGCCCCAAGTGTCTCAGTCTTTCCTCATACGATCTTCCTTCCATACCAGGCAACATCCTGGTAAACCTCCTCTGCACCCGTTCCAGTGCCTCCACATCCTTCCTATAGTATGGCGACCAAAACTGCACACAATATTCCAGATGCGGCCGCACCAGAGTCTTATACATCTGCATCATGACCTCAGGACTCCGGAACTCAATTCCTCTACCAATAAAAGCCAATACGCCATATGCCTTCCTCACCGCACTATTTACCTGGGTGGCAACTTTCAGAGATCTGTGTACATGGACACCAAGATCCCTCTGCTCATCCACACTACCAAGTATCCGACCATTAGCCCAGTACCCCATCTTTTTGTTATTCTTCCCAAAGTGAATCACCTCACACTTAGCTACATTGAATTCCATTTGCCACCTTTCTGCCCAGCTCTGCAGCTTCTCTATATCCTGCTGTAACCTGCCACATCCTTCCTCACTGTCAACAACTCCTCCGACTTTCGTATCATCCGCAAACTTGCTCACCCAACCTTCTAACCCCTCTTCCAGGTCATTTATAAAAATGACAAACAGCAATGGTCCCAAAACAGATCCTTGCGGAACACCGCTAGTGACGGCACTCCATGAAGAAACTTTGCCATCAACTACTACCCTCTGTCTTCTTCCATCCAGCCAATTCCTAATCCAAACCTCCAACTCACCCTCAATGCCATATCTCCGTATTTTCTGCAGTAGCCTACCATGGGGGCTTTTGACACTGGGAATAATTTCTCCCCAATTAGTGCATTAAAACCCTTCATGATTTTGAGCACCTCCATCAGATCTCTCCATTACTTGCTCTGTTTGAATGAGAGCAATTACATTGTGCTACCAGAGAAAGTGTAACTTAAGCCTTGGGACCATTCCAGCCTACTCATGTTAAACTAGAGATAACTCCTAAAGAGAAGTGTCCAGAACTGGATACAACACTCTGGGTTAGGGCCTTTATAAAAGGTTTAATATAACTTCTGCCCAAGGGCCTAATCACTCCTTCCAGGTTAAACATCAATTTACTTGTACTTCTTTCAAATTAGTATATTGTATTTGCTGCTCACCAGGAGGTCACCACACTGAGCCTGCAAAACGACTATTCACCATGACTCTACTTCTTTCCCTTGTTCAGTTTTTGCATGAATGCAGCCACTGCCACATTAGTTAACAAATTGCAGCTCATGGGATTAATCATTTACAAGATGCTGTATTAAATGCTTCCAGAAAGTAAATGCATGCAACATCAGTCATGCTACCCTTCAATCCTCTCTGTTACTTCAAAGAACTACATTGGGTTAGTTAAACACTATTTGCTATTAACAATTCCTTGCTTACTTTCAATTAGTCACCCATACTTTATCAAATATCAGTTAATTTTGACTTAGATTAATTTTTCTAGCGGTTTCTTAACAGACACATTAGGCTAACTGTTTATCTGTACGTTTATTAAAGATTTCAAGGTTCACCTTTTATCTTGCCCATTAATCTATTCTCAAACCGCCACAGCAGCCAGTGAAATTTGTATTAAATAAAATCTGGAAATAAAAGTTATTGTAATGACAACCATGCAACCACGGTCCATTATTGAAAAAACCCAAATGGTTCACAAATGTCCTTCAGGGAAAGAAATATGCCATCATTACCTGATCTGGTTTACATGGGATTCCAGATCCATGGCAATGTGGTTAACCCTTAAACTGGTCAGAGGAGCCCACATCCCAAGAATAAATAATACAATGTAGTACTAACTTACTTCTGCTGAGCTTTTTGTTCCTTTCTTTGTTCTTCCCCCGCTTTTCAGTCAGGTTGTTTTTTTTACTAAATTATGAATCAGACTTCATTGAAAGCCCTGCCTTTTGGTGTAATTTTAACACTATATCTTTATTCACTTTGGGAGCATGAGCTTTATATGATCTTCAAGTGGAAAATTTACATGCAATTGTACGAGATGGTAGCTGTTGAGTGAATGTTGCAAAATTAGTTGAAACAAAATTTCCTTTACCAAAATGATGGTAAAATTGAATGATTCAAACAGTACACTGTAAGAAGTGTGAAAACTATGCAATGAGAGCACACTTGGGGAAAGTCTTGGGTGGGAAAATTAGTTTTTTTTGTCTCTACTGAGAAGTTGATGTTATCATCATGATATCTCTGACATGACAATGCATAACTTGCAGCATGAGATTGATCTGTACTCTGGAGATAAAGTAGCGTGCAAGAATAAACTACCACAGATCTAAATAATTGCTGTGCAATATTATACTTTATGTTGTAGCAGAGTTCAGATGGCCATGTTAGAAAGCAAGTCAAGGGTACAAAGAATTATTTAAGAAAACTTCAATAAACACTTCTCTGAATTTTTGCAAAATTACTAAGTCATCTTACCTGCCAGTGATCCTCCAAATCTTTAACTTGTTGCCGAAGTTCTTTCAGGCCCATCAATGCTTCTGCTTCTCTCAGTTTAACCCCTATAAGCTCCTCTTGCAACCTGGCCACGTTACTCTCATCAGGCAAGGAACTGTTTCTCTGTTAATAGAATCGGTTGAAAGAAACAATTTTCAGTGTGATGCCAGAATTTGGAATTGTACTGTTCCAGAAGCCCATAGATGCAGAATTCAGGAGACACGAGATACATAGTTAGTCAGGTGGTATAAGTATCATCCAGCACCAATGTGACAATATGCAAATAGCAGTAAACGCAATGGCTCAATGAGAGACCCAAGTACAGGCACAAACAAGGGCTTATCACATAATCAACACTGTTTCATAATATTCTTTGCAGTGCTGTGCCAGTTTGCTACTGAAGGCTCCCCGAGATATGATAATAGCTTAATAAGTTGATGGTTAAGTCTTCAACTTGCACAGCAAAGGCCAAGATCACTGCAATCACTTGTTAGTAGAACTATAGTATGCTGGTGATGGACAAATTAGTGCCCATCTGAAGAACTACAACAGTTGATGTTTTCACTGAGGCCTACAAGAGCTTGGAATGTACTCTGAACATCATAAAGATGAAAGACCTCTATGAACATGAGCATACACACCAACAACATTTCAAATATCAAACCTTCTATTAAGTTCTATGATTTCTCACTTTGCATATCTTGAAAATCATCAATTCAGTCTCTGACCTACTCTTGGAGGCACGAAATATATGGAGAGTCCAGTTTTGTCTCTGGTCAATGGTAACCTCCATGGTGTTGATTGTGGGAGATTCATTGATTGTAACACCATTGAATGTCAAGAGGTCTTGACCCCCTCGCTGCAGAAAGTCATTACCTGGAAGTTGTGTGTGAACTGGACTAGACATACAGGTACTGCGACCACAGGAGCAGGTAGGTGGCCTGGAATCTTGGTGTTTACCATGCCTCCTGACTCCCCAAAGCATGACCTTCATTTCCAAGGCACAAGTCAGTGAGATGGAATATTCCCCACTTGCTTCGATGGGTGGAGCTCCTACAACACTCAAGGAGCTGGACACCACCCAAATAGGAGCTGGACACCACCCAAATCAAAGCAGCCTCCTGGATTGCTACTGCAACTGCAAATATGCAAACGTTTCATCACCAACATAGCAGCATTAAGTGTATTCCATCTACAAAAGGCTACTGTACACAACGCACTACAGAAATTCACTAAGGTTCCACAGGCAGCACATTCAAAACACATGCCCATTTTTATCTAGAAGGACAATGGATGCCGTTACTTGGGAACATGATCACCGGCAAGTTCCCCTGTAAGCCACTTAGCATTAGCATTGTCGATCCACCTGCAGCAAACTGACTATAGCTTTTCAAGGTGGCAGCTCACCATCACTTTCGCAAGGGCAACTAAGGATGAGTGATAAATGTTGGCCCAGTCAGTGACCCTCCAAAGTCACAAATGAATAAAAAGCATAATATTGTGGATTTCATCTTCTGTAGTTCCTCAGCATTCTACTTTTAGTAGAGCTGTGGCTCAGTGGTATGACCGTCACCTTTTCTCAGCTTTGAGTCATAGATCCTAATCAAGTCACAGTCCCAGAAAATAAATCTAGAGATTGGAGCATAAAAATCTCACTGACGGTCCAAGGAAGTATAGCATTGTTAGAGGTGACATCTTCAAATGAAACCCTAAATTGCCTACTCCTCAAAGTACAAAATAAAAATCCCTATTTCAAAGAATGACAGCTGAGTTACCTCGGATGTCCTAGTCAATATGTATTCCTCAACCAATATTCTTTTGTTTTTTGAAAATCTGGTCATTATCAAACTGTAATCTTGGCCTACTCCATGATGACATGTAAGCCATGATTCCTAAACAGGAACAACCATAAATCTCTATCGCGGTGAACACCAGGGTTAAACAAGGCTGTCATTATGCTGGTCTGCCCCAGGACTCAATTCCTCTTTCGTGCCAGCTCCTCATAGCCCTTGAATTCATAATCTTTCAAAAATCCATAAACTACTCTTTAAATAGTTTGTGGATCTTGCTGTGACAACTTATGGCAGAGAATTACTCATCAACTTGTTTTGGATAATAAATGCCCTAACAAAATGCTGGTCTGTACTGTTGGGTTTGACTGGAAAGCATTATTACTTAATTCATGCATGTGTTTCAATCGAAGTCTTAGTATCCAAACTTAGTCCTTCGCATTCAAGTTTTAACACTATGCAATCTGAAAAAATGGAAAAACAAGTTTCAGCAAATGATTTGTGGGGCTATAGATAAATGTCTGCTGCACTTTTTTTACATAAATCAAATGAATTGAATGTAATTCTGGTACCTTTTCAATATCCAAGATTTTGTCCTGCATCTCTTTAAGGGCACATTGAGATTCTGCTTCTCTTAATCTTGCCTGTACTAGCTCTGTCTCCAATTGTAGAACAAAATCTTCACTGTAACGCGGGTTGCATTTATGCTATAAAAGAACACAGCATTATAAAAATACTTCAGTGATGGTATCTGAAAATCAATATACACCACGCGTTTACCACTTTTACAAGATTGCAACAATAGTGGAAACAGGAGTTAAGCAGGCTAATAACACCAATGAAAGTTTTAAAGTCTAGTCTTATATGACAGTAATGGCAACAATTAAAATGTGTTAATAAACAATTACAAACTACAGCTAAGTAAAAATGGATCAAATAGGATAAGAAAATTACTTTAAGCAGTCTATTTAAAATGAATTTTTAAAAATGAAGGATTTTGGTCTCATCACACAAAATACACATATTTCACTGATGTAGATCTGATATACCTCAATAAAATGCTGATCTGTATTTCAAACACTTCAGCTGTTTATGTGCCATCATTGTATATTAAATCAAACCTTTTAGCATCACATAGAAATAGGCAGATCCACTAAACAAGATGCGTTTATTTTTGAATGTAAAACACAATGTACTGTATTCAAAATTCAAAACTTTATTGTCCATGTGTTCTCAGTTCAGTTTTAGGTGCACACCTGATATTCAGACACAGCAGTTATTTCCACCACTATTGCATGTATGTACATCTAAGTCATCAAAAAACAAACAATTGGACAAAATGGGTGGACATTTAAAACACAAGATATTTTTCACCAGTGGTCAATGGCTCCCAACCAAAGTGGTTAACTCAGCAAATCTAAACATGAGGGGCTGGCTTAATTTTTCTTCACAGTTACAATAATCGAATCATAGTTTGAGTGTCAAAGAAAATGCTTAAACTACATTGCACAATTCATAAACACCCATGTTTCAAGTGTGAACTAAGGCTGTTTCGACAGACCATTTAAGAACGATACTGCAGGCAAGGCATTCCAATCTGCTGGTTCACTAGCATATAATCCTTTTGCATAATCACTAGCTAACATCTTCAAGCTTTCACCAACTACTTCCTTTCTACCACAGGACCAGGCTAGAATGAAGTTTTCCATTCTCTGCAACTATCATTAAACTATTAGAGGCCCAGTGGGGGCCTTTACAAGATGCTCTAAATCACAGAGCTCATAGAAACTGAGCAAAAAATACTGAAACAATTTTTAAAAAATAGGAATATCAACAGCCCAATCTAATAAAATAATGACAAGAGAAAATCCAATAAAAATCCATGCGGCAAGTTCCTATTATTTACTCTAAAACTTACATCTTTCAAATATAACCAAGACCCAAGAGAACACCACAACAGCCCTTGAGCCTGCTCTGCCAGTGATGGCTGACCTGTGGCCTAACTCCCGATACCCGAACTCCAGGCATGGTCTAGCTAGAGCTTGGTAGAAATCAAACATAATTTCTACCTTCTTGTAATGCACGCTAGGCCTGCAAATATAAAGAACAGCATTCCATTAGCTTTTTGATTATCTTTTGTAGCTAAGACAGACAGCTTAATGATCTGGATATGAATCCCTCTGTTTCTGTGGACCACACTGCTTCCAATTGGGAACAGATATTCTCACGAAATGCACGACAGAAATGTAGAGTTTATTTGGGGAGTACTTGCTGAGAATACTGAAAAGGTTTCTCCCACTAAGGCAGTATAGAGATGGTAGAGTGAAGGAACCTTGCATGACAAGACATATGGAACATCAAGTCAAGAGGAAGAAGGAAGCTTCGTTAAGGTTGAGGAAGCAAGGATCAGACAGGGTTCTAGAGGGTCACAGGAAGGAACTGGAGAATGGACTTAGAAGAGCTGGAAGGGGACATGAGAAAACCTTGGTGGATAGGATTAAGGTAAACCCCAAGGATTTCTATACTTATTTAAGGAAGAACAGGATGGCCAGAGTGAGGGAAGGGCCGATCAGGAATTGTGTAGGAACTGTGCCTGGAGTTGGAGGTGGAAGGGGAGGTCTTTCATGGATACTTTGCTTCAGTGTCCACTAGTGAGAGAGATCTTGTTATTTGTGAGGACAGCGTGAAACAGGCTGATATGCTCAAAACAGGTTGATGTTAAGGAGGAGGATGTGCTGGAAATTTTGAAAAACATGAGGATAATTAAGACCCCCGGGCCAGACGGGATATACCCAAGGTTACTAATGGAAGTGAGGGAAGAGATTGCTACGCCTTTGGCAATGATCTTTCTGCCCTCACCGTCCACTGGAGTAGCGCCAGATGATTGGAGGGTGGCAAATGTTATTCCCTTGTTCAAGAAAGGGGTTTGGGACAACCCTGGGAATTACAAACCAGTCAGTCTCATGTCTGTGGTGGGCAAATTATTGGAGAGGACTTGAGACAGGATTTGTGATTATTTGGAAAACCATAGCTTGATTAGAGATAGTCAGCACGGTTTTGTGAGGGGCAGGTCATGCCTACAAGCCTTTGAGGATGTGACAAAACACACTGAAGGTAGAGCAGTGGATGTCGTGCACATGGATTTTAGCAAGGTATTTGATAAGGTTCCCCATGGTAGGTTCATTCAGAAAGTAAGGAGGCATGAGATACAGGGAAACCTGTCTGTCTGGGTACAGAATTGGCTGTATACAGATACAGAATATAGAAGACAGAGGATGGTAGTTGATGCAAAGTATTCAGCCTGGAGCTCAGTGACCAGTGGTGTTCTGCAACGATCCATTTGGGGTCCTCTGCTCTTTGTGATTTTTATAAGTGACTTGGATAAAGAAGTGGAAGGGTGGGTTAGTAGGTTTGCCTATGACACAAAAGGGTGGAGGAGTCATAGATAGGGCACATTCACAAGTTGTAGAGCTGGGCTGAGAAGTGGCAGATGGAGTTCAACCTGGAAAAGTCTGAAGTGATTCATTTTGGAATGTCGAATTTAAATGCAGATACAGGGCTAAAAGCAGAATTCTTGGCAGTGTGGAGGAACAGAAGGATCTTGGGATCCACGTCCATAGATCCCTCAAGGTTGCCTCCCAAGTTAATAGGGCTGTTAAGAAGGCATATGGTGTGTTGGCTTCCATTAATAGGGGGATTGAGTTTAAGAGCTCCAAGGTCATGCTGCAGCTCTATAAAGCCTTGATTAGACCACACTTGGAATATTGTGTTCAGTTCTGGTTGCCTCATTATAGGAAGGATGTGGAAGTTTCAGGGTGGGGGTGAAACGGAGATTTTCTAGGATGCTGCCTGAATTGGAGGCATGTCTTATGAAGAAAGTTTGAGGGAGCTAGGGCTTTTCTCATTGGAGCGAAAAAGGATGAGAGATTATTTGATAGCGGTGTACAAGATGAGGAGAGGAATTGATAGAGTGATAGCCAGAGACTTTTTCCCAGGATGGAAGTGGCTAACAAAAGGGTGCATAATTTTAAGGTGATTGATGGAAGATTTAGGGTAGATGTCAATGGTAGGTTCTTTGCTTAGAGAATGGTGGGTGCATGAAATGCACTGCCAGCAGTAGTAGTAGAGTCAGATACATTACGGACATTTAAGCAACTCTTGGGTCGGCACATGGATGATAGTAAAATGTAGGGTGTGTCAGTTAGTTTGATCTTAGAGGAGGATAAAAGGTCAGCGCAACATCAAGGATAGAAGGGCCTGTAGCATGCTGTACTGTTCTAGGTTATCATTTAGATGTTACCCCGTTTTAACCCAGATGACCTCTTATTTGACTACATTGAAATCTATTTGCCATTCTTTTGTCCGTTCACTTACTCGAACACTTTTTTTTCCACTTAAAGTTTCTATCTGCACTGCTTTCAATGTGAATTAATTTTTTTTTAACCAGAGGCAAATTTGGACCAGTGAATTTCCATTCCATCAGCTAGGCCATTAACAAATATGCTAAGTGGATCCTGACACTCAATCAATCTCCTAACCTAACCAATATTTTCATTTTTATGTCATAAGCTTTAAATGCAGCTTATGAAGGAATTGATCATACACTGCTGAAGGAGACTCGAAGTTGAAACATTTTGTCTTGCTTTAGTTCTGATAAGTGCTAGTTGAAAAGGTTCAACTTCTGGTCTCCTGTTAGCAATGTTTAAGTTCTCTAATGCCAAACATGAAACACCTTCTTGAAAGTCCAGTTGATGAATATCCTTAGACATTTTCCTGTCTATCACTTCAGCCATTTTTTCAAAATCTCAACCAAATTTATGAGGTATGACCTATCCTTTAGAAATGCATGCTGATATTCTCTGATCAGCTGAGCATTTTAAAGGTGTATTTACTTATGAAATACAATAATTGATAAACATTGCTTTGCAAATACAGATCCTTTATACAATAAACATGAGGCGGCATTTTAACTACAGGTAAAGTCGCCGTAGTCCTAACAGATCATAGGGCTGCTTTCTCATTAGACAGAGACAACTGGCGTTGGTTGAACCAGAGGGTCCCCATGCTTCAGGTGAAGGGACAGGTTGAGAAGGACAGTCCTTCATGGCAACTTCAGCCAATATAGGAATTTAACTCACTCTGTTGGCATCACTCTGCATTACAAACCGGTTGTTCAGCCTACTGAGCTTACTGATCTATATAACGTGAGCAAGTGTGACGTTATTCACTTTGATTTTAAGATTGTAAAACAGATTCCTGTTCGAAAGCTGTTGTGACTTGTAAATGCTGATTCGCAGAGAGACTTGGGTATATTCATACAAGGAAGAAGAAACTAGCACACAAGTATAACAAACAATGAGGAAAACTACAGGAATAGAATGCAAGAGTAAAGAAGTCTTCATACAAATGCACAGGGCTGTGGTGACACCGCACCTGGAATACTGCACAGAATGTTGGTCACCATATCCAAGAAACAATATAGCTGGCATAGTTAGGTGGCCAGCAGGAGATACAGCATAAGTGACTAGATGGATATTTCGATGGAAAGGTTGTCCTATGACGAGAAATTGACTGAACCAGGCTTATTGAAAAGTTAATGTTTCAGTTTGTGGATGAAACAAAAACAAATGGGAAGGCATGTGGTGAGGATAAAAAACTCAGACGGATGGAATATAACGTGGAAAATGTGAGGTTATGTACTTGTCAGGGAGAATAGAGGAGCTGAACATTATTTAAATGGAGAAAGACCGCACAAAGCTACAGCACTATGGGACTTGGGTACAAATCACAAGAAGCTAGCATACAAGTTCACCAGATAATAGAGGCAGCAAATGAAATATTGGCTTTTATGTCAAAGGGAACGGAGTATGAAAATACAGAGATGCTGCTAAAACTACACAAGACACTAGTCAGACCACAGCTGGAATATTGTGAACAGTTTCGAATTCCTTATCTAAGAAAGATATGCTGGCACTGGAGGCAGTCCAGAGAAGTTTCACTAGGCTGATATTAATATGTTGCTGAAAATGTGTTGCTGGAAAAGCGCAGGTCAGACAGCATCCAAGGAACAGGAGAATCTTCAGAAGGGCTTATGCCCGAAACATCGATTCTCCTGTTCCTTGGATGCTGCCTGACCTGCTGCGCTTTTCCAGCAACACATTTTCAGCTCTGATCTCCAGCATCTGCAGCCCTCACTTTCTCTCGATGATATTAGAAAGGGCTTATGCCCGAAATGTGAATTCTCCTGCTCCTCGGATGCTGTCTGGCCTGCTGTATTTTTCCAGCACCACACTTTTCAACTCTGATATTAATATGGAGAAGGGGTTGAGTAGGTTAAGTGTGTACACAGTGGAATTTAGAAGAATGAGGCGCAACTTTATTGAAGCATACAAAGATGCTTAGTTTCTCCAGCAATTTCTGTTTTGAACTTGAGGGGAGATATGCAGAGGTTGTTTCCCTTGTTGGAGATTCTGGGACCAGAAGGCACAATAAGAAGTTGCTCTTTTAAGACAAAGATAAGGAGGAATTTCTTCCCTTCGAGAATAATGAATGTATGGAATTCATTACTACAGAGGGCTAGACAGGCTGGGTCATTATAACATTCAAGGTTGAGATAAGACAGATTTTTAATCAGAAAGGGAACCAAGGGTTACGGGAAAAAGATAGCCATGTAGAGTTGAGGATTATCAGCTCAATTGAATGGCAGAGTAGCCATGAGCTGACTGGCCTAATTGTGACCTTATTCTCTCTGGAGTTTCAAAGGAAGGTGATCTTACTCAAACATTCAAGGCTCTTAAGACCCATGAAAGAGTAAATATTGTTTCATCGTCTCAGGATAATAAATTAACCACTTAGACTGAGCTACGGAGAAATTTCTTTACTCAAAAGGCTGCGAATCACTGGTTGTGAATTACTGAGGGTTGTAGATGCTCCATCAGAGTATATTCAGGGCTGAGACAGTTAGATTTTTGATACTCTCAGAGAATCCAGGGATTATGGGAAGATGGCAGTAAAACAGAGTTGAGGCAGATTAGCCATGATTGTACTTAATGGTGCAGTAGGCTCAAGAGGCCAGTTGTTCTACTCCTGCTACTATTCCTTTTGTTCTTGTCAGTCTACATTCAAGGAAGACTGGACATCTCCCCAGTCTTACTTCACTTCTCTAACCAGTTCACTGATGGAAAAAAATTGTTTTTCCATCAGACAGTGAATAACTTGTGTATTTTATGCTTTTAGTACTTTTCCATGCTTTTAACTCCACAATTTGAAAATGCAGTTAACACAAATAATATATCAAATATACCAAATAATGTCAGACAAAACTGCTTTAGAGCCCATCGCTTTTGAAATACAGTTTAGATACAAGTCTGAAGCTGAATCACTGCCTGATTCTTTTTGCCACATTGCAAGCCTGTCAGATTTTTCAAATATTTAATACACAGAATATAATTTAATCAACAGATCCAGCTGCAATCAAACCACAGAGAACTAAGCCAGGTGGGCCACATATCTCTTAATCCAGTTATTAAATTACAACCTTTTATCCACTTTCTGCTATCTAGATATTTAGTCTCAGTCAATTAAGAACAATGCAAACAATTCACAGAGATACGTTGAAGTTATAACACAGAAACAAGCAATTACCAGGCCTAAATTTTATAAGGGGACGAGCATAATGCTTTTCAGCAAAATATTGTCATATAATTCACAACAAATGGCAAGTAAACATACATAAAAGAAACAAAAAGCGGAGTGTAACTACCAAATCATAAGTTGGAAATCCCTGATTACAAAGCTACGTATGATTACAAAATATGATTACAGTGATCTTAAATTGGCTGTTTGTACAAAGTAGAATACAGGTGACAGACTCAAGTTATACCACCAGATGCACCTTGCATTGGACTGCAAATGACTATTGAATACAAGTTTCTGAGATCCACTTCCCAGAGATCCAATTCTTCATGCAAGAAATTCATGTTACTGTAAAGAGAGTCCACTTTAATACACGTGAAGTCAAATTGGCAAACTTCACTCCATATTATGCTGCAATATGACATGGCAAGACAATATGTGAGAACAAGTGTATGACTGGACTCCACACAGAAAAACACAGGTTTGAATGACTTGTCTGGTGTTTCAAAATTCTATGATATGGTCCTCAAGTTATTCAGCCAATATCACAATGTTATGTTTAAAGTAATTCTGGTGCAATATATTGACTGTAATTGATTAATTTAATATTTGTTGTGAAATAACACAAGAAACACAGTAGCCCATTCGTTAGAAATGTATATATAGGTTTCAAGTGAGGATATATTTAAGCTTTTCTGTGATGTTTCTCAGTTGGCTAGAGTTTCAGCACTTAACATGAAGAGACACAAAATTACCAAATCAATGTGGTAATGGGAATAACTCACACTGCTTGAATCACCTTCAAAAGATGATGTGTAGGATGCAAAGTGAAAATAATATTGGAAGGAGGCTGCTGGAACTGAAATATCTATAGAGTCAGTCATGAAATCTATCAAAGAAAAAGAGAGATCCTATAACGTGGCCAAGAGCACTGGGAAATCAGAAGATTGGGAAGGCTATAAAAACAAACAGAGGATAACAAAGAGAGAAATAAGGAAGGAGAGGATCAAATATGAAGGTAGGCTAGCCAGTAATATTAGAAATGATAGTAAAAGTTTCTTTCAATACATAAGAAACAAACGACAGGCAACAGTAGACATTGGGCCACTTCAAACTGATGCTGGAAGCCTAGTGATGGGATATAAGGAAATAGCAGGAGAACTTAATAAGTACTTTGCACCAGTCTTCACAGTGGAAGACATGAGTAATATCCCAACAATTAAAGGGAGTCAGGGGGCTGAGTTGAGTATGGTTGCCATTACAAAAGAGAAAGTGCTAGAAAAGCTAAAAGGTCTTAAAATTGATAAATCTCCTGGCCCCGATGGGCTACATCCTAGAGTTCTGAGGGAGGTGGCTGAGGAAATAGCGGAGGCGTTGGTTGAGATCTTTCAAAAGTCACTGGAGTCAGGGAAAGTCCCGGATGATTGGAAGATCGCTGTTGTAACCCCCTTGTTCAAGAAAGGATCAAGACAAAAGATGGAAAATTATAGGCCAATTAGCCTAACCTCGGTTGTTGGTAAAATTCTAGAATCCATCATTAAGGATGAGGTTTCTAAATTCTTGGAAGAGCAGGGTCAGATTAGAACAAGTCAACATGGATTTAGTAAGGGGAGGTCATGCCTGACAAACCTGTTGGAGTTCTTTGAAGAGGTGACAAGTAGGTTAGACCGGGGAAACCCAGTGGATGTGGTCTACCTAGACTTCCAAAAGGCCTTTGATAAGATGCCACACGGGAGGCTGCTGAGCAAGGTGAGGGCCCATGGTGTTCGAGGTGAGCTACTGGTATGGATTGAGGATTGGCTGTCTGACAGAAGGCAGAGAGTTTGGATAAAAGGTTCTTTTTCAGAATGGCAGCCGGTGACAAGTGGTGTCCCGCAGGGTTCAGTGTTGGGGCCGCAGCTGTTCACATTATATATTAATGATCTGGATGAAGGGACTGGGGGCATTCTAGCGAAGTTTGCCGATGATACAAAGTCAGGTGAACAGGCAGGTAGTACTGAGGAAGTGGGGAGGCTGCAGAAGGATCTAGACAGTTTGGAAGAGTGGTCCAGGAAATGGCTGATGGAATTCAATGTGAGCAAATGCGAGGTCTTGCACTTTGGAAAAAAGAATTCAAGCATGGACTACTTTCTAAACAGTGAGAAAATTCATAAGCCAAAGGACAGAGGGATCTGGGAGTGCTAGTTGAGGATTCTGTAAAGGTAACGGTGGCACAGTGGTTAGCACTACTGCCTCACAGCGCCAGAGACCCGGGTTCAATTCCCGACTCAGGCGACTGACTGTGTGGAGTTTGCACGTTCTCCCCGTGTCTGCGTGGGTTTCCTCCGGGTGCTCTGGTTTCCTCCCACAATCCAAAAATGTGCGGGTCAGGTGAATTGGCCATGCTAAATTGCCCGTAGTGTTAGGTTAAAGGGGTAAATGTAGGGGTATGGGTGGGTTGCGCTTCAGCGGGTCGGTGTGGACTTGTTGGGCCGAAGGGCCTGTTTCCACACTGTAAGTAATCTAATCTAATCTAATCTAAACATGCAGGTTGAGTCTGTGATTAAGAAAGCGAATGCAATGTTGCCAATTCTCTCAAGAGGGTTGGAATATAAGAGCACCGTTGTGCTGAGACTTTATAAAGCTCTGGTTAGGTCCCAGTTGGAGTACTGTTTCCAGTTTTGGTCCCCACACCTCAGGAAGGACATACTGGCACTGGAGCGTGTCCAGCGGAGATTCACACAGATGATCCCTGGAATGGTAGGTCTAACATATGAGGAACGGCTGAGGATCCTGGGATTGTATTCATTGGAGTTTAGAAGATTAAGGGGAGATCTAATAGAAACTTACAAGATAATACATGGCTTGGAGAGAGTGGACGCTAGGAAATTGTTTCCGTTAGGTGAGGAGACTAGGACCTGTGGACACAGCCTTAGAATTAGAGTGGGTAAATTCAGAACAGAAATGCGGAGACATTTCTTCAGCCAGACAGTGGTGGGCCTGTGGAATTCATTGCCGCAGAGTGCAATGGAGGCTGGGACGCTAAATGTCTTCAAGGCAGAAATTGATAAATCCTTGATGTCACAAGGAATTAAGGGCTACGGGGAGAATGCAAGTAAGTGGAGTTGAAATGCCCATCAGTCATGATTGAATGGCGGAGTGGACTCGATGGGCCGAATGGCCTTACTTCCGCTCCTATGTCTTATGGTCTTATGATGGATTGGCGAGCTTTGGAGGTGTATTGTCGATAGGCTTTCATTGTACTCTTACAGGCAACAATTTTTAATGATAGAGTTGGGCTGTTGTGCAAACAGTCATCTAGTCTTATGTGACTTCGAATCTCACTTCAAACACACTTCAGATGAAAATATTGCCAACTGTTATCAGAGCATTGGCGTTTCTTTCATTTGTCACATACAGTGGTCATCACTTCTATTTCAACCACATGCCCCAACCATTAAATTAATTCCCTTACTGTAGATTCCATTTCCCTTTCCATCTATTTTTTGTGAATAAGACTCAACCCTGATGATCTTATCATGGTCAGCTTCTCATTCTTCACCCTTTATAAATTTAACACTTCAAAATTCTGACTCCATGTCTAAGTTACAATCATTCTTATCAAGGTCTCAAATTTAAAATTCTTATCCCAATACTGAAAACATAATTTTGCTAAAACTTTTCATCTTGCACTCAAGACAAATGCAGGAATACCAAATTTCAAATCACAACAATTTTCACTACAGGGGAAAGATTGCTTAATGTTGGCAAGTGAATAATCACTGGCCAATATGTGCCGGAGAAAGTAATGGAGGACTATCAGCTCCCTGAGCTTCCTGGTAGTTCAAAAGGCTTGAACACATTTCCTTTTTGTGCATATCACTTCTAAAAAGTGCAAGTGAGCAATGTTACAAGCATTATTGATGGCTTTGTGTGTGGGAAATCATGTGTCACAAACTTGATTGAAGAAGCATCCAAGAGGATGGATGAGGGCAGAGCAGTAACTCGATCTACATGGACTTCAGTAAGGCCTTTGCCAAGATTCCTCATGGGAGACTGGTTAGCAAGGTTAGAGCTTATGGAATACAGGGAGAACTAGCCATTTGGATACAGAACTGGCTTGAAGGTAGAAGACAGAGGGTGGTGGTAGAGTGTGCTTAATCTAGAAACCTAAGCCATCTTGTAAAAAAAAAGTGTTAGATGAAGGGGTAAATGTAGGGGAATGGGTCTGGGTGGGTTGCGATTCGGCGGGTCAGTGTGGACTTGTTGGGCCGAAGGGCCTGTTTCCACACTGTAAGTAAGTAATCTAATCTAATCTAGGGTTGCTTTTCTGACTGGAGGCCTGTGACCAGTGGTGTGCCACAAGGACTGGTGCTGGATCCACTACTTTTCATCATTTATATAAATGATTTGGATGTGAACACAGGAGGTATAGTTAGTAATTGCAGATGACACCAAAATTGGAGGTGTAGTGGTCAGCAAAGAAGGTTACCTCAGAGTACAGCATGATCTTGATCAGATGGGCCAATGGGCTGAGGAGTGGCAGATGAAGTTTAATTTAGATAAATGTGAGGAGCTGCATTTTGGAAAGGCAAATCAAGCAGAACTTATACACTTAATGGTAAGGTCCTAGGGAGTGTTGTTGAACAAAGTGACCTTGGAGTGCAGTTTCATAGTTCCTAGAATATGGAATCCCAGGTAGATAAGATAATGAAAGTGACGTTTGGTATACTCTCCTTTATTGGACAAAGCTTTGAGTATAGGAGTTGGGAGGTCATGTTGCAGCTGTGCAAGTCATTGGTTCGGCCACTTTTAATGTGTGCAATTCTGGTCTCCTTCCTTTTGGAAGGATGTTGTGAAACTTGAAAGGGCTCAGAAAAGATTTACAAAATGGTTGCCAGGGTTGGAGGATCTGAGCTACAGGGAGAGACTGAATAGGCTAGGGCTGCTTTCCCTGGAGCAACTGAGGCTCAGGGGTGACCTTCCAGATGTTTAGAAAATCATGAGGGGCATGGATAGGAAAAATTGACAAGGTCTTTGCCATGGGATGGGGAAAGTCCAGAACTAGAGGGCATAGGTTTAGCGTGAGAGGGGAAAATTTTAAAGGGACCTAATGGGCAACTTTTTCATGCAGAAGGTGGTGCATGTATGGAATGAACTGTCAGAGGAAGTGATGGAGGCTGGTACAATTACAACATTTAAAAGGCACCTGGATGGTTATATGAATAGGAAGGGTTTAGAGAGATATGGGCCAAGTGCTGACAAACGGGGCAAAGTTAGGTCAGATATCTGGTCGGCAAGAACAAAGTGGACGGAAGAGTCTGTTTCTGTGCTGTATGACTATGAATAGTGACCTTAAACTGGAGGCTTGGATAGCTATTAGCAAACTCAGGGTTTCAATAAGTTCTGCCTAATTGTGAAATCATATCTAACAGCTAACAATTCTGTTTGAGTTTATTCAAATGTGAGCTGCTTATGTATTTTGAGCAAATGAAGGAACATGCTCATTTAGTTGTAAGATGGGACGTACATTCATATGCAGAGACTCAATCAATATTTGGCATTCTTGCATTTGCTCTGATGCGTGCAAGTCTGAAAGTTTTGTCTTTTTTTTAAAGCAATATTCAAATTTCCTACTTCCAAGTAATGAATCACCTCATGCCTACCACTTCAATACTGCCAACACTTGTTCATGAAATTTATGCAAGAAATTATCAGGATTAACCAAGACAAGGAAGCAACAGAAGTCATGTACCAGTTGTGTTTTACTCCCAAGTTTACTCGACTTAACATTGGTATTGACTTATTTAATTCCTTCACTAAAACCCTTGTTTTCAAATACATAATGTACACTCTTATACTCTAATAAAATTGAATAAATTTGAAGCCAAGGTAAAATTTATACATTACAAACAAATCCTGGCCAGCAATGCAATTCCTATATTCAAACAGCTTATTCAATTATGACTGCTACAAGCTTCAGGTTCCAATATTCTGTCTATTGTCTTCAGGTGTCTACTTAGGAATTTACTGATAATAGTTATAGTTGCCAAAAAAAATTGAGAACTCAAAAACGTTTAAGTACAACTTTTAAACATGTATTATTATGTTCCAGTTCTACAGCAGACTGCTGGAATATAAGTCATGCTTTTTGCTAAAGTACAAAAAAGTTAGAAAAGTTGGAAGAACGAGACAATGACAAGTATAGAATTGGTGACAAACATCTAAGAAAAGCAAAATGTGTAATGTAAAGCATTATGTTCCATTTTTAAATTAAAGAGTTGAAAATCAGTCAAAATGGCATGAACAAACAAAATGAATGAAGTGTTGAAATACATTATGCTGCTAGCCTCCTTACCCGTTGCTCTTGGAGGTCCCTGATGGCATCCTGAGCTTTCTCCAGCTTAGCACTAGCCTCATCACTCTGCTGTTTAAAGGTGGCCAGCTCCCGTTTAATGAGGTAGTTTTCCTCTGCCTCTTGTGCCCTTGTCACTTGTCCCTTAGGACATAATTGTGCAGGGAATAAAGATCGGTGCGGGGCAGTAGTGAAAAATTTTCCAATTTACATTGGTAGATTAGTAATGCATCCCAAAGGACAAACATTAGATTTTATTATTTGAAGAATTTTGCCCAGAAGTTTATTGTTTAGCAATGTAAAGCACTTACCAAATTGTCTACATGCAATTCTGCTAAATATACATGTAGTAAGAATTAATGGCCTTGATTGAATTAGAAAACTTAGAGTTAGTGAGGAGTTGCACATGCATTAAAATTACAAACACTCCTTCATCAATAAATATTTAACTTTTAAAATGTGCATCTGGAATGGTCATCTGTAAAAAAAAAGTTGACTTACTGAATACGATTATTAATTGTGTTATTATTTCGATATACGATAATCTTAATTTTGACGGGGCATTTATTCCATTAAAGTGACACTTCTTTATTATTCACTATTAATGGCCTCAAGTATTACTGAAATTCAATTATGACCATTTTTTAGAAAAGTAACCGTTTTCCAGAAACACACAAGTCATCACTTGAAATTTTGTGCAATACAGGAAGAAATTGTAAACAGAAGTAAAGTCTTTTTCGAGGGATGCAGTATTTATCCATATTACAAGACATGGATAGGATGAGGAACTGTACCTGGATCAATCTATCTGCCAAAGAAGCACTTTCCTACAAGGGAAAAAATCCAGACAGATAAAAGAGAAAGTATAAGAAAACAATGAATATAAAAGAAGCAGTGATAAAATAAACTGTAAAATAGAAGAGAAACGGTCTCAAACTTCTGGAAGGCTTTTAGCCCTGTTTAAATTGGTTTTCCTTGAAATGATCAAATAATATTTGATTTGACACTGAAACTACACAATTTTATTTCTTTCGATAGTTAAACTAACATATTAAAAACACTGAAAGAAGATGGTGTGTGAACAAAAGCTCACATGGTATGTTCAATAGAAACTGAGGAAAGTAGTTGCTTGATCAGCTGTGTCCATCACATGTTATGCACCATTAAATTAATACTTGATGAGAAGCAATGCTATTGTTAGAAAGCATGATGCCAACTTAGACTTCAAAAAGTTAGCAGAAACAGGTGCCAGAAGTTACATTATCTTCCAAACAGAACTTACACTTTGAACTACTGCACATTAGTACTCACAATTTTAGTGCTCCATTTTCCAATGCAGCTTATAAAACTAACCAAAGCAAAGAAGCATTCAGCAGGTCATACCCATCATGCAACTTAGAAAGTGTAAACTTTCTCATTTCATAACAACCTCCTCTGAAATTCTACTGTAAAGTGCAAACTAGTCAGAATTTCTACAACATTAAGTTTTGATACTTAACTTTCTGCACTGTAAATATACTGTTTATTTATTAGCAATTGTCTTCAGCAAATTATCTTAATACTATAAACCAATTATCATAGCTTAGCAGCACAGCTCACAGAATTGATCTTCAAAGCAACGTACAAACTAACACTTTTAGTGAAATTATTTGGATAAGTTGAGAGAATTAAATAAAACATTAGCACAAAATTTATGAATGCATTAGCTGGTGAAGCCAGACAAATCAGGTTTGCAGAATATGACTTGTATCGCTTTTCATGGAACTTAGTTTTATATATTCTATCTGAACCCAAGAAAAGAAAACAATAATAAAGACAATAAGTAAGTTAATTCGAGGCAGTAATCTTTTACCCATGAAGTATAATTGATGAACCCTTAACTAGCTTAACAGCTGAAGTAAAACAAATGTTACTGGCAGATATTGAAAGCAAACTCAATTACTTCATGCTGGTGAGTTCCTACTTATCTACTTAATAGTCTCATTTGTTTCAGCAGTATTTCCTTCTCAGAATCAGTGGCCACTGAGATACCAAAAAGAAAATCCAAGCTCAATTGGAAATTTTAGTTAATATAAGAACTTCTAATCATTTACTATTTAAATTTGTTGAAACACTGAAAAGTGAGGCAACTACAAGTGTGTTAAACCCATAAGCACAAATGACTGAGAATATCGTTGTCTGTTAAAATATTTATTTTGACAAACAATTCTGATACAACAGCCCAGTAAATGAAGTGATTGTAAAATACTGCAGATGCTGGTAGTCTTAAATAATTTTGTAATTGTTAACTATTACTTATTAATTTTCATTCCTTTTTATTTCAGTCAGTAAATCAATAAACTTAAATATGCATATAATGAAACCTCTTAAGTAATCTTGCTTAAGGAATACATAAATAATCTATTGTTAAAGAAATAAAATATTTAAAGTTTTAGTGAGTAAGTGCACAGAATAAATCCGCTTGATTAGGACTGAAAGCTGAGCTAAATAATAACTAATCATAGATACACCAAATAGGAAATTAGGCAATCGCTTATGTCATGTTGGAACTAACCTTAATTTTAAGCTTCATAATTTAAAATAGCTGTTATTTCTATTTGCAGCAAATAATTTTTAAATTCATTTGTGGGATGTGGGTGTCACTGGATGGCCAGCATTTATTGCCTGTCCCGAGTCGCCCTTTAAAAGGTGGTGGTGATCTGCCTTCTTAAACCGCTGCAGTGCACCTGCTCTGGGTTGACCAGTAATACCATTCAGGAGGGAGTTCCAGGATTTTGACCCAGCAAGTGAAGGAATGGTTATATATTTCCAAGTCACGATCAAGAGTGGCTTGGTGGAGAATTTGAAGGTGATGGCATTCCCATGTATCTGCTGCCCTTATCCTTCTCAATAGAAGTGGTCATAGGTGTGGAAGGTGCTGTTGCCAATTCTTTGGTGAATTTTTACAATGCATCTTGTAGATTATACACACTTCTGCAACTCAGTGGTGGTAGTGGAGGGAGTGGATGTTATGTCAATCAAGCAGGCTGCTTTAATCTTGGATGGTGTCAAACTTCTTGAGTGTTGTTCGAGCTGCTCCCATCCAGGCAAGTTGGGAGTATTCCATCACACTCCTGAGTTGTGCCTAGTAGATGATGGGCAAGCTTTGGGGAGTTGTGGTGAGTTACTTGCCACAGTATTCTGAGCCTCTGACCTGCTCTCAGAACAACTATGTTTATGTGGAGAGTCTAGTTGAATTTCTGGTCAATGGTCACCCCAAAAATGTTGATAGATGGGGACTCAGTGATGAGAACACCACTGAATGTCAATGGGTGATGGTTTGATTGTCTCAATGAGATGGCGATAGCCTGGCATTTGTGTGGCACAAATGATACTTGCCATGTCTGCCCAAACCTGGATACTGTCCAGACCTTGCTGTGTTTGAACATGGACTGCTTCAGAGTCTGAGCACAAATGGTGCTGAACTTTGTGCAATCATCAGCATACATCTCCACTCTGACCTTATGAATGAGGAAGGTCATTGATGAAGCAGCTGAAGATGGTTGGGCTGAGGACACTATCCTGAGGAACACCTGCAGGGATGTCTTGGAGCTCAGATGACTGACCTCCAACAGCCAGAAAATTCCTCGGTGCAAGGTATGACTCCAACTAGTGGAGAATTGGATACATATTTATTCCAGTTTTGCTAGGACTCCTTGATGCCACACACAGTCAAATGGTGCCTTGATTTCAAGGGCTGTCACTCATCTCTGGAATTTCGCTATGTTGCCCATGTTTGAATAAAGGCTGTAACAAGGTCAGGTACTGAATGGCCCTGGCAGAACCCAAACTGGGCATCACTGAGCAGGTTATTGCTGAGCAGATGCTGCAAGATAGCACTGTTGATCACACTTTCCATCACTTGACTGATGATCAAGAGCAGATTGATGGATGGTAATTGGCTGGGTTGGATTTGTCCTGCTCTTTATGTACAGTACATACCTGGGAAATTGTCCACACTGGTCAGGTAGGTGCCTGCGTTGTAACTTTATGTAGCACAAGTCTTCAGTACTATTGCTGGAATGTTGTCCTAGTCTTTGCAGTATCCATTTCTTGATATCACCTGGAGTGAATCGAATTAGCTGAAGACGGTATCCATCATAATGGGGACCACTGGAGGAGTCCGAGATGAATCATCCAGTCGGCACTCCTTGCTGAAGATTGCAACAAATCTCAGCCTTATCTTATGCACTAATATGCTAGACTCTTCCAGCATTGAGGATGGAGATATTTGTGGAGCCTTCTCCTCCAGTAAGTTATTTAATTGTTCACCGACAGTCACAACTGGCTGTGGCAAGACTGCAGAGTCATGGAGTCATACACTGATCGAGTGCTCAGATCTGATCCATTGGCTGTGGGATTGCTATGATGTTTGGCATGCATGTAGTTCTGTTTGGTAGCTTCACCAGGTTGATACCTCACTTTTGGGTATGCGTGGTGCTACTTCTGACATGTCCTCCTACATTATCCATTGAACCAGGGTTGAACACCTGTCTTGATGGTAATGGTCAAGTTGGGGGGGGGGGGTATGTTTTTTCCCCTCTTGTTGGTTCCCTCACCACCTGCTGCAGACCCAATCTAGCAACTATGTCCTTTAGGACCTGACCAGCTCAATCAGTAGTACTGCTGCCAACCCAATCTTGGTGGTGGATGCTGAAATCCCCCACCCAGAGTACATTTTGTTATTCAACATGGAGAAAGACCGATTCAACAGCCAAGGGAGGATAGTACGAAGTAAACAGCATGAAGTTTCTTTGCCCATATTTAACCTGAAGCCACCAAACTTCATGGGGTCCAAAGTCAATGTTGAGGATTCCAGTGCAACTCCCTCCCAACTATATACCACTGTTCCACCACCTCTGCTGGGTTTATCCTGCCAGTGGCACAGGATATATCCAGGGATGGTGATAGTGATGTCCAGGAGATTGCTTGCAAGGAATAATTCCATAAGTATAACTACATCAGGCTGTTACTTAACTAATCTGAGACACAGCTCTCCTAATTTTGGCACTAGCTCCCAGACGTTATTGAGGAGGACTTTGCAGGGTCAACAGGGCTGTTCTGCTGTTGTCTTTTCCGGTGCCTAGATTGATGCCAGGAGATGTGTCTGTTTTCATTTCTTTGAGACTTTGTAAGGATGGTACAATTGAATGGCTTGCTAAGATATTTCAGAGGGCAACTGAGAGTCAACCACATTGCTGTGGGTCTGAAGTCACACTTAAGCCAGACCAGGTGAGGATGGAAGATTTCCTTCCCTGAAGGACATTAGAGAATTTTTCATTGCATGAATGTTCATTCTGTGCTGTTTCGCTATTGCTACTTCATACAAATTAATCGATTATTCTTTTGCTTAGAAAAATATGATTGAATAACTAACAATAATTATTTAAGTCAAAAGTCACAAAAAGCGCAACATAAACTGATATGTTTCTATTTGCATTTTTAACAAAAGCTGAGGTTCCAATACTGGCAGCCACTTGCAACGGAAAATGTTGTGCGAACAGTCAGAACTAAGCACTTGGAAAATGCTGTCTTCTTACATTGTAATGAAGAACAGTATGGAGGATTTAAAGATAGCACTGGAATAGCAATCTCGGAAAGCAATATTAGAATACCTAAAGTGTTAGGAAGTGAATCAGTGTCCACAATTGTTTGTGCATTATAAGATAGCATTGGAGTTCAGCCCTGAAGGCAGCATCAGTTATGTGCAGAGTGCTAAGAAGAGTATCTATGTCCATGATTCACTGTCAGTGTTCAGCGGAGCAATGGAAGCAGCAACAGGTTGTACACAAGTTGGTACATTACTCCAGTTTTTCTAACATTATCTTTTAAAAGAGACTGTTGAATAGCAGCATTAAGTCAGTCATCTGGCAATTACCTTAGACACAGGAAGAAAAAATGGAAAACTTGAATTTGACCCTTAATTTTTGACTACTACACTGTGATCTTTTAGTTTCTTCCCCTAACAGGAAATCAGTAAGAAAAACCAAAGGGTCTGCCTCATCTCATACCTTCTGACTTAAGCCTCCATTCTCAAATATTGACCCTGTAATGACACCCCAGCAAGTGTACTGAAATGACCAGAAGATCATTCATTCTTCGTATAAGAATGCAAACATACCGACGCAAGACCAATGCTGTCTCAAACTTCCTACCGCTCCCATATACAGCAACAGGTTGTCTCCATACATTTACTAAATTTATAACACTTTTCCCTTTGTTTAGTATTAATGTTAATAATTAAAAGAGCCAAGCACAGTTAGTAAACAAGCCAGGTTATTTTCTTGGTTCCAAATCATCTTTGATCAGATCAGTGGAACATCATCTGTAGAAATTCATAGAAGTTTCAATAAATGAATAAAGTAACTGTTTTTGAATTAAAATTTTAGTTTAGATCTTTTATAACTCAATCTAATAGCTCTTACCTTTTCCAAAGTTTCAATACGTTGTTTCAGCAATCGATTTTCTGTGCGTAACCTCTAAAAAGAAGTAAATACATACATAATATTATCTCCTGTTTTAAAACATACTTCAGAATGTTAAGCAAACTGTACAATACAGGTTGTATAAATCTGTCTAGCTTTGCTTGCAGCTTTCCTTATTTTTCATTAAGCACAAAACCATGCCCATTCTAATGTGTAAGCAAAACTTACAAAAAACCAAAGGCAGATCTTCAGGAATATCTTGCATCACGAAAGAAGAAAAACATGTCTAAAAAGATGGAGTGTTGTAGGTGCTGAACATTCAAGGTTACAAACTGATCAGAAAAGATGGAGAACACAAAAATGAAGGTGGGGTGGCAGTACTAGCATATTCATTTTGTGACAGTGTCGAAGCACAATGGACAGATCACACTACTGGGGATATTCTAAATGCCTCTGGAGATAGAGAGAGAGAAGTGGGAGCAAATTTGTGGGATAACAAATGTGCAGGAACTGTAGAGTGATCTTTAATATTAATTGACTGAGACTAATGGGAAAGGAGGGTGAGGAATTTCTGAAATGCATTCAGAACTTCCTTGACCATCATCTTTTCAGGTGAACTAGAAATATAGTTGCTCTGGTCCTGGTAAATGAGGTGAGCCCAGTATCTGTGGAAAAACATTGGGCAGCATTGCGTCACAAGGTTTAAATTAGTAATTGAGAAGAGCAAGGACCAATTTGAAGTACAGTTTCCAAAATGGAAGAAAAACTATAATGGAACATTAGCTCATCTTTAACTAAGTGTCATGAAGTTGTTGGTGCATACTGTACCTTTAAGAGAGAGTGAATGCTGAGAGATTACAAAGGACCTGTGTATATGACTTGATGGCAGTCTCAGAGTGTATTGGAAAATTGAAAATATGTAACATTTGGCTGTGGAATGGATACCTGAGTTTTGGTTGCTGTTTTGACAACAATTCGAATTTAAGCAATCAGTTTAAATTATGCCCCAGGATTCTGAAACCCAATTGAGTTTGAACTTATTGCTTTGCCAGCATCAGACTGACAATCCAATGTTGGGGATATAAAAATGCAGACATTTGAAAACTGCAGAGACAGCAACTGCCATTGAGAAGGGCCCTAGGAGTTAGGAAACACTCTCTAATAAAGGTGCCTTTTCATATGAAACATATTTGCAGTAAAAAGAAAGACGACCACCCAGGGAGATCATCAGCCAGAAGACGACAGACACGGAAGACGACAGTGGCGATATGGTTTTGAAATTAAGTTGGTGCAATTTTAATGTGTCTTATTGGAACAGCATATTGTTATAGAGTTGGAGGCAGATAATAAGCAGTTAAGAGAAAGGGGGCTTACAGTTATGAATATTTGCTTAATGTTCACTTTTAGAATTAGAGTTAAAAATAAATTGATGTTATTTTCTTTAAATAGTAGAATTTGGGAGTTCTCGGTCACTCATTTTAACAGATTATGAGACAAGGTGAGCTTTTCTGGGTGTTTGGTTTAATTAACAGAAGGGTTCACCACCCTGTCACAACAGAAGAGATGTTTCAGGTATTTTCCAACGAGAGAGTAAGGTGGGGTACCAACACAAAAGCTCCTTGAATGATAAGGATGATACAGAATGTGATGAAAAGAAAGAAAAAGAGGATCTATTATGTCAGTTAAATTCTCAAAACGACAATTAGGACAAATGCACTAATGTGAAAGGGGAAGTGAAGAAAATATTACTAACACTTAACATTTTACAAAAAACCTCTACCAACATGTAAATAGTAAGTAGGTAGTAAGAAGTGCAGTGAGACCATTTCAGGACAAAGCAGATGATAGAAGCTTAAGGAAGCACAAGGCAAATCTCAAAATTATATCGATGTTTACAAATGAGACAGATTGCTGTAAGAAATATTGGTAGAAGCAGAGACAGTACAGATTATGCATGGGATGAACACAGAGGCATGATGTACCAGAAAGGATACCCATGCTTAAAGTGAATAGATCAGCAGGTTCGGCTGTCTTGCATCGATGAATGCTGCCTGGACTGGAGTGCATGTGTTATGAAGAAAGGTTGAGGGAGCTAAAGCTTTTCTCATTGGAGTAAAGATGGTTAAAAGGTAACTTGATAGAGCTGTACAAGATGATGAGAAACACAGATAGAGTGAATAGTCAGACACTTTTTCCCAAGGCAGAAATAGCTATCACAAGGATGCATAATTTTAAGATGATTGGAGGAAGGTTTAAGGGAGATGTCAGAGGTTGGTTCTTTACATGGAGAATGATGAGTGTGTGGAAATGCACTGTCAGCGGTGATAACAGAGTTAGATACACTAGAGACATTTAAATGACTCTTGGATAGATACATGGATGTTAGTAAAATAAAGGGTACGTAGGTCGGTTTGACCTTAGAGTAGGATAAAAGGTTGGCATATCATCAAGGGCCTGCACTGTTCTATGTTCTATAAGGTTTTAGAAACGATAATCGGGGGGGAAAAAAAAGTAACGGACTTGAAGAAGTTTGTGTTAATAAGGAAAATTATGCTTGTCTAATCTAACTAACTTGGCGGATGTTTCAGAATGCAATCAGCATCCACAGAACTGTCACAGCACAGAAACAACTATTTACTGAGAGATAGCGGTGAAAAGGAAAATTGAATAGGAATGGGAAGAAACAATGAAAAAGACACAAATTTCAAAATGAAGCATAATGATGAGGGAAATAGTCAATGCCATTAATACTATTCTACCACACAGTGACTTATTTCCTTAAAGCAAATTGTTTATCTGGACAGATAGAAAAGTCTCAGAGAGAAACTTTAAGTGGGTTGTTTCTCAACATTAAGCTTTGTGCTCCTGGTGTAATTTACCTACCTCAGCAATTGAGTGGAGTATTTCAAAATTTACCTTAATTTCTACTTGCTCTTCCATCTCCTTATTTTTTATTGTAGTGTATTCCTTTTCCAACCTGATAATAAGAAGTATATTCATCTAGCATGTGGAACATTGTTAATGCACACCAGATAAAATATAAAGACATATATCAAAATGTTTTGATACAGCACTATTCTAAGAAGCCATACTTTCAACTCAGCAAAATTCACATTGCCACATATTTTCCAGCGCTCATTAGAAAAATGTGCATTCACATCAGGGGGAAAGCTGCCTGACTCAATATGTTTCGTGCTTCTGTTCTCCTTACTCACTTAAAGGAATTTCTGAATACGTGTACACAATGATACAGAGTTGTAACAACATGATTATTCTGAAAATAACAGCATCAATGTTATGTATATGTAAGCTATATTTAATACCTACTTTTTCATCTTCTTTGCATTGTACTTAGTTTGATAAGCTGCTTGAATTAACTTGTCAGGTGCACTGTCAAACTGATGTGGAATGACCTTTTGAAAATGCTAGTGCAAAAATTATATAGATCTAGTTAATATATATTTTTTAAAATATTATACAAGTTACAAAAAAAATCAGTTTTTAAAAACAGAAACATTAAGTTAATTTATTCTTACCTGCAACATTCCCTCCATATCAAGCTGCATCAGTTCTGCCTGATTGGCCTGTAATATTGCTATTCCAACACGAAAAACAATCTCAAGACCCTAGAAAATATAAAAACAGCGAAATCTGAATAAAAATGAATACATATAATTTTCTTTCACTTACTCTGGACATAAGAATAAGAAATTATTGGCACGCCACTATAGCAACTGGTAACATTCAGTGATTCAATATATAGCAAAGTGAATAAGTTTGAATAATTGCACAGGTACTTACCTCTGACATGAAAATGTCAAATAATCTTGTAGCAACGGGTAGTGGAAATGTAGTCAGAAAGATAGTAAGGAACCAGGAAGATGAGTACATGGAGGTGTGGAAACTCTGGGATTGAAAGTGCACAGAGAGTTCTGGCAGTTGTTCCTGTGTGTACAAAACAAATTAACCAACAGAGTCAGGAAACATGGCTGCCTGATTCAACTTGAACTACTCACATTTCAATCTTTTTGTGGTGGTTTTATGATCACTGGCTCCAGCTTGATTTTTGTAGACCACATACTCAAGTGTCAAGTCAATATAATTTTGAACAGCTAAGGTAAGACAGTTTGTTTTAAAATTACTTACCGGTAGCGGGCAGCGGTGTTTTTTTCTCTCTTTACAGGAAGAGCAGGAGCAGCAGGGGGAAGTGACGAAGACCGGAGGGGCAGCCGGGAAGGAAAGCAGCGAGTATAAATACTCACCCTTCGACGCCAACGGTCACTTTGAGTGCGAGCAGCAGCTAAGGTAAGACAGTTTGTTTTAAAATTACTTACCGGTAGCGGGCAGCGGTGTGTTTTTTTTCTCTCTTTACAGAAAGAGCGGGAGCAGCAGGGGGAAGTGACGAAGATCGGAGGGGCAGCCGGGGGTAGGTTTTTTTTCCTTTTAAAAGCGTGCAGGAGAAGAACCCGAGGCACTACAGAGGTAGTGTCTCCCACCCGCCCTCCTCCTCTAACCTAAATAATATGACCCATTGTGGTAAGTAGGTAAGTGCTGCATTTTGCTTGTTGTATTCTTTAGACCCAGTTTTTTTTTTATAAAAGGTTACTTTCAGAGGGATGGCAGTGAAGGCAGTGCAATGTTCCTCTTGCAACATGTTTGAGGTGAGGGATGCCATGGACGTCCCTGCTGATAACACTTGCAGGAAGTGCACCCATCTCCAGCTCCTCCAAGACCGTGTTAGGGAACTGGAGCTGGAGTTGGATGAACTTAGGATCATTCGGGAGGCAGAGGGGGTCATAGATCGGAGCTTTAGGGAAGTAGTAACTCCAAAGATGGCAGATAGATGGGTGACAGTGAGGGGGACTGGGAGGAAGCAGCCAGTGCAGGGACCCCCTGCGGCCGTTCCCCTCAAGAACAAGTATACCGTTTTGGATACTTGTGGGGGGGACGACTTACCAGGGGTAAGTAACGGGGCTCAGGCCTCTGGCACGGAGCCTGTCCCCGTTACTCAGAAGGGAAGGGTGGAGAAGAGCAGAGCAATAGTAATTGGGGACTCGATAGTTCGGGGCACAGATAGGAGGTTTTGTGGGAACGAGAGAGACTCACGTTTGGTATGTTGCCTCCCAGGTGCAAGGGTACGTGATGTCTCTGATCGTGTTTTCCGGGTCCTTAAGGGGGAGGGGGAGCAGCCCGAAGTCGTGGTCCACATTGGCACCAATGACATAGGTAGGAGGAGCGCTGAGGATGTTAGGCAGGCTTTCAGGGAGCTAGGTTGGAAGCTCAGAGTTAGAACGAACAGAGTTGTTGTCTCTGGTTTGTTACCCGTGCCACGTGATAGAAAGTCAAGGAATAGGGAGAGAGAACAGTTAAATGCGTGGCTACAGGGATGGTGCAGGAGGGAGGGATTCCGGTATTTGGATAACTGGGGTTCTTTCTGGGGAAGGTGGGACCTCTATAAACAGGATGGTCTACACCTGAACCTGAGGGGCACCAGTATCCTTGGTGGGAGGTTTGCTCGTGCTCTTGGGGGGGGGTTTAAACTAACTCTGCAGGGGCATGGGAACCCAGACTGTAGCTTTAGGGTTAGTGGTGCTGGAAGAGCACAGCAATTCAGGCAGCATCTGAGGACAGGCAAAATCGACGTTTCGGGCAAAAGCCCTTCATCAGGAATAAAGGCAGAGAGCCTGAAGCATGGAGAGATAAGCTAGAGGAGGGTGGGGGTGGGGAGAGAGTAGCATAGAGTACAATAGGTCAGTGGGGAAGGAGATGAAGGTGATAGGTCAGGGAAGAGAGGGTGGAGTGGATAGGTGGAAAAGGAGCTGGGCAGGTCGGACAAGTCCGGACAAGTCGAGTTGCTGGAGGTTAGAAACTAGGATGAGGTGGGGGAAGGGGAAATGAGGAAACTGTTGAAATCCACATTGATGCCCTGGGGTTGAAGTGTTCCGAGGCGGAAGATGAGGCGTTCTTCCTCCAGGCGTCTGGTGGTGAGGGAGCGGCGGTGGAGGAGGCCCAGCACCTCCATATCCTCGGCAGAGTGGGAGGGGGAGTTGAAATGTTGAGCCACTGGGCGATTTGGTTGATTGATGCGGGTGTCTCTGAGATGTTCCCTAAAGCGCTCTGCCAGGAGGCGCCCAGTCTCCCCAATGTAGAGGAGACCGCATCGGGAGCAACGGATACAATAGATGATATTAGTGGATGTGCAGGTAAAACTTTGATGGATGTGGAAGGCTCCTTTAGGGCCTTGGATGGAGGTGAGGGAGGAGGTGTGGGCACAGGTTTTACAGTTCCTGCGGTGGCAGGGGAAAGTGCCAGGATGGGAGGGTGGGTCGTAGGGGGGCGTGGACCTGACCAGGTAGTCACGGAGGGAACGGTCTTTGCGGAAGGAGGAGAGGGGTGGGGAGGGAAATATATCCCTGGTGGTGGGGTCTGTTTGGAGATGGCGGAAATGTCGGCGGATGATTTGGTTTATGCGAAGGTTGGTAGGGTGGAAGGTGAGCACCAGGGGCGTTCTGTCCTTGTTGCGGTTGGAGGGGTTGGGTCTGAGGGCGGAGGTGCGGGATGCGGATGAGATGCGTTGGAGGGCATCTTTAACCACGTGGGATCAATCAAAGTTTTACCTGCACATCCACTAATATCATCTATTGTATCCGTTGCTCCCGATGCGGTCTCCTCTACATTGGGGAGACTGGGCGCCTCCTGGCAGAGCGCTTTAGGGAACATCTCAGAGACACCCGCATCAATCAACCAAATCGCCCAGTGGCTCAACATTTCAACTCCCCCTCCCACTCTGCCGAGGATATGGAGGTGCTGGGCCTCCTCCACCGCCGCTCCCTCACCACCAGACGCCTGGAGGAAGAACGCCTCATCTTCCGCCTCGGAACACTTCAACCCCAGGGCATCAATGTGGATTTCAACAGTTTCCTCATTTCCCCTTCCCCCGCCTCATCCTAGTTTCTAACCTCCAGCAACTCGACTTGTCCGGACTTGTCCGACCTGCCCAGCTCCTTTTCCACCTATCCACTCCACCCTCTCTTCCCTGACCTATTACCTTCATCTCCTTCCCCACTGACCTATTGTACTCTATGCTACTCTCTCCCCACCCCCACCCTCCTCTAGCTTATCTCTCCATGCTTCAGGCTCTCTGCCTTTATTCCTGTTGAAGGGCTTTTGCCCGAAACGTCGATTTTGCCTGTCCTCGGATGCTGCCTGAATTGCTGTGCGCTTCCAGCACCACTAATCCAGAATCTGGTTTCCAGCATCTGCAGTCATTGTTTTTACCTTGTAGCTTTAGGGTGCAGGACCTGGAGTGTAGGGAGGTTAGGAACATGGCATCAATTTCAAAGGAGGGTGCCTGTAAACAGGAAAGTGGTTTGAAGTGTGTATACTTCAATGCAAGAAGTATACGAAATAAGGTAGGTGAACTTGCAGCGTGGGTTGGTACCTGGGACTTCGATGTTGTGGCTATTACGGAGACATGGGTAGAACAGGGACAGGATTGGCTGCTGCAGGTTCCAGGGTTTAAATGTTTTAGTAGGGTCAGAGCTGGGGGTAAAAGAGGGGGAGGTGTGGCATTGCTTGTCAAAGATAGTATTACAGCTGTGGAAAGGACGATGGATGAGGACTCGCCATCTGAGGTAGTTTGGGCTGAAGTTAGGAATAGGAAAGGTGAGCTCACCCTGTTAGGAGTTTTTTACAGGCCGCCTAATAGTCCTAGAAACGTAGAAGAAAGGATTGCGAGGATGATTCAAGAGAAGAGTGAAAGTAATAGGGTGGTTGTTATGGGGGACTTTAACTTTCCTGATATTAATTGGGAAAGCTATAGCTCAAGTTCATTAGATGGGTCAGTGTTTGTCCAATGTGTGCAGGAGGGTTTCCTGACACAATATGTAGATAGGCCAACAAGAGGTGAGGCCATACTGGATTTGGTTCTGGGTAATGAACCAGGTCAGGTGTTAGAATTAGAGGTAGGTGAGCACTTTGGGGACAGTGACCACAATTCGGTGACTTTTACTCTAGTGATGGAGAGGGATAAGTATGCACTACAGGGCAAGAGTTATAGATGGGGGCAGGGAAATTATGATGCTGTGAGGCATGACTTAGGATGTGTGGCCTGGAAAAGTAAGCTTCAAGGCAAGGGTGTAATTGATATGTGGAGCTTGTTCAAGGAGCAACTATTGAGTGTCCTTGATAAGTATGTGCCCGTCAGGCAGGGAGGAAAGGGTCGTGTGAGGGAGCCGTGGTTTAATAAGGAATTGGAATCCCTTGTTAAATGGAAGAGGGCGGCCTATGTAAAGATGAGGCGTGAAGGTTCAATTGGGGCGATTGAGAGTTATAAGGTAGCCAGGAAGGACCTGAAGAGAGAGCTAAGAGCAGCAAGGAGGGGACATGAAAGGTCCTTAGTTGGTAGGATTAGAGAAAACCCTAAGGCTTTCTATAGGTATGTCAGGAATAAAAGAATGACTAGGGTAGGAATAGGTCCAGTCAAGGATAGTAGTGGGAAGTTGCGTGTGGAGGCTGAAGAGATTGGGGAGACACTGAATGAATACTTTTCGTCAGTATTCAATCAGGAACAGGACATTGTTGTCAATGTGAGTACTGAGTCACAATTAAGTAGAATGGATGGCTTTGAGGTATGTAGGGAAGAGGTGTTGGAAATTCTGGAAAGGGTGAAAATAGATAAGTCCCCTGGGCCTGATGGCATTTATCCTAGGATTCTCTGGGAAGCAAGGGAGGAGATTGCAGAGCCATTGGCCTTGATTTTTATGTCCTCGTTGTCTACAGGAGTAGTGCCAGAAGATTGGAGGCTAGCAAATGTGGTTCCCTTGTTCAAGCAGGGGAGTAGGGATAACCCTAGCAACTATAGGCCGGTGAGTCTCACTTCTGTTGTGGGCAAAATCTTAGAGAGAATTGTAAGGGATAGGATTTATGAACATCTGGATAGGAATAATGTGATCAAGGATAGTCAGCATGGTTTTGTAAAGGGCAGGTCATGCCTCACAAACCTATTGAATTCTTTGAGAAGGTGACTAAGGAGGTGGACGAGGGGAAAGCAGTAGATGTGGTGTATATGGATTTTAGTAAGGCGTTTGATAAGGTTCCCCATGGTAGACTACTGCAAAAAATACGGAGGTATGGCATTGAGGGTGAGTTGGAGGTTTGGATTAGGAGTTGGCTGGCTGGAAGAAGACAGAGGGTAGTAGTTGATGGCAAAGGTTCATCTTGGAGTGCCGTCACTAGCGGTGTTCCGCAAGGATCTGTTTTGGGACCATTGCTGTTTGTCATTTTTATAAATGACCTGGAGGAGGGGTTAGAAGGTTGGGTGAGCAAGTTTGCGGATGATACGAAAGTCGGAGGAGTTGTTGACAGTGAGGAAGGATGTGGCAGGTTACAGCGGGATATAGATAAGCTGCAGAACTGGGCAGAAAGGTGGCAAATGGAGTTCAATGTAGCTAAGTGTGAGGTGATTCACTTTGGTAAGAGTAATAAAAAGATGGGCTACTGGGCTAAGGGTCGGATACTTGGTAGTGTGGATGAGCAGAGGGATCTTGGTGTCCATGTACACAAATCTTTGAAAGTTGCCACCCAGGTAAATAGTGCGGTGAAGAAGGCATATGGCGTACTGGCTTTTATTGGTAGAGGAATTGAGTTCCGGAGTACTGAGGTCATGTTGCAGTTGTATAAGACTCTGGTGCGGCCGCATCTGGAGCATTGTGTGCAGTTTTGGTCGCCATACTATAGGAAGGATGTGGAGGCACTGGAACGGGTGCAGAGGAGGTTTACCAGGATGTTGCCTGGTATGGTAGAAAGATCGTATGAGCAAAGGCTGAGGCACTTGGGGTTGTTTTCATTGGAGAAAAGAAGGTTTGGGGTGACTTGATAGAGGTGTATAAGATGATTAGGGGTTTAGATAGGGTCGACAGTGAGAATCTTTTTCCACGTATGGAGTCAGCTATTACAAGGGGGCAAAGCTTTAAATTGAGGGGGGTTAGGTATAGGACAGATGTTAGGGGTAGGTTCTTCACTCAGCGAGTCGTGAGTTCATGGAATGCCCTGCCAGTAGCAGTGGTGGACTCTCCCTCATTATGGGCATTTAAGCGGGCATTGGATAGGCATATGGAGGATAGTGGGCTAGTGTAGGTTAGGTGGGCTTGGATCGGCGCAACATCGAGGGCCGAAGGGCCTGTACTGCGCTGTATTCTTCTATGTTCTATGAACGAAAATGAGAAACCCAGTAAATCTAAAACCAAACTATTTTTAATAAGTCAATTGCTCTGAGCCATTAAATACCCTGCTCATTCTTTAGCATTGTCTGAATTGCAAGGAATAATCGTCTTTCAAAATTGTTGCCCTTTTCCAAGAGATCATGGATAGCACAAAAAGACAAATATGCATTAAGAACATAAAACTAGTCACTGATCTAATTTGCAAAGTAAATTAAATTTTCAATTCACACTGTTAAACAAAGAGCAGACCAAATTGATTTACTGGTGTTAAGACTTTTAACAAGCTAACTTTAAGCAGCTGCTAAATATATTTACACATTAATTTCATTTCATTTCACCCTTCTTACCTGTATCATCCACTCAAATTGATACATACAAAGACCTAGCTCGGCCATACTCGGTTTGAAAAGTTCTCTGAGACGGTAGTCTTGCATTAACTTGACAAAAACACAAAATGCTTCCTCCTCTGGCATCTTCACAAGGGAAAACAGAGATGCATTGAGACTGTAAGGTTCCAAGGAAAGTAAATTCATACTTTCCACACTTAAAATTTCAAATTTTACAAAACATGTGAAACAAATCTCTTCAATCAAACTTTTAATTTTATTTTGGCTAGTCCTTAATGGATAAAGCTCTTTTATTCTACAATTAACTGGAAATAATAGCATCGTAAATTAAGCCTCCACAACTTAATCAAGCTAATATTTAAAAGACTGCACCTACATTATTCTACAACTACTATTGTATTAAATTAAAATGTTGGTTAGATAGCATCATGAAATAAAACAAAAACTGTGGATGCTGGATGAAACAAGAATAGAATTTTCTGGCAAAACTCAGGAGGTCTGGCAGCATCTGTGGGAAGAAAGCAGAGCTCATGTTTTGAATTTTGTTGAAAAGTCACCAGACACAAAACATTAACCCTGTTTTTTTCATACAGGTGCTGCCAGAACTGCTGAGTTTCTCCAACAATTCCTGTAGGTATTACCATACTTGGTTTTAGAGGCTAACTAAGATATTTACTTTGAAAATTCTGGGGGTAAAAGACTTATAAAAGGTGACTTTGAAACATCAAGAATTTTAGCAAAAACGTGTTTCCTTTCTTTCATTTTTCATCAATTTTCTTCACTCTCTTCTCTTACTGAAGACTTTAACATCATTTTGAGAAACAGTTTCAATGATATCAGGCAGCTTCAAGTATCTTGTCCAAGTGGTCACTGTCAAAATAATGAAGCATTATACATTATACTACCCCAAAGGTTGCTGCCAAATTGTCCTGACCCAATGCCCAACACAGGTGTTTTCAATGGCGGGCTATAGATTATGCAGTTTGGAGTTTCAATTTTGGTCCACTTGCAAATCTTAAAAAGTGGAGTGGACAGGAAAAGTGGAGGTACTTGACAGGATACATACTGGATGCCTCTCCGAGCTGGGTAATTTATAAATTGAGATTGCATCTGAACATGGACTGCCTTCTGTAAGTCCAAATACAACAACACATCGACTGGTTCCCCTCTATCATTTCTGGGTGAGACTTCCTCCAAAAACTGTAATAAATTAGCCAGACATGATTTTCCTTTCATGAAGCCATGCTGACTCTGCTTGATTAGATTATGGTTTTCCAAATTTTCTGCTATTACTTCCTTAATAATTGATTCCAACAATAGATGATAGGTTAATTGGCACATGGTTACTTACTTATGGCCTATTTCCCATTTTGGCAGATTTCCAACCCTCTGGAACTTCTCTAAAACCCAAGGATTATTTTTAGAAAGATACAGCCAAAGCACCTACTATGTCTGTAACTACTTCCTTTAAGAGCCTTGGATGCAACCAATCAGGGCCTGTGGACGTACCTAATGTTCGCCCCATTAGTTTGTCTAATATTACTTCATTAATGATAGTGATGGTACTTGATTCATCCTCCAAGAGATGTGGATGCTTAACAATTGAGTATATTTGAGACATGGGTAGGAACCTTTTTGGTTACACAGAAAACAAACAGATTTGCAAGATCAATGAATTGAGATAGAAGGTCACACATGATCTGGCCTACTCCAATTCTTTTTTCTCTGCTCTGAATACCTCAGCACCTTTTTGTGACGTCTTACAATTCTCGTAGTGTACCCCAAATGCACTGAACCAAGAGAAAAGCAAATCAGCAGCTGCCATATGGGACCCTGATACTCATATCAAAAACAACATTCAAACAAGCATTACAATTCCCCAAGGATAGTGACTTATGATCTAAAAGCAAAATACCTGCATAAGTAGTAGTCCAACTATAAAAGCACTCCCTTGACAATAACCAACTTCACGATCTACTAGCGAATAGGCCTACAAAGAAAAATAAATTATGTTTTGATGAATTGATATGAAGGTGATTTGTAAACTAACTAATTTACCGGAAATAAATGATGTGTCATGTATTTGTGCACAGAAACTGCAATGTTTTATTTTCTCCCCACGTGCAATTGTAACAAAACAAAACAAATAATTGTGTTGGTAACTAAATTAGTTTACTTTTTAAGCATTTCAACATATAAGATGACCATCAATTGACTTTTATTCAGACAGATAGAAACTGATCCCTAATTGCTGGATTTTTACCAACTATTTATAAAAGTATTCAATTGAAAAACAATTGGTAACAGCCAATCAAACTTGAAAAAAAATCCTCGAAACATACAACCATAAGCATTAACAAGAAACGCACTTCCAAACATTTACAGAACTTTGAAGTTATTGCCTACAGAGTCAGAAAGTCATAGAGTCAGAGATGTACAGCATGGAAACAGACCCTTCGGTCCAACCTGTCCACGCCGACCAGATATCCCAACCCAATCTAGTCCCACCTGCCAGCACCCGGCCCATATTCTTCCAAACCTCTCCTATTCAGATACCCATCCAAATGGCTCTTAAATGTTGCAATTGTACCAGCCTCCACCACATCTTCTGGCAGCTCATTCCATATCTATACCACCCTCTGCGTGAAAACGTTGCCCCTTGGGTCTCTTTTATATCTTTCCCCTCTCACCCTAAACCTATGCCTTCTAGTTCTGGACTCCCCGACCCCAGGGAAAAGACTTTGTCTATTTATCCTATCCATGCCCCTCATGATTTTGTAAACCTCAAAGGTCACCCCTCAGCCTCCGACGCTTCAGGGAAAACAGCCCCAGCCTGTTCAGCCTCTCCCTATAGCTCAAATCCTCCAACCCTGGCAATATCCTTGTAAATCTTTTCTGAACCCTTTCAAGTTTCACAACATCGTTCCGATAGGAAGGAGACCAGAATTGCACACAATATTCCAAAGGTGGCCTAACCAATGTCCTGTACAGCCGCAACATGATCTCCCAACTCCTGTATTCAATATTCTGACCAATAATGGAAAGCATACCAAACGCCTTCTTCAGTATTCGGGTAAGCTAACAAGAACACCACCTCCTAAAAAAAAGAATAACTTTCATAATTGGCATTGTGGGCAGTCTGCTATTTTGCAGCTGAGCAAATTTAGGACATTGCACTAGGGCCTTTCTTCTGCGAGAGATCACTGATTTATGAAGTCCAACTTTATTTTCCAGCCTGATGCATGATATATAAACAGAAAAAATGGCCTCTCTATACTATCAGGCTACCAGTCCCAGAGACAGCATGGAAAAGCATCATACTGTGTAAGACTAGTGGAGGAAAGAAACAATGAATGAGGGTTAACAACATGCACAATTACATATTAAAAATATGAGCAATTTCCTTTCCAAGTAAACTGAAGAAAATGTTGAGATATGCCTGCTTTCATTTACCAATGAAACCACAAAAAGAATGAAAAACTATCATAAGGGACATTTCTATGGAGGTTTTTAGTGCAATGTGGGCTTCGCTGGTGAGCTGCCTTCTTGAACCTTGCAGTGAGCATGCTGTAGGTGGAACCACAATGCCCTGGGGAAAGGAATTCCAGGATTTTGACCCTCTGACAGTGAAGGAATAGCGATATATTTCCAAGTCAGGATGGTGAGCGGCTTGGAGGGGTAACGTGCAAGTGGTGATGTTCCCATGTACCTGCTGCTCTTGATCTTTTTATCTAATTGGCTTTGGGTTTGGAAGGTATTGCCTAAGGATCTTTGGTGAACTTCTGCAGTGCATCTTGTAGACAGTAAACACTCCTGCTACTCAGCATCAGTGGCAGAGGAAGTGGATGTGGTGCCAATCAAGCAGGCTGCTTTGTCCTGGATGGTATCAAGCTTCTGGAGTTGTAACTGGAGCTACGACCCTCAAGGCAAGTAGGGAGTTTTCCATCAAAGTCCTGACTTGTGCTTTGTAAATGATGGACAGGCTTTGGGGAATTAGGAGGGGAGTTTCTCGCCATAGCATTCCTAGCCTCTCACCTGCACTTGTACCCAACTCTGTTCATGTGGAGAGTCCAGTTGAGTTTCTGGTCAATGGTAACCCCCAGGATGTCGTTGGTGGGACATGCAGTGATGGGTTTACCATTGAATGTCAAGGGGCAGTAGTTAAGATGATCGCTTATCAGAGATGGTCATAGCCTTACTTGCCACTTGTCATTCCAAATCTGAATAATGACCAGATCTTGTCCAGTTGCATTTGAAAATGGACTGCCTCAATATCTAAGGAGTCACAAGTGGTTCTGGCCATTATGCAATCATTGGCAGACATATCCACTCTGACCTTAAGATCATTGATGAAGCAGCTGAAGATAGTCGGGCCAAGGATGCTACCCTGAGGAAATCCTGCAGTGATTGTCTTGAAGCTAAGATGACTGACCTCAACAACCATGACAAAATTCCTATGTGCCACTTATGATTCCAACCAACAGAGTGTTTCTCCCCACAACCATGAGTCCAGCTCTACTTGGACTTCTTGATGCCACATTTGGTTGAATGAGGCATGCTATCACTCAGATCTCATCTTGAGGGGAGGGGATGACCTAGTAGTAGTACTGGTAGACTATTATTCCAGAAAGTCAACTAATGTTCTGGGGATCTGGTTTGAATCCCATGACGGCAGATGGTGAAATCGAAATTCAATTAAAATTAAGAGTCTATTAATTACCGAGAAGCTATTGTCAGAAAATCCCATCTGGCTCACTAATATCTTTTGGAGAAGGAAATCTGTCATTCTCATGCAATCTGGCCTACACATGACTCCAGACCCACAATAATGTGGTTGACTCTCAACTACTTCGGTTGTGGGAAAAGGGTCGGAATGGGTTACAAGAGATAGGATTTATAATCATCTAGAAAGGAATAAGTTGATTAGGAATAGTCAACATGGTTTTGTGAAGGTGTGTCATAAACCTCATTGAGTTCTTTGAGAAGATGACCAAATAGGTGGATGAGGGTAAAGCGGTTGATGTGGTGGATATGGATTTCAGTAAGGTACTTCTGGATGCTGTTTTCGTTCGAGAGAAGGTTGAGAAGTGACTTAATTGAGACATAGGAGATAATTAGAGAGTTAGATACGTTGGACAGTGAGAGCCTTTTTCCTCAGATGGTGATGTCTAGTACGAGAGGACATAGCTTCAAATTGAGGGGTGAGAGACATAGGACAGATTTCAGAGGTAGTTTCTTTATTCCGTTCTCGTCCATATGCCTATTCAATGACCATTTAAATACCTGTCAAGTTGGCGAGTCTACTACTGTTGCAGGAAGTGTGCGCCACATCCTTACTACTCTCTGAGTAAAGAAAGTGTAGGTTAGATGGGCTTCAGACTGATTTCACAGGTCGGCGCAACATTGAGGATCGAAGGGCCTGTACTGCGCTTTAATGTTCTACCCTCTGAAATGGCCTAGCAATCTGTACACTTTACACTCCTCCTTACAGCATCAGCTTTGTCTTATATCACTCCCCTTCCTTCTCTGCCTTTGCCTGCACCTTCTTTCTCTTCCGAGTGGACTTTCTGATTTTTTGTAATAGATATGCATTTCTGATTTTCTTTATTGTTCTCGTCTACCATCCCACCAGTCTTGGCATCCAACGTTAAAGACTTCCACCAACTCCAACCAGATCCCACTACCAAGAGTATTTTCCCTTCCCCACCTTTCCACCTTCCACAATGACCATTCCCTTTGCCAATCCTTGGTTTGCGCCACTCTTCCCACCAACTCCGGTCCCAGCCCCTCCCCCTCCCTTCCATTCTTCTGATTGACCCTTCCTTCCAGCCACCAACCGAATTCACTCCTCCCATTGACCAACCAGGTCGTACCCTCTACCCCATGTTCACTTATCCCGACTCACGACCCTGCGCCCCCACCCCCTTTATCTGCAGCTCCTCTTCCACCCACCCCCAGTCTTGAAGGGTTACACTTGAAACATTGCCTTCTCCACCTCCTGATGCTGCTTGTCTACCTTCTTTCTCTTCAGCTAATAATCTAATTCAGATAATTCCATCATGAATGCACCAATGCACCTGCCTCCATCACACACTCAGTTCATTCCAGATCCAAACAATTCATATGAAAGAGTATTTTTCTCTTGGTACCAATTAACTTAAATCTGCGGCCTAATCTTCTCAATCCTTCCATCAATGGGAGGATTCACACTACCTGCTCTGTTCAGGCTCACGATTTTGAATACATCCATTATACCTCCACTCAACTTTCTTTTCTCCAAGGAAAACTACCCTAAGTTCTGCTATCTGTTCACATAACTGAAGTTTCTCCTCCCTCAACCCATTTTTCATTAACCTTTTGCATAGTTTATCTGGGGCCTTCATATTCTTCCCGAAGAGTGACGCCCAGAACCTGGGGCTGACTGAGAACCTTATGCAAGTTAAAACATAATTTCCTTATTTCTGTACTTAATGGTCTTATTAATAATAACTTTCAATATTGTATACTTTATTAAGCACGAACTTATCCTGTCCTGCCATTTGTAATGACTTATGTGCATATACACTGTCACAACTGCGCAATTCATTGCAGATTTTTAACAAGCTGTCAAAAGAATATTTCAGCAATCTGTTATATTGTTTAATAGACCTGAAATCAACCAGTGTTGTAGCAGCAGTAATCACAGAGCTATCTAGAACTTGATTAACCTTTGGAAACATAATCAGTCTTTATAAAGTTCTGAGAACTTAAAACTTCCTAAACAAGAGACAGAAAACAATTACAAGATAGGGCAATGGCCATCTGAAATTGACTGAGCAGCCATTTTTCTTGAGTTGTGATAAAGAAAGTTTGCAAAAGCCATTTTGTGCAGTACCACAAGGAAAAACTCAGAGGGTTCTTACCCAAAGAGAAAGCCACTGAAAGATCAACTGCTGCAGCAATGTGAAAGTGCTGTGACTGCAGAACTAGTGAGGAACAAAAAACCCTCTGATCTGTCCCAAGTTCTGCTTACCTATACAAGCAAACATTAACTGTCTAACTACAGAAGTCATTGCAGCTGTTGAATTTGACTTCAGGTATCAATCCCTACACTTCAGATAGAAAAACTTCAAGAAACATCAGACCTCCAATAAGCTTAGCCATTGATCTGTCGTTCATAAGTTTCTTTTATCTATATCTACTTTTAATCTTGTTTTATATATATATATATATCATAGTTTGAGCTCAAAACCTAAGTTTTACTTGAATAACTACAACAATAGTTCTATGATAAACCAACCTTTAGTTTGTCAAAGACTAAACTTTGCTGCTGGCTATTAAGCTGAAACACTTGAAAATTGAAAGGAGGCTACACATAAGGTGATACAAGTTCTTAGTTCGGGGATCATTCAGAAGATAAGCCGGCTGTGGTCCTTCTAATCCTACATTTCCTTTATTTAGTCTCATGACAACTTTACCTTTATTTTGTCTCAGCTTTCTTCGTACCAAAATTAACTTAATACATCTATTTTAAACTTAACCTGACGTTTGGCCATCTTTTCCACCAACTTTTCTAGATCTTTTTGAAATTCTATATCACCCTCCTTACAGTTCATATTATTTCCAATATTGTATTATCTGCAAATTTTGAAATTGTTTCTTGTACACCAAGGTCTTGGTCAATTATATATACACATACCCAAATATATACACACACACAAATATCATGAAAAGGAGGCATACTAACAGAACCTACCTGAGAATTTCACAATAAGCCTCCCTCTAGGTTGAAAAACATCCAGTAGTCACTCGTTTCTGTTCCTGTCACTGAACTAGTTTCCGTATTGCTCCTGTCCCTCTTATTCGATGAGCTTCAAATTTACTCTCAAATCTATTGTGTGGCACTTCACCAAATGACATTTCCAATTCTATCAATCAATTATGTCATCATCAACTCTGTTGTCCAAAAGAACTCAAGCGAGTTAAAAATGATTGCCAGCAACAAATCATGCTGGCTTGCCCTACTTAATATGCAATTATCTGAGTGGTCAAAAAATCACCTTGCTGTTGTGTATCAGAAGGTCCATAAAAGGTCTTTTAACCAACATGGATGCCAAATGACAGCTGTCTTAACTATCAAAAAGTAACAGTGATATTCACCTAACAGCCTTGGAGGATTGTTCCTTGTAGACCAATCTGGAGGATTCCTTACAGAACTGTTGTGCAGTATTGGGTTATCTTTAACTGAAGTTTGACTGAGAAGACTCCTGTGAAGCTCCTCAGGATATTTTTCAATTTTAAGGGACCACACAACTCCAAATTGTTGTATAATCACCAACCAACATACCCAGCAAGCCACATCTTTTTCTCTTTCTCCCTTCTAAGAGTGAAGTATAAATTCTTAAGGCAATTTTTTTTTTGCCAATTAAAAAACATCACTTCCAATCAGCCTCAATCGTACAAAGCTTCCAATTGCTTTGATTTGCATTCCTTCAGCTCTTTTCACATGATGGCTTCAAGGATCCTTTCCCTAGGGTGGGAAATTCAAAACTAAGGGACATATTTTTAAGGTGAGAGGAGAAAGATTTAAAAAGATTTAAACATTTTCACAGAGTAGTTTGTGTGTGGAATGAATGGCCAGAGAAAGTGGCAGATGCAGATACAGTTACAACAGTTAAAAGACATTTAGAAAAGGTTCATGAATACAAAAGGTTTGGAGGGTTGGGGTGAAGGGCAGCCAGATGGGACTAGTTTAGTTTGGGAACATAGTCAGTGTGGACTGGTTGGACTGAAGGCTCTTTCCATATTGTCTGACTCTATGACCACTCTCCTATAGTGACTAGAATGCTCCTTTGATCAAAATTATAACGTGGTTATTAAAAAAAACCCTTTTTCAATTCAAACATTTTGTCAATTGCATTGTGCATGAATGAAAAGTCTACTTTTACATAAAATAAGATTTTATCTGTCTCATGGATATTATCTGTTTCTCATGCAATAAAGTGAATGTGATAAAAGCTATGATACTTGATGAAATTAATTAGAAACTTACCAAGTGTTTTAAATAGGTGTTGAACATGAATTCTGAATTGTTCTGACAGCCAAGCAAGGTTTAAAGTGGTTTGAAATAGTAGATTTAGGATGAAGCATGTGGCAAACCACATATCCTGAATGATATATTAGGTAGTGAAGTGGTAGGGTGCAAGCTGATGCGACATGCATAGGAGAGCAAGAGACCATTTAATCTAATGCAGCATGAATGGAAGAGAGACAAATAGATGGAAGTGAGCTAGTAGAAAGGCAATACTGTAGTTGCCCTGAAGGAGAAAGAAAAGCAAGAAATGCAAAGAGAAAAAAACGCACAAAGATCAAAACAAATGTTATACATTTTCCAAGACATGTCTGTTCATCAATTCTTCATAGACTACTTTTTTTAACATCTTCTCATTGCGTATTGAAGTATTGTATCTGTGTAACTTAAGTATTGCTGTAAAATGGCATATTGTCAAAATATTTTACCTCGCATTTCCTAAGAATACCAATGTAAAGGGTATATGATATACTTCATAATAAGTGAAATTGCACATTTCGACCGACTAATGTGGAGAGATGGTAAAGTAGTAATCAAGATGGAAGAAACTGCTCATGCTCTCAAGTTGTTGAACTCAAGCGCTGAGTTCTGAAGGTTGTGAAGGGCCAAAATGGAAAAAGAGGTGTTGTTTCTCCAGCTTGCGAAGAGCTTCACTGGAACACTTATTATCCTTGAATGGAAACGTTGGCATGGGAGTAGGATGGCTTATTGGAATGGCAAGCAACTGGAAAATCAGCACAGCTCAACTACTTTTCCCTTTTCAAAGTTTCTCCAGGTGAATCTCTACGTTCCCACCATTAGCACCTCCCCTATCTTTGCTCTGAGCATCTTCATCATTTAGAAGTACATCATCTCATCCCCCTCCAAAGCTCATCAGCAGGAGATTGAAATTTGACCATAAGCTTTGTGCAGAACCAGAGGAGCATACCCCAAAGCCTATTTGCACAGTCATCAATTCCAAGGTAGATATACTGAAAACAACAAATGCTGGAGATCACAGTGGGTTAGTCAACATCCACGGAGTGAGAGCAAACTAATATAGAACAGTACATCACATACAGGCCCTTCAGCCCACGACGTTGTGCCGATCTTTTTTCTGACTCTAAGATTAGACTAACCGACATACCCGGCAGAAGTGGATAGTGCAGATGCTGGAGATTAAGTGGTGCTGGAAAAGCACAGCAGGTCAGACAGCATCCGAGGATCAGGAAAATTGACGTTTTGGGCAAAGGCCCTTCATCAGGAATGGGATGGGGGAGTAGAGCCCTAACATGAATCAAGGCTGACCGGGAGATTCTCTTGCTCATCTTTTCACTGGAGTCTAGAAGATGGAGTGGTGACCTTATAGAAGTTTTTAAAATCATGAGGGGCACAGATAACGTGAATGGTCAAGGTCTTTTTCCCCAAGGTAACAGAATCCAAAATTAGGGGACAGACTTTTAAGGTGAGAGGAGAAAGATTTGAGAGACCCGAGGGGCAAAGTTTTCACACAGAGAGTGATTCATATGTAGAGTGAACTGCCAGATGAAGCGGTACGTGCAGGTACAGTTACAACATTTAAAAGACATTTGGACAAGTCCATAAATAGGAAAGATTTAGAGGGATATGGGCCAAACACAAGCAAAGGCGACAAGTTTAGTTTGGGAAACTAGGTTGGTATGGATGAGTTGGTCTGAAGGGTCTTTTCCATTCTATGACTATTTATTCCACTAAGTCTCTCCTCTTTTGTCAACAATTCATTTGGAAATGAAAATTGGCACAACTGAGAGAAATTCACACCTATTGTAGTCCACTTGCCAATAAATCAGCACTCTCTTCTGATACAACATGTTGTTCACCTTTACATTGGCATTCTGGCTAATGTCCTAATGTCTGAACAATGAAAGGTTTTGACAAAATGTTTCAGCGGTTCTCTGCTACCAAATGACTATTTGCATTCCTATGTACAGAATCTCTTATTTTTGTAAATATAGCATTTTCTTTGGAAGAACTACATAAGATTATTAACTAGGTTATACTTTGTTCTGTTTTTGTAAGCAGAACAGACTTGAGCCACAAAATCTTTTAAGCAACGTTCAAAATGATGGAAATCTGAAATATTCTTCAAAAAAAAGCTTTTTCTTCACTGAAATATGAAAAATTATCTTTCCAAATTAAGCAATTCAACTGATAGCAACACAACTGAATTCCAGGTCAATAATTGGACTACATTTAATTTCATGGCCAGGAAAGTATTGCACATTAGGAATAGAGGAACACCAAGCAGATACCGACATATGTTTTTCAGTCTACCTGATTTTTCTTGACACAAAAGAAATTGAGACAAAAGCTAGCTGATGCACCTTTTATATTTTGCATTACCCAATGTTGAATTTTACTCCCAAAATTCCTAGTTCTGTGTTACACAGAACAAGAAATTTCAAAACACAAAACGCACATTGTACATTTATATTTTGAAGTTGTCTGCACTTTCAAACACTAGCTTTTATAGTAAGTTTCATCTGGCTGCATGGCATGGTGGCTTGATGGTTAGCACTGCTGTCTCAAAGCACCAGAGACTCAGGATCAATTCCAGCCTAGATTAGATTAGATTACTTACAGTGTGGAAACAGGCCCGTCGGCCCAACAAGTCCACACCGCCCCGCCGAAGTACAACCCACCCATATCCATACATTTACCCCTTACCTAACACTACGGGCAATTTAGCATGGCCAATTCACCTGACCTGCACATCTTTGGACTGTGGGAGGAAACCGGAGCACCCGGAGGAAACCCACACAGACACAGGGAGAACGTGCAAACTCCACACAGTCAGTCACCTCAGGCGGGAATTGAACCCGGGTCTCTGGCGCTGAGAGGCAGCAGTGCTAACCACTGTGCCACCGTGCCGCCCACCAGGCTGTCTTGCAAACTTCAAACAGACATTCTGTGTCTGCTTGGGTTCTGGTCAGCTGCTCCAGTTTCCTCCTACAATCCAAAGATGTGCAGGTTAAGTAGATTAGCCATGTTAAATTGCTTAGTAGTGTCCAGGGATCTGTAGGCTAGGTGGATTAGCCTTGATAAATGAGGAGTAATGAGGATAGGGTGGGGTGCTCTTTGGAAGGTTGGTGCAGACTTGATGCACCTAATGGCCTCTTACTACACTGTGGGGGCCACTACGCATTCTACAATGCCCGTTGTGAAGCATATTCCAATACTCAATCAGCCCAATAGCAGTCAAGCAATTTGCTTGTTTCTGCAAAGGTATCTTTCATCATCTAAACATATATATTCAGCAAGTAAATTATTAGTGAGTACTCAAAAACAGGTTTTAAAAACTGCTGGGTATTTGAGGCCCAAGTTGACTAACTTTAAAGATGCAGTCTCTAACTTTAGTGTCAATCATGTAGGACAGATGTAACTGCTCATATTACTTCTGATGTTTCCATGGCAATTTCACCACCCCCACAGCATTCACAGACCTTTAAATAAGCAAACAGTAATTATGTTTTAGCTCTGCATATGATCTTCCACCTCAGGGCTAACCTTTTAAATTCAGTACACACTAATGGAGTCATATTTTCTCTTCCACTTGGAAGGATCGTCTACAAAAGAGTTTGAAATCATCAATGCAGTTTCTGTGAACGTATCACTGTGCAACACAAGCGCTGACAATTTAATCTTAAACTGGAAAGGCCAAAATCATACAGAAAATAGAAATTCTCACGGACACACAAAGTGTTTTTCTGGATATAACATCAAGACATTCCTTAAATAAAATGGAACTTTCCTGTGCATTAAGCTGTATTTTTCCTAGCCTCAAGGAGAAGGGAAAAATATTTCAACTGTGCACTGTTGCAACAACATCCCTTTTGACGTTTGTTTCTTGCTCAAATTACAAATTTATTTTAAAATGTAGGGAGACTCCTTATAATCAAGAGGCTGCTCTTCATAAGTAATTACGTTAAAATGACAAGTTTACCTTCATAACATTAAATAGAACCTCCTGTCCCAGGCTGTCTTTCTCTTTGAAAAAATCATGCTCTGGATACGTTCTAGCAATATCTCTTCTTATAAGTTTTTCACATGGCGAGGTCATCTTCAATAACTCTGAATACTGGTCTTTAATAGGCATATTTTGAGCATTGCATAGTAGCTGCCACACGATAGCTCGAAAATGATGAGGAATCCCCTTTCGAACAAGTTCCTGAAAGGTACAGAAAATAATTTCAAAATCTCAGTTTGTGCTTTTTTTTTGCTGGAAGTTTGTTTAACCTGGCTGTTGCACAGAGAGAGAAATTAGTGCTGTAATGTATTAGAATTTGTAACCCCTTAAGTTACAACCAAATAAATGGCTCAGCTTTCTAGGATTGTCAACGTGCTTTGTCCAATAAACATAACAGTTTCAGCTCTGAGAGGGTACAACAATACCAAAGCTGTAATAGCTATTGAAGAGTACTGTTATAACATTATTCCCAATAGCGATGGAAAAATTATGGCAATATTAATAACAATGGTGCCAACTTGGAGACTGATACCTAAAATTGGTACAGAACCAGCGTTATATTGACAGCTCAGAACACTCCCTGACCTGCACAACCTCGTTACCGACCAGCAATTTTCCTGACATCAACTGATTCCCGAACAGCTAACATATGAATTTTCTTAGTTTATGTCAGCTCAACTCATTTCGGAGAATATTTAGTTCTGAGACAAAGTTATGGATTCAAACCTCAACGTAGATGTGTTCACATATTCCCTCTCACCTGACATTTCAATGCAGTACTGAAAGAGGGCTGTGTTGTCAGAAATGTAACCTGCGAGACGAAACATTAAGAACACCTGTCTATCAATTCAGGATCAGATTTCCAAGTTTTTATAGTGCTCTGTCCAACATTTTTCCCAACCTGATTATTTATTAATTTACTCTTTGCAGGGTCTTGCCGTGCACACATGAACTGGTATGTTTGTTCCCTTAACAGTGACTGAATTTTTCATTGTAAAGTGCCTTCGGCCATCCAAAGGAAATAAAAAGCAGTCTTGGAGCAAATATTTGCTATAATGATGCATAATTTAAGGAAATTTACACTGGCAATTTTTTTTCCATATTCATTCATGGGCTGTGGGTGTCGCTGGCTGGCCAGCAGTTATTGGCCCCCTTAGTTGCCCTTGAGAAGGCAGTGGGAATGTCAGCATTAAGACATTATTGTGGTTTAATTTTCATGAATCCAAGCAAAATGTATTATATCTCTAAGGATAGCCAAAGTAACTTTAAATGAAAACCTTTTCGAAAGCAAATACGAAGCACATCATCAATTCTACAATCAACGTAACAAACATGAGTCAAAGTAAATTGTCCGTAAATAAAAAAGGGGCCTTTTAACTGCCAAATCAATGCTGACTCACATTTCTTAACAATTTCACTATCTTACAGTTTGAACTCATAAAACTGGATCCTGTTTGTTGTCTATTATTCCAATCAACTCTACAATAATTACATTAATCATATCAATATTTGGATTAGTGTCAGGTTAATTACTTCATCACATTGGCAGAGCAATAATGTTATTACTATGAAACGATCTTATTCTCAGTTGTCAATTAACTATTTTTTATAGTGAAAAAAAATTGAAACACTTGGTAATTAAAGGGTTATTCATTACACCACAGCATGCAGTGGAAATGTAGGTCATTCATTACTTGTGATTGGCTCAAAACCCTGGAGTTCATCCCAAATAGCAAAACAGTGGAAATGTTTAGGAAATGGCTCTCAAAGGTAATCTGGGGTTGATGCACACACATCCCAGAAACTAATATTAAAATTTATAGATTTGACTGCAATGTTTGGACAAGCTATATTGTATTTCACATGAACTTTCATGACATCAAAACTCCTCATATGCAGAACAGAGTGGTTGCTCATGCATGTTGGTGAGCAGGCAACTTTTTTTTTGTCAGAAGAAAATTAGAAGTCGAAAGCCCAGTTTGTAATAGTTTCAAGAAATGAACTTTTTGAGTTGGTACTTAGCTCGTATCTCCAAGCAATGAAATCTTACATCTGTTTCTTAGAGTCATTTTACATTGACAGGTTGGTTTGCCTCCTATTCAAAGAAATCTTTCAGGTTGGGTATCATTAGATTGGACTTGGATGTGAAATGGAGAGTAATTTACTGAACTTGTGGAAATGCAAGGACTAGATCATGGTATTCACTTACTGATTTCTTAACATGTCGGTCTTTTCCATACACCATAGCATAAACAAATTGGGAAGTTTACAATAAACAGTGCAGTCAATGGAGGCAAACTCAAAACTTTCACTGCCTTGTGCCCAAATTGATACTGTTAGTTTAATCAGTACAAAACTTGTTTGTATCAACTCAAAAGTAGTATTTTTATAGTTGGAACTTTTCCAAGCCCAGCAATGCATCACTCCCAATCCTTATTAAGTGGAACACCCCCAAATCAAATCTCTTCCAGACAGAATGAACAAATTCAAAGCAGGAGCTCCACAAGCCTTACTCCCCCTAGCCCCACCCCCTCCCATTAATCTCTCAGCATCCCTGGACCGCAAGCCCCATTCCTGATGAAGGGCTTAAGCCCGAAACATCAATTCTCCTGCTCCTCAGATGCTGCCTGACCTGCTATTGTTTTTCAGCACTACACACTTGGCTACTCCTAATATCAGCATCAAATTATAAGTAAATTTGTTTTCCTGTTAAAAATTGCAATTGTTCCAGGTTTTGAGATTGTTTTACTGATAACAGTCTGAAGATGAGTGGAAGGGATATAGCCTTAAAGTGAAGCTCACTGAAGCTTACTTCACGATTTAATCAGATAATGGCTAAACTGTATCTCAACGCCATTTTCCCAATACAGCACTTCATCTTTTTTGTTAACCTTATCAAAGATCCAACTTCAGTCAAGAAAATTCAACCCAAATTCCAAAGCTTTTTGCATGGGAGAGGTCCATATTTCCAACACCATTTGTTTGAAAAGTAGTTTAATATATTACTTCTATTTGAACATACTCAGATTGTAAAACTGTGTCCCTTGTCCTCAAGTCTGGCACAAAAGAAAATAGCACCCTGTTACAAAACTTCTGAATCTTTGACCATTTTAAATATTCTGAATTGATTGTCTTAAACATTTCAAACAATATGCAGAATGAGATAATCAGTCTTCGTAAATTATTTTGAGATCGTTGTGCACTGCACACGTTGGAAACAAACTACAATGGTCATTAACCAAATACCATTTATATGGGTGCTTTATCAATGAAGGAAATCAGCAGAACATCATAGCCACACGTTATCCTAGATTTAAGAATGAGGCTGCACACATTGGTCTACACTGCATGTCAGAATAGCTGAGGTAATAATATTAAATGCCTACTTCCATCAGATCTTCAGTTGTTGCTATGACCACATGCTCAACAGAATTTAAATGATATTTACTGCTTGTCAAAGATCAGCAGTAGCATTCAACACCACGGAACAGTGATGTTTCGATAGTGCAACAAACGGACTGTACAAAGAGATAAATTCTGAAGTTAAAACATAGCTCCTTTTTCGAAAAGCTACCCAATAGTCTTTGTACCCTACCATTGAAAACATCAGGAAAATAGTAAAAGCACCACTGGTTTCTGGTCCTTACCCTCATCTGCTTCTCTTTCTTTTTCCGTACATCATCCCACTCGTTCACAATTCTTCCCCAGAGGATCCAGGAATCTTCTTCCAGGTGGCTTAGATTACTTGAAGCAGAAGAACTAGATACCAATGAAGATCCACTATTTCGGCGAGATCCATTTACAGATTTCAAAGACTTGCTATCAGTCTCCAAAAGCCTGCACCAAAACATTGAGTCTTTTAAATGAAAGTGAAGTAAATATCAGATTATGCTACTAAAGGCAGAGACGCATAACCATTGCAGTGAAGAAGTATCTGTTTTGCCATTTCGATAATTCAATTTAATTACTAAAGCAAAGTGAATGGTTAAGGAATATAGTTTTTATGATATCAAGAGGTCACTGCAATAACCAAGGGAGCTACATTTTACATTGTGTGGCAAGTCTTGCTGATGAAGTATCCAATTTTTCTGTTCTTTTAAATCCTATTTTAGTCTTAGCCTGAGTGAGTCATTCTTAATTAATGCTGGGAGATGTCTGAGCAACTTAAGGCAACAGCAGGGAAAATAAACCAGCACAGAAAGTTGCATTAAAAAGGTAATAAAAAGTTGACGAGTTGGATGCCAATTCTTCTGTAATTCATTATACTATAAAAATATATTTATTCTTGGCCCTATAAATCTGACGAAAATAATTTTTCCTATTCAATTACATCTGCAGCGCTGTCAGCCCCAGCAAAATAATTTAGAGGGAGATTTGCAATCAAGATAAAGTTGCCTGGACAGATTTAAGCTTGATTACCTGAGTTTTTGTTTCTAATGATGTTTGCTCTAGAATGGTTATTGCACACAGATAGTTGGTCAGAAAAAAGACATCTGAAGGATGAGCAAACTTTCAAGTATAGAGGCTCATAACATTGCAGTTCAATTGTCAGTGGTGTCAGACGTTCCTTAAAACATTTTTCTGTGCATTTCTGATTATAGGATTGTAAAAGCACTGACAGGAAAGCATCAAGTACAATTTATTATTTTGATTTATGAAATCAAAACAATTTAAGCTATGTATTTTAATGCAATTTTCACAGGAAAAGTAACACATTTACATTCATCGAAATGGGGTGACACACACTCTCCTGTTCCCACACTCGTTTTGCGATCCAGGAACTTAAGACTCAGCATGAACCATGCCACTGTACAGCTAGCAATCTATGAAAAACATTTTGTGTATTCATTATAGTTTAAAAAGCGATAAAGATATACAACAAAAAAGTAAGAGAAATCTACCAACACTTTCCAGAGAAAAAGGATGCAACAAATAGATATAGATCAGTCGAGTAACTGAGCAAAGATATAGGGGAGATGGTAGCATAGTGCCAATATTATCATAATAGTAACCCAGAGGCCCTGAATAATACTCTGGTGATAGGTTCTTACATGGCAGACAGCAAACTTTCATTCAATAAAACAGTCTGCAATTAAAATGTTAAGTACTGTTAAATGCTAACCCGCTGTTGACTGCCATATAAACTCAGATGATTCACTATGGTCCTTTAGGAAAAAGAAACTACTGTCCTTACCTAGTCTGCTCCATATGTGGCTCTAAACAGAGAGCAATTAATTGTCCCTCGAACTGAGTAGCTTTTTAGGGCCATAAATTGGATGGGCAACAAATGCTGGTCCATTCAAATGCACCCACATCCCATCAATGAATTACAGACAAAAATAATTTGGGAAAATATGAAATTGCCTTTCTGGTAGTTAAAATAAAAAGCATACAGGTCATTCCGCTATAACGTACATTCCGTTAATACGAATTCGCTATAACACAATTGACAAGTTGGGTCACTGTTTCTAAAGCGTGAACTTTTAAAGCATGTATTAGTAATAAGACCATAAGACATAAGAGTGGAAGTAAGGTCATTCAACCCATCGAGTCCACTCTGCCATTCAATTATGGCTTATGGGCATTTCAATGCCACTTACCTGCACTCTCCCCATATCGCTTAATTCCTTGCAAAATTAAGAATTTATTGACCTCTGCCTTGAAGACATTTAATGTCACAGCCTCCACTACGCTCCGTGGCAATGAATTCCACAGGCCCACCACTCTCTGACTGAAGAAATGTCTCCTCATTTCAGTTTTAAATTGACCCCCTCTAATTCTAAGGCTGTGTCCACGGGTCTGAGTATCCCCACCTGACGGAAACAACTTCCCCATGCATTATCTTCTAAGTTTCTATTGGATCTCCTCTCAACCTTCTAAACTCTAACGAATACAATCCCAGGATCCTCAGCTGTTAATCATACATTAGGCCTACCATTCCAAGGATCATCCATGTGAATCTCCGCTGGACACACTCCAGTGCCTGTATGTCCTTCCTGAGGTGTGGGGCCCAAAACTGGACACAGTATTCTAAATGGGGCTTAACTAGAGCTTTGGAAAGTCTCAGTAGCACATCGCTGCTTTTACATTCCGATCCTCTTGAGATAAATGACAACATTATATTTGCTTTCTTAACCACAGATTCAACTGCAAGTCAACCTTGAGAGAATCCTGGACTAGCACTCTCAAATCCTGCTGTACTTTGGCTTTAGGAATTTTCTGACCGTTTTAAAAATAGTCCATGCCTGTATTCTTTTTTCCAATGTGCAAGACCTCACATTTGCTCACATTGAATTTCATCAACCATTTCCTGGACCAATCTTCTAAACTATCTAAATCTTTCTGCAGCCTCCCCATCTCCTCAGAACTACTTGCCTGTCCGCCTAACTTCGCATTATCAGCAAACGTCGCCAAAATGCCCTCAGTTCCTTGATCCGGGTCATTTATATATAAAGTGAACAGCTGCGGCCCCAACACTTCCCTGCGGGAAGCTTTTATCCCAACTCTCTCCCTTCTGTCAGACAGCCAATTCTCAATCCATACCAGTAGCTCATCTCAAGCACCATTGGCCCTCACCTTACTCAGCAGCCTGCTGTGAGGCACCATATCAAAGGCCTTTTGGGAGTCAAGGTAGAGAACATCCGCTGGTTTTCTCTTATCTAACATACTTGTTACCTCTTCAAAGAATTCCAACAGGCTTGTCAGGCACAACCTCCCTTACTAAATCCATGCTGACTTGTTCTAATCTGACCCTGTACTTCCAAGAATTTAGAAATCTCATCCTTTACTTGGTTTCTAGAATTTTACTTACAACTGAGGTTAGGCTAATCGGCCTGTAATTTTCCATCTTTAGTATTGATCTTTTCTTGAACATGTGGGTTACAACAGTGATTTTCCAATCTTCTGGGACTTTCCCAGACTCCAATGATTTTTGAAAGATTACAACCAATGCCTCTGCTATTTCTTCAGCCACCTCCCTCAGAACTCGAGGATGCAGCCCAGCCAGGCCAGGAGATTTGTCAATTTTTAGACCTTGTCGCTTTTCTAGCACTTTCTCTTTTGTAATGGCTCCAATACTCAACTCTGTCCCTTGACTCTCCGTAATTGTTGGGAATTACTCATGTCTTCCACCGTGAAGACTGACACAAAGCATTTATTAAGTTCTTACACAATTAGGTTATAACACGATTCTGGTCCCATTGGCTTAAATGGTGTTGATATTATTTTCTTATAACACTGGATTGCATAAGAATGAAACTAACGCGTTATAGCAGAACCGACTGTATTATCTAAATACTGAGCTTGAAGAGATAGAGGAATCGAGATGCCCTTGTGCATGAATCGTAAAAGATTAGTACATGGGTACAGCAAATAACTAGGAGCGCCCTTGTGACTTAATGCAAGGGAAATTGAATACAAAAGAGTAGAGAAACCGAACTTCAATTTTACAGTGTCCTGGTGAGACTACATCCGAAATAATGTGTAAAGGATTGACCATCTTATTTGACAAAGAAAGGATGCAAGTTAGTTTTAAATCTGAGCTAGATAACTTTTCACTAATCAAAGAAATTAAATGATATGGTCAAAGACAGGTATATGGAGTTAGGCCACAGAACAGCCATGACATCATAAAATAACAAACAGGCTTTTGGGTCTGAATGTCATGTTCCTATGTTCTTATGTAAACATGTTGGAAGCTAAGAGAAGGTTTGAGACAAAAAAAACTATAGTTGCTGGAATCCAAAGTAGGCAAGCAGAAGGCTGGAAGAACACAGCAAGCCAGGTAGCATCTTGAGATGGAGAAGTTGACATTTCGGGTATAACGCTTCTTCAGGAATGCAGGTGGGGATAGAGGGGAAGGTTATGGGTGGTGAGAGGGCCAGAGTGGCAAGGTAGTGAAAGGTGAATACAGGTGGTGAGTACGACCTGGTTGGTCATTAGGAGGAATGAATCCGGTTGGTAGCTGGAAAGAAGGGTTGGTAGGAGAAATGGAAGGGAGGTGGTGGGGCTGAAAAGCGAGTCCAGGGATGAGTGGGAAAGTTATTTGAAATTGGAGAATTCAATCTTGAATCCTCAGGGCTGTAGGCTGTCCAAGCTGAAGATAAGGTGTTGTTCCTCCAATTTATGGTCTGATTCACTGTAGTAATGGATGAGGCCGAGGATGGACATGTTGGAGGGGGAGTGGGAAGGGGAATTGAAAATGGACGGTGACCGGGAGGTCAGGCTGGCCCTTATGGCCTGGCTGAAATTATCAGCAAAACGCTCCCTTAGTTTGTGTTTGGTCAAATCGAAGTAGAGAAGATATGGTAGCCCTGAGACTAGTTTTTCTTCTCGATGTATTATTGGATTTAAATTTTCCCCGCTGCTGTGGTGGGATTTGAACCAGTGGACCATTAATTAGATTACCTTCCACTAACATTATTCATTGTGTTACTGTTTCCATGCGAGTCTTTTATGTAAAACCTTCTCTAATGTCACATGATGTCCTGATGGTAACAATAATATATATTTTAGGCTGAACATCTTTTCTATTCACATACTGGTGCAGAATCTAACTTTCAAATAAAATTTGCAGAAGTGGAATGGCATTGAAATTTGCACCATGCAACTCCTGAACTGAAGTACTAACAGTGACTATATTTCATCAACAGTTCAATCAAATAAAATGTGTCAAACTACAAATTGTAAAATTCACGAAGGGATCTAGAGTAACAAGATGATAGTCTAACCTATGATTAAATTAGATTACAGTATAGTAAAGAGAACTATGCTACAGATATTTTGAAATGTTACGAACTTAGTGATCAGGCACACCTGTATGGAAGTCCATCGCGGGATCAAACATGACACTCAGCAGAAGCAATGGCCTCATGGTCTTATTGCTGGACTCTCAGCCCAGAGACCCAGATAATGTCCTGGGAACCCAGGTTTGAATCCTGCCACGGAAGATGGTGGAATCCGAATTCAATAAATATCTGGAATCGAGAGTCTATCGTAACCAGGAATCCATTGTCAATTGTTGGAAAAACCCAACTGGTTCACTAATGTCCTTTAGGGAAGGAAACCACTGTCCTTACCTGGTCTGGCCTACATGTGAATCCAGACTCACAGCAATGTGGGTGATTCTGAAATGCCTGCTGGGGTGGGCAGAAAATGCTGGTTATCCAGCGACACCCTCATCCTGTGAACGAGTCAAAAAAAAAAGATCAGACTCGTTCAATCCCATTTTTGGCAGGGAAGGAGATAGTCAGTAGATAGGGACCAGAATTTGGAGTAGAGAACAAAAAAAGATTTCCCAACATTTAATTGAAGGAAAATTTTGCTCATCCAATACTGGTCGTCACTAAATGCTTAGGCAATCTAAAAATCAAGTAACAGAAAGAATCAAGAGAGGCGATGGTGAGATGGAGCTCAGTGTGATCAGCACAGTCTGTAAACTAATGGTGCTCTTTTGGATGCTATTGATAGGGCACAGCATGTAAATGAGAAATAAGTGGGAGACATGGATACAGTATTGGAGGATTCGAGAGTACAGTGCAGGAGTACAATGTAAAGCCTTTTAATAAACCAGCTGTGATTAGGCAGTTAAAGTGAAACCACCAGCTATTAAAAATAAAACAGTGTTTACATATTTTGGATGCCATGATTTTTACTGCCATGTTACTTACTTTAAGAACAATTAAACCAAATAACAAGCTATAGTGTGTGGCTTGCACTTCATAGAGTCATAGAGATGTACAGCATGGAAACAGACCCTTCGGTCCAACCCGTCCATGCCGACCAGATATCCAAACCCAATCTAGTCCCACTTGCCAGCACCTGGCCCATATCCCTCCAAACCCTTCCTATTCATATACCCATCCAAGTGCCTCTTAAATGTTGCAATTGTACCAGCATCCACCACTTCCTCTGACAGCTCATTCCATACACGTGTGCAAACGTTGCTCCTTAGGTGCCTTTTACATCTTTCCCCTCTCACCCTAAACCGATGCTCTCTAGTTCTGGACTTCCCGACCCCAGGGAAAAGACTTTGCCTATTTATCCTATCCACGCCCCTCATGATTTTGCAAACCTCTATAAAGTCACCCCTCAACCTCCGACGCTCCAGGGAATACAGCCCCAGCCTGTTCAGCCTCGCCTTATAGCTCAAATCCTCCAATCCTAGCAACATCCTTGTAAATCTTTTCTGAACCCTTTCAAGTTTCACAACATCTTTCAGATAGGAAGGAGACCAGAATTACATGCAATGCTCCAATAGTGGCCTAACCAACGTCCTGTAGAGCCGCAACATGATCTCCCAACTCCTGTATTCAATACTCTAAGCAATAAAAGAAAGCATACCAAACTCCTCCTTCACTATCCTGCTTTCAAATCCGACAGGTAATGCCACCTAGATAAACTGATGCAAGAGACATGACTTGGCAATGTGACATTAGCTGTGGGATAACTGCAAGATAAATGCATTTCCATGAAGATATTGAAATTTCCAAATGTGATGACATTGTATGAATGGTAACAAAAAGTGAAATGGATTCATGTGTTACTTTCTTAGGAGAGACTAATCTTGTTTTGTTACTTGTAATGATCCAATCCTCAAGGATAATTTCCACTCACATCCTCTCCTTATTTAATTTTTGTTACAACTGAGTTTACTTCAGGTTAGACTGTAACTGCACAACTCAGCAGTCCACCCTTTCCCAATCACAAGCCCCAGTTCTGCATTGTACCTGACTTTCTAAGGGTCATATAAACCCAACTGACAGAATTTAAAAATTTCAAAAGATTTGGCATGGGACTCAGTAGTTAGCATCGGGGACCTGGGTTCGAATCCAGACTTAGGCAGCTGTCTGTGTTGTTCCTGTCTCTGCATGGGTTTCCTCCAGATGCTCCAGTTTCCTCCCACAGTCCAAAGATGCGCAGGTTAGGTGGATTAACCATGCTAAATTGCCCATGGTGTCCAAGTATGTACAGGCTAGGTCAATCAGCTACGAGAAATGCAGGTTACAGAGATAGGATGGAGGAAGTCTGCTTGGGATGCTCTTTGATGGGCCAAATGGTCTGCTCCCACGCTGTAGGGATTCTATAAAGAGCAGGAAGGTAATCTGATTGAAATGTCTTGCCTATGAAAGCATGAAAAAAGCTCAAGACAACTTGCAAAGTCCCATACATGTGTCACACCATGTTCTCGTACCCAGGCTGGCTTCCAATTACTTCATGTTTTAGTTTTGTAAATTCTCATACATATTTTCAAAATCCTTCCATGGCTTTATCCTTCCCTTTCTCTGCAATTTCCTCTTGCCTCAGAACCAACAACAGTAGATACAATTCAAAAGTACTTAATTAGCTGTAAAGCACTTTGAGATGTCCTGTGGCTGAGAAACAAGTCATACAAATGCAGTTCTCTTTTGTTAAACCCTCGAAGTAATCCCTGCTCCTCTAATTCTGGCACTACTAATTTTAAACGCTCCATCATTGTCATTCAAGGTGATGTGGGTGTCACTCACTAAGCCTGCAGTTAGTGTTCATCTCTAGTCACCCCTGAATTGAGTTACTTAGAGTCATAGTCATACAGCAAGGAAACAAATCCTTTGGGCCAACTCACCAGCACCAACTCAACATCCCAATCTGACCGAGCCCCATTTGCCAACATTTGGTCCACATCTCTCCAAACCCTTCCTATTCATGTACCCATCCAGATGCATTTTAAATGTTGTAATTGTACCAGCCTCCAGCACTTCCTCTGCCAGTTCACTCCTTGTATTCACCATCCTCTGCATGGAAAAATATACCTCCCAGGTCCCTTTTAAATCTTTCCCCTCTCACCTTAAACCTATGAATTGATTTGAATTGACTGTCACGTGTACCAAGGCACAGTGAAAAGCTGTGTCTTGTGAACAATACAGGCAGATCACATAGTTAAATAGCATAGATAAGTAAATAATAGGTAAATCACAGCAAAACAAAAAACACAGGTACTGGCAAATGTTAAGAGTTTGAGTCTCCATTCAGTATTCTAACAACAGTAAGGTAGAAACTATTTCGAAACAGGCTGGTGCATGCGTTCAGGCTTCTGTACCTTCTCCATGATGGTAGAGGTTGTAGAAAAGCATTGCCAGGGTGGGATGAAGCTTTGGGAATGCTGGTGGCCTTTCCTCGACAGCAGGCCTGGTAGATGGATTCTATAGATGGGAGGTTGGCCTTTGTGATTGTCCAGGCCGAGTTCACCACTCTCTGTAACCTTCTCTGATCTTGAATGGTACAGTTGCCATTCCAGGGAAGAAACAGAATACTCTTGATGGCGCACCTATAAACGTTGGCAAGGATATTTGCCGCCATGTCAAATTTTCTCAGCTGCCTGAGGAAAAGGAGACATTGTTGGGCCTTTGTAACCAGTATGTCCACACAAAGAGTCCAAGAAAGCTTGTTGTGGATGAACACTCCCAGGAGCTTGACACTGTCCACTCATTCCACCTCTGTGCTGTTAATGTGTAGGGGGATAAAAGTAACGTCCCGCCAAAAGTCAATAAGGAGTTCTTGGTTTTGCTGGCATTGAGAGCTAGGTTATTCTCAGTGTACCATTTTTCCATGTCTTCGACCTCCTGTCTTTAGTCTGTTTCGTCGCCATCTGAGATTCGACCAACGATGGTGGTGTCATCAATGAACTTGTAAATGACATTAGTCTGGTATTTGGTGACGCAGTCATGGGTATACAGCGAGTACAGTAGGAGGCTGAGTACACATCCCTGGGGGGCTCCAGTGTTGAGTGTTAGCGAGAATGAAATATGTCCTCTCGTTTTGGACTCCCCTACCCTGAGGAAAAGACTTTGACTATTCATCATATCCATACCCCTCGTGATTTTATCAACCTCTAAGATCACCCCTCAGCCTCCAACATGCCAGGGAAAAAACCCCAGCCCATTCAGCGTCTCCCGAGAAATCAAAACTTCTAGTCCCAGCAACATCCTTCTAAATCTTTTCTGCACCCTCTCAAATATAACAATATCCTTCCTATAGGACTGTGACTAGAATTGTGCACAGTATTTTACAAGTGTCCTCACCAATGTCTTATTCAGCTGGAGCATGTCCTCCCAACTCCTTTACTCAATATTCGGACCAATGAAGGCAAGCATGCCAAATGCCTTCTTCACCATCCTGTCTAATTGGAACTCCACTTTTAAGGAACAATGCACCTGCACGTCTCTGTCTCTTTGTTTGGCAACACTCCACAGGGCTCAATTAAGTGGATAAGTCCTGCCCTGTTTGCCTTATCAAAATACAACACCTCACATTTATCCAAATTAAACTTCATTTGCCGCTCTTCGGCCCATGGGATTAAGGTCACGTTGCACTCAGATAACCTTTTACATTTGTCATCTGCAAACCTACTAAACATACCTATATTCACATTCAAACCATTTATATAAATGATGAAAAGTAATGGATTCAGTTGCGATCCTTGTGGCACACCACTGGTCACAGGCCTCCAGTTCAAAAAAACAATCCTCCACCACCACCACCCTCTGTCTCCTACCTACAAGATAATTTTGTATCCAATCGACAAGTGCCTCCTGATCCCACGTAATCTAATCTTACTAACCAGTCTATCATGTTGATTCTTGTTGAACGATTTGCTGAAGTGCATATCGGCAACGTTGAATGTTCCACCTTCAATCTTCTTGGTCAACTCTTCAAAAAAACTCAATCAAATTAGTGATACATGATTTCCCAGGCACAAAAATCAGTAATTGCATGCCTTTCAAATGCATGTAAATCCTGTCCCTCAGAATCTTCTTCCAACAACAGGTTCCCCATGGGAGACTGTGAGCAAGGTTAGACTTCATGGAATACAGGGAGAACTCACCATTTGGATACAGAACTGGCTTAAAGTTAGAAGACAGAAGGTGGTTGTGGACAGTTGTTTTTCAGATTGGAGGCCTGTGACCAGTGCAGTGCCATTGGATTGATTGGGGGGGGTGGGGCAGGGGGCAGGTAAACACGCATGGACCTGACAACAGTGTCACAGAGGGAATGATCGACATGAAAAGCAAATAGAAATGGGGAGGGAAATATATGTCTGGTGGTGGGGTCTGTTTGTTGGTGGCGGAAAGGGCAGAGGATGATACAATTTATACGGAAGTTGATGGGGTGGAAAGTGAGGACTTTGGGGAGGGGGCTGTCCTTGTTGCGGTTGGAGGGGTGGGGTGCGAGGGCGGAGGTGTAGGAAGTGGATGAAATGCGCTGCAGGGCTTCATCACCATGTGGGAAGGGAAATTGCAACCTTTGAAGGAGGCGGCCATCTGGTGGAACTGGTCCTCCTGGGAGCAGATGCAGCGGAGGGGGAGAAATTAAAAGTAAGGGATAGCCTTTTTACAGAAGGCAGGGTGGGAGGTACTAAGTCCAGTGAACCAGATGGGTAGATTCCACAATGGTTACATGGTTGCCATTAGGCTAATTTTAATCTCCAAATTTTATTTTTTATTGAATTCAAATGTTACCGTCAGCCCTGGAGAGATATGAATCCATTTCCTCAGAACATTAGCCTTGATTTCTAATTCAGTAGACCAGTAACATTCGCACAACACCTCCACTCAGTACCGCAGTATTTTAAATTGGCACAAGCAATAGGCAGAAGCTGTCAAAAGTTTTGTTTTGCAAAATAACTGGCATTGACTTCAACACACAAGTTATCACCCTCAACATACCTTGAGCAGAGTAGTGAAAGGACATAACTAATGCAGTTCCGTCGTATACAAATGTAGTTAGAACATTTTAATCAGGCAATTACTATCCTTTTAACTGCATCTCAGGTCTCAATCTGAAAAATTAGATTTTACAGCTAACAGTATTTCATTACATCTTAACCGATATGGTTATTCCTGAATTTATATAACTTTAGTTGAGAGATTCCACATTCATTTACAAGGAATTATCTCAGTGAGTTTTCCAGGTTGCTGGTTAGGTGAGTATTTCTTTATTGACAGTTTCTCTTTCTTTTATCCTCTCTCACTTTGGAGCATCCTCCTCCAACGCCACTCCCTCTTGTAGCCTCCTCTTCCAACTCCACACTTCCTCGGCTGTTGGCTTCTCCTTAAATCCCTGCTCCCCCTTGAACCTTCTTTGTTTCCATCTTTTTCTTCCTCCCATCCATACTTGCAGTCTCCTCCCCTGTACTACTTAGAATCTAGCAAAATGGTCTAGCTAGTCAACCATGGGACAGGGGAGCTGCTTCAATGTGTATTTAAAACATGATTCTGGGTCAATATTTAAATATCTACATTTACAGACAAGTACACTGCATGATTCAGTGTACTCATATCCTCAATCGCAATAAATCCCAACCTCGGTATTTCAATGATACACAACAGAAAATGGAATAAAAATCATAGGAAGTACGGATGCTGAATTAGTTCTGAAGGATCATATTAACCTTGATTTCTCTCCATAGATGCTGCCAGATCTTTTCCAGTAATTTCTACTTTTGACTCAGAAAATGGAATAACCCAGACTATTTTAAACTAGAAGTTATCCAAGCAGATAAACTTGTACAATGCTGGTAGAGCCATCATTCTACCTTGCTTCCACAAGTTAAAGAGAACAACCAACTATGTAAGCCAGAAATATCTGAACAAATGCTTAACAAAATCATTAATATTCATTACTTAATGTAATCAATGCCACGACAAAGACCAGGTAGGTTTCACAATTTGTAACATAAACCAGAAACAGAAATGAAGTGAAATAACTGAATGAACAGGATGCATGAAATATTAATAGCAGGATATTTTATTGCATCTCGGAGAAAACATCGCAGTGAAATTCTCAGGACTAGTGCATCTCAAGTACAAATACCTGACGTACAGCATATAGACTGTAGCGGCTCAAGAATGCAACTCACCACCACTTTCTCAAGGGTAACTAGGGATAGGTAATAAATGCTGCCCAACCAGTAATATACAAAGGAGAATTTAAAAACAACCAGTAATTTATTTTAATAATCATTTTCCTGTCAACTATCATTTGAGAACTCATGGATCACTTGATGCCACTCAGAAATAGAAAAAAAACTATTTAACCCAATCACCAATTTCACAAGCCTAGGATCATCAACTTATTCCACGCAAAACACAAACTTGAAACATATTTAGCTTCAAATACTTTAAAGCCAGACCAATCATAATTCACACCGTCACTTCTCCAGTAAAAGGACCTTATAATGATATATGGCGGTTTCACACCTTTGAGATGTCCCAAAGCTTTCTGTAGACACCAGGGTATTTTTGAAGTGTGGTCACAATTGCAACAAAAAGCAAACCACTTACGCAAAGTTCCATGAACAGCAACTAGATAGTTGACTAAACAATCGGGTTTAGTTGTTGGTTGATATGAAAATGTTGGTCGAGGAATTGAGAGAACTCTCCTGGCCTTCGATAAAAGCAAGTCTCTATTCTCTTTCAAATAGAGCCATGCGTTCTTTTATTTCCAAAAGCACCGAGGTCTGCCTTTTCTCAGTCGACTGGAAGTTCATTTATAAACAACAATCTACATTTTGTTTCACACTGCATTCTTTAATAACCTTTAATTTTGAAAAACATTTGGACAACATGACAATCAGAAAACTGATTGGAAAATGTTGCTAATACAAACGATTTTTAAATTTCAGAAACAGGTTATAAATTGTCCAAATCCTGTCTCTGAAACGAGTGTGGGGTGCTGGAAAAGCACAGCAGGTCAGGCAGCATCTGAGAAGTCGGAGAATGGACGTATCGGGTATAAGCCCTTCAAAATTCCTGAAGCAGCTTTTGAAGCCATCTTCACACAAGTAACTTTCTTGAAAATCTTAGGTACTTACAAAACAGATAACTTATGCAGGTCAATATTCAACAGACCAGGTAGTACATTCTTCATCAGGCCTCAGGTACTTATCAGAAAAATTATCCCTAACTTCAAATTTTGGTCATCAACAGGTCATGTTATAATATATTCTATACTAATTCTCCATTAAGGAGCTTTTCTTTTGACTTCAAACTAAAACCAATTAATTACACTTCCAAATATTTCAACAGCTTGGGTCATAGAGAGTTATAAAGGTCTACCACACAGAAAAAGCCCATCTTGTACATGCAAGTAAAAAACAACCACCCAACTATTCGAATCCCACTTTCCAGCACTTGGCCCATAGCCTGGTAGATACTGACAATGTAGTTAATGCAGAATACAATAATAGAAGACAGCCAAACTGTTTCTATAATACAGGTAAATGTAACATATTGTTAGGGCTTTTTACAATTAGTTTGAATGTTTATTGTCAAGAGCTTGAAAAAATAATTTGTTTGAATCCACTCTTAGACTCGGAATATGAAATAGGCAAGACACTTTCTTTGCCAAAGGAGTTGCAGAATGTGCAACAGAAATATAGCATTTTCAAGCAACAATTGTTGGATTACTTCAGAGAAAGGTTTTCAATTCAAACAGTGACAACTTCAGCTGAAATGTGTATGTTTTTGGACCAACTCTTAGCAAGATTGCAAGATAAAGTGTCTCATGTTGCCAGAACAGGAAAATTACAGAAAGACTATGACCAATTGTAGTGATTGGACCAACCAGGTGGATCTCATTGGGTTAACAGCTCCAGTCAGAGAACTCTTACTCAATCAGGGAGTCTTGGCTTACAGATATAAACAGGAATGTGGAACTGGGATTTGAGGTTTATCCTCATCTCCCTGTAAACTGGTTGAAAGGTAGGGTGTGGGGCCTGGCTTTGCTGCTCCTCTCCCTTGTAAAATTGCTGTTGTATACAGCTGTAAATGTTAACTGTTTTTTGTAAACTGTTTTGTAATTTGTTTAATAAAATAATAAATAAATAAACAGGAATGTCAAGGAGTCTCCTCATTCCAGGGACTGGCTCTGAGCTAGCTGGTCAGAGTCCATGAACTGTGCACAGGTAAATAAAGGGTGACTTGGTGGTGAGATACCAGCCTCCTTAGAGTTATTTCAGCATTGCTCTTCAATTATTTTTATAAACTGATAAAAGTGAAATATTTGGAAAAACAGGAGTGATAAAAGGTATTCTCTTGGTGGTGATTAATGGTGTTCCATAATGATGTGCACTATATTTAAAGCCTTAGATTAGATATGAGACAGTCATAAACTGAAGTTTGCTGCTGGCACAAAGATTGCTGGTATGGTGCCATAGAGGAGCCATAGTGCAATATAATCTTGTTATTCCTCAGAATGCAGGAGTTTAAAGTTGATTTGAGGATTTTGAGTTTTGAAAGGAATTATTATGGCGAAGATTCTTTTTCCTCAGGAGATGGAATTTAGGTCAAAGGGATATAACCTATAAATTACAGTCAGGTATTCTGGAAAGAAGGGAGGAAATGCATGTACATGAAAGGGTGATAGAAGAATGAAAGTTTATCCCACAAAAAGCAAGCTTATTGTAGAAGCAATAGATATTTTATTAACTTTAAATCAGAGATTGATGATTTTTTTTTACCAGATAAGAATAGAAGAGGACTTGGGACAAAAACAGGTTTAGAGTGTTTAAGAATCAGTTCAGCCAAAACCTCACTACGTGGAAGAACCTTGTATCGAACACTGCAACTCAAATGCAGTTCTGGGTTTCATGTTATAAAAAGAATAAAGGAGCAATGGAGACAGGCCTGAGACAATTTATAGGGATAAAGGAAGAAATGCACAGGTGTACCTTTCAGGACAGGATTGAGGAAGCATCGGCTGAGGAAGGACCTACTGGAGATCTTTAAAATTAGGAAAAGTCTTAGAGTAGATACATGAAAAGTGTTTCCTCTTGTGAGAAAGAACAGCTAGAAGCCATCACTATAAGATGGTCACCAAAAAAATCCAACAGGGAATTCAGAAGGAAACATTTTTTACCCAGAGTTGCAACAATGTGGAACTCACGATCACAGAGGTCAGTTGAAGTGAATAGCACAGATGCACTTCAGGGAAGCAAGCTGGACATGTACAAGAGTGAGGGGGAAGAAAGCTTATGATGGTAGTTTTAAATCCAACCAAATGGGAGGAGATTTGAGTGAAGTCTAAACATCTGTATTGACCAGTTGGGCCCAAACGGCCAGTTGCTGCATTGCATCTTCTATGTAATCTTGGACAGGAGAAACCGAAAAGGGTGACTATTCTATGTTACTGCACCTAATGAATATCTCAAGGTTTTGTATTGCTATCCTATGTAGCAAGTTCAAAATTCTGATCACATAGGTTTGAATAAACTACGTAAGCAATTTAAGTACATTCAAAACAAAATTGAATAAAAGTGACGTCAAATGTTCAACTGATGGGTCAGTTAGAATTCCCAATGATTCTTCCATGAAAAATTTAAACTTCCCATGAAATGATTTTAGTATGCAAATGCACACTGTATTTGTTTTCCACAATACAAGCACATGAAAAGATTTCTCTCCCCAAGGGGCCATGCTTCTTATGTGAACAAAGACATGGTTACCTTGTCAAGTTCATTTTTGCTCTTGGCCAATGAGTAGTATGTCTTGCAAGGGTTTGCCAATTGCATACAACAGCAGAAAACAAGTTGTCTTCTCTGACCTTAACCCAGGCAGCAACCAAAGTTCTGAGATTAGCTTGGTAAACAATAAAATTGCAGATGAGAAAGCTCAGATTTTTGATCTGTATTGTTGAACTGCTTAGTTTATCAGGCACAATAGACATATAAGTGACTCACAGAACCAACAAAGATTATTTGTGCAAAACATCTTACCTCCTGTTAACACGGAGGTAAATTGCACAATCCCCCTTCCAATACAGAGCTGTGCTGTTAGAAAAAATTAAAATTATACTCCTTTGAGTCATAGAGATGTACAGCATGGAAACAGACCCTTCGGTCCAACCCATCCATGCTGACCAGATATCCCAACCCAATCTATTCCCACCTGCCAGCACCCGGCCCACATCCCTCCAAACCCTTCCTATTCATATACCCATCCAAATGCCTCTTAAAAGCTGCAATTGTACCAGCCTCCACCACATCCTCTGGCAGCTCATTCCATACTCATACCATCCTCTGCGTGAAAAAGTTGCCCCTTAGGACTCTTTTACATCTTTCCCCTCTCACCCTAAACCTATGCCCTCTAGTTCTGGACTCCCCGACCCCAGGGATTTGCTCAGAACAAATCTCAGTGCAACTTATATTTTTCTCAATATCATCGTCCTGCCTGACAAAATGATTTATCCCTCCACCCACATTTCCAAAAAGCTGAGATTTTGAAAATAAACAATAAATCAATTAATCAATCTTCTGTGGAAGATAGATATTTGACCTTAATTTGTATTACTTTGCATATTATGCATCAATCATGATTTTCAATGTATACACTAGTCACAGTAACACTAAACTTTAGTGGATAGGATCAAAAAGCACTATTCAAACTTAATTAAGTGTACAGTATGTTTTGAAAAACAGTTTGTTTTACCTGAACATACAATTCCTGATTTTTCTGAATGTCAATTTACATTGGCAAAAACATTTTTTAAAAAACAGCCTCTTCAACTCAAACCTGTTGCTAATCATTTGCAGAGGCAAACATTGAGTTTGCATTACAAGTTTAAGAGATTAGGCAAGCCCTTAAAACCTACATAACTGATAGTGACGAAAAGTACTAGATATATCAAGAAACGACACCCTTAATTTTTAGCCACAGCAGTAACATTGGGAGAAAGCTAAATATAAATCATACTTAAATGACCACTTTTCATGCCTGCAAATACTTAGGACATTGTATTTAAAAGAAAATGCGTGAAAAGCATACAACTAAATGCACATATAAAGTGTTTTACAAAACGTTATTTTTGGACTGAATTTTGTACCAGCTACAAAACAGCCTGCAGTGCAATTTGCTCAAATCAATATTTAACTTGAACTTCAGATCAGCTTAAATGATGTCAATTAGACAAAATTTATAAAAACTACAATTTCTCAAAACACAAAACATAAATTCCTCGATCAAGTATCGTATACTATAATTAACAAAAAATGCTTTGTCAGTTGCCTTCTCTCTGCAAGGAGGAATATGAACATTTTAAAAATTCAGTCTTGACGTTGCAATGTTTCAACTTCTTTAACAATTTGAATCAAAGATGCACATTTGCAAAATGGCATCAAGAGAAAGAGCAGATGGAAATGAAGGACAACTGCTTGAGTCAACAATCTGCCCTCACCATCTCTGCTGGTTGCCAACCAAGGTCCTCACTACAGGAGTGCCTACAAGGCTAAGTCAGAGATCACAATTCCTGATGAAGGACTTATGCCCAAAACATCGATTCGCCTGCTCCTCGGATGCTGACCCGCTGTGCTCTTCCAGCGCCACACTCTCAACAGGGATTACATGCCCATCACACTAAAAGCACAACAAGTGCTGACATCAAAGGATTGGTGATAAACAGAAATCTTTAAGTAACAACTACACTGGAGAATTTTCAGTTTCTATTACCTCTCAATAATTCTGCTGAAAAGACTACTTATTACTGCTAAATGTTCTCAGATTTGACATACACAACCGATGCATCATCTACATCATGACTTCATAATTTCCCTCATGGGTTATATGTTTTAACTCCAATATTCATTTTCTAATACATTATGTTGAGGCTGTTCTTAAAGTTCATGAATTACTAACAGAGTGTTGTTTAGTTGAACATGCTGCTGCTTCAGATGAGACATGAAAGTGAGGCCCAATTTCCCTCCTCAGCATTTCAGATAGATAGAGGAGAGTAGCTGTATACACTTGGTTGGCTAAAAATTCCTCCTTCGGCCAACACCATTTGAAATCAACTATTTTGCAATCTACTTTCTTGCTGCATGTGGGTTCTGGCTGTGTATCAAAACAACTGCTGAATTTGCAGATTGTACTTCTAAAGTGACTAACACTGTATAATAACTGGACGCCTTGAAAAACCAGGAGGACATAATTGCAGGATCTTTTGTTCTCAATTATTTCAATGAATAAAAATTTCCCAAAGTTGGATTAGACAAAGAACTTGTACTGGAGTTCTCCCTTTTCCTGGATATTGTCACTGAGCAAATGAGAAGGAAAATGCCACGGGTCAATAAAATTTGCAGTTGACATTGAGCTATGTGGTGACAATGAAAACTTGACAAAGTTTCTGGAGAAAAACACCAGAAAACATGGGTCTGAAGGTCAGCAGACCAAAAGAATCAGCAGGTGGACTGTCAGTTTGAGCCATTGATCAAAGTGACAATGGAAAACGTTACGATTGAATACTTGGAGAATGTGAGCAGTGTCAAGTACCTGGGTTCAGTGGTAGCTAACATGGAAATATGTAAATGGAAATCAACCAGAGTCCTCTGGTTAGAGTAATTTGAAACACAGTGGAATCTTACGCAACAGAAACGTACTGCCGAAACTGAAAGAAAGAACTGAAAGAAATAATTGAGAGTCCTTGTTACATCATGTATAAACTTGGCAACATCAAGTTACATAGAGAACAGATGCTGTGATAAACTTCTGGAGCAAGAAGGGAAAAATCACAAATCAGCACACAAGATCAGTGAAGACTAGGGAGCAAAAAGGAAAGTAGTGCGAAGAGATTACCATAATTTGGTGACTGCAGACAGCAAGAAGAATTGTAGAGAGGGGAAATTGATTGACTTGGGACTGTCAGCGTAGGGAGAAGAGGAAGGTCTAAGACGAAATGAAAAGATGCAGTGATCAAAGACTCAAACATTGCAGGTTGGAAGGCAAATGGATAAGTGACAGGAGGAGATAAAGAAAGAACAACCAGCACAGTGATGATCTCAAATAAAATGCAAGGAACAAAAAGGAGAATTTCATAAAACTTCTCCAATTTCAATTTTCTTTACAATCGCATTCTGCTGAAAAAAAATCAACTTGGTAAAGTTGCAGCAAAAACAATTTTTCCATGAACTGGTAGTTTCTTGCCCCCCCAAATTATATTACAATATATAGTACAATAAGAAATGAAATTACCCATCTTCCAATCACTTCAATAACTTGCACCTTCTTTTGTTTTGCATGATCAGACACAATGGATTTCAAGCATTCCCTCCTTTCCTCGTACATCATGGGTGGGGTTTCCATCTAACATGGAAGTCCTGAACCAAACAACTATCCCTCCAAGCAGATGTGCTTTTTGAGGAAGTAACAAAGAGGATTGATGAGGGCAGAGCAGTAGATGTGATCTATATGGACTTCAGTAAGGCGTTCGACAAGGTTTTCCATGGGAGACTGATTAGCAAGGTTAGGTCTCATGGAATACAGGGAGAACGAGCGATGTGGATACAGAACTGGCTCAAAGGTAGAAGACAGAGGGAGGTGGTGGAGGGTTGTTTTTCAGACTGGAGGCCTGTGACCAGTGGAGTGCCATAAGGATCGGTGCTGGGTCCTCTACTTTTTGTTATTTATATAAATGATTCGGATGCGAGCATAAGAGGTACAGTTAGTAAATTTGTAGATGACACCAAAATTGGAGGTGTAGTGGGCAGCAAAGAGGGTTACCCCAGATTACAACAGGATCTGGACCAGATGGGCCAACGGGCTGAGAAGTGGCAGATGGAGCTTAATTCAGATAAATGCGAAGTGCTGCATTTTGGGAAAACAAATCTTAGCAGGACTTATACACTTAATGGTAAGGTCCTAGGGAGTGTTGCTGAAAAAAAGAGACCTTGGAGTGCAGGTTCATAGCTCCTTGAAAGTGCAGTCGCAGGTAGATAGGATAGTGAAGAAGGCATTTGGTATGCTTTCCTTTATTGGTCAGAGTATTGAGTACAGGAATTGGGAGGTCATGTTGCGGCTGTACAGGACATTGGTTAGGCCACTGTTGGAATATTGTATGCAATTCTGGTCTCCATCCTGATGGAAAGATGTTGTGAAACTTGAAAGGGTTCAGTAAAGATTTACAAGGATGTTACCAGGGTTGGAGGATTTGAGCTATAGGGAGAGGCTGAACAGGCTGGGGCTATTTTAGATTCCCTTCAGGGTGGAAACAGGCTCTTCGGCCCAACCAGTCCACACCGACCCTCCGAAGAGTAACCCACCCAGATACATTTCCCTCTGACTAATGCACCTAACACTATGGGCAATTTAGCATGGCCAATTCACATCTTTGGATTGAGAGAGGAAACCGGAGCACCCGGAGGAAACCTATGCAGACGAGGGGAGAAAAAGGAAGGAGCAATCTGATAGACCCGTTTCACCACAGAATGAAACATTCATGTTCTGGTTTTAACCCGGTGCCTAGGGACGGGTAGTCCAGAATAGATGGCATAGGTTTAGGGTGAGGGGGGAAAGATATGAGAGACTTAAGGGGCAACTTTTTCACACAGAGGGTGGTACTTGTATGGAATGAACTGCCAGAGGGTGGAGGCTGGTACAATTGCATCTTTTAAGAGGCTTTTGGATGGGTATATGAATAGGAAGGGTTTGGCGGGATATGGGCCGGGTGCTGGCAGGTGGGAATAGATTGGGTTGGGATGTCAGGTCGGCATGGACGGGTTGGACCAAAGAGTCTGTTTCTATGCTGTACATCTCTATGACTCTATGAGTCAATGAGTTAGAATGTGAAGACTTAATTAAATGCAGAAATACCGTGAGGCTGAATCAATTATATAAGAACTCAAAGGCACCATTATGCAGCCCTGTAATTTCCTTCCCTACTCTCTATCCTGAATACCACATCGCATTGCTGCTTCCTGCTTCAAACATATCATGCCTGCACATCATTCTTAAACTCTTCAATTTTGTCGACAACCTAATATATCTTACTCCTAATAAATACTTCTCAAATCTTAAAAAATTACCAACATCTGTCACACTTTTCTCCTCAGCACTTTGCATCTCCCTTCACTTCATGCATGCCTCTAGTTCTTTTTCTTTACTAAAAGTAATTTGCATTTAGTCGCAAGATTGAAAAAAAAGCAATTGTGAAAAATAAGTGATTTTACACCTGTCATGGCATTTTAAAGCAACAGAATTGTAAAAGAATGAATACATTGCTTATCGCTAAATGTTCAGTCATGAAATATGAATAGTGATCCAAAAAACAAATTGTTGATTAGATCGAATTGCTGTTAATATTCAAAATTAGACATATTCAAACACTTCCTCTATGAGCAACAGCATGCATGATCACATATATGGCTAAAAAAGGACAAGAACTCCAGTAAACTTGACCAGCTTGCTGGAATTTACATTACTGACGTCTCGTCAAAATGTACATTAGAAATCTCCAGTTTTCTCTTAAAGTAAAATCCTTTGCACTAAAAGCAATCCTACCTTGAGAAGTTCATAATTTTTCAGTACATGCACAACATAAACATCAACTACACAGAGTCCAGTTAGGTTGAGCAAATAAAGCCCCAGTTCTATCTGTAGTTTAAACAAATGTGTCTCCTCCCCTTAACCTCTGCATCAAACAGCAGTACATAGACAAATGTTTGTTGCGGTTTAATAATTTTAGAATAGCATACCGTCTGCTTCATTCTGCATATGGCATTGCTGTATCTGACCTGGAAATGGAGTGACAAAAATAGAGAAAAAATAAATGCACCCGCACTAATTATTCTTGCTTAATGGTTAGCCAAAACTCAAATTTTTTTTTTAAAAATGTTTTTCTGAACTTTCTTTATCCACCAATCTTCTTTCTTGCCACTCCCTTGAAGGAATAAGTCACTGCTGGGATACCGATGCACACGACAAATTATCCTTGGCCATTCTGCCCAAGTGAATAAGTATATAACCACAATGTAATAACAAAGGCTCTTGGAGGTAAATACTCATGAGGTCTGGAAACATTTGTTTAAAAAAAATAAAGACTGGAGCAAAACCCAAAAACTCCAATACTGGGTAAAACATCAGCGGTTGGGTAGATGAACTGCAGTTTACTCAGAATAACTACTCAACATTAGCTGTGTTGTTTTATTACCCTAGATTGAAGCTAATAGTTTGGCAGATTTGCTCCAGAGTTGTGGTTGGTTAGTTAATATCAAAGAGTCCAATTATGGCAGCTGGTGACCAAGGCTTCCTTATAACTTACAAACATAAACTGAATTTGAGATAATGGTTTTTTGGAGAGAAATTTGATGGAAATACATCATATAACTTATAGCACTGCCTGAAAAAGCAAGCGATGAGCCAAATTAAAGTGATCATTTTCTGCAAATGAATTTTTGCTGGTTTGCAGAGGCAAAGACCTGTTGGCTTTGTCACTGGGCATTAATCCAGAGACCCTGGCTAATGCTCTGGTGACATAGGTTGGAATTCCACTAGGGCAGATGGTGAGACTGGAATTCAATAAGAACCTGGCATCTAAAATGGCCTAATAGTGATCATGTAACCCCTCTCAATTGCCATTAAAAGCCCATCTAGTTCAGAAACACCCTTCAAGGAAGGTGAACAGTGACCAGTATCCCATCACCAAGTCACTCTTTATTTACCCATGCTTAGGAAATGATGCTGATTTGACTTCCTCAGAGCCAGCTCTTTGAGCAGAAGCTCTAAAGCTCCTGTTTATATCTCTCAGCCAGGACTCCCTGATTTGACCCAGTCAGTGATCTCATTCTGTGCAATCACCTGGCTGACCTCAACAATCACTACATCCCTCCCCCTCTAAATGCGGGGACATAGGTCTGTTCTTTATCTTGCAGCATCTCCTGGGACGTTTTCATACTAGGTCTGATTCCTCCAGCTCAGCTTTGGATACGGGGGGGGGGGGGGGGGTGTACTGGACTATAGCCCACCTCTTGTGCCCAGAGCGCCTCAGAAGAAATTCACTTTCTTCTTCAGGCAGGGGTAAAGGCATTGAGGCTGCGACATCCATCACGTCCATCTCCGACTCTGAAGTTTCTTCAACGCTAGATGGAGGGGGGAGAACCCATGGGTTCTGACAGCCATTCTGGCTGTTCTGGGGGGTGAGGTATGTTTTGGTCCTGCCCCGATTGAGAGTTTGCAGCTATCATGTAGTCCACGTGCTTGTTCAGGAGCACCTCACTTATTCAAACTTTGTACATCATGGGACTGATCTCGTACCGACCATGCCTCTTACCCATACGAGACCATTTCCATGGCACCACACTTTGTCCCCTGAAGTAAACTGTCTCTCTCTTTTACAGGAGTCTGGTGTCAGGCATTGGCAGTCCTCAAGCTGTTTTACCCTCCCTCCAGGTCCAGGAAGATCAGATGTGCAATGTCTTCTCCCTATTAGCAACTCTGCTGGAGCGATCCCTATAATTGCATGAGGAGTGGTCTGATAATCAAATAGGAACCAGGTCAGTTTGGTATCAAGTAAAGCTGTAGGTTGTTTCTTTAAGCTTCCTTTCAAGTCTGGACTGCTCTTTCCACCAACCACTACAAGGAGCTGTCCTTGTATGCCAAATGCCATTCAACTTTAGGAAATATGCAAATTTTCTGGTGGTAAGTTGTCTGTAATCAGCACTTCCAGGAGCTCACTGATAGAAAAGCTGTAAGCATCTTTTGCAATCACTGTCCCAGTGTTTGACCAATTAACTTTATGCATGTCCAATCACTTTCAGTGGACGTACACAATGACTATCCACATTGAGCTTATGAAAGATCTGATATAGTCGATATGTAACTGAATCCAGTTTTACCTGGCCATTCCCATGCACATGGGGGAGCTGCTAGCAGTAATTTCTGTCCTTGTTGGCACTCTAGATACTGTCCTGCCCCATAAATGTGGCTGCATCTGCAGCCAATCAAAACTTCTCACCAACATCTTCATTTTGGAATCTCTGGTGGAATTGAATCAGTATCTGGCAGTGATCTTTGCTTGGGACAATCACACTCACTCCCCATAATAAAATGCCATCTTCTACAGTGATCTAGTCTCAGTAGATCCAGAAAGGTTTCAATTCTGGTTGTGATGGCCCTTTTGTTTCCCCCCTCCCACCACAACCAGCTATTTTAGTTTTGCTAGGACCAGATCTTTTTGCATCCACGGTTTCATATTGTCTGCAAGGATGGCTGCAAATCTAAAACCAGAATGTATTGTTCCAATGACAACATCACCAGTAGTGTATCTGCCAGTGGGAGGTGGCTGAAGGCATCCACATTTGATATTTGGACTCCACAGCAGTGTTCCAACTTGTACTTGTATGTACTTCAAAGGGGAGCCCACTGCTGAATTTGAGTCAAGCTATCGGCAGCACAGCCAGATCCTCTAAGTAGCCCTAGCAGGGTTTTGAGGTCCATTACTATTACAAATTTATGCCTGTGAAGATGTTGGTGCAACTTTCTCACACCAAACATGACCATCAAACCCTACTTCTTTATCTGGGTGTATTTGTGCTCTGTATCAGCCAAAGGTCCAGGAAGCATATGCTATTGGGCGTTCCTCTCCTTTGGGCCACCAGTGAGCCAACACTACCCTAGTAGCATAAGGGAAGGCGTCGGATGTCAGCAACAGACCTCAACTGGGATCATAACATGCTAACACCTTAAGACTAAGATAGCTGGTTCTTCACTTCCCTAAAGACTACATTCTTGGTTTCATGACCATTTTTAAGACTGGTCCTTTTTCAACAGAGATGCAAGGGTGCTAAGATGGAAGTCAGGTTACTTATGAACTTTCCATAATAATTCACCAATCCAAGGAAAGACCAGTTGGGATCTGGGAGTTGGGGCACTTTTGATTCGTCCGCTCTTTAGCTTCCAACAGGTGTAATCCAGTCTTGTCAACTCTGCAATACAAATAGATCATTTGGGGTGTCTGGAATACACAATTTGCCGTTCTAAGGCGTACAGCCACCTTGGAGTGATGTCCAAGGGCTGTGTCCAAGTTCTCTAAATGCTCTTTATTGGTTTTCCCTGTTATTAGCCTGTCACCCAGATAAATGGCGACCTGGGGTAGACTTTGTAAAGCATTCTCTATTGTCCACTGAGAAATGGCACATGCTGAAATACTCCAAATGGCAGTCCTGTATACTGGTACTTACCCTTATGAGTATTAATTGTAACATACTTCTGGAAATCCTCATCTCACCACAACTGCAGGCATACATGGCTAGTATCCAGCTTTGTGAAGGACTACCTCCTTGCCCCCCTCCAGCTTTGCATGCACGTCCTCTATGCGATGGGTTGACTATTTATCCAGTTGACAGAAGTAGTTTACCATTTGTTTAAACTCCCCACAAAGACAAATTGACCCAAAGGGCTTTACAACTGGTACAACCAGTATTGCCCATTCCTCAAACTGTACTGCCTTGATGATTATTTTGCTTTCCAGCCTCCTGATTTCTGCCTCTACCTTTGCACTCAAAGCAAATGACATTGCATGGGTCTTGCAGAATTGTGGAATTGCTTTCTGCCCAAGACCTTCCTGAAAACCTTCTGAAGTATTTAATTAAACTTAATTCCGGCAGCCATCTTTTAAACTGAAAAATGTTGAGCTAATCAAGGTGAATCTTTCTCAACCAATTTCACCCATCAGGCTTGGGCCGGAGTCTTTTACTACAATCTGTGGTAACTGAAGCAGCTGCTTTTCATTTGAGACCAGAACTGAAGTTGTACCCTTGTTGTGTAAAGGTTTCTCAGTACAGGTTCTCAGTCAAGCTGAGGTCTTATACAAACTTAAGGGTTGGAGTCCAGAGCAAATTTTGTTAAAGACTGGTTCGGCAACCACTGGTACAGCTGCGCTGTTATTAACCTCCATTAGAATCGAGTGGACGATTATTTTGATTCGTTCCGATTTGGATATTGTTAAGCAATTTAACTGTTCCAAGCCAGATGTAGGTGGACTTTGCAGGGTATGCACTCTCCTGGATACTGACCCAGTGGGTCTCTTTTACTGTCTTGAGTCTGAATGCCAGCAATAACTACAATGGCTTGCCAGCCCAGATCCTGAAGAAAATTTTAACAATTTGACAGAGGTTTGGCTTTGTTTTGGGGTTTTGCTGTGGGTTGACCTAGAATCCCTCATGAAGGATATGTCCTGAGTGATGCTATGCAATTGTCTGCTCTCAAGAGCTGACCACCAAGCTCAGTGAGCCTGACGAGAACGCCCATTTCCACTGGCATACCCTGTAACTCTCATGCTCCACTTGCTGCATTTTCCAATGATAAAGCCTATTGTTGTGCTTATTTGAAGTGCAGTTGGGCTTCAGCTAGTAGGCACTTTTGCATGGTTAATCATTAATCCCACACACCAAACAGTCTCTTAGCATCTCATTAAGGGTTAAAACAAAGTCACATGCCTCCGCCAGTCATCCTAACTTTGTCAAAAATCCCATCATGGATTCTGCTGGTTCTCGAACGACCAAGTAAAACTGATAGCGTCTCAGAATTTGAGGTGGCTTGGTGTCTTAATATTACTTAACTAAATTAGTCAATTCTTGAAAGGTTTTAGTATTTAGCCTCAGAAAACGTCAGGCTCCTAATAATTGAAAAGGCTGTGGGTCCACGTGCTGTCAGGAGAATTATTTGTTTCTTTTCATTTGCCCAAAAAAATGCATGCTTTCCACATAGAGAGCTAATCTTCAAAAGCTTCCTAAATAATTGCATAATGCCAGAAATGCTTGTCCCAACTCAAAGATGACTGTGACAAACAAACTTTTTCAGGAGCATATTTTTCCTCGTTGCCACTGAAATAACTCCAGAGGACAGTATCCTGTCACCAAGTCACCCTTTATTTACACATGCATAGTACTGGTCCAGCTTCCACACAGCCAGTTTTCAGTGAACAGAACCTCTGACACTCCTGTTTATTTTTATTTCAAGATAGGCAAACACCCAAGTGGCCAGTGACAAGCAGTGCCCTAACCCTTCTGTTTATTTTTTTTTTATTTTTTTTTCCTAAGGAGGAGAGTCCTTGCACGTGTGTACACTCACTCACACTGATCCAACTCTCAAAACACTCCTGTTTATATCTGCCAACCAGGCATCCCTGATTGGACTAGTTTAACAGCCCCAGTCAGGGAACCAATATTCTAGGTGGTCCACCTGGCTGACCTCATCAAAATTACTACAGAAGGAAGTCAGCTGTCCTTGCCCAGTTTGTTGGATACAAATTCTAGCCTTGCCAGCGATGCCAATATCACATGAATGAATGAAATAAAGAATGCGAGTTTTCAAACTGATGCACATACCTTGGCATCAAATTCTGGTACCAAGACCACTAGATATTCAAACATGAAACAGTATAAACCAATTCTTTTGTCAAAATTCAAGTTTGCTACTATGGTTGTTATCTCCCTCCAGTATACTGCAGAAATTGTTTCCATTATTATTTATTTTCAGGATCTGAGCAGTGCCAGGATGTGTTGCACATTCCAAGATGACTAAGTTTGGTACAGCTAAGTGGCTTGCTAGTAGGTTATTTGCATGCAGCTGGAGCCTTTTAATTTGGCTATACCAATTATGGACAGCTAGTTCCTTCCCTCAAGAACATGTATGATCTACTTAGGATTTTATAAGAATCAGTAACTTTATGGCCTTTGTTTTTTTTTGTAGAGTTGTCCACTAGCTTTCCATTTCCAGAGTTATTTGTAATGCGAATTCAAATTCCTTTATTTCTGTGATGATATTTAAATTCATTTGGTTGATGTGTCAGGGTATCAGACTCTCCCTCCACATGACGTGCCACCATCAAGACGAGCTATTTGTCCAGAAACAGAGAAGGGACAAAAGGAAGTTTTTCTTGTTGGAGGAAAGCACAAAGTTATGTGCTTCAAGGATTATTAGTGCTAGAACTTATACGAATGAATTGAACATTTGATTAAACTCAAAGACAAAGCTAACACTGAGGAAAAATACAACATAATTAAAGAACATAGAACAATACAGCACAGAACAAGCCCTTCGGCCCACGATGTTGTGCCGAACATTTGTCCCAGCTTAAGCACCCATCCGTGTACCTATCCAATTGCCGCTTAAAGGTCACCAATGATTCTGACTCTGCCACTCCCACAGGCAGCGGATTCCATGCCCCCACCACTCTCTGGGTAAAGAACCTACCCCGACATCCCCCCTATACCTTACACCCTTCACCTTAAATTTATGTCCCTTTGTAACACTGTTGTACCTGGGGAAAAAGTTTCTGACTATCTACTCTATCTATTCCCCTGATCATCTTATAAACCTCTATCAAGTCACCCCTCATCCTTCACCGTTCCCATGAGAAAACCTATCCTCGTACAACCTATTCTCCATTCCAGGCAACATCCTGGTAAATCTCCTCTGCACCCTCTCCAAAGCTTCCACATCTTTCCTAAAGTGAGGTGACCAGAACTGCACACAGTACTCCAAATGTGGCCTTACCGAGGTCCTGTACAGCTGCAACATCACCTCATGACTCTTGAATTCAATCCCTCTGCTAAGGAACGCTAATACACCATAGGCCTTCTTACAAGCTCTATCCACCTGAGTGGCAACTTTCAAAGATCTATGAACATAGACCCCAAGATCCCTCTGCTCCTTCACCTTACTAAGAACCCTACCGTTAACCCTGTATTTCGCATTCTTATTTGTCCTTCCAAAATGGACAACCTCACACTTGACAGGGTTGAACTCCATCTGCCACTCCTCAGCCCAGCTCTGCATCATATCTGAAAGACATCAGGAAACTCGCAGAAGCAACCATTCAATGACAAAATAATTTTAACTACGATGTATTTAAGAGTGATGTACTTTGGTAAGAAACATAGAAATACGATCTACACAATAAAAATAAGTAACTGCACAGGACAGAAGAGCAAACAGAGCTCGAACTACAAGTAATAAAACCATTAAAAGCATCACAGACCAGCAAAGCAATTAAAATGCAAAGAGAGCATTGGTGTATTTTCTAGGGTTGTAGAATTCAACAGTAATGAAGTTATATTGAGCCTGCATGAGATCCTGCATCAGGCTTAATTAAGAATACTGTACATGGTCTGGCCTCTGTACTATAAAAAGGGCATAAGTGTTTACAAAAATGCAAAAACTATTTATAAGGATGGTACCAGAACTGAGAGATTACAGCTATTGGTAAAGATTGAAGAAGTTGGTACCTTTTTCTTTTTTCAATAATAAAAGATCTGATAGAGGAGTCTTTTAAATTATAAGTGGTGTGGACAGGAGAGATGTGCACAGAATGGTTCTAACTGTAGAACATCCAAAAGTATGAACCTTAAGTACAGGAATTACAAATAGATCAAAGAGGAAAGCTAGGAAATATTTCCTTTTCAGTGCTGTCAGAATATGCAACTACCAGTCACAGGAAATGTGCTGCTTCAAAAGGAAATCAATAAAGTATTGGCAGAAAAGGGAACAGAAACACACACTGACATGCTGAGATGACGTTGATGGAATGAGAGGAAAGTCATGTTATGATGGAATCCATCAGTTCAAAAGCTTTTTTTAAGGTAGTCTTAATTTAGAAATCGTGATCAGCATGAACGTGTTGGGTCGAAGAGCTTGTTTCCATGCTATATAACTCTATAACCAAAAACAGAGACCAACTCTCCAATTTTCTAAGGAAGCATAAATAGAAGGTGAAACTGGAAACCCAAATTTCTAGAGGACTAAAACTGGTTAAAGCTATATAAGAGGAACGTATGCTCAGGGGTAGAAGTTGCTAAGTTCTGTGATGCAGTACAGATAATCTGAAGAATCCCCAAGCTGAGAACCAGCACATACAATGATATTGCAGGTGTTTGAGTTACTTGAAGATAACATTGGTCCACAAAATCCCTACAGTGAGGAAACAGGCCATTCGGCCCAATAAGTCCACACCAACTCTCCAAAGAGCATCCCACCCAGACTCACCTCCCTACCCTATACCTATAACCCTGCATTTCCCATGGCTAATTCACCTATCCTACACATCCTTGGACAGGGTGGGCAATACGGCATGGCCAATTCACCTAATCTACGCATCCCTGGACACCATGGCAATTTAGCATGGCCACAATCTAAAGGTGTGCAGATTGGGAGGAAACCAGAGCACCTGGAAAAAAACCACGCAGGCATGGGGAGAATGTACAAACTCCAGGCAATAGTCTCCCAAGGGTGGATATGAACCCAGGTCCCCGGTGCTGTGAGGCATTAGTGCTAACCACTGAGCCACCGTGCTGCTCCATTTGTTCTACACCATTCAGAACCTAACAGGTAGAACTGAAGTGATTCTGCAGACATGTCATTTTATTTTCAAGATCGTGACCTTGCAACATGGGTTCAATCTGTGTTGTCGTCAGCTGGGATTCAGGCTAGTTATTAAAGGGAAAGGAGCTGAAATTCTTTGAGAAAGACAGAGCTTTGAAGGACTTTGTGACTGAGTTTGATAACCTGCAGGCAAAGTAAACATCTGAGCCAACTTTTTAAAAAATTCATTCAAGGGACATTGGCGTCACTCGTTGCCCTCGAAAAGGTGGTGGTGAGCTGCCTTCTTCAACTGCTGCAGTCCATGTTCTGTAGATTGACCCTTAGGGGGGAATTCCAGGATTGTGACCCAACAGCAGTGAAGCAGTGGTAAACTAAGACATTTGTTTTGTTTGACTCTTGTATAGTAAATTCTTCAGTTTTAAATCATGGAGTCTTATGACTGAGTAAATAAGTAAGATTTCAGATGTTTTCACCTAAAAGAGGTTCCTGGGGGCTTCTACAGATATAACAACAACAGAAGATAAACACAATAAATTAGTTGACTGAATGGCCTGTTTAGTATTATAATTCTGACCCACCCCAACAATAAATTCTTTGCAAACTACCTTGAATTGTAAGAACATTAGTTAAAAATCACAACACTAGGTCCAACAAATTTAACTGGAAGCACTAGCTTTTGGAGCACTGCTCCTTCAGCAGGTAATTCATGGGGCTGGATCATAAGACACAGAACCTATTGCAAAATATCAGTGTCATGCAATTAAAAGGATATATTGAACAAACCTAGGTTGTTGTTATGTCTTTCCTCTTTTAGACAGGGTTGCAGGTTTTGGTTCATTAACATGTAAATGTCAGAACTTCTTTTAAGGCACATTCTCAAGATAACTTGTATGTTTTATAAAAAAAGGTGACATCTTAGCTCAGACAATGCATTAAAGGTGTGAGGTTAGAGTTTGTCTGTATCCCAATCTTGAGTCAGACTGGTTCTATTCCAAAGTAGGAATTTATAAAATGTTACATGGATTGAATGTCTGCATTGACTGCTTGCAGGTTGTGCGCTTTTTGAGCAAAAATACAATGTACCTGCAAATACAATTCTGCAAATGCAAATTCATCCCATAGACTTATATGTGTGTGTATGCACATGTGGGGCAAGGGGGAGAAGACTGTGCACGAGAGTGCGTGTGTTTGCATGTGCTTGGTAGAGTGTGTGCTTGAGGGTGGCGTAGTATAAACCTGAGAGAGGGTGAGAGTGGAAGGGTGTATGCCTGTGTGTTTGAGAGACAGCGTGTGTGTGAGGGTCCGTGTGAGTGTGTGAATATATAGACTTTGTGTGTGTGCTTGTTATGCCCGTGTGAGAGGGAGAGAGTGTATACTGTAGTGGGATCACCTGAAGCGAGACATGAACCCAAAGTCCTGGCTGAGGCTATCCTGGTGTTGTGTGATTTTTAACTTTGTCCATCCCAGTCCAACACCGGCACCTTCACATTATATAATAACATTACTCATGGTTAATAGAATTCTTTATGGTCTTTGTGAATTGCTGCTTCAGGAGAATTATAGGAGAAAAAAATTAAGCAGTTAAAGTTTCAATATTATATGTTGAGAACGAAGCCATTTTTTTCACAAGAAAGTTAATGACAGTTAATAATACATCTTGTGATGAGAGAAGTGTGTAATATTTAAGCACATGATTGGGAGTAGTGTACAGGAATTGGAATAGGTACAAATGGGTCTTTTTCAGGCATATGGCAGGCAGTAACTATTGGGGACAGTGGGGATCACTACTAGGACCCCAGCATTCACAATATTGGTCAATGAGTAAGATAAGGGAAATGTAATACCTCCAATCTTCAAATGACAGAAAGCTGGGTGGGAGGATGAGCTGTGAGGAGGATGCAGAGATGTTTCAGTGTGATTTGGACAAGCTGACTAATTGGGCAAATGCATAGCAGGAGTAATATAATATGCATAAATGTGATGTTATTCCATTTGATAGCAGAGACAGGAAAGCGCACACTTATCTGAATGACTAGAAATTGAGGGAGGGAAATCTACATCGAGACCTGGGTGTCAGTGTACACCAGTCGCTGAAGGCAAGCTCGCAGGCAGTTAAGAAAGAATTGATACACTGGCCTTTGTAGCAATAGGATTAGACTACTGGAACAGGTATGTCTCCTGCAATTATACAAAGCCTTGACAAAACCACACATGGAGTACTGTGCACAGTTTTAGTCTCCTTATCTGAAGAAAGATGTTCTCGCTATTGAGAGAAGGCAGTGAAAGCTTACAGACTAATTCCTGGCATGGCGGGATGGACATGAGGAAGGGTGAAATTGGTTACGATTACATTCACTGGAGTTCAGAAGAATGGGGGTGGGGGGGGGGGGAGGAGAAGGATTTCATTTGAAACCTGTACATTTCTAAAAGGAGTAAATATGGTAGATTCAGGAAGGAGTTTCCCAACAGTAGGAGTCCAGAACCAGGGATCACGATTTAGGACTGAGATAAGGAGAAATTTCTTCAACCAGAAAGTGGACAGCCTATGGAATTCACTACCACAGAAAGCAGTCAGGGCCAAAACAGTGTCCGATTTCAAGAAGGAATTGGATATAGCACTTGAAGCCAAAGGGATCAAAGGATAGGGGTGGGGGAAAGTGGGATCAGGCTACTGAGTTGGATGATCAGCCATGACCATAACGAATGTTGGAGCAGGCGCAAAGGGTCGAATGGCCTATTCCTACTTTCCACGTTTCTATGTTTATGCTTCCAAGCAATTCTTTGTAATCCTAAAATTCCAATGCCAAATCAGAAAATTTGCATTTTCCTGAAGAATCGCCCTGCAGATGAAATTGCAAGCTAAGCAAAAATAACTGAAGTTTTTCATATGTCCCAAGGACACAAACCATTTAAATTACACTCCTTATGAACTATATATGTAAAACTATAATATAGTTTCCAGACACTTTACATTTCATTGTCCAGTGAGTAATACGTAACAGAGGGTAATAATGCTCAGTGTGAATGCAAATACCAAGTTGGTCCAATAGTAATACATGTACAGTATTAATTTCTGGATGTAGGTTTGCTCGCTGAGGTGCAAGGTTCATTTTCAGACGTTTCGTCACCCTACTAGGTAACATCTTCAGTGAACATCTGAACGAAGCACTGCTGATGATTCCTGCCTTCTATGGGGTTCCTTGGGTTGGTGATGTAATTTCCTGATGTGATGCCATTTCCTGATGTGATGCCATTTCCTGATGTGATGCCATTTCCTGATGTGATGCCATTTCCTGATGTGATGCCATTTCCTGATGTGATGCCATTTCCTGATGTGATGCCATTTCCTGATGTGATGCCATTTCCTGATGTGATGCCATTTCCGGTTCCTTTTCTCAGTGTTGGGAGTGTATAAATCAGGTCCAGGTCAATGTGTTCGTTGATAAGGTTAGAATGCCCTACTTCTAGGAATCCTCGTGGTGTCTCTGTTTGGCTTGTCCGAGGATGGATGTGTTGTCCCAGTTGAAGTGGTGTCCTTCCTCATCTGTACATAAGAATACTCATGAGACAGGGTCATGTCGTTTTGTGGCTAGTTGATGTTCATGTATCCTGGTGGCTAGTTTTCTGCCTGTTTGTCCAATGTAGTGTTTATTACTGTCCTTGTACGGTATTTTGTAAATGACTCAGTAGAAGACTCATGCCAATCCCATCCACTCCACCTAAGAATTCCTGAAAGCCAAAGACACTAAGATAGAAGAGGATGAAATAATGGTCTCCTTTGATTTAACAGCTCTGTTCACATCAATCAACATCACCTGGCCAAGGAAACACTGACTACACTATTAGAAGGCCCAAAGATACATACACCAAACACTATCAACTTCATCAGCAAGGACAGTATCGTCAAGCTAGTGGACCTATGCCTTACCACCCACTTCTTCAACAACAAAACCGACCGACAAACCAACGGAACACCCATGGGATCTCCGATATCAGGGTTCTTAGCAGAGACAGTAATGCAGAGACTCAAACAAATAGCTCATCCAACCCAAACTTTGGGTCCGCTACGTGGATGACATCTTTGTCATCACTAAACGAAACAAATTAGAGGAAACCTTCAAGACCATCAATAATGCCCTTGCTGGCGTAAAATTCACTAAAAAGAGGAAAACAACAAAATGCCATTCCTGGATATCACAGTAGAGCGAACAGCCAATGGGGAATTTCAAACCAGCGCCTACAGGAAAACAACACAAATATTGAACAACGTCCACAAATGAAGCTGCATCAGAACATTATTCCAACGAGCCACCACACTCTGCAGCACAGAGGAACTACAAAGAGCAGAGGAAAATCACCTATACCGTGTACCCAATGAACACAGTCTGCAGATTTCTCAGTAACAAACCCAAACAAGCAGACAAAACACATCCAGAAATCCTAACCACTCTCCCCTACATCAAGGCATCTCGGAAATGACTGCCAGACTACTGAGACCCTTTAGCATCATGGTAGCCCACAAACCCACCAACACACGAAAACAGCAGCTAATGAACTTGAAGGACCCTAAACAAACAACAAGCAAAACTAATGTCATTTACAAAATACTGTGCAAGGACCAACAAACACTACATTGGACAAACTGACAGAAAACTAGCCACCAGGACACATGAACATCAACTAGCCACAAAACAACATGACCCTCTCTCTCACTAGTATCCTTACATACAATGAGGAAGGGCACCCCTTCGACTGGGACAACACATCCATCCTAGGACAAGCCAGAGACACGCACGAGAATTCCTAGAAGCATGGCATTCCAATCAGAACTCTATCAACAAACACATGGACTTGGAACCAATTTACCGCCCCACCGAGAAAAAGAACAGGAAATGACATCACCGTAGGAAAGTAGTTACCCCAGGAAATGACATCGCCACAGGAAATGACACAGACCCAAGGAAACCCAAACATATAAATAGAAAGCAGGAATCAGCAGTGTTTCATCCAGAGGCTCACTGAAAATGTTACCTAGTAGGGTGACGAAACGTCTGAAAATGAACCTGCCAGCTCAGCGCGCAAATCTACATCCAGAATGTCAACCTGAGCTACAAATCTTCTCAAAACTCGCTAGTATTCATTTCTTCATACCAGGCAGTGGGCAAAACCGATGAGTTCAAATTAAAGTAGTGAGAAGTAAATATCAGGGAGGAGTCCAGAGCGTGGTGCTGGAAAAGTACGGACGGTCAGGTAGCATCTGAGGAGCGGAGAATCAGCCACAAGCCCTTCATCAGGAATGAGGCTTGCGGGTCAGGGCTGAGAGAGAAATGAGAAGGGGTGGGGTTGCAGGTAGGTAGCTGAGATTGTGATAGGTAGGCGAAGGTGAGGGACACAGTGATAGATCAGAGGGAGCAGTGATGGATGGGTCTAGAGGATGGTGCTGACTTGGAGGCTTAAGACTGGGATAATATGGGGGGAAGAGGGGAAATCAAGTTGTTGAAATCCACATTTATCCCATGTGGTTGCAGGGTCCCTCGACGGATTATGAGGCGTTCCTCCTCCAGGCATTGGGTGCCAATGGTTTGGCGGTAGAGGCGGCCCAGGACCTGCATGACCTTGACAGAGTGGGAGGGGGAGTTGAAGTGTCCAGCCATAGGGTGGTGGGGCTGGTGGGTGCGGGTGTCCCAGAAATGTTCTCTGGGACAATCCGCAAGAAGGCGTCCTGTCTCCCCGATGTAGAGGAGACCACATCAGGTGCAATGGATGCAGTAGATGACATTGGTAGAGGTGCAGGTGAATTTCTGACAGATGTGGAAGGATCCCTTGGAATCTTGGATGGAGGTGATGGGAGTGGTGTGGGCGCAGGTTTTGCACTTCCTGTGGTGGCAGGGAAAGGTGCCAGGACTTGGGTGTGGGCTGGTGGGGGGTGTGGACTTCACAAGAGAGAAGTGGAGGGAATGGTCTTTATGGAATGCTGACAGGGGTGGGGAGGGAAATACATCTCTGCTGGTGGGGGTCCGTTTGGAGATGGTGGAAGTGGCGGAGGATGATGCATTGTTTGCAGAGCTTAGTGGAATGGAAGGGGAGGACGGGGACGGGGGGGGGCCTGTCCTTGTTGCATTGGGAAGGGTGGGGTTCAAGTCCGGTGATCAAGTAGATGCGATGGAGGGCCTTGTCAACCACGTGGGAAGGGTCATTTGTGGAAGGAGGCGGCCACCTGGGACTGAGGTGGAATTGGTCATCCTGGGAACAGATGCAGCAGAGACGGAGGAATTGGGAATAAAGGATGGCATTTTTAGAGGAGGTGGGGTGGGTTGAGGTGTAGTCTAGGTAGCTGTGGGAGTTGGTTGGATTGTAGCATATATCTGTGGTTAGTCGGCCACCAGAGACTGTGATGGAGAGGTCCAGGAAGGGGAGGGAGGTTGCCGACTTGATTCAGGTGAACTCGAGGTCGGGGTGGAAGGTGTTGGTAAAGTTGATTAACTGTTCAACCTCCTCATGGAAGGGTACTGGTTGGGATGGCATGAGAGGAAGAAACGGAGGATTTAGAGATCTTCGTTGTGGCGGATCGGATGTGTACAGGGACTGGATGTCCATGGTGAAGATGAGGCGTTGGGGGCAGGGGAAATGAAAATCTTGGAATAGGTGAAGGGCATGGGTGGTGTAAACATCACAATGATAAGCAAAAATCCATTAGCTTATCTTAATTTTCTCCATAAAACTATTTAACTTACAAAAACCTTGAATACAAGGAACAAAACTGAACTGACCTGTTCTGTTCTTCTAGCTTAGCTAGGAGCTCCAAGTCATCAGGACTGAGCGTGGTTGGTGATCCTGGTGAAAGTGCTGGTGTAGACAGTGTTGTTGAAGAAGATGTAGTGTGCAGTGAAGCGGATGGGCTTGCCACCTGGCTAGCCATTTGACTGACAGTGTGAGACACTGTGCTCTTCACCCATGAGAGAGTAGAACTCAATTTCTCTGCAACCTTGTCTGTCGCCACCTGATGAGAAAAGCTTATGATTAGATTATACAGCATGCCATCAGCTAAGCGGACAAAATAGCTCAGCTGGGTTGAGCATTTGACTCAAGATCTGAAGGTCCCTTGTAAAATCCCAGGTTTCAACACAATATGCACATCAACTCCCGTCGAGTGTGGAGGGCTTGCGGTGCAGTGGTAAAGCCCCTACCTCTGGGCCAGAAGACCTGGGTTTCAGTCCCACCTGTCATAACATAATTGCCCAAGTTGATTCAAAATATCTGCTATCAGCTTAATTAGTAATAAATTAGAATTCCTCCTGTGTGGAAACAGACCCTTCAGCCCAATAAGTCCACACCGACCCTCCAAACAGTAGCCAACCCAGACCCACTCCCCCACCCTATATTTACCCCTGACTTATAACCTACACTATGGGTAATTTAGCATGGCCAATTCACCTAACCTGCATATCTTCTGAAGTAATTGAATTTGCAAACCAGTTATGTTAAGAAATAGACTTGCTTGATAAATGCTGCTTCCTGGCTTTGAATTGTACTAAATATCGCAGTGATTCTTCTCCTGACATGAAAAAATTTACATTTATACATGGCAACCATTTCCATCCTAAATTCCCATGTCCGCATTTACAATAGAATCTGCCTCTGTAAAAGCTGCCAAAAATTAACAGGAATTTACTGCAATCTAACATATGACAATGTACATGGTCAATTAGACATTGGTCCAACTGACTTACCATTCCATCTCATGGTGTATATTTATGCACACCATCACGTTCTAGTGCATCAATTTAGTTACGGTGCAGTAAGTTTAAGGAGTCAGGAACCTAAAGCATGGCTCAGCTAACCAAAGCAAATGCTCCAGTCGAAACAGATTTGCTGCAGGAAGCTCCCAACTCCTCAAAACATCGCCGAAGACACTAAACATCTCTATCAATTCAAAGGATTCTTGTCCAAGCAAAATGGAAAAGGCTCATCCAAGAAGGCACAAAAAACAGAGAGACTGTCAGGAAAATGCAGAGACAAAGTTTAAACTTTTTGGGATGAGCTCACAAACCCCCAAAAAATCAGATAAGAGTCAAAAACACGCAAATTTAACATAAATTTAAGTGAAGGAAACTTCAAAGAGACAAGAAATATATAGCCTTTATTGACCTGTCTGCAGCCTTTAACTGATTGACTATTCCATTCTTTTCCAATGCCTCTCTACCAACGTCCAGCTGGGTAGGGCTTCACATTTGGTACTTGTCTGCCCAGTTGTAACCAGGGCAATGGCTTCTCTTCCCACTTCTACACCATTAAAAAAAACACTTAACACCAGGTTATAGTCCAAGAGGTTTATTTGGAAGTACCTGCTTTCAGACTGCTGCTCCTTTTTCAGGTAGCTCGTGGGGCAGGATCATCCTGACACAGGATTTATCGCGCAACATTCGTGTCACGCAATTGATATGGTATATTGAACAAATCTAGATTGCGGTTTGTTCAATATACTGTATCATTTGCATGACACAATGATCTTGTGCTATAAATTCTGTGACTTATAATCCTGCCCCACTAGCTACCTGATGGAGGAGCAGCGGTCTGAAAGCCAGTATTTCCAAATACTGTAAACCTGGTGTTGTGTGATTTTTAACTTTGTACACCCTCATCCAACACTGGCATCTCCACAATACTTCTACACCATCACCCTTTGCACACACTATGAGTCTACATCTTTAAACCCCTTGGTTTTAAAAACATTACAATGCCAGTTGCAACTTCATGCAGATTTTCGATTCTTATTTCCTAATTATCACCCTCAAGAATGCTTCAGATACAAACTTGGCACAACAGAATTCCTCTAAAATATTAAATAGCTGGCATTACAACGGAAAACCAATAAAAACAAACTGGTTGAAGCAGCAATTGCGATTTCCCCGCATTCATTTAAAGCACAGATTAAAAATAAGCCCTTTAGATTAAACAAGAGTATTTCACATACTGTGTAATATTAAATGTCATGAATTTCAACAATGCACCCAGTTCCTCTGAATCAAAACAATGTATGTGAGTATGAATGCTAACTAAACAGCCAACTATGTAGTCAGGAAACAGGTGTTGACAGGTTTGTCAGATTGTTGTGAGGAAGCAGCGCTCCAAAAGCTAGTACTTGCAAATAAACCTATTGGACTATAACCTGATGTTGTGAGATTTTTAACTTTGTACACCCAGTCCAACACTGGCATCTCCAAATCTTGAGACAGGATGGCTGTGTCGAGTAATGCTCTTGTTAAAGGAGGATATATATAGTTACATTCTTAGTGAATAGCTAGCATTGGTTCCAGACCATATAAAGCACAGAAGCGATTATTTAAGCAAGTGCAGTGAAACTCAGGTGCATCATAGCTCCAGGAAAAAGTATGACAGTTCCAGTTTAAAAATCAAATCCTGAAGTAACTTAAACTTACCAAGGTGTTACATGCAGGGATACTAATAGGGTATTATATGAATGGTGTTTTGGGAACAATACCAGGTGTGTTTTGCGACTATACAAATGCTGGTTTTGTTTCTTTACAAATTACAAGGGAGAGTTTTGGGAAGAATAGAATTATATTTTTACTGAGTGTTCAAAATCTTTGAATTTGTATTATAATTAGATTGATTGGATTATTTTTAAATTATCCACATCGCTTTTCTAATAAAATTTTAGTCTTACTAAAGTTTAAGAAAAATCAACAGCAATGCATGCTTATGTTTTAGTGAGGGACCACTTTGTTAATATTAAAAATTGCAATCCATCAAACCAGGTTCTTGATAGGGATCAGTCTTATCTGAGAAGATCATCAGCTGGGACAACATTCTTACAACTTAATATCTAATCCTAGCTATGATATTTGCTAAGATTGTGAACGTCTTCAGGTTCTGTAACCCTCAACTTTAAATCTGCCATTACCATCCCCTCCCCTTAAACCAAAACAACTCTCAAGGACTCCAATGTTTGCAAACTGTTGCTCACCTCCCTTTCCTCTCCTGAAGTGTTAAATGAGTCATCAACTCTTAAATGGTCTTTTTAAATCTTTTTTATTTCAGAATCTGGGCAAATCTGACATGGCCAGCATTTACAATGTATTCTGATTGTACTTGAGAAGATGTGGTGAGCCAGGTTCTCATAACAGCTACAGTCCATCTCCTGCAAGTCTTTCCACAGTGCAGTTAAATATGGAATTCCAGGATTATGACGCAGCAACAATGAAGGAAAATTTGAAATAGTTCCAGCCAGGATGGCATTTACTTAGAAGGGAACTTTCAGGAGGTGGTGCTCCCACATACCTGCTGCATTAAGCCAGGTTGTTAGAAATCACTGGTTTGTCAAGTGCCGTGGTAAATGTATGGAATGAGCTGCCAGAGGTGGTGGTGGAGGCTGGTACAATTGCAACGTTTAAGAGGCATTTGGATGGGTTTATGAATAGGAAGGGTTTCAGGGGTATGGGCAGGGTGCTGGCAGGTGGGACTAGATTGGGTTGGGATATCTGGTCGGCACGGATGGGTTGGACTGAAGGATCTGTTTACATGTTGTACATCTCTATGACTCTAAGCTTTAGTGAGTGGCACCAGTATATCTTGCATGTAAAATCGTATAAATTAGGAATAAAAGTAGACTATTTGCCAATTCAAGCTTACTCCACTATTCACTAATATTATGGCTGATCTACTTGTTTTGAATTGCACATTCCCATCTACCAAATCCCAGTAACCTTTGATTCCCTTGACTAACAAAAATCTCCTTACCCTCCGTCTTAAAATTATTCAATGATCCTGTCTCTACCATGTCCTGAAGCATGGTTCCAAAGTCGCACAGGCCTCAAAGAAAATTATTTTCATCTCTGCCCTAAAAGGGAAACCCCAATTTTAAAATACACCACTCTAATCTGGACTGATCAAGAGGAAATATTCTGTCCACCTCCAACTTGTCAAAATCATTCAGGATTTTATATACTTCAATCAAATCAATCTTCTTCAAAACTCCAGGGGAATCAACCTCAATCTGTCCAACCTTTACTCTTAAGGTAACCTACTTATTCCAGGTATCAATATAGTAAACTCAGCAGGTATGACTCTTCATTGGAATGAAGAATTCATACCACACTAGAAACATTAGCTCTGTTTCCCGCAGATGCTGCAGATCCTGCTCCTCGGATGCTGCCTGGCTTGTTGTGCTTTTCCAGCGCCACGCTTTTAGTGGTGTTCAAAAAACCGCAAAAACAGTATTTGCTGGATATAATTGCGAGAGATTGTAGCACTGAGTGATAACTCCAGGAGCAGAATTGGCTTGATGACATTAGTTGTTGGTAAACACCTGAGGTTATGCTGTCAGTGAGTGCTTGAGTGCAGTTTCTGCACTTCATTGATTGTATTGCAGACTATATAGATGGTAAAGTTTATTTTTCTATTCAAAACCAAGAAAATGTGGCTTGTCTTAGTAAGTTTTCTGGATCATATACTTTACGGAATTTTTATTAAGAAAGTTATTCACAGGCACTATGGCTCAGTAGTTAGCACTGCTGTCTCGCAGCACCAGGATCCCAGGTTCGATTCCAGTCTTGGGCGACTGTCTGTGTGGAGTTTGCACATTCTCCCAGTGTCTGTGTGGGTTGCCCCCAGGTGCTCCGGTTTCCCCCTACAGTTGCAAAGATGCGCAGGTCAGGTGAACTGGCCATGCTAAATCACCCACAGTGTTAGGTGCATTAGAGGGGAAATAGGTTACTCTTCGGGTAGAGGGTTGAACACTTAGAGGGTGGGTTACTCTTCGGAGGGTTGAACCGAATGGCCTGTTTCCACACTGTAGGGAATCTAATCTAATCTGTTGTGTTGGTTTCAGATTTCCAGCAACTGCGGTATTTTGCCTTTAATCTCGTGACGTCTTCTATACCATCTCCAATGTACTTACATCCTTATTAAAGTAAGGAGACCAAAACTGTACACCGCATCACCATATGGTCTCACCATGCCCTCCATTACTGAAGCATAAGATCCTTACATCTATGTTCAATTTTCTCAGAATAAAGGATAGCATTCCACTAATCTTCCTAATTATTTGCTGCCCTCGAATGCCAATTTTTTGTGATTGACACACTAGAACACTTAGAATTCTCTGCATCTTGGAATTCTGTAGTTTTCCACTTAAAAAATGCTCTGCTTTTTGACTCTTCCTGCAAAAAAGAACTTCTCATTTCCTACTCTAGACTCCATCAACCAGACACAATTGCCCGACACAATTAACTATACCCATATATAGTAGATGCTTCTGCCACTGTCCACAATGATGGAGAGAGTAAATGTTTAAGGTGGTGGATGGGGTGGTGATTGAGTGGATAGCTTTATCCTTGACAGTGCTGTCCTTTTTTAGTACTGTTTGAGGCAAGTGGAAAGTGATTTGTTTCTGATTTGTGTCTTGTAGAGAAAGACAAGCAATGGGGTGACAAGACTGGTTTCCCAACCTCTGACTTGCTCTTGCACTTGCGTGCCTGGTTAATGATAACCTCCCAGCAAAGCCACTGAATGTCAAAGGGAGATGATTAGATTCTCTCTTATTAGAGATGTCACTGCCTGGAATTTGTGTGGCATGAATGCAAACGCCCACTATCAGCCCAAGCCCAAATGCTGTCCAAGTATTTCTTCAAGTGGCGTTGGACTGCTTCAGAATCAGGTGTTGCAAATATACCAAACATTGGGATCATGTGCAAACATCTCTACTTCTTAACTTAGGATTCAGGGAAGTTAATAAATTAAGCTGTAGAGGATAGCTTGGACTTGGACTGAGATAATGAGGACAAGCCTTCAGCAGCCATTAATGACTTTTTGCAAGGTTATGACTCCAACTAGCGGAGAGTTTGTCCAATTCCCACTGACAATTTTATCTGGGATCGTTGACACCAAACAGCCAAATCCTACCTTGATGTTCTTCATTTCAGCTCTTCTTTTATTTTTGGATCAAAGTTGTGATGAGGTGAGAAGCTGACAGGAACCAAATCTTTTTAATTTCTATTTGACTGCACTGTCAAACACATTCCATCACTGTGGTGATGATCGAAGGAAGTCATATTGCATTCGTCCTGTTTTTGTGGACAGGACATACTTAGACAATTTTTTACATTGTCAACATTCGCCACTGTTGTAAGTTACACTGGAATATCTTAGCTCGGGATACAGTTAGAATGCACTCTAGAACACAACTCTTCAGTATAATTGCTGAATACTACCAAAGCCTTGAGCCGTTGCAGTATCCAGCATACTTGGCCATTTCTTGATATTATGTGGAGTAAATCAAAGCAGATAATATGCTAGGGACCTCTGGAAGAAGGCAGAGGTGAGTCACGTACTCGGCAATTCTGGCTGAAGACAACAATTGCTTCAGCCTTTCTGTTGCACCGATTTCTTGGTATCTTATTACTCAAGATGGGGATATTTGAAACGTCAGTTGCTATAGTTAGTTGTTTAATTATCCACCACTATTTACTACTGCACGCCTCAGGGCTACAGAGCATTGAACTTGCAGGAATCAGTCAGTCAGTCAGTCAGGTTTTTGCTCCTGCAACAGTGACAAAAGTTAAAATGACAACTTTGATGATTATGTTAATGGTAACTTCTATTCCTCCTCCCTTTTGATCTGATGGTTGCTTTTAGCACAGTTGACCACACCATCCTTCTCCATTGTTTTCCTGTGGGGGGGGGGGGGAGAGAGACAGCACTTGCAATCGCTTCTCTTCCCACTCCCCACCATGTTATTTCTGGTGACTGCAAAGGATTTATCCCTATACCATACCTATTTCTGCTCCATGGGAACACCATCTGAAAACAGCATCAGGTTCCACAAGTAGGCTGACGGCACAAAGCTCGACCTCACCACAAAATTGTCAGACTACTTGTTCAACATGCAGTAATTTGATCCAACTAAATATGGAGAAAGACAAAGAATATTGTGTTCAGTGTCTGTCCCAAATACATTCAGCTAATAACTTCATCCCTCTTCCCAACCACTGAGACTGAAACAGCCTGCAGCCTCTGATATCACATTCAACCCCACAATTAACTCTCAGCCACATGACCACAGTAAGAGAACACTCATCTCTTAACACCACTCACTGCTCAACCTCTGCAGAAAACCTCACTATTCATGCTTCTGTTAGATCTCATCTAAAGCTATTCCAACATGGTTTTGAATAATCTCTCGGGTTTTTGCTTTTGAAATCATCCAAAACTCATGTCTTAACTGGCATCATTTACCTGTTTCCCCATGCTCGATGACTAACTATGATTCTCAATCCAGTAATGCTGGTTTTAGAACGCCTGTTTCCAAAAACTCGTTTGATCTTGCCCTACTTTATCATCATAATCTCATCCAGTATCACAACTCTCCAACATATCTGCATTCCTTTCATTCTTGAGCACTCCATCATTCATTGGTGTGTTTTTAGATGTTAAGGCTATAAGTTCTGAATTCTCTCCCTATATCTCTCAGCCGTGTGATGTCTTTATCCTTTAAGACACTTCTGAAAGCCTACCTCTTTGAACAAGCTTTTGGCTTTCGGACTTAATATCTCATTAGGCAAAGTCAAATTTTCTCTCCCATATCTCTCCAAACCCTTCCTATTCATATATCCATCCAGATGCCTTTTAAATGTTGCAATTGTACAAGCCTCCACCACTTCCTCTGGCAGCTCATTCCACACACATACCTCCCTCTGTGTGAAAAAGTTGTCCCTTAGGTCTCTTTTATATCTTTTCACTCTCACGCTAAACCTATGCCCTCTAGTTCTGGACTCCCCAACCCCAGGGAAAAGACCCTGTCCATTTATCCTACCCATGCCCCTCATGATTTTATAAATCTCTACAAGGTCACCATCAACCTCTGACGCTCCATGGAAAACAGCCCTGGCCTATTCAACCTCTCCCTATAGCTCAAATCTTCCAACCCTGGCAACATCCTTGTAAGTCTTTTCTGAACCCTTTCAAGTTTCCCAACATCTTTCCAATAGGAAGATGACCAGATCTGCATGCAATATTCCAAAAGTGGCCTAACCAATATCCTGTACAGCCGCAACATGACCTCCCAACTCCTGTACTCAATACTCTGGTACTTAAAAAAAAAAATGAAGTTCCAAGTCAGTGTTTATAAAAGTATTTAAAAAGGTTTAAAAATATTGCTTCAACCATCTCCGGAAAGAATAGCCGAATGTGAAATGTGTTGAGAAGGCAAATGAGCAACAAGAAAGACAATGAGTTTCTCCATACTTGTGAATAGCAATTGTATATGAATGTGTTATCAATGTGTCTATTGGCCCTCATTCTTAATGAATACAAACAATGAAATCATCACCGCTTACTATTTGACTGACCATTATAACTCTATTGGAACACCAGCACACAACTGAAAACTGTGAAGAGTCCTAAAATGGATTAAATTTCCCTTTGAGCAGAAAAAGATCATAAATTTCCAGTACATTGCACAGATCTTGTCTACAGGCATATTTGCAATGACCTCAATGACAGCTATTCAGGCATTTTGTGGGCTTCACAGCAGAGACTTCCCCTAATCTGGGAGTCTTTTCCATTACAGTCCCTACTTTATATTGTTGCTGCGTTTTCAGGAGTAATCCAAGATGCCTTGGTTAGATTCACAGTCATCAATACTTCTAATTGGTAAGAGTCTAAGTTTCTGATACCATGTCAAGAAGGATGCCCTCACACTGTGTGGAACAGAAGATAAGCTCAATCTTCATAAAAAGGCTTATTACATATTATTTAAAAGCTGTATACATGACCTCTGAGATAACATGATTGTCTCTTGTGAGTCATCTAATACAAGTTAAAATACACATTACTGTTCGCTACTTGTGTACAGCTGGTTAGCTCCTCCCAGGATCAGTTCTTTCAGCCTTGATAGGCAGAGCTTAAACTTGTGATGTCAGTTAGCCCCTTCAGATACTAATGGTCTTATTGAATAGCACACTCCATGTGGCTTTTGAGCACTGCGTGCAACTGGAATGAATATCCAACATTAATTAGATATGAATGATGTAGAAAACAAAAAAGCATTCAAAATTAATTTGATATTAAGGGAAACAGATCAAATAAAGATATGATCTTGTTTTAAAAGCTCGCACCTGGATTTTCTTCTGAATGAACTAAACTTCAAAACTATTTTTCTAGGTCTGACAGATTGTTTAGCAATTACTTGTTACACGATCAAACTCATTTTCTCCAAAATGCACTAGATATATTGCATTCATCTCTCTAGTGGAAAATCAATGAATAAATAACCCAATTCGTACTAGTTCTGATTTCAGTGCTAAGTCCTTCATGGAAGCTAACAACTTCACATGTCCTGAGAAGTAGCGTGTTTCTAACAGCAACTTCTGGATTTCTGCATGTAACTGCACATTTATGGAAGACAGTGGTTGAGATTGGATTTATCCTGTAATAACAGTTCAGGTCTTGTCCTTAATTGCCCTGCAAATTCACAAAAGTCAAATTTAAAAAAAAATATTCATTCACGGGGCGGGAGGGGAGTGGCATTTATTGTCCATCCCAAATTGCCCAGAGAGGCACTTAAGAGTCATCAACATTGCTGTCTGGAGTCATACATAAGCCAGACCAAGTAAGAATGGCAGCAAAGGACATAACAGAACTAGATGGATTTTACTGACAATTGACACTGAACTCATCATGAGAGTCTTAATTCCAGATTTTTATTGAATTCAAATTCCACCATCTGCCTTGGTGGGATTCGAACCCAGGGCCCAGAACATTTACCTAGGTCTCCGGATCAACAATCCAGGAAAAATACCACGAGACCATCACCTCCCTGTTTACTCATTGCAACAAATTCAAAGGGAAACAAATAGATACTACTTTTTCAAATTACTTCTCAAGAACTCAAAGCTTCAATGTCCATTTCCAAACAATTCACCACACAGTGACATCCGTTGATGCAGCAGTCTCCCTATATCAGTCGCTGTCAGATGGAAAAATCAAGGAGTAGTCTAATGTGTGGTGCAATGAACGCAGCCAGTGTTATAGAGAGATGTCTTCTGAATTTCAACTATTTTAAAATGTTGTTTCAGTATACAATGAATTGAGAGTCCGAAAATAGGAAGAAACTTTCCATTACCATCAGGATCATTATCCGCAGGAAACAGATTTTAGCCAACTGGCAAAAGAACCAAATTGTTCATGAGAAATGTATTTTTATAATAAATATTTAAGATCTGGAATGTATTTTCTGAAAGGGTGCTGTAAGCTAATCCAACAATTATTTGTTCAAATGAACTGGAAACAGACTTAAAGTTAACAAAATTAAGACATCTTAATACAGAGCCTTTCACAACCTCAGTACATTATAAAGAGCTTTACAGTCAATGAGGTATTTTTAGGAATTACCAATTTGAGCACAAGTCCCTGCAAATTATGATGTAATAACAAGATATTTTAGTGGTGTGAATAAATATAACAAACATTGATTAGAACCACAGAGATAACGCCATTGCTGATCTTTGAAGCAATACTATGGGACCCTCCACTCCAACAAAGTGTTGACTGGGCCTTGCACTAACATCTCAACCAAAAGACTGAATCTTTGACAGTAATGTACTCTTTCAGCATTGCCTCAAATGCTTGTTATCTTTGAAGTGAGACTAACTCTCAACATTCAGACACAGACCTGAGGGAATTACTAACTTAGTGGATAAATGGGGCATATCAAATGACATTTTCAAAATTTCAGCATGAGCAAGATGAGTCACAGGTCGCATTCTTCAAAGCTGTATAATTTGTTATGATGGATGCAATTCCTTTACAGTTTTGGACTAAATTACTAACAACCCCTTAGCCAAAGTTCCTACGTCATTCTCCATATACAACGTTTAAAAAAAAATCAATTTTAAATAGTCATTAATTTTTTTGAAGTTTTGAAAAGTAGTTATAGAGTCATAGAGATGTACAGCATGGAAACAGACCCTTCGGTCCAACCCGTCCATGCCGACCAGATATCCCAACCCAATCTAGTCCCACCTGCCAGCACCCGGCCCATATCCCTCCAAATCCTTCCTATTCATATACCCATCCAAAAGCCTTTTAAATGTTGCAATTGTACCAGCCTCCACCACTTCCTCTGGCAGCTCATTCCATACACGTAACACCCTCTGCGTGAAAAAGTTGCCCCAAAGGTCTCTTTTATATCTTTCCCCTCTCACCCTAAACCTATGTCTTCTAGTTCTGGACTCCCCCACTCCAGGGAAAAGACTTTGCCTATTTATCCTATCCATGCCCCTCATAATTTTGTAAACCTCTATAAGGTCACCCCTCAGCCTCCGACGCTCCAGGGAAAACAGCCCCAGCCTGTCCAGCCTCTCCTTGTAGCTCAGATCCTCCAACCCTGGCAACATCCTTAGAAATCTTTTCTGAACCCTTTCAAGTTTCACAACATCTTTTCAATAGGAAGGAGACCAGAATTGCATGCAATATTCCAACAGTGGCCTAACCAATGTCCTGTACAGCCGCAACATGACCTCCCAACTCCTGTACTCAATACTCTGACCAATAAAGGAAAGCATACCAAATGCCTTCTTCACTATCCTATCTCCCTGCGACTCCACTTTCAAGGAGCTATGAACCTGCATTCCAAGGTCTCTTTGTTCAGCAACACTCCTTAGGACCTTACCATTAAGTGTATAAGTCCTGCGAAGATTTGCTTTCCCAAAATGCAGCACCTCGCATTTATCTGAATTAAACTCCATCTGCCACTTCTCAGCTCATTGGCCCAGTTCTGACAAAACTCTTGTTCAAATAATTGAACGCAATTCTCAAGCAAATAAACACAATGATTTTAAACTTTGTGTTCATGAACTGTGATGCATTTGAATTTATAAATCATGAAAATTCATGGTTTGAGGACTCTGGCATTTTTGCTGGGACAGGTTTTGCTCTTGATATTCTCTCCAGTTGAAATCTAGTCCATTTAACTTGATCTCACTATACAATTCATAGACTAGATTCATAGAATTCCTACTGTGTGGAAACAGGCCCTTCAGCCAAACAAGTCCACACCAACCCGCCAAAGAGTAACCCACCCAGACCCATTCCCCTACCTAAGTATCCTATATTTACCCCTGACTAATGCACCTAACCTACACATCCCTAAACACTATGCGCAACTTAGGATGGCCGATTCACCTAACCTGCACATCTTTGGACTGTGGGAGGAAAACAGAGCACTGGAGGACACCCATGCAGACATGGGGAGAATGTGCAAACTCCACACAGACAGTCGCCAGTGGCTGGAATTGGATCTGGTCAATGTTAGCTGCTGGGAGGTCTATGAAAGTAACTTAAATGTTAACATTAAAAAAAGTTAACAAGCAGCAATTTATACTATAACAATACACCATAGTACAGTCATTACCTTAAAGACAAAAACGGCATTCCAAAATTATACAAAATATTTTAAGTTATGCTTGAATAAAAATTGATTCCACAGCTAACATTTTCTAGATTCTATTAAGTACAGATCATATGTGCATCAAGACTATTCCTCATTACTTTTTTTACTTAGTACCATGGACCACAAACCCAAAGCAAATGAGTATGCCATAGCTAACCTTTTTGAAGCTTCTAATATGTACCATCAATACAAAAGATCACCATTGTCTACAGGAAACAGAATGTTTAAGGTCTAAAGTACAATTATTTGAAAAATCAGCAAGCATTTCTTTTTTCCACATTGTTATTTTACAAGCACCTGAAGACTACATATCAATTTTTACAGTGTAGCACTGTGGTTGGTGGTTCAAAACTTCACCTTGAAAGCCATTAGAAGAAACAAAATAATAACTGCAAGTGTATACAAAACAAGAATGTCTATGCTGCAGTCAATACTAGATCCATCCTGTAGCCAACTGCTCGACATGAACTGCAAACAAAAGCAAGGAATTGACTGCATCTTGTCTTACAAAAATGGTAACAATTTAAACTGCATAACCAGTGACTGCAGGTTGAAAGCCAGTAACCAATTGTATGTGAAGTGTCCAGTGGCAAATTTGTGGTAAATTCAAATTTTTCACTCTAGAGGAGTAAAAATGAAGTGCAAGACAAACTCAGCATCTGTGGAAAGAAAAACAGATTTAACGTTTCGAGTCCCAACACAGTTTTTCTGCAAAACTGAAGGAAATTGGAAAATAATTGGTTTTATGCTGTTGACAACTGGGGAGGAGTGGAACAGGAGTAACAGTGCCAATAACAGAACTGGAAGAAGATATACGGAGAGTAGGTGTTGATGGTAGGTGTGAACAGCAGAAAACAAATCTGTCCTGCTGAGAACAACTTATGCAAACTCGCCGCTGGCGATTTGGAAAGGGATCAAAAAGGTGAATGGTGTCAACATTCTGAAATTCTTCAACTCAATGTTAAGTCGTGACAGTAAAGATTAGATTAGATTACTTACAATGTGGAAACAGGCCCTTCGGCCCAACAAGTCCACACCGACCCGCCGAAGCGCACCCACCCAGACCCATTCCCCTCCATTTACCCCTGCACCTAACACTACGGGCAATTTAGCGTGGCCAATTCACCTGACCTGCACATTTTTGGATTGTGGGAGGAAACCGGAGCACCCGGAGGAAACCCACGCAGACACGGGGAGAATGTGCAAACTCCACACAGTCAGTCGCCTGAGGCGGGAATTGAACCCGGGTCTCTGGCGCTGTGAGGCAGCAGTGCTAACCACTGTGCCACCGTGCCGCCCACTCAGAGGGTATGAGGAATAGGGAGAGGCTGAATTGGGTGGGGCTATTTTCCCTGTAGTGTCGCAGGCTGTCTAAAATCATGAAGGACATGGATAGGGTGAATAGTCAAAGCTTTTACCCTAAGGTGAGTCCTAAACAAGGGCCCAAACAGAAATTTTGTTTTTTTAGCCCTCCAGTTGCCTTGGGCTTTCATGGAGCACTGCAGCAGGTCTCAACAGAAACATCTGCATGTGAGCAAGGCAATATATTGAAAGGGCAATGAATTGAAAGGCTGGGGTCATTGTTGTGGATAGACTGGATGTGCTCCTCAAAGTAGCCACCAAGTTTGCATTTGGTCTCACCAACACAGAGAACATAATGGCATCAGTGAATACAATGAACTGTACTGAGAGAAGGTGGTGTTGGTGGTGGTGGCGGGGTTGTGTCGGAAGGATGTTGTTAAACTTGAAAGGGTTCAGAAAACATTGACAAGGACATTGCCAAGGTTAGAGGGTATGAGGAATAGGGAGAGGCTGAATTGGGTGGGGCTATTTTCCCTGTAGTGTCGCAGGCTGTCTAAAATCATGAAGGACATGGATAGGGTGAATAGTCAAAGCTTTTACCCTAAGGTGAGTCCAAACTAGACAGCACAGGTTTAAGGCGAGAGGGTAAAATTTAAAAGGGATACAAAGGGCAATTTTTTCAGAGGGTGGTGTGTATATGGAACAAGCTGCTACAGGAAGTAGTGGAGGCTTGTACAATTACAATATTTAAAAGGCATCTGGATGGGTATACGAAGAAGAAAGGTTTGAGGGAGATACGTCAAATGCCGGCAAACAGGACTAGATTAATTTGGCTTTTCTGGTTGGCATGGATAGATTGGACTGAAGGGTCTGTTTCTGTGCTGTACATCTAACTTTATAGCTGATGGATCTCATACAGGAAATGATCTATGTGGACTATTTACAGCAAAGGGAGATGTGCTTGCTGGAAGTGGCAGAGGATGCAAAGGCTGGTGGGGTGGCAAGGGAGGAAAAAGAAAACGGTATAGTTGTTCCAGAAGGAAGGGATGAAAGCAGAAGTGTGAGAAATTGATTCAGCTGATGCCTATGTCAATCAAAGTAGGGGAGATATTCCTAGGTTGAGGGAGGACAAAGGACATATTGAAAGCATCCCTGCAGAGGTACAATGTTATAACAGATGCACTGGAGGTACAGAAACTGGAAGAAGGAATAGAGTCCTTACTGGAACCACAGTGTGAAGAAGTATCGTCAAGGTAACGGTGGGGGGGAGTCAAACAGTTTATAATGGATTTTAAGATCGGAGGAGGGGTCACTTGACGTGAAGCATTAACTCTGATTTCTCTCCTCAAATGCTGCCCTGACCTGCTCAGCTTTTCCAGCAGTTTCTGTTTTTGTTATAATGGATCTTGGTTGATGGCCTATCCCCAGAAATAAAAACAAAGGAAGGGAAAGGTTGCACCAGAAATTGACGAGGTTAAGGCATGAGAAGGTTGAAAATTAGAAGCAAAGTTGTGGGCTTTTGTCCACCACCAAGCAAAGAGGAGGAAGCAGCACTGATGATGTCAGAGACAGTTATGGAAGCAGGACCCTCCACTGCAGAGGTGGACTGGACCAAGGACATTTCCACATACCCCACAGAGAGCCATACAACTGGGACCCATGCGGGCATCCACAGCCATGCCTTTGACTTGGAGGAAATAAAACAAGTTAAAGGAGAAATTGTTCAAAGTGAAAATGATTTGAGCCAGTGAGGAATCATTGCGGATGGGAACTTTCCAGACCTCCTTTCAAGGAGGAAGTGGAGAACCCTGTGACTATTCTGATGGGGGACTAGATGTGTACAAGGATTGCACATGCACGCAGAGGCAGTGGCTGGGATCAAGAAACTGGAAAATGTGGAACCAGCGTATAGTGCTAGAAGAATCTCAAAACATAACTGGAAAGATTAGACAAGAGCAGAAAAAAAATGTACAGAAACTCAGAGGAGTAGGCCACTCAAGACTGTTCTGTCACTCAATATGACCGTGGCTGATCCTTTACTTCAATGCCATATTCCACTTTATTCCCATACTCCATGATGTTTTTAATATTTAAATAATTCTCTCTTTTTTTGAATGTATTCAGTGACTTGGCCTCCACAACGTTCTGTGATAAAAAAGGTCCACAGGTCCATTACCCACTGAGTGAAAACATTTTTTCTTTATCTGTTCAAAATGGTTTCCCCTCCAGCCGGAGATTGTGATCCCTAGTTCTGGATGTCCCTGCCCTACCTCGTTAGAATTTTACACATTTCTATCAGATCCCCTCTCATCCTTCTAAACTCAAGTGAATACAGGCCAAGTTGAACCAATCTCTCCTCAAAACACAGTCCTTTAGGATGATGGATCTGCCAGGGCAGTCCTGTTTATGAATTTTGGGGGACAATGAGGTAGGAAACCATGCAGGGAATGTCTCTGAAGGATATGTGGCTATTGACAGCCCCAGAAACAATTACCTATTGTTCAGTGGTGGGGTAATTCTCAGGGGAGATAGGAGGAAGTGTCTGAGAGTTAGCACTTATCCTCTGCAAGAAAAAAGGTCTACACAGCAGAGAACAACAGCACGATCCTTGTCACCAGGTTCGATAACAGTCAGAATTAGACCCGACAGAACGGAGTACTTTGTCTTTATTTGATATTCTAATTCATTTTCCCAACTCTCTTCCAGGTCTGACTACCTTGAACAAAAACCAAAAACTGCAGATGCTGGACATCTGAAACAAGATCAAAAATAGCTTGAAAAACTCAGCAAGTCAGGCTGCCTCTATGGAGAGAAAGTAGAGTTAATGTTTTAGGTCCAGTGATTTCTGCAATTGCAGCTCGCCCTGCAACTCTCCGAGAGAGTTACGTTTTCCAATTCTGCTCTTACGAACAACCAAAATTTTAAGCACTAACCATCTTCAGCCTCCCTTTCAGCTACATATGATTCAAAGTTATAGAATTCCCACTCTAAACACAGTTTCTTTATTTTTCTTCACTCCTTTAAGATGCTCCTTAAAACATTTGTGGTGTAGCTTGTGATATCTATCCAAATAGCCCTATGTAACATGGTGTCAAATTTTGTTTGACAATGCTTTTGTGAAGCACCTGGGCTTGTTTTAACCATACAAATGGAAGCTTTTTCATATGCAATTTACTTTCTAATGATTTCTTGCTGCAAATATTTTTTAGAGCTTGCCTTAGATATAAATTCCAAAACTGTGCGTAGTACTCCAGATGTGTTGTCAGGGTCATATAGAGTTGTAGCAAAGCTTGGTCATTGTTGCGTCCCAATCCTCTTGCTATAAAAGGTTAACACAGTTTTCTGTACATAATAATCATGTTCCTTCTACAAGTGCAGACACATCACTGAATATCAACATTTAAAAATTATACTCGAAAAACAAGTTGCTTTTTAATTTTCGTTTTCAAAGTGAATAATCACATACCATCTCATTAGATTTCATCTAGTTACTCACTTATTTACTATGTATGAATATTAGTGAAAAGTACATTTTGTGGCATTCTCAAGTCGATTCACAAGCATATCAGTGTAAAGGAGGAAACAACATTCTTATCCTGCATAAGAGCTCTTTCTTATACAGAAAGAAGTCAGATAGCATAAAACTGATGCTCCCCTTCACAATGTATTCTAGTGAATTGTCCTGATGAGTGCAAGATGAAAAGCTTTAAATATTTTTTCAGCAGTAGTCTGTTCTCAATGACTAAACAACCATTTCTATACATTTATTTGCAGCCTCCATCTCTTCTTCACAGCTTGCGTTCCCACCAGCTTTGCACCTTAGCAAATATAGATGCATGGCTCTTGATTTCTTCACTGAAGCCATTAATCAAGACAGGAAATGACCAAGAGTCCAGAAACATCAGTTTACAATTAGAGTCTGTCAACTTGAAAAATCCCCTGTTCATCCACACACGCTATTTGCTTTCCATTGGCCAATCTCTATCCATGCAAATATGTTATTTCCAATTCCATGAACCCTCATCCTGCAACTAGTCTTCCATGTGGTGTTTCGTCAAATGATTTTTGAAAATCTAAATATATAACATCTACTCAACTCCCTTTATTGCCTCTGCTCAAATCTGTCCATCAAGCTTTTCTTCTCAAAGACATGCTGACTCCTCCATCTGATCATATTAGACTTTCTAAAATCAAATTTCAATATTATCACAACAATTCACATCAGGTTAATTGGTCTATGTTTTGATTTCTTTCTCCCTACCTTGAATATTAGATTTCCATTTGCCAAGTTCCAATCCACTGAATTGTACTTGAATTGAAGGAATTTTGGAAAATTGATATCAGTGCAACCACAACCCCTGAAGCTACCTTATGTTTATCAAATACTTTTTTTCTCTAATAATGTTATTTTCTGCATTCTTTTTAACGTTTTGGCTAGAATATTTCTGATATGTACTTTATTTCACGTACCACAAAGACAATGAGAAAATATTTGTTTAATGTTTCTGCTCTTTCCTCAATCGCAACAGTTATAGAGTCATAGAGATGTACAGCATGGAAACAGACTCCTTGGTGCAACCCGTCCATGCCGACCAGATATCCCAACCCAATCTAATCCCACCAGCCAGCACTCAGCCCATATCCCTCCAAACCCTTCCTATTCATATACCCATCCAAATGCCTCTTAAATGTTGTCATTGTACCAGCCTCCACCACTTCCTCTGGCAGCTCATTCCATACACGTACCACCCTCTGCGCGAAAAAGTTGCCCCTTAGGTCTCTTTTACATCTTTCCCCTCTCACTCTACACCTATGTCCTCTAGTTCTGGACTCCCGCACTCCAGGGAAAAGACTTTGCCTATTTATCCTATCTATGCCCCTCATAATTTTGTAAACCTCTATAAGGTCACCCCTCAGCCTCCGACGCTCCAGGGAAAACAGCCCCAGCCTGTTCAGCCTCTCCCTGTAGCTCAGATCCTCCAGCCCTGGCAACATCCTTGTAAAATCTTTTCTGAACCCTTTCAAGTTTCACAACATCTTTTCAATAGGAAGGAGACCAGAATTGCATGCAATATTCCAACAGTGGCCTAACCAATGTCCTGTACAGCCGCAGTCTCTTTGGGGGTTAACGTTTATTTTTGTTACTGTACTTACTTTCTACTTTGAAAAGCTCCTATCTATTTTTATAATCCAAGCTATTTTACTCACTCCATTTTTCTCAACCGTCTTTTAACTTCTTTGCACTACGTGTGGCTGGTTTTGAAACTTTCTCAATCCTCATGTTTAATGATTAATAGTTCAGTCTTTCTCAGAATTTTAGTTTTTATAACAACACTTTTTTTTGGTTACTTAGGTTTTGTATTTCTTTAAATGTTTGCTTATTTACAGACACACATTTAGTCAGGTCACAGCTGAGGCAACATTATGAAGACAGATAATTTTGAGTTTCATTTTCAACATTTGGAGAGGTGCAATGAGAATAATTCTAGAGATTATGTCACAATATTCAGTCAGATTCATAACTGGAATACACTGGGGGGGGGAAAAAAAAAGTGTTTTACTCAAGTCAAGAACATTGGTACAAGTCTTTAAATTGGATAGAAGCCTGGTGACATTCATAGAAAATTAACATTCTTCAGACAGAATTTGAGAAATTCTTTTCCTTCTGATAAAGTTTTTAAAATTGATTTGCTTGTGGGATGTGGGCAGCGCTAGTTGGCCAGCATTCATTGCTTGTCCCTAGGTGCCCTTCAGAACGTAGTGGTGGACATTGGGCTGCTGGAAAATGATGCTGCAGAAATAGTAATGGGGAACAAAGAAAGGGCTGAAGAACTGAATAAGTACTTTACATCAGTCTTCACAGTGGAAGACAGGAGTAATATCCCCAAAATTCAAGAGAGTCAGGGGGAGGATATAAGTACAGTGGCCATCACCAAGGAGAAGGTGCTCGAAAAACTGAAAAGGTGTGAAACTGGATAGATTGCCTGGACCAGATGGGCTATACCCTCTAGTTCAGATGGAGATACTTGAGATGATAGTGGAGGCTTGAGTAGTGATCTTTCAGGTGTCGCTGGAGTCAGAGAACATCCCAGAGAACTGGAAAATCACTAATATAACCCCCTGTTTAAGAAAGGGACAAGGCAAAAGATGAGAAATTATAGGCTGATCTTGATGGTTCATAAGATTTCAGACTCCATTGTGAAGGATGAGATTTCTGAATACTTGGAAGCGCTTGGTAAAATAGGGCAAAGTCAGAATATTTCATCAAGGGGAGATCATGCCTGATAAATCTGCTAGAATACTTTGAGGTGGTAATGAGCAGGTTAGACCAAGGAGAGCCAATGGATGTTATCTATCTGGACATGCAGAAGGCCTTTGATCAGGTGCTGCACAGGACACTGCTGAGTAAGAGAAGAGCCCATAGTGCTAGAGGCCAGGTACTAGCATGGACAGAAAATTAGCAAGATGGCAGAAGGCAGAGAGTGGGGATAAAAGGGTCCTTCTCAGGATGGAAACCAGTGACTACTGGTGTTCCACAAGGGTCGGTGTTGGGACCACAACTTTTCACTTTATACATTGATGAAGGAACTGAAGGCATTCTGGCTAAGTTTGCAGATGATACAAAGATAGGTGGAGGAACAGGCAGTATTGAGGATGGTGGGGAGGCTGCAAAAAGATTTAGATCAGGAGAGTGGCAGATGGAATACAATGTGGGAAAGAATGAGGTCATGCACTTTGGTAAGAAGGAGAGGGGCATGGACTATTTTCAAAATGGGGAAAAAATTCAGAAATCTGAAGTGCAAAGGAACTTGGGAGTCTTAGCCCAGGTTTCTGAAGATAAACTTGCAGGTTCAGTCAGTAGTTAGGAAAGCAAATACAATGTTGTCATTCATCTCGAGAGGACTAAAATATAAAAGCAGGAATACATTTTTGACACTTTATAAGGTTCTGGTCAGATCACATTTAGAGTATTGTGAGCAGTTTTGGGCCCCATACCTTAGGAAAGATGCATTGACCCAGAAGCGGGGCCAGAAGATGTACACAAGAATGATCCCAGGAAGAATACTGAACAGCCTGGACAGAATGGACGTTGGGAATATGTTTCCACTGGCAGGAGAGACAAGGACCCTAAGGCACAGCCTTTAAATAAAGGGAAGACCTCTCAGGATGGGGAAAAGGAGAAACTTCTTTCGCCAGACAGTGGTGAATCTGTGGAATTCATTGCCACAGAAGGCAATGGAGGCCAGATCATTGAGCATATTTAAAACAGAGATAGACAAATTCTTGATTGCAATGGGGATCAAAGGTTACATGGAGAAAGCAGGAAAATGGGGTTGAGAAACCTATGAACCATGATTGAATGGCCTAATTTCTGCCCCTGTGTCTTTTGGCCTTCTTGATCTACTACAGGCTCTGTGCTATAGGCAGACTACAATGACATTAGGGAGGGAATTCCAGAATTTTGAAGGCGTGACTGTGACTCAAATCAGAACAGGGAATGCCTTGGAGGGGAACACCCCCACCTGCAAGTTTCCATGTATCTGCTGTTCTTGTCCTTCCAGATAGAAGTGTTCATGCGGAAGATGCAGTCGAAGGATCTTTGATGAATTTCCACATTGCATTTTGTAGATAATACACACTGCTTCTACTAAGCAGTGGTAGAGGGAATGGAAGTGGTGCCAATCAAGCAGGCTGCTGTGTCCTGGGTGGTGTCAAGCTTCGAGTGTTGTTGGAACTGCAGTTGTCAAGGCAAGTGGAGAGTATTCCATCAAACTCCTGAATTGTGCCTTCTAGGTAGTAGAACTTTTTAGGAAGTCAGGAAGTGAATTATTTCTAGCCTCTTACTTGCTCTTGTAGCCACTATATTTATACTGGGAATCCCCTTGAACTTCTGATCAATGGCAATATCCCAGGATGTTGATATTGGCGGATTCAGAGGTGATAACACCAATGAACGTCAAGGCTTTGTGATAAGACTGTTGAAAATCAACACTGCCTGACATTCGTGTGGTGCAAATGTTACTTGCCTCTTGATAGCCCAAGCCTGGATATTTTCCAGATGTGTTGCATTTGAACATGGCCTGCTTTATTATCTGAGGAGTTGTGAATGGTGCTGAACAATCAGCGAACATCCTCATTTCTGACCTTATGATGGAGGAAAAGGTCGTTGATGAAGCAGCTGAAGTTGATTAGGCACAGGACACTACCGTGAGCAACTCCTGCAGGGCTATCCTGGAGCTGAGATGACTGACAGCCAACAACCACAACTATCTTTCTACGCACCAGGTTTGACGACAACCAGCAGAGTTTGCCTGCTAAATCCCATTTATTCCAGTTTTGCAAAGGGTCTTTGATACTACACTGAGTTAAATGTGGCCTCACTGTCAATGGGTGTCACTCTCACAATTACAGTTAGATACCACTTTTGTAGCAGTACTGGAACAGCTTAACGAGGGGAGCAGTAGGTTCTAGAGCATACATTAACAGTGATATTGCCAGAATATTGTCAGGGCCTTTGCAATATCCAATGCCTCTAACTATTTCTGGATATCATGTGGAGTGAATCAAATTGGCTGAAGATCTTGATGCTGTGGACACAGGAGGTGGACTAGATGGATCGTCCATTCAGTACTTCTGGCTGAAGATTGCTGCAAATGCTTCAATCTTGCCTTTTGCATTAATGTGTTTGGCTCTTCTATCATTGAGGATGGTGGTAGTTGTGGAGCTTCCTCTCCCAAGGATTTTTAAAAATTCATTCAGAAGTGAATGTGACAGGACTAAAAAACTTAGATCTGATCCATTGCTTGTAGGATCACTTAGCCCCACCGCTTGTTGCTTATGCTGTTGGGCACATACGTAGTCCTGTTTGGTAGTGTCACCAGGTCAACACCATTTTATGGTATGCCTGATGCTGCTTCTCTAGCACTCTCCATTGAACCAGGGTTGACCCCTTTGATGGCAATGGTTGAGTGAGGGATATTGCTGGTCCAAGAGGTTGCAGATTGTATTGGAGCATGATTCAACTGCTGTTGACGACCCACAGCACTTCATGAACGCCTAGTCAAGTTACTAGATCTGTTCACATCTGCCCCACTTAGCACAGTGGCAGTAACACACAACACAATTGAAAATACTCTCTATGTGATGACAGGACGTTATCTCCACAAGGTCTTTGTAATGGTCACTCTTACCAATACTGAAACTAACCACCAGGATACATGAACATCAACAGCCACAAAAAGACATGACCCTCTCTCAATAGTATCTTAACATACAGAGGAGGAAAGACACCACTTCAACTGGGACAACACATCCATTCTAGGACAAGCCAAACAGAGACATGCACGAGAACTCCAAGAAGCATGGCATTCCAACCAGAAATATATCAACAAAGAGTTAGAACCCATCTACCACCCCCTGAGAAGAAGAACGGGAAATAACATCACCACAGGAAATGACATCAACCCAAAGAAACCCAAACATATAAACAGAAAGCAGAAATTATCAACAGTGCTTCACCTGGAGGCCCACTGAAAATGTGACCTAATAGGGTGAAGAAACATCTGGAAATGAACCTTCCAGCTCAGCGGTCAAACCTACATCCAAGATGAATCTACTGTCTGCAAACTGATAAAGATGAGGTCAAGTATAGATTTCCCTCATGTTGGTTCTTTCACCACCTGCCACAGATCCAGTCTAGCAGCTATATCCTTTGACCAGCAGTGCTGCTACCAAGCCACTCTTTGTGATGGACATTGAAATCCCCCATACACCCTCTATACTTCCTCCAAATGTTGTTCAGTTGAGGTAGGAAGGTAAACAGGTGGTTTTCTCAAACACTGAACAGACACCCAAAACAATTATCTAGCTGACTAAATGACAATGGAGAGCATGCATAAGTGGATGATTGGCAGGATTCAATGAGAGATTGGGGATCTGTACCAACTTGCATCAATGATACAGATAAGGGAAGTAAAATCATGGTTGCTAAATTTGCAGATGACAAAATTAGGTAGGAAAGTATGTTACTTAGAGGAAATGATATTCAAGGTAAAGTCACCACTCTCTACTAGACCATAGGATTGCTCTCTCTTTGAAGAGGGATGATTAGTGGTGGTTTAACCCGATGGTCACCACATTCAGGCGAGGCTAGAGGTTGAGGACGATAGTCCTTCATAGTTTCAACACCAATGAGTTAACCTTCTGCTGAGGATGGTGACATAGGAAACCAAAGTCAGACACAAGTGAGGTTGGCTTAGCCCCAAGCTGGCATGACTACTAATAAAATATGCAAGACTGGAATAAAGTCAACATTGCTGTAGATTCATTCATTCATTCGTCTCAGTTGGGGCCAGCTCACAGATAGGGCATGTCAAATTCAATTTCTCTAATGCAAGAGGACCAAGCTAGCCACTGAAGTTGAAAACTGATTTGGCTTCAGACAAGCTTGTAAGCTGAATAAAAAGGTCATCATAGGTACAAACAAACAGCAAGGAGACAGTGAAGTCTGCAGATGCTGGAGATCAGAATTAACAGCATGTTGCTGGAAAAGCACAGCAGATCAGGCAGCATCCGAGGAGAATCGATGTTTCAGGCAGGACCCCTTCATCAGGAATGAGGCTGGGAGCCTCGAGGGTGGAGAGATAAATGGGAGAGGTGTGGGGCTTGGGGGGAAGGTAGCTGAGAGTGCAATGTCCTACAAGTGGATCCCACCACCAGGGATATATTTCCCTGCCCACCCCGATCCGATTTCCGCAAAGACCGTTCGATGCGTGACTACCTGGTCAGGTCCACGCCCCCTAACAAGCCACCCTCCCCTCCTGGCACCTTCTCCTGCCACCACAGGAATTGCAAATCCTGCACCCACACCTCCCCCCTTACCTCCGTCCCAGGCCCCAAAGGTGTCTTCCACATCCACCAAAGTTTCACCTTCACTTCCACACGTCATTCATTGTATCCATTGCTCCCGATGCGGTCTCCTCTACACTGGGGAGACTGGACGTCTTCTCGCACAGCGCATTAGAAAACATCTCCGGGACACCCACACCAACCAACCCCACCGCCTGGTGGCTGAACTCCCCCTCCGACTCTGCCAAGGACATGCAGATCCTGGGCCTCCTTCATTGCCACTCCGTCACCACCCGAAGCCTGGAGAAAAAATGCCTCAGCTTGCGCCTCAGAACTCTTCAATGCCAAGTCATCAATGTGGACTTCACCAGTTTCCTCATTTCCCCATCTCTCACCTTACCCCAATTCCAACCTTCCAGCTCAGCACTGTCCTCGTGACCTGTCCCACCTGTCAATCTTCCTTCCAACCTATCAGCTCCACACGCCTCTGACCTATCACCTTTACCCCACTTCCATCCACCTATTGCACTCAACGATCTTCTCTCCAGCCCCACCCCTCCACGTGACCTGCTGTGCTTTTCCAGCACCCCACTCTGAACAAACAGCAGAAAGGCATTCAACATGTCAAATCTATTCATGCAGTGAGAGCAGGAGACTAGGAAATGAGGAACACTCAAGGGATTTGGAAGGAAAAAGAGTACAGTACCGAACAGAGGAGAAATGAAATGAGGCATGACCAATTGGAAGGTAAGATCAAGTTATATAGGTTTAGTTATGTAACAAAATGGAACAGACACATCCTGATAATAGAGGAGAAAGTGAGGGCTGCGGATGCTGGAGATCAGAGCTGAAAATGTGTTGCTGGAAAAGCGCAGGAAGGGCTTTCCTGAAGAAGGGCTTATGCCCGAAACGTCGATTCTCCTGTTCCTTGGATGCTGCCTGACCTGCTGCACTTTTCCAGCAACACATTTTCACATCCTGATAATAAACAGGAATAGACATTCCAGCAGGTTGGTTTTTTTTCTCAAATTAATACAAATATGTTCATTTTTCAGGTAAGATTTCCAGGTTTTCACAGCTGGGTTTGATTAACTGGCTATACTGCATGGTGAACAGTGAATTCTTTATTTGCCTCACTTTCTTTTTCTTGAGGGATCACTGGAAATTTCATGTCCATGTTCAAACTCTTCATATTGATATTTTAGGTGAAGAATGAGGGCTGCAATGCAGAGCACTAGTACTGGAAGCAGTAAAATAGGTTCATCAACACAATATTGCCAAGAACATGTTTTTAAAAATATATTTGATTACTCAACAACTTCCTTATATGCCAAGTGACTCCTAGGATAGATGGGCCTTGGTAGTTTGTCGTCGAGCAATTCTTGTGTTTTGAATGAAAGGGATCAAGCAAGATTAGTTTCATTGGCAGGAATAGGGGGCCACATGTCAGACAATTTCAGAACAGACCAGTCTTGAAGATAAAGCTTTTTTTGAGCTGTGTTCAGTTCACTCAAATGATAATTTCATCAATCTAGTTTTAAATGATTTACAAAGTGAACAGTTACTTATCAAAGTAAATAGCTCAAAGACACTGCAATAGCCTAGCTACCGCTGCAACTCCACACTATTGATGCCTGGTTCGTCCAAGGTAGTAGAATACTGCCCTTTAGTTATCACCCAGGACAGCTCTCGCTGAATTTTTCCAGAACTGATATGTCAATCGCCCAAACAGATCAGCACCGAAGAGGCTGGCAGAAAAGCTGCTCATAAATACGATTTCTTCTCTTAACTATGAAAAGTTGACTCTGGCAGAATGTGCGCAAGGAGGCCAGATTACACTCAGAAATGCCCTCTGCTGTCAAGTTATTTGAGTGAAACTGAGAAATAGGAGAAGATGCAAAACTTGACCTATTCTTGGGAAATAAGGCAGGGCAGGTGACGGAGGTGTCAGTGGGGGAGCACTTTGGGGCCAGTGACCATAATTCTATTCGTTTTAAAATAGTGATGGGAAAGGATAGACCAGATCTAAAAATTGAAGTTCTAAATTGGAAGGAGGCCAATTTTGATGGTATTAGGCAAGAACTTTCGAAAGCTGACTGGGGGCAGATGTTCACAGGTGAAGAGACAGCTGGAAAATGGGAAGCCTTCAAAAATGAGATAACAAGAGTCCAGAGACAATATATTCCTGTTAGGGTGATAGGCAAGGCTGGTAGCTGTATGGAATGCTGGATGATGAGAGAAATTGACATTTTGGTTAAGAAAAAGGAAGCAGCATAGACAGAGGAACCTTGATTATCTGAACTAGATGGGCGGACACTATTGCGTTCGGATAATTGATTATTCGATTAATTGATTTCGCCTGGGGCTCGAAGTTTTCTGTGGAGTCTGCTCCCTGTTCAGGAGACTAGGAACGAGCGCGGGAGGGAACGAGCGCGGGAGGGAACGAGCGCGGGAGGGAACGAGCGCAGGAGGGAACGAGCGCAGGAGGGAACGAGCGCGGGAGGGAACGAGCGCGGGAGGGAACGAGCAAGAGAGATCAGTCATTTGGACACAGCCCCTGGACTCTCCAGGACTGTCCTCGGCAGCATTTCAGTGAGCCGAGATCATTTTTAATAATTGTACCTCTAAACAAAAGACTCAATCAAGGTTGAAACAGCTCTTTGACGTAAAGTTTCTATCGTGGTCTTGAGATCATCTTCGGAGAATCCGATGTTGAGATAATCGAGGTTCCACTATATTGACTTTTGGCAGGATGTTACTCATTCCCCCTATGCATTCACAGCACAGAGGTGGAACTAATGGAGAGTGTCAAGCTCCTGGGAGTGTTCATCCACAACAAGCTTTCTTGGACTCTGGGTGGAGGCACTGGTTGCAAAGGCCAAACATCTCTTCTTCCTCAGGCAGCTGAGGAAATTTGGCATAACGGCAAATACCCTTGCCAACTTTTATATTCCTGCTCTCTGCTTTCTATCTTACCATTTTTTAATCCATATTAGAATATTATCCTTGCTTGCACATTTTGTACTTTTGTTTACGAACCTCCTGTGTGAGACTTTACCAAAAGGTATCTGAAAAATCCAGATGCACCACATCCAATAGTTTGCCTTTGTCTACACAAAATGTAAATTTCCGAAAAAAGCTCCAATAGGTTTGTCAAATATTGTTTCTCTTTCATAAATCTATGTTCACTCTGCCCAATTCTTCTTCAGCTGCACAATTAACTGCACAATTATCACAGCCTACATAATAATATTTAACATTTCTTCCCTCTACTGAGGAACTAATAGCTCTGTAGTTTTCCATTCACTCTCCCTGAAAAGGTGAGATTATATTTACTACTTCCCAGTCTGTGGAAGCCTTTTCAGAATCCATACAATTTTGAAATAATGCATCCTCTGTCACTGTAGCCACCTCCTTTAATGCTCTTATTCATCAACCTTCGATCCAGTTAACTTCTCAAGTCCAACTCTCCAATAATATTCATTTGGTCCCTCTTGGATGCAGAGTAGTTCTGACAATTATTCTGCATTATATCCTCTACCGAGAGAAGTAACTGCTCAGTTTTTCCACTGTAAATTCTCCTGTAGTGTGCCAAAGTTCGTCCTGCCTAAACTGACTTATTCACATACCTAAAGAGGCTATTGCAGTCTTCTTTTAGGATTCTCCTTCCCTTTTCTTTATCAATTCCTAGGTCTTCCTTTACTGGGTTCTAATTTGTTCACAATTCTTGGAGTTAGCACTTTTACTGTCATCCATTAAACCACTTCCACCCTGGTGCAAAACTAAAAGGATTTTGTAGATTACAGAACAGCACAGCACTGAAGTAGCTATTCAACTCATGTCTCACCAGCTCATGCTGTTAAGCCATTCTCTCACTGGTGTGCACTCCACTTCTACTACTCATGGCCTCTAATATGACAACATAGTACCAAAATTGAGCAAAAGACTACCCAGTTCAAACGTGAAGTCACTAGGATTGCAGACAAGACAAAGAATCATACAGCAGCTATGTTGGCGATTGGAGGAAGCTCCCTACACAGATGCTCAAGAAAAGATACGCAAACATATGGCCACAGTTGGACAATGAAATTTAGAAATAAATCTGATTCACAATAACCATCTCGCAACTTCTCAAGAATGTATCAAAATCTTTGCCCTGAAACAACCAAGAAAATTAAGTATTGCAAATATTATCCTCAAGTCATGAACAAAACCATTTTTGTACAGTGAAGAAAACCAAGGTTTCATTATGTCTCCCAGCAGAATTTGATGTCAAGCTTATTGCATTTCAACAGTTTATATTCAAACACTGACAAGAAATGACAAAGTGGTCTGCATTGCAAATATAGTTGAGTGCCCCATGATATTTGCTTTGAATTGCTAGCTAAGTAAATGACAAGCAAAGTTGGAGAGAAAACAGTGTTAATAAAGACAACTGGCCACAGAGAACAGATTCATTGTGTAGTCATGAATATCTGAATGGACAAAGTGCAACTTTAAGTAATAAGATATCGGAGCATAAGTTAGGCAATTCCCCTCATCAAGTCTGCTCTGCCATTGAACTATGGCTGAGAAGTTTCTCAACCTTATTCTCCCACTTCCTCCCCATGACCTTTAACCCCCTTAACAACCATGAACCTATCTATCTCTGCCTTAAATATACTCAACAACCTGCCTCCACAGTCTTCTGTGGCAATGAATTCCACAGATTAACCACTCGCAGGCTTGTTTTACCGATTTAATCTGCAAGTTAACCTCAAGATAATAATCCTGGACTAGAACTCCCAAGTCCCTTTGCAATTTAGATTTGTGAATTTTCTCCCCATTTAGAAAATAATCCATGCCTCTAGTCTTCCTACCAAAGTACATGACCTCACAATTTCCTACATTGTATTCCTTCTGCCACTTCTTTGCTCAGTCTCCTCATCTGTCTAAATCTTTCTGCAATCTCACCACTTCCACAATACTACCTGTGCCTCCACCTAACTTTGTATTGTCTGCAAACTCAGTTCCTTCATCTAGACCATTAATGTATAAGTGAAAAGTTGTGGTCCAAACACTGACTCTTGCAGAACACCACTAGTCACCGGCTGCCGTCCTGAGAAGGAGCCTTTTATCTCCACACTCTGCTTTCTGCCAGACAGTTGATCTTCTATCCATTCTAGTACCTTGCCTCTAGCACCATGGGCTCTTATCTAATTCAGCAGCTTCCTGTGCGGCACCTTGTCCAAAGTCTTCTGGAAGTCCAGGTAGATAACATCCATTGGCTCTCCTTAGTCTGACATGTTTGTTACTTCCTCAAAGAATTCTAGCAGATTTGTCAGGCATGCTAACTTGATGAAACCATGCTAACTTTGCTCAATTTTACCATGCACTTCCAAGTATTCAGAAATCTCATCCTTCACAATGGACTTCAAAATTTTACCAATGACTAAGGTCAGCCTAATTGGCTGGTAATTTCCTGTCTTTTGCATTACTTCCTTCTTAAACAGAAGTGCTACATTAGTCATTTTCCAGTCCTCTCAGACCTTCCCTGATTCCAGTGATTCAAAGACCATCACTAATGCCTCCACAATCTTCTCAGCTAGCTCCTTCAAATGTCTGTGATTTAGTCCATTTGGTCTGGACGATTTATCCACTGTCAGACCTTTCAGCTTCCACAGAAACCCCTCCTTCCTGATGACCAGTACACACACACCTGCCCCCGATTCTCTTGAAGTTGCAATATACTGCTGGTATCTTTCACTGTTAAAACTGATGTGAAGTATCTATTCAGTTCTTCTGCTATTTATTTCCTATTGCTACATCTCCAGCTCAGTTTCCAGCACCCTTGCCTCATATTTTTATATAACCAAAAATTCCTTGCAACCCTCTTTTATATTACCAGCTAGATTACCCTTACATTTCATCTTCTGCCCCCTTTATTGCTTTTTGTTAAAATTGTTTAATGGCTTTTAAAGCTTTCTAAATTCTCTGGCTTGCCACTAATCACCACATGCATTTTTTTTGCATTTGTACAATCCCTGGATTCCCTTGTTAGCTATGATTTCCTCCACCTCTCCTTAGTCTGCTTCTCCTTCTTGGGTTGAATTTTTATGTTACCCAAATTACACCTAAAACCTCCTGTCGTTGCTGTTCCACCATTTTCCCTACCAGGCCCAGTTACAGTAGCTTCTATTTTATTTCATTACTAAATTCTTGTTTTTTAACAAGCCCTAACGTTATTCAGTTATATCAAGGTTTGAAACCATAAACTGAACTGCCCCATTTTGCACAGCAATGTCAATTGTTTTTCACTAATCGATCTTTTACTCTGAGGGTGGTGTGTATATGGAATGAGATGCCAGAGGTGGTGGTGGAGGCAGGTATAATTACAACATTTAAAATGCATTTGGGGGGGATTAAAGATGGCGGCGACCCAGTAGGTCTGCCCTGATGAGGGAAGGGACCACGAAGATCACAACAAACAGGTACGCCTCCCCACTTCAACAACGAACACACCCATGGCCACAGCGTCAGCCTCCGCGATCACTCCAGGGGACTTGCCAATCTAAGCTGGTCTCAGAGTTTGTGAAACTCCAAGAGAAGACCAATTCAGTGATGGAGGAAACCTAGGCCAGGCTTGAACTAATCTCAATCATGCTGCAGAAGCACGACTAGATCCAGCGTCTCGAGCAGCATGTCGGGTAGATGCAGAAGCAGGTCGCAGTCTTTGAAACTACGACGGAATCCTCGGCAAGTCTGGTCCAGGCCTTAGAATGGCGTGTACGGGCCTTGGAGGGGCAGGTCAACGACCTCGAAAATAGATACTATCGGAAGAACATCTGTCTGGTGGGGTTTCCGGAACGGGAGGAGGAAAGCCATCTCATCAGCTTCTTGGAGCAATGGCTCCCGCAATTTTTGAAGCTGGAGGTCGAGGTAGACCGGGTGTGAGTCGAGCGAACGCACCGTGTCGCAGTGTGCAGGCCCGGATCGGACCAGTGCCCCCACCCGGTCCTAACGCGACTCCAGCATTATAGAGACAAACAAATGATGCTGGAAGCCTCTCGAGCACTCAGGAAGGATCCACAGGCTCTGATATAAAAAGGATAACGAATTCTGCTTTTCCAAGACTTTTCTGCAGTCATGATTAATAGGAGGAAGGACTTTGGTGAGGTAAAAAGGCAGCTGAGGGACTTGAATATCCAGTATTCTGTAAGATATCCAGCTACGTTTCAGCCACGGAGAGTCAGTGTTCAATTTTGACTCACCGGAAAAGGCAAAGGGCTTCCTGGATGCTTGAAAATAGACTAGCTGGCTTGAATAATATGGACAATAATGTTTATTTTGTTTTTCCCTGTAATTTGCCTGGTTTACCTGGTTGTCGGGGAGCTTTTTTTAAATATATGTGGGGGTCATAATATTTTTTTCTTTTCCTCTCTCTTCTCTCTCCCCTCCCGCCATCTTTCATTTTTTTCTTCTTATCATTTCCTTTTGTTTTTTTCTTCTGGCATAGGATGGTTGGTGGGGTGGGGAGACAGCGATTGGGGGAGATTGGGAGAGGTTATATATTTCTGTTCTAACAGAAGTGCCTAGGTTACAATATGGATGGGACAGGTTGAGTGCCCATTTTAATATTCTTGTTTTAAGGGGTGTGTATTTTTTCTCACTGTTGTCTGGGGCTGGTGCATGGCTTCAGCTAGAAGGAGCCGTGGAGGGGTTGAAAACCCCTTGTGGGCAAGGAGGAAGTCTCCTTTCATTTGTGTTATATGTTCGTATGCTGTAGAAATAGCTGTTAGAAGTTTTGATTTGGTAGTTTTGGAAGTTGTATGTTTAAATTTATACGAACTGTTTATTGTTTTCACTTGGCATGCTATGAGTGGGATTCTTCCGCCTGGAGGGTAATGGACTGTTGCAGACGGCGAAAGCTAGCCATTCGTTTAAATGGTGCACCTGGAATATTAAAAGGGCATCATTCACCAATTAAGAGAAAAAAAGATACTTTCAAGCCTTAGAAAAGAGGGGGTCAATGTAGCCTTGCTGCAAAGAAACACATTTAACCGACAAGGAGCACTTGAAGTTGCAGCAGGGAGCATTCAGACATGTGTTTTCCTCATCCTTTAATTCAAAAAGTAGAGGAGTTGCTATACTCATCCAGAAGAATCTCCCATTTCAAATGTTAGACTAAATTAAGGATGAATATGGGCGGTTTATAATTCTTAAAAAGCTTTAATACATGGAGAGGAACATGGGATTTTGAATATATATTGCCCCCTGGCACAACCCTTCAAATTTTTAATCGATATGTTTTCAGGTTGATGGCCCTTGGGGCGCATCATACAATTATAGGGGGAGACTTTAATCGTCTTATTGACCCCAAAGTGGACAGGATGCCTCGGAGTCTTGTGTGTATGTCCCCGCAATCCAGGCAGTTGGTGGGCCTGAACAAAGAGCTGGGGTCGGTGGATGTGTGGAGATATCTTCATCCCGAAGGTCTTCACCTTTTTCTCTAATCCACGCAAGTGCTATACCAGACTTGACATGTTTTTGAATTCGATGCTGTCTTGCAGAATAGGGAATGTAGCCATTTCCGATCATGCGACAGTGGACATGGAGGTCAAGGCTTGGTGGTAACGAGATAGGCTCCTGGCACTGGCGCATGGACCCTTTCCTCTTGAAAGATAACAAGTTTACAGGTATTTTTCGCGGAATTTAAAATCTTTTGGGACATAATTTGGGCATGGCCAGTAATCAATCTGTGCTCTGGGAGACAGCCAAGACCTATGCACGGGGTTTGATTATTTCTTACTCTGCGACCTGGAATCGGCAGAGGGGAAAGCAGCAGCGTTTGCCTGAGGCTCACCTGAAGGCAGCTGAGTTAGCGTACTTTGACAGACCGTCTGTAACCAAACTGCAGTCGATTACAGCCCTTAGGGCTACTTTGAATGCTGCATTCACTCAGACAGCAAACAGGGAAATTGCTTTTGCGAAACTGAGGTTATTTGAGTATGGTGATAAATCAGATAGCTATCTAGCATATTTGGCCAGAAAGAAGAATGCCCCCCCCAATCTATCACATCCAGAGAGAGTGCTGGTACTCTTACTTGCAATGCCAAAAAGATTAATGCAGCATTTAGGATGTTCTACTCTGAGCTGTACTAGTCAGAGGGCTGAGAGGACAGATTGTTGAAGATGGAGTCCTTTTCTAAGACCATGGACCTTCCGGGTGTAACTTCAGAGCAGGCGTCCTTTCTGAATACCCCCTGACAATCCAGGAAATGCAGGAGGCGGTGAGACAGCTCCAGTGTGGTAAAGTGACGGCCCAGACGGATTTCAAAGTGGGTTTTATAAGGAGTTTATAGACATGCTGGCCGGGCGACTCTTGGGTATGTACAACTACTCATAGTCAGGTCTGCCTCCCATCCTCTCTGTGAGAAGCAAATATTTTTCTTATTCTTAAGGGAAAGCCCCAGAGGATTGCACTTCGTACAGGCCCATATCGTTACTGAACATGGATTTTAAAATTCTGTTGAAAATGCTGGCATTAAGGTTGGAGAGGATTTTGCCTTTCATTGTAAAGGAGGACCAGACAGGCTTTATCAGGGGTCACTGGTCTACTATGAATATTAAAAGAGTATGAAACATGGCTCAGGTATGCCAGCAAGGTTCGATTCCAGGCCTGGTAGTCTCCCTGGATGCAGAGAAAGCATTTGACCGGATATAGTGGCCGTACCTCTTTTATCAACTGGAGCGGTTTGGTCTTGGAGGAGTTTTTGCCAAGTGGATGGCAGTGTTATATAGTGACCTAAAAGCAGCGGTTATCACTAATGGTATACGGTCAGATAATTTTAGTATCGGCAGAGACAGCCAACAAGGGTGCCCTCTCTTACCACTATTATTTACATTGGTGATTGAGCCGCCGGCAGAGGCCATTCCAGAGGGGTCCCAACATAACTGTCCCGGAGGTCGGGTCAGGCAGGCATAAGATCACCCTCTATGCGGATGACGTTCTTCTCTTTTTAACTGATCTGATGAGATCTGTGCTCCGTTTAATACAAGTGATTCATCTATTTGGTTTATTCTCAAGGTATAAAATTGATTTTATGAAGTCGGAGGCCACGCCTGTGGGGTGCCTTACTACGATATCAGATTTTGGGGATGGAACCCATTTCCCTTTCAGGTGGTCACAGGGAGGTTTCCTGTATTTAGACATTTTTATCACCCTGGCCTTCAATACATAAAGCTAATTTTGTGTAGGTGCTAGAGAAGATAAGGCAGGATCTTCAGCACTGGGAGGATCTTCCAATATCTTGGCTGGGTAGAATAGCTCTGGTCAAAATGAATGATCTTCCTCGCTTATTATATCCCAGACGAATACTCCCTTGCTGCGTAGGCTAGCATTATGAAGGCTTTACAGTTGGCTTGGATCATTCATCTGGCATCATAGGCGGCCTCTTATTAAGCTGGACAAACTGCAGCTTCCACAGGGGATGGGAGGTTTGAATTTCCCCGACTTTAAGAATATATCAATTGAGTTCCTTACTATCCCATGTGGCTGACTGGGCCCGCCAGGACATGCGATCAATTTGGTTGGACATCGAGGCCTCCCAGGCAAAACACCCCCTCATCAATTTGTTATTTATGGACAAGATGAGGACTGTTATGGACCATTGCAGAAACCAGATAGTCTTTAACACAATTAAAGCATGGAGAATGATGCAGGCAACTTACAAAAAACTTCCCTTTTCCCTCCCATAGTGGGAATGTTAGGATTCCGGCTGGGGTCAATGGACTGTGGCTTTAATCGCTGGGAGTCTAAAGGAGTCTCCTGTTTGGGATATTTATTTGACGGGGTGGTCATGATGTCTTTAGAGCAGCTGAGTCAGAAATATGGGCTATCCAGGAGGGACCTCTGTCATTACTTTCAGGTTAGGGACTTTATACAGAAAAAAAACTACATTGATGGTTAGTCCCTACAAGTTGGACATGACAGGAGTGCGCTCCAGTCCAGGGGCGTTCTCTCGGTCAGCACCCTCTATCATTTTGACTTGTTAGTAAGACCATAAGACAAAGGAGTGGAAGGCCATTCGGCCCATCGAGTCCACTCCGCCATTTAATCATGGCTGATGGGCATTTCAACTCCATTTACCCGCATTCTCCCCGTAGCCCTTAATTCCTTGTGACATCAAGAATTTATCAATCTCTGCCTTGAAGACATTTAGCGTCCCGGCCTCCACTGCACTCCGTGGCAATGAATTCCACAGGCCCACCACTCTGGCTGAAGAAATGTCTCCGCATTTCTGTTCTGAATCCCCCTCTAATTTTAAGGCTGTGCCCACAGGTCCTAGTGTCCCCGCCTAACGGAAACAATTTCTTAGCGTCCACCCTTTCCAAGCCATGCATTATCTTGTAAGTTTCTACTGGATCTCCCCTTAACCTTCTAAACTCCAATAAGTACAATCCCAGGATCCTCAGCCGTTCCTCGTATGTTAGACCTACCATGGGATCCAGGGATCATCCGTGTGAATCTCCGCTGGACACGCTCCAGTGCCAGGATGTCCTTCCTGAGGTGTGGGGACCAAAACTGGACACAGTACTCCAAATGGGGCCTAACCAGAGCTTTATAAAGTCTCAGTAGCACATCGCTGCTTTTATATTCCAACCCTCTTGAGATAAATGACAACATTGCATTCGCTTTCTTAATCACGGATTCAACCTGCATGTTTACCTTTAGAGAATCCTCGACTAGCACTCCCAGATCCCTTTGTACTTTGGCTTTATGAATTTTCTCACCGTTTAGAAAGTAGTCCATGCTTGTATTCTTTTTTCCAAAGTGCAAGACCTCGCATTTGCTCACATTGAACTTCATCATCCATTTCCTGGACCACTCTCCCAAACTGTCTAGATCCTTCTGCAGCCTCCCCACTTCCTCAGTACTACCTGCCTGTCCACCTATTTTCGTATCATCGGCAAACTTCGCCAGAATGCCCCCAGTCCCTTCATCCATATCATTAATATATAACGTGAACAGCTGCGGCCCAAACACTGAACCCTGTGGAACACCGCTTGTCACCGGCTGCCATTCCGAAAAAAAAATGCTTATCCCAACTCTCTGCCTTCTGTCAGACAGCCAATCCTCAATCCATGCCAGTAGCTCACCTCGAATACCATGGGCCCTCACCTTACTCAGCAGCCTCCCGTGTGGCACCTTATCAAAGGCCTTTTGGAAGTCTAGGTAGACCACATCCACTGGGTTTCCCTGGTCTAACCTACTTGTCACCTCTTCAAAAGAATTCTAACAGGTTTGTCAGGCATGACCTCCCCTTACTAAATCCATGTTGACTTGTTCTAATCTGACCCTGCTCTTCCAAGAATTTAGAAACCTCATCCTTAATGATGGATTCTAGAATTTTACCAACAACCGAGGTTAGGCTAATTGGCCTATAATTTTCCATCTTTTGTCTTGATCCTTTCTTGAACAATGCGGTTACAACAGCAGTCTTCCAATCATCCAGGACTTTGTGACTCCAGTGACTTTTGAAAGATCTCAACCAACGCCTCCGCTATTTCCTCAGCCACCTCCCTCAGAACTCCAGGATGTAGCCCATCGGGGCCAGGAGATTTGTCAATTTTAAGACCTTTTAGCTTTTCTAGCACTTTCTCTTTTGTAATGGCAACCATACTCAACTCAGCCCCCTGACTCCCTTTAATTGTTGGGATATTACTCATGTCTTCCACTGTGAAGACTGACGCAAAGTACTTATTAAGTTCTCCTGCTATTTCCTTATCTCCCATCACCAGCTTTCCAGCATCAGTTTGAAGTGGCCCAATGTCTACTCTTGCCTGTCGTTTGTTTCTAATGTATTGAAAGAAACTTTTACTATCATTTCTAATATTATTGGCGAGCCTACCTTCATATTTGATCCTCTCCTTCCTTATTTCTCTCTTTGTTATCCTCTGTTTGTTTTTGTAGCCTTCCCAATCTTCTGATTTCCCAGTACTCTTGGCCACTTTATAGGATCTCTCTTTTTCTTTGATACATTTCCTGACTTCCTTTGTCAGCCATGGCTGTCTAATCCCTCCCCGGATAATCTTTCTTTTCTTGGGGGATGAACCTTTGTACTGTGTCCTCAATTATATCCACAAACTCCTGCCATTTTTGTTCTACTGTCTTCCCTGCTAGGCTCTGCTTCCAGCCGATTTTCGGCAGTTCCTCTCTCATGCCCTCATAATTACCTTTGTTTAACTGTAACACCATTACATCCGATTTTGCCTTCTCTCTTTCAAACTGCAGACTGAACTCTACCATTTTATGATCGTTGCTTCCAAAGTGCTCCCTTACTTTAAAGATCTTTTATAAACTCTGGTTCATTACATAGCACTAGGTCCAAAATACCCTGCTCCCTTGTGGGCTCCATGACAAGCTGTTCCAAAAAGCCATCCTGTAAGCATTCCAAGAATTCCCTTTCTTTGGATCCACTGGCAACATTATTTACCCAGTCTACCTGCATATTGAAGTCTCCCATGATCACTGTGACCTTGCCTTTCTGACATGCCTTTTCTATTTCCCGGTACATGTTGCGCCTCTGGTCCTGACCACTGTTAGGAGGTCTGTACATAACACCCATTATGGTTTTTTTTGCCTTTGTGGTTCCTCAATTCCACCCACACAGACTCCACATCATCCGACCCGATGTCATTCAGTGCCACAGATTTAATTTTGTTCTTAACTAACAAGGCCAACCCGCCTCCCTGCCCACCTCCCTGTCTTTTCGATAAGTTGGAAATCCTTGGATGTTTAACTGCCAGTCCTGAACCCCCTGCAACCGTGTCTCTGTGATGCCTACCACATCATAATCATTCACGATGATCTGTGCCCGTTAGTTCATCTACTTTGTTACAAATGCTACAAGCATTCAGGTAAAGTGCCTTAATGCTAACATTCTTATCATGAGAGATATTGGAAGTCATAAGATGTCCTAAGTTATCCTTCCTTTTTGCTGCATTCTTAATCTGCCGCAAGGTTAAATCCACCTGCATACATGCTATCCTCCTGCTTATCTTTCCACTTAACTCCATACTCCGTCGCTTTCACTTTCCCTTCCCCCCCCAACTCAGAAGTTTAAAGTCCTACTGACCACCCTAATTATCCTCTTCGCTAGAATATTGGTACCAGATCGGTTCAGGTGGAGACCGTCCCAACAGTACAGATACCCCCCCGGTTCCAAAACTGATGCCAATGCCCCATGAAATGGAATCCCTCTTTCCCACACCAATCCCTTAGCTACGTGTTTACTTCCCTAATTTTCTTATCCCTGTGCCAATTGGCACGTGGCTCGGGCAGTAATCCGGAGATTATGACCCTTGAGGACCTGTACTTCAATTTCCTTCCTAGTGCTTGATAATCCCCAAACAGGTCCTTCACCCTAGCTTTGCCTACGTTGTTAGTCCCAACATGGACCAGAATAACTGGATCCTCCCCCTCCCGCTCCAATATTCTTTCAAGCCGGTCAGAGATGCAACGCACCCTGGCACCAAGCAAGTAACACACCATGCGAGACTCCCGATCCGGCTTGCATAGTAAGTAATGTTTCGAAGGACATCGAGCGGCTATGCGGAATCTGGACTCAGGAATTGTGGCTGGAAATCTCAGAGGTGTGGGAGGATATTTGGGAGAACACAACGAAGATTTCGATTTGTAATAGGACACAGGCTATGAAACCAAAGGTACTCCACAGGGCTTATTTGGCACTGGAGCAGCTTGCAAAATTTAAGACAAGAGAGTGTCCCCAATGTGCCCCAAATGTAAAACACTGTTACTCATTGTTTGTGGTCATGCCACAAGGTTTGTAGGTATTGGGGTGTCATAGCAAGTGTTTTGGAAGAGGTCTTGCGAACCAAGGTTAAGTTGGATCCAATGTCCCTCCTCTTGGGTTTGCCAAATCTGCCCTCTTTGGAAGTTCTTGCATTCTGTGCGAGGAAGAGCATTCTAATGACTAGGTGTCGGAGAATCCCCCGGGATTTTCAGGCTGGCATAGATTAGTTATGGAGCATATCCCCCTCAACTTCCTTACGAGTATGGTGCACCAGAAAACTGTTTTATGGAAAATGACAGCCCTTTCTGAATTACATAGATGCAGACTTGTCGGCTATATTGATCAGGGCCTTTGTGAAGTCATGAGGGCTATGTCTGGCGGTTCGGGGACCTTTTCTGCAGTCATGATTAATAGGAGGAAGGACTTTGGTGAGGTAAAAAGGCAGCTGAGGGACTTGAATATCCAGTATTCTGTAAGATATCCAGCTACGTTTCAGCCACGGAGAGTCAGTGTTCAATTTTGACTCACCGGAAAAGGCAAAGGGCTTCCTGGATGCTTGAAAATAGACTAGCTGGCTTGAATAATATGGACAATAATGTTTATTTTGTTTTTCCCTGTAATTTGCCTGGTTTACCTGGTTGTCGGGGAGCTTTTTTTAAATATATGTGGGGGTCATAATATTTTTTTCTTTTCCTCTCTCTTCTCTCTCCCCTCCCGCCATCTTTCATTTTTTTCTTCTTATCATTTCCTTTTGTTTTTTTCTTCTGGCATAGGATGGTTGGTGGGGTGGGGAGACAGCGATTGGGGGAGATTGGGAGAGGTTATATATTTCTGTTCTAACAGAAGTGCCTAGGTTACAATATGGATGGGACAGGTTGAGTGCCCATTTTAATATTCTTGTTTTAAGGGGTGTGTATTTTTTCTCACTGTTGTCTGGGGCTGGTGCATGGCTTCAGCTAGAAGGAGCCGTGGAGGGGTTGAAAACCCCTTGTGGGCAAGGAGGAAGTCTCCTTTCATTTGTGTTATATGTTCGTATGCTGTAGAAATAGCTGTTAGAAGTTTTGATTTGGTAGTTTTGGAAGTTGTATGTTTAAATTTATACGAACTGTTTATTGTTTTCACTTGGCATGCTATGAGTGGGATTCTTCCGCCTGGAGGGTAATGGACTGTTGCAGACGGCGAAAGCTAGCCATTCGTTTAAATGGTGCACCTGGAATATTAAAAGGGCATCATTCACCAATTAAGAGAAAAAAAGATACTTTCAAGCCTTAGAAAAGAGGGGGTCAATGTAGCCTTGCTGCAAAGAAACACATTTAACCGACAAGGAGCACTTGAAGTTGCAGCAGGGAGCATTCAGACATGTGTTTTCCTCATCCTTTAATTCAAAAAGTAGAGGAGTTGCTATACTCATCCAGAAGAATCTCCCATTTCAAATGTTAGACTAAATTAAGGATGAATATGGGCGGTTTATAATTCTTAAAAAGCTTTAATACATGGAGAGGAACATGGGATTTTGAATATATATTGCCCCCTGGCACAACCCTTCAAATTTTTAATCGATATGTTTTCAGGTTGATGGCCCTTGGGGCGCATCATACAATTATAGGGGGAGACTTTAATCGTCTTATTGACCCCAAAGTGGACAGGATGCCTCGGAGTCTTGTGTGTATGTCCCCGCAATCCAGGCAGTTGGTGGGCCTGAACAAAGAGCTGGGGTCGGTGGATGTGTGGAGATATCTTCATCCCGAAGGTCTTCACCTTTTTCTCTAATCCACGCAAGTGCTATACCAGACTTGACATGTTTTTGAATTCGATGCTGTCTTGCAGAATAGGGAATGTAGCCATTTCCGATCATGCGACAGTGGACATGGAGGTCAAGGCTTGGTGGTAACGAGATAGGCTCCTGGCACTGGCGCATGGACCCTTTCCTCTTGAAAGATAACAAGTTTACAGGTATTTTTCGCGGAATTTAAAATCTTTTGGGACATAATTTGGGCATGGCCAGTAATCAATCTGTGCTCTGGGAGACAGCCAAGACCTATGCACGGGGTTTGATTATTTCTTACTCTGCGACCTGGAATCGGCAGAGGGGAAAGCAGCAGCGTTTGCCTGAGGCTCACCTGAAGGCAGCTGAGTTAGCGTACTTTGACAGACCGTCTGTAACCAAACTGCAGTCGATTACAGCCCTTAGGGCTACTTTGAATGCTGCATTCACTCAGACAGCAAACAGGGAAATTGCTTTTGCGAAACTGAGGTTATTTGAGTATGGTGATAAATCAGATAGCTATCTAGCATATTTGGCCAGAAAGAAGAATGCCCCCCCCAATCTATCACATCCAGAGAGAGTGCTGGTACTCTTACTTGCAATGCCAAAAAGATTAATGCAGCATTTAGGATGTTCTACTCTGAGCTGTACTAGTCAGAGGGCTGAGAGGACAGATTGTTGAAGATGGAGTCCTTTTCTAAGACCATGGACCTTCCGGGTGTAACTTCAGAGCAGGCGTCCTTTCTGAATACCCCCTGACAATCCAGGAAATGCAGGAGGCGGTGAGACAGCTCCAGTGTGGTAAAGTGACGGCCCAGACGGATTTCAAAGTGGGTTTTATAAGGAGTTTATAGACATGCTGGCCGGGCGACTCTTGGGTATGTACAACTACTCATAGTCAGGTCTGCCTCCCATCCTCTCTGTGAGAAGCAAATATTTTTCTTATTCTTAAGGGAAAGCCCCAGAGGATTGCACTTCGTACAGGCCCATATCGTTACTGAACATGGATTTTAAAATTCTGTTGAAAATGCTGGCATTAAGGTTGGAGAGGATTTTGCCTTTCATTGTAAAGGAGGACCAGACAGGCTTTATCAGGGGTCACTGGTCTACTATGAATATTAAAAGAGTATGAAACATGGCTCAGGTATGCCAGCAAGGTTCGATTCCAGGCCTGGTAGTCTCCCTGGATGCAGAGAAAGCATTTGACCGGATATAGTGGCCGTACCTCTTTTATCAACTGGAGCGGTTTGGTCTTGGAGGAGTTTTTGCCAAGTGGATGGCAGTGTTATATAGTGACCTAAAAGCAGCGGTTATCACTAATGGTATACGGTCAGATAATTTTAGTATCGGCAGAGACAGCCAACAAGGGTGCCCTCTCTTACCACTATTATTTACATTGGTGATTGAGCCGCCGGCAGAGGCCATTCCAGAGGGGTCCCAACATAACTGTCCCGGAGGTCGGGTCAGGCAGGCATAAGATCACCCTCTATGCGGATGACGTTCTTCTCTTTTTAACTGATCTGATGAGATCTGTGCTCCGTTTAATACAAGTGATTCATCTATTTGGTTTATTCTCAAGGTATAAAATTGATTTTATGAAGTCGGAGGCCACGCCTGTGGGGTGCCTTACTACGATATCAGATTTTGGGGATGGAACCCATTTCCCTTTCAGGTGGTCACAGGGAGGTTTCCTGTATTTAGACATTTTTATCACCCTGGCCTTCAATACATAAAGCTAATTTTGTGTAGGTGCTAGAGAAGATAAGGCAGGATCTTCAGCACTGGGAGGATCTTCCAATATCTTGGCTGGGTAGAATAGCTCTGGTCAAAATGAATGATCTTCCTCGCTTATTATATCCCAGACGAATACTCCCTTGCTGCGTAGGCTAGCATTATGAAGGCTTTACAGTTGGCTTGGATCATTCATCTGGCATCATAGGCGGCCTCTTATTAAGCTGGACAAACTGCAGCTTCCACAGGGGATGGGAGGTTTGAATTTCCCCGACTTTAAGAATATATCAATTGAGTTCCTTACTATCCCATGTGGCTGACTGGGCCCGCCAGGACATGCGATCAATTTGGTTGGACATCGAGGCCTCCCAGGCAAAACACCCCCTCATCAATTTGTTATTTATGGACAAGATGAGGACTGTTATGGACCATTGCAGAAACCAGATAGTCTTTAACACAATTAAAGCATGGAGAATGATGCAGGCAACTTACAAAAAACTTCCCTTTTCCCTCCCATAGTGGGAATGTTAGGATTCCGGCTGGGGTCAATGGACTGTGGCTTTAATCGCTGGGAGTCTAAAGGAGTCTCCTGTTTGGGATATTTATTTGACGGGGTGGTCATGATGTCTTTAGAGCAGCTGAGTCAGAAATATGGGCTATCCAGGAGGGACCTCTGTCATTACTTTCAGGTTAGGGACTTTATACAGAAAAAAAACTACATTGATGGTTAGTCCCTACAAGTTGGACATGACAGGAGTGCGCTCCAGTCCAGGGGCGTTCTCTCGGTCAGCACCCTCTATCATTTTGACTTGTTAGTAAGACCATAAGACAAAGGAGTGGAAGGCCATTCGGCCCATCGAGTCCACTCCGCCATTTAATCATGGCTGATGGGCATTTCAACTCCATTTACCCGCATTCTCCCCGTAGCCCTTAATTCCTTGTGACATCAAGAATTTATCAATCTCTGCCTTGAAGACATTTAGCGTCCCGGCCTCCACTGCACTCCGTGGCAATGAATTCCACAGGCCCACCACTCTGGCTGAAGAAATGTCTCCGCATTTCTGTTCTGAATCCCCCTCTAATTTTAAGGCTGTGCCCACAGGTCCTAGTGTCCCCGCCTAACGGAAACAATTTCTTAGCGTCCACCCTTTCCAAGCCATGCATTATCTTGTAAGTTTCTACTGGATCTCCCCTTAACCTTCTAAACTCCAATAAGTACAATCCCAGGATCCTCAGCCGTTCCTCGTATGTTAGACCTACCATGGGATCCAGGGATCATCCGTGTGAATCTCCGCTGGACACGCTCCAGTGCCAGGATGTCCTTCCTGAGGTGTGGGGACCAAAACTGGACACAGTACTCCAAATGGGGCCTAACCAGAGCTTTATAAAGTCTCAGTAGCACATCGCTGCTTTTATATTCCAACCCTCTTGAGATAAATGACAACATTGCATTCGCTTTCTTAATCACGGATTCAACCTGCATGTTTACCTTTAGAGAATCCTCGACTAGCACTCCCAGATCCCTTTGTACTTTGGCTTTATGAATTTTCTCACCGTTTAGAAAGTAGTCCATGCTTGTATTCTTTTTTCCAAAGTGCAAGACCTCGCATTTGCTCACATTGAACTTCATCATCCATTTCCTGGACCACTCTCCCAAACTGTCTAGATCCTTCTGCAGCCTCCCCACTTCCTCAGTACTACCTGCCTGTCCACCTATTTTCGTATCATCGGCAAACTTCGCCAGAATGCCCCCAGTCCCTTCATCCATATCATTAATATATAACGTGAACAGCTGCGGCCCAAACACTGAACCCTGTGGAACACCGCTTGTCACCGGCTGCCATTCCGAAAAAAAAATGCTTATCCCAACTCTCTGCCTTCTGTCAGACAGCCAATCCTCAATCCATGCCAGTAGCTCACCTCGAATACCATGGGCCCTCACCTTACTCAGCAGCCTCCCGTGTGGCACCTTATCAAAGGCCTTTTGGAAGTCTAGGTAGACCACATCCACTGGGTTTCCCTGGTCTAACCTACTTGTCACCTCTTCAAAAGAATTCTAACAGGTTTGTCAGGCATGACCTCCCCTTACTAAATCCATGTTGACTTGTTCTAATCTGACCCTGCTCTTCCAAGAATTTAGAAACCTCATCCTTAATGATGGATTCTAGAATTTTACCAACAACCGAGGTTAGGCTAATTGGCCTATAATTTTCCATCTTTTGTCTTGATCCTTTCTTGAACAATGCGGTTACAACAGCAGTCTTCCAATCATCCAGGACTTTGTGACTCCAGTGACTTTTGAAAGATCTCAACCAACGCCTCCGCTATTTCCTCAGCCACCTTCCTCAGAACTCCAGGATGTAGCCCATCGGGGCCAGGAGATTTGTCAATTTTAAGACCTTTTAGCTTTTCTAGCACTTTCTCTTTTGTAATGGCAACCATACTCAACTCAGCCCCCTGACTCCCTTTAATTGTTGGGATATTACTCATGTCTTCCACTGTGAAGACTGACGCAAAGTACTTATTAAGTTCTCCTGCTATTTCCTTATCTCCCATCACCAGCTTTCCAGCATCAGTTTGAAGTGGCCCAATGTCTACTCTTGCCTGTCGTTTGTTTCTAATGTATTGAAAGAAACTTTTACTATCATTTCTAATATTATTGGCGAGCCTACCTTCATATTTGATCCTCTCCTTCCTTATTTCTCTCTTTGTTATCCTCTGTTTGTTTTTGTAGCCTTCCCAATCTTCTGATTTCCCAGTACTCTTGGCCACTTTATAGGATCTCTCTTTTTCTTTGATACATTTCCTGACTTCCTTTGTCAGCCATGGCTGTCTAATCCCTCCCCGGATAATCTTTCTTTTCTTGGGGGATGAACCTTTGTACTGTGTCCTCAATTATATCCACAAACTCCTGCCATTTTTGTTCTACTGTCTTCCCTGCTAGGCTCTGCTTCCAGCCGATTTTCGGCAGTTCCTCTCTCATGCCCTCATAATTACCTTTGTTTAACTGTAACACCATTACATCCGATTTTGCCTTCTCTCTTTCAAACTGCAGACTGAACTCTACCATTTTATGATCGTTGCTTCCAAAGTGCTCCCTTACTTTAAAGATCTTTTATAAACTCTGGTTCATTACATAGCACTAGGTCCAAAATACCCTGCTCCCTTGTGGGCTCCATGACAAGCTGTTCCAAAAAGCCATCCTGTAAGCATTCCAAGAATTCCCTTTCTTTGGATCCACTGGCAACATTATTTACCCAGTCTACCTGCATATTGAAGTCTCCCATGATCACTGTGACCTTGCCTTTCTGACATGCCTTTTCTATTTCCCGGTACATGTTGCGCCTCTGGTCCTGACCACTGTTAGGAGGTCTGTACATAACACCCATTATGGTTTTTTTTGCCTTTGTGGTTCCTCAATTCCACCCACACAGACTCCACATCATCCGACCCGATGTCATTCAGTGCCACAGATTTAATTTTGTTCTTAACTAACAAGGCCAACCCGCCTCCCTGCCCACCTCCCTGTCTTTTCGATAAGTTGGAAATCCTTGGATGTTTAACTGCCAGTCCTGAACCCCCTGCAACCGTGTCTCTGTGATGCCTACCACATCATAATCATTCACGATGATCTGTGCCCGTTAGTTCATCTACTTTGTTACAAATGCTACAAGCATTCAGGTAAAGTGCCTTAATGCTAACATTCTTATCATGAGAGATATTGGAAGTCATAAGATGTCCTAAGTTATCCTTCCTTTTTGCTGCATTCTTAATCTGCCGCAAGGTTAAATCCACCTGCATACATGCTATCCTCCTGCTTATCTTTCCACTTAACTCCATACTCCGTCGCTTTCACTTTCCCTTCCCCCCCCAACTCAGAAGTTTAAAGTCCTACTGACCACCCTAATTATCCTCTTCGCTAGAATATTGGTACCAGATCGGTTCAGGTGGAGACCGTCCCAACAGTACAGATACCCCCCCGGTTCCAAAACTGATGCCAATGCCCCATGAAATGGAATCCCTCTTTCCCACACCAATCCCTTAGCTACGTGTTTACTTCCCTAATTTTCTTATCCCTGTGCCAATTGGCACGTGGCTCGGGCAGTAATCCGGAGATTATGACCCTTGAGGACCTGTACTTCAATTTCCTTCCTAGTGCTTGATAATCCCCAAACAGGTCCTTCACCCTAGCTTTGCCTACGTTGTTAGTCCCAACATGGACCAGAATAACTGGATCCTCCCCCTCCCGCTCCAATATTCTTTCAAGCCGGTCAGAGATGCAACGCACCCTGGCACCAAGCAAGTAACACACCATGCGAGACTCCCGATCCGGCTTGCATAGTAAGTAATGTTTCGAAGGACATCGAGCGGCTATGCGGAATCTGGACTCAGGAATTGTGGCTGGAAATCTCAGAGGTGTGGGAGGATATTTGGGAGAACACAACGAAGATTTCGATTTGTAATAGGACACAGGCTATGAAACCAAAGGTACTCCACAGGGCTTATTTGGCACTGGAGCAGCTTGCAAAATTTAAGACAAGAGAGTGTCCCCAATGTGCCCCAAATGTAAAACACTGTTACTCATTGTTTGTGGTCATGCCACAAGGTTTGTAGGTATTGGGGTGTCATAGCAAGTGTTTTGGAAGAGGTCTTGCGAACCAAGGTTAAGTTGGATCCAATGTCCCTCCTCTTGGGTTTGCCAAATCTGCCCTCTTTGGAAGTTCTTGCATTCTGTGCGAGGAAGAGCATTCTAATGACTAGGTGTCGGAGAATCCCCCGGGATTTTCAGGCTGGCATAGATTAGTTATGGAGCATATCCCCCTCAACTTCCTTACGAGTATGGTGCACCAGAAAACTGTTTTATGGAAAATGACAGCCCTTTCTGAATTACATAGATGCAGACTTGTCGGCTATATTGATCAGGGCCTTTGTGAAGTCATGAGGGCTATGTCTGGCGGTTCGGGGACCTGGGGGAGGGGGTGAAGAATCCTGAACAAATAAGAGCTTACTTACTAATGCTCCCGGCGGTGGGGAGCTTTGGTGGAAATGTGCTGAGAGTAGTAACTTAACTGAATATACCTTAAAATTAAACCATGTTAAACCAAGGTAAATTATTTTTTTCTTAGTTATTTATTAGAGTCATAGAGATATACAGCATGGAAACAGACCCTTCGGTCCAACCCGTGCATGCTGACCAGATATCCCAACCCAATCTAGTCCCACCTGCCAGCATCTGGCCCACTTTGAGTGCGAGCAGCAGCTAAGGTAAGACAGTTTGTTTTAAAATTACTTACCGGTAGCGGGCAGCGGTGTTTTTTTCTCTCTTTACAGAAAGAGCGGGAGCAGCAGGGGGAAGTGACGAAGACCAGAGGGGCAGCCGGGTAGGTTTTTTTCCCTTTAAAAGCGCGTAGGAGAAGAACCCGAGGCACTACAGAGGTAGTGTCTCCCACCCGCCCTCCTCCTCTAACCTAAATAATAAGACCCATTGTGGTAAGTAGGTAAGTGCTGCATTTTGCTTGTTGTATTCTTTAGACCCAGTTTTTTTTTTTACAAAAGGTTACTTTCAGAGGGATGGCAGTGAAGGCAGTGCAATGTTCCTCTTGCAACATGTTTGAGGTGAGGGATGCCATGGACGTCCCTGCTGAAAACACTTGCAGGAAGTGCACCCATCTCCAGCTCCTCCAAGACCGTGTTAGGGAACTGGAGCTGGATGAACTTAGGATCATTCGGGAGGCAGAGGGGGTCAAAGATTGGAGCTTTAGGGAAGTAGTAACTCCAAAGATGGCAGATAGATGGGTGACAGTGAGGGGGACTGGGAGGAAGCAGCCAGTGCAGGGACCCCCTGCGGCCGTTCCCCTCAAGAACAAGTATACCGTTTTGGATACTTGTGGGGGGGACGACTTACCAGGGGCAAGTAACGGGGCTCAGGCCTCTGGCACGGAGCCTGTCCCCGTTACTCAGACGGGAAGGGTGGAGAAGAGCAGAGGAATACTAATTGGGGACTCGATAGTTCGGGGCACAGATAGGAGGTTTTGTGGGAACGAGAGAGACTCACGTTTGGTATGTTGCCTCCCAGGTGCAAGGGTACGTGATGTCTCTGATAGTGTTTTCCGGGTCCTTAAGGGGGAGGGGGAGCAGCCCGAAGTCGTGGTCCACATTGGCACCAATGACATAGGTAGGAGGAGCACTGAGGATGTTAGGCAGGCTTTCAGGGAGCTAGGTTGGAAGCTCAAAGTTAGAACGAACAGAGTTGTCGTCTCTGGTTTGTTACCCGTGCCACGTGATAGAGAGTCGAGGAATAGGGAGAGAGAACAGTTAAATGCGTGGCTACAGGGATGGTGCAGGAGGGAGGGATTCCGGTATTTGGATAACTGGGGTTCTTTCTGGGGAAGGTGGGACCTCTATAAACAGGATGGTCTACACCTGAACCTGAGGGGCACCAGTATCCTTGGTGGGAGGTTTGCTAGTGCTCTTGGGGGGGGGTTTAAACTAACTCTGCAGGGGCATGGGAACCCAGACTGTAGCTTTAGGGTGCAGGACCTGGAGTGTAGGGAGGTTAGGAACATGGCAGCAATTTCAAAGGAGGGTGTCTGTAAACAGGAAAGTGGTTTGAAGTGTGTATACTTCAATGCAAGAAGTATACGAAATAAGGTAGGTGAACTTGCAGCGTGGGTTGGTACCTGGGACTTCGATGTTGTGGCTATTACGGAGACATGGGTAGAACAGGGACAGGATTGGCTGCTGCAGGTTCCAGGGTTTAAATGTTTTAGTAGGGTCAGAGGTGGGGGTAAAAGAGGGGGAGGTGTGGCATTGCTTGTCAAAGATAGTATTACAGCTGTGGAAAGGACGATGGATGAAGACTCGCCATCTGAGGTAGTTTGGGCTGAGGTTAGGAATAGGAAAGGTGAGCTCACCCTGTTAGGAGTTTTTTACAGGCCTCCTAATAGTCCTAGAAACGTAGAAGAAAGGATTGCGAGGATGATTCAAGAGAAGAGTGAAAGTAATAGGGTGGTTGTTATGGGGGACTTTAACTTTCCTGATATTAATTGGGAAAGCGATAGCTCAAGTTCATTAGATGGGTCAGTGTTTGTCCAATGTGTGCAGGAGGGTTTCCTGACACAATATGTAGATAGGCCAACAAGAGGTGAGGCCATACTGGATTTGGTTCTGGGTAATGAACCAGGCCAGGTGTTAGAATTAGAGGTAGGTGAGCACTTTGGGGACAGTGACCACAATTCGGTGACTTTTACTCCAGTGATGGAGGGGGATAAGTGTGCACTACAGGGCAAGAGTTATAGATGGGGGCAGGGAAATTATGATGCTGTGAGGCATGACTTAGGATGTGTGGCCTGGAAAAGTAAGCTTCAAGGCAAGGGTGTGTGGTGTAAAATTATGTCCCAATACATGTGTGAATCATTATGCAACACATGTATTGGGCCAAGCAGTGGAATGTGGTGAAAGGGTTAAAATTGTGTCCCAATACATGTGTGAATCTAACCGAAAATGGAAGGTGTCGCTTAGTCCCGTGTGAATCTTGTTATACACCTTCCCGTGTGAATCTTCTTATCTGTATGTAACCAGAATGGAATGTGTTTTTTAGCCTTGCTCTGCTGTTCACATGAATGTTTATATCTGGAAAAGGGTATATCAGCTGGAGAAGTCTCCAGTTCGGTAGAGTCTGCTCCGGGGTTACGTTTAACCGCCGAGCGTGGGTTGTTGGCAACCGCTCTACGAGAACTGACGGCTCCCAGTTTTGGTAACATGTAGAGTGAGTATAAGCCAGACCCGTTGTAAGTACGAGACTGGTGGTGGGGACACTGCGGGGAATAAAACTATATTCTAGCAGACTCGCCTCTTGGCTGTTTGTTCTGTGTCAGACTACTTTCCTGCGAGCCTGGTCCTTGACCTTGAGAATTTTTAAAAACAGGGTGTAATTGATATGTGGAGCTTGTTCAAGGAGCAACTATTGAGTGTCCTTGATAAGTATGTGCCCGTCAGGCAGGGAGGAAAGGGTCGTGTGAGGGAGCCGTGGTTTAATAAGGAATTGGAATCCCTTGTTAAATGGAAGAGGGCGGCCTATGTAAAGATGAGGCGTGAAGGTTCAATTGGGGCGATTGAGAGTTATAAGGTAGCCAGGAAGGACCTGAAGAGAGAGCTAAGAGCAGCAAGGAGGGGACATGAAAGGTCCTTAGTTGGTAGGATTAGGGAAAACCCTAAGGCTTTCTATAGGTATGTCAGGAATAAAAGAATGACTAGGGTAGGAATAGGTCCAGTCAAGGATAGTAGTGGGAAGTTGCGTGTGGAGGCTGAAGAGATTGGGGAGACACTGAATGAATACTTTTCGTCAGTATTCAATCAGGAACAGGACATTGTTGTCAATGTGAGTACTGAGTCACAATTAAGCAGAATGGATGGCTTTGAGGTATGCAGAGAAGAGGTGTTGGAAATTCTGGAAAGGGTGAAAATAGATAGGTCCCCTGGGCCTGATGGCATTTATCCTAGGATTCTCTGGGAAGCAAGGGAGGAGATTGCAGAGCCATTGGCCTTGATTTTTATGTCCTCGTTGTCTACAGGAGTAGTGCCAGAAGATTGGAGGCTAGCAAATGTGGTTCCCTTGTTCAAGAAGGGGAGTAGGGATAACCCTAGTAACTATAGGCCGGTGAGTCTCACTTCTGTTGTGGGCAAAATCTTAGAGAGAATTGTAAGGGATAGGATTTATGAACATCTGGATAGGAATAATGTGATCAAGGACAGTCAGCATGGTTTTGTGAAGGACAGTCAGCATGGTTTTGTGAAGGGCAGGTCGTGCCTCACAAACCTTATTGAATTCTTTGAGAAGGTGACTAAGGAGGTGGACGAGGGGAAAGCAGTAGATGTGGTGTATATGGATTTTAGTAAGGCGTTTGATAAGGTTCCCCATGGTAGACTACTGCAAAAAATACGGAGGTATGGCATTGAGGGTGAGTTGGAGGTTTGGATTAGGAGTTGGCTGGCTGGAAGAAGACAGAGGGTAGTAGTTGATGGCAAAGGTTCATCTTGAAGTGCCGTCACTAGCGGTGTTCCGCAAGGATCTGTTTTGGGACCATTGCTGTTTGTCATTTTTATAAATGACCTGGAGGAGGGGTTAGAAAGTTGGGTGAGCAAGTTTGCGGATGATACGAAAGTCGGAGGAGTTGTAGACAGTGAGGAAGGATGTGGCAGGTTACAGCGGGATATAGATAAGCTGCAGAACTGGGCAGAAAGGTGGCAAATGGAGTTCAATGTAGGTAAGTGTGAGGTGATTCACTTTGGTAAGAGTAATAAAAAGATGGGGTACTGGGCTAACGGTCGGATACTTGGTAGTGTGGATGAGCAGAGGGATCTTGGTGTCCATGTACACAAATCTTTGAAAGTTGCCACCCAGGTAAATAGTGCGGTGAAGAAGGCATATGGCGTACTGGCTTTTATTGGTAGAGGAATTGAGTTCCGGAGTACTGAGGTCATGTTGCAGTTGTATAAGACTCTGGTGCAGCCACATCTGGAGTATTGTGTGCAGTTTTGGTCACCATACTATAGGAAGGATGTGGAGGCACTGGAACGGGTGCAGAGGAGGTTTACCAGGATGTTGCCTGGTATGGTAGAAAGATCGTATGAGGAAAGGCTGAGGCACTTGGGGTTGTTTTCTTTGGAGAAAAGAAGGTTTAGGGGTGACTTGATAGAGGTGTATAAGATGATTAGGGGTTTAGATAGGGTCGACAGTGAGAATCTTTTTCCTCGTATGGAGTCAGCTATTACAAGGGGGCATAGCTTTAAATTAAGGGGGGGTAGGTATAGGACAGATGTTAGGGGTAGGTTCTTTACTCAGCGAGTCGTGAGTTCATGGAATGCCCTGCCAGTAGCAGTGGTGGACTCTCCCTCATTATGGGCATTTAAGCGGGCATTGGATAGGCATATGGAGGATAGTGGGCTAGTGTAGGTTAGGTGGGCTTGGATCGGCGCAACATCGAGGGCCGAAGGGCCTGTACTGCGCTGTATTCTTCTATGTTCTATGTTCTATCCCTCCAAACCCTTCCTAATTCATATACCTCCAAATGCCTCTTAAAATGTTACAATTGTACCAGCCTCCACCACATCCTCTGGCAGCTCATTCCATACATGTACCATCCTCTGCGTGAAAAGGTTGCCCCTTAGATCTCTTACATCTTTTCCCTCTCACCCTCAACCTATGCCCTCTAGTTGTGGACTCCCTGACCCCAGGGAAAAGACTTTGCCTATTTATCCTATCCATGCCCCTCATAAATTTTGTAAACCTCTATAAGGTCACCCCTCAGCCTCTGACGCTCCAGGGAAAACAGCCCCAGCCTGTTCAGCCTCTCCCTACAGCTCAAACCTTCCAACCCTGGCAACATCCTTAGAAATCTTTTCTGAACTCTTTCAAGTTTCACAACATCTTTTTGATGGGAAGACAACCAGAATTGCATGCAATATTCCAACAGTGGCCTAACCAGTGTCCTGTACAGCAATATGACCTCCCTACTCCTGTACTCAATACTCTGACCAATAAAGGAAAGCATACCAAGTGCCTTCTTCACTATCCTATCTACCTGCGACTCCACTTTCAAGGAGCTATGAACCTGCACTCCAAGGTCTCTTTGTTCAGCAACACTCCCTAGAACCTTACCATTAAGTGTATAAGTCATGCTAAGATTTGCTTTCCCAAAATGCAGCACCTCACATTTATCAGAATTAAACTCCATCTGCCACTTCTCAGCCCATTGGCCCATCTGGTCCAGATCCTGTTGTAATCTGAGGTAACCCTCTTCGCTGTCCACTACACCTCCAATTTTGGTGTCATCTGCAAATTTACTAACTGTACCTCTTATGCTCGCATCCAATCATTTATGTAAATGACGAAAAGTAGAGGACCCAGCACCGATCCTTGTGGCACTCCACTGGTCACAGGCCTCCAGTCTGAAAAACAACCCTCCACCACCACCGCCTTCTACCTTTGAGCCAGTTCTGTTTCCAAATAGCTAGTTCTCCCTGTATTCCATGAGATCTAACCTTGCTAATGAGTTTCCCATGGGGAACTTTGTCGAACAGCCTTACAAAAGTCCATATAGATTACATCTACTGCTCTGTCCTCATCAATCTTCTTTGAGAATTGTAGTTTTTGTAGGTTTGTTTCTCTCTCCCCCCAGTGGTTTGTGGAGCAGAGTAGTAGTTTATTTTCTGTTATTATTGTCATTATAAGGCTGTTACAAAATCACTACAAAAGAGTGTAAAAAATTTAAAATCTTTTTTCTCAATAAAAACATTTACAAACAAAAAAGGCAACTGAATGAGGCCATGAATAAGAAAGGTTGAAGGGGATATGGGCCAAATGCTGGCAAATGGGACTAGTTTAGTTTAGGATATCTGGTCAGCACAAACGAGTTGGATCAAAGCATCTGGTTCTGTGCTATATGGCTTTATGTTGTATAGTCATATATAACTAAAGTCAATTTGTAAATTACGTTGTTGAAATGAGATTGCAAAATAATGATACCACAGTGATTCGTGGTGGTCTAACCAGCCTTGCTTAATTTTTGGATGTGCCTCTAAACATGCCATTCAAGAACAGCAGAAAAAAACTGAAGGCAAGCATTCACCGAAAGAGGCAGCAAGTGGGCTCCAGTGTTAGCTATCTTGTGTGAATGCGTAATGGAGGACTGGAATTAAATTAGAATGGAGACTGCCATCAAATAATTCAATAAATTCAAAATTATGGCACAGAAAATGATTAGTTGTAGAATGCTATGTCAATGCTAATGTGACTATCCACACTTTGACACAAGTCAAGCAGCAGGTTGGGACACATTATTTGGTTGTGAAGCTGAAAAAAATTCTTTCATTCAATTTTCTCTCATGCTCAGTATATACTCTGCTGCTTTTTTTTTAGTACTAAGAACACAAAGTAAGTGTGTGTGTTTCGCTTTGGATGAATTTGATAAATTTAAAGAGTTCAGCATACAGAAGTTAATGCCTGACCAAAATAAAAAGTAATAATAAAGATTCTCCTTGCCTCTTTTTATCCTATTCTTGGGGTCAAGGTTGGCAGGAACAGTCTCCAAGCTGCCAACTCTATGATAACGAGGTAATGGGAAAGAGTAGATTTCACCCCCTTTAACATCTCACCTGAGAAAGTCAAGTCCAAAAATTAAGTTTTTAAACACCTTTTACACAGTACGTACAGAAATTTCTTTGAAGATTTTCTATAGCAGGCAATGTCGACAAAGGGATAGTTTAAGCTTAAGGAGTTACTCTGGGTTTCAATTTATCAAAATGTTTGTTGAGAGACTCAGTCACAGTTTGGACTTCATGTTTTTGTGGTTTACTGTGAGAAGGTAGCCAAAATAAATGGTGTTTGGACCTGTACTACAAACACAGTAAAAAATCTAATCTCACCGTTCATCATATGGAAGGTGGGAGAAGACTTAACCTTTCGCCAAAATTTTAGGAGGAAACAGGAACTGGAAAATTGCCTAATTTAAAACTGTAGACTTTTCTGTCAAAGAAATCAACATGCAGATTATTTTGGAACTGTTGGAAAAATACCCAAAACAGGTATTGGATGTCTACAGTCAAGAATTGGTAAATCAAAGTTATATCTCAGCCAAGGAAAATTCTTCATGGAACCACTGCATAGTTAATAAATACCTAAAGATATAAATAACTAATATACAACATCTTAAACAAGTATTCCTGAGAGAAGTAACAAGCAAGTGAACCAAAAGAACTGACATGTGTGGCATGGCTTATATTTATATCTGCTTTGTTCAACTTGTCCTGTGTACAAACATTTATGCTTTGTCTAAAAACAAAGCATAACTTTTTGGTACCATTATGTTGGTTAAAATTAGGTATTCAGACTTCTGTCAATGTTAATAGTTTCTAATTGGATTTCCAAATATATAATTCCTAATTTACCACTTTCAAACTCCATTTAACTTACCCAAACAATGCGGTGTTTCAAACAAAAAAAAAGCTGCAATGCTGCTAAGGTATTAATTAACACAAATCACCAATTTGCAAAGATTGTAACAGACTGATCTTTATGACATTACAAAGCTGTAGACAAGGTCTAACACCTCAGGTGAAAGTAGTTTTGGACAGAAAAGAGTTCCAAAATTGATTGTATTATTGCATGCAGAAGCGGAAAGTTGTTAATACTGAAATAAGTAAGTACAAAAACCAGTTACTAACAGAGTCCTACACCAATTATTGTTTTGCCTGTTACAATCTAAATTAATGATCCAGATTAAGGTGTGATATGATTATCCGCAAATGTAAAGCATTTTACAGAATTATTTTAAAACTATTCATCTTGGCTGTTTGGCTTTGTCTCTCCCAGTTTCCTGTCATTGAGAGAAATGTGATTGAAGCATTCCCAAGCCAGAAAAGAGAAGAAAGCAGTGTTGTGAACTTAATCCAGCATTTTCCATTAGGAAGGAAAGCAAGCACTGGAAACATTAAGACATATCTCATTACACTGAATACGAAGAACCTTAATGTGAATAAACGAACTGCAATAATTCAAGAACAACACACCAGCTCAAAGGATTATCCAAACCATATATTCAAATACAGAGTTCCAAGCATACTGGATGAAAAAATTGGACAAGGAGTGAAAGAAAATCAAGATAAAGGCTAGTTTTAAATTAAACAACTGATCTCGAGGTGACTTTAGAAGCAATGAACATTAATTTTGAAAAGATTGAACATCGTGAATACTGAAAATCAGAACATGTAAAGATCATTTGGTCTCTAAACACTAAGCATAGCAGCCCGGCGATGGCTGAAAATTAGTTAGCAAAATTCCAGCAAACCTGTGCTCAGCTAAAATGAAAACAAACATTGAAGAAAAAGTTTACAGGCACAAAGATCAAACGAGCAACAGTGCATAGTCTCAAAATTAAGACTTCATGAGCAGGCAGTATTAGAAAATAAACTCTGTTTCTAAATGCCAAAAAAAATTCTATGCAGACTGACTCTGGTCTCATTGCCATTCACAAACCAATCTTACTCCAGTTTGATAAAACCAGGGTTTAAAATTAAGCTTCCAAACTTCAGGCAGTTTTAAATGGGGTAAAAGATTCAAGTCAAGAGTAAGCACCCCTTCAAAATAAATTCCACTTTAACCACTGATCAACTGTATAACATGCCAGATGACCAGTCAATAAACATTTCCAAAAACACTATTCCAGGCTGTACTATTTGGATTAATATCACAAAATAATTATATTTTACAGTATACAGTTACATTCCAAAACAAACACACCACATCATCTTCAGATCACTGACTGCATAAATAATGAACAGAGGAGAGCAAACAAAATACAGGAGTAATTGTTTTGGTAAAAAATTCAGCCAAACTCATCTTTATTGTACAAAGTTTACAAAGAGTTGGCTAAATACACTGTTCAAATATATATTTTTAAAAATTCTATGATTTTAATCATAGAAGAGAACACCCACTCAGTTCCTAAACCACCAGTTGGTACCAATAGTTATAAATTATTACACCCTGGATATCTCTCAACTATGGATCAGAAAATGAAGCCCAGGTTTGCAATGCGACAAGTGAGAGCTTCACCAAAGCAATTGTTCAAAACCAACTACTACACACACCTTGATTATCACAGTAATGAGTATATTTAACTACTATCCACTAATCTGTATCTGAAAAGATGCTCCAGTTCAACAGTGTATCTTCTGCACAAAGTTGAACATTGCATTATCAGAAACAGTACTCTAAATGTGACATGTTGTTAGTTATGTCTAAGCTTCCATGCCACTGCACAAGTTACACTGCTCCTGTGAACGTCAATATAATTGTTGTCAGTGCCCATTGTAAGTCTTACTGAAATGTAATTCCATGTATTTAACCTTTTTGGTCCAGAAATAAGAAATAGGTTCACTTAATAGTTTGCAGTATGTGCCTTGCATTCAGCAGAATCACAGGTCAACATAGATAATCATAGAAACACTAAATTCAAAACAATTGGAAACACCAGTTTGAGCCCAAAGCGCAGATTTTCCATTGCACCAGGCTGCTGCAGTGACTCAAGTCTAATCAGCATTCGCCAAAACTTAAATGGGTACTCAAAGCCTCCCCTCTGATTTAATCCAATATCAACACTGAGAAGAATACAATGCAGCACTAACCAACTACGTAAACAGGGGAGTTATTTGAATTGCTGGTCAGTGCTCAGTGATCAGCTCACATTGCCAATTTTTAACGATACTAGTGGAACAAAACAAAAGGTGGCAAAAGTTGATTGACAGCTACTCAAAATGTGTTATCAGCAAATCTCATTTGTGCTACTGGTTAAATTGATCACCAAAACGGAATGTCCCCGTCTGACAGGTACATTGAATTGTACAAATTCCATAACAGCAAATACTTTGGTTTAACAGAAATGGTCTTGAATTAAAATTACACTATTTAAAACTTTATTGACTGCACAGACAGAACAGTGAGGAAATGCACTGACCAGCACATCAGGAGAAACAGAGTCCTGGTTGAATGGATCCTCCTCTCCATTTGCTGGTTGCAATATAGGTGCAGAAGGTTCAGCTCAAGCCTATTCTCCAATTCAAAGATCATGACAGATCTGTGGCCAAACTGCACATACTTGCCTTTAAACCATATCCCTTCATACCTTTGCTTAAAATTTATCTCCCTTAGATTTAAAATTATCAGCCGGCCTGGCACGCATTGCTGTTCGTGGAAGCAAGTTTCGAACATCAACCACCCTTGTGTACAGAAGTGCTTCCTAACAGCTCTCCTGAACAGTCTGGTCCTATTTCTCAGATTGTGCTCCCGAGTTCTAGAATCCCCAACCAATAGGAGCAGCTTATTAACTAACCTACCTATTCCTACGGCAAAAAATCCTGAACTTTATAGTAAGAACTGAAGGTTCAACGAGACCAATGGCACTCTGGAGGAGAAGGTCAAGACGATAAACAGCATTTCCAATCCTGCTGCAAACTTCAGTTAAAAAGCACCCCTGAATTCATAAGTTGAATAAAGGTCAAAATTAGTTATAATGCCAGATCTAATTGTCTGTTGACTGGCACTAATTAGAATGATTCAATGAGCTGCTTGAATTTCTGCCCATGAAACCATTTCACAGAGCAAGGTCTTTCAGAATGCCAAGAAAATTAGAGAAAAATTAACATGTTGACAATATATTTTCTTCAGTAATATGAACCTGTCAAATTTCAGTTCAACAGTCAATATTCTCCTAGTTAAGTATGGAAAAACAAGTTTATTGCTGGATTTCTTTGCAACATTGATATTGAAGTGGGAAAAGGATGGCTGTTTTCCATAGTTTTATTCAGAATGTTGCACAGAAAGCCAATAATAAACTGAAAAGGAGATACAATTGGATAGGTTGCCCGTGCAGAGAGTGGATAAGGGACCAAGACCAGATAAGACTTTTTTTTTAAAAAAATTCATAGGATGTAGGCATTGCTGGCTAGGCCATTATTTATTCCCATCCCTAGTTACCCTTGTCCAGGTGGCGATGAGCTGATTCCTCGAATTGCTGCAGTGTAGGTACAACCAAAGTCACTGGGAAGGGAGCTCCAGGATTTTGACCCATGTTTAGAAGATGGTGACTTTGGAACTTTTACGAATTGCATCCAAGGACACTGAGCAAAGAAACAGTAGAAATTGTGGATAGTATAACTATTATTCCTCTTCTGGGAACATGGGCTCAAATCCATCATTAACAGATGGTGAAATTGGAATTCAATGAAAATCTGGAATTAAAAGCTTATCGAATGGCATCCACGTAACCATTGTCAGTGGTTATAAAAACCCATCTGATTTACTAATGTCTTTTACATAAGAAATAGAAGCTGGAAATTTAGCTTCTCAAGCAACCTACCCCTCACCTCAAATTCAACAAGATCACAACTAATCTGCCCTAACCATAACTCCTCTTTTGTGCCAGCTCATCATAGCCCACTGGCATAGTGCTAGTTTTCACGATTTGTTTGCCTTAATTTTTGAGTCTTCATGTAATATGGAGTGAATTGCAATGGTTGAAGCCTAGCAGCTCTGCTGCTGGGACTTAGGAGGAGGCTGAGATGAATCATTCTGGCTGAAGATAGGTCCAAATGTTTCAGTCTTGTCTTTTACATTAATGCTGTAGGCTTCCTCATTGTTAAAAATGGAGATATTCCCAGACATAAATTGTTTCTGTGAGTTTAACTTCTATCATAATTCATGCCAGGATGTGGCAGAGCTGCAGAGCCTCAATCTGATGCATTTGTTGTGGAATCACTTCACACTGTCTTTTGCATGTAGCTCTCATTATTTGGTATGCAAGTAATCCTGTGTTGTAGCTTCACAACGTTGGCCCTTGATTTTTAGAAATTCCCGGTGCTGTTCCTCCATTCTTTCATAAACTAGGATTTATCTCCTGGCATGATGGTAATGTCATCCCATTTCTCCCCTCAGTTGAAGCAAAATGCTCAGAGACACAGTATAGTTTTACTTCCTTCATCTTTATTCTGGATCCTGGCAGGGAGAGAGAACAATTGCCCATGTGCACAGAGACGGGAGTTCAGAGTTCTGGGTTGGTGCTACTGTTGGACAGAACATAACTAGGGATTGTGAAGGTGGTGTCCGGACATTCTGTTGGGTATAACTCCACCTGTTTGCCTATGAGGCTATTGTTTAACTAGCCAGTTGTCCCAATTTTGGCACAAGTACAGATTTGTTGGTGAGGAAGACTTTGCAGGGTCATCAGAGCTGTTTACCATGGTCTTTTCTAATGTTTAGGTTGATGCATGGTTCTGCGTTCAAGTTTGTTTCTTTGACTTTTTAGCAGTTTTGACAAAGCTGAGTGGTTTGCTAGACCATTTCAGAGGGCAGTTAAGAGTCACCCGTAATGTTATGCATCTATAGGCACATGCATGCCAGACCAGATAAGGACAGCAGATTTCCTTTCCTAAATGAAGGTGGTCAAGGAGAATATCCCCGCCTGTCACGCGGGAGACCGGGTTCAATTCCCCACCGGGGAGGCTGCAGTACATTGAGTAGGCGGCACGGTGGCTCAGTGATTAGCATTGCTGCCTCACAGCACCAGGAACCCAGGTTCAATTCCAGCCTCAGGTATCTGTCTGTCTGTGTGGAGTTTGCACATTCTCCCCGTGTCAGCGTGGGTTTCCTCCTACAGTCCGAAGATGTGAAGGTCAGGTGAATTGGCCATGCTAAATTTAATTTAGAGCAGGACCCTAGGAAATTGCCTATCGTCAGCCAGAACTGATGATGTTCAATGATGATTGCACAATTTTCAGCGATAGTCATAATTTGGATACTGAAGCAGTCTCTGTCCAAATGCAGCAAGACCAAGACAACATCCAGGCTGACAAGTGGCAAGTCACATTCTCACCAAACAAGAGCATGTGTGATCACTTCCAACAAGCAAGAATCTAACCATCACCCCTCGACATTCAATGACATTACCACCATTGAATTCACTACTACCGACATCCAGTGGTTATCATTGAACCTCTATGAAAGGTTGTAATTGCATGACAGACTGTTATAGAGATTTAAATTGCAGCTGTAAGGTAAGATTGTATACACTGGGGTTCTTCTCCTTGGAACAGACTAAGTGGAAAAGAGATTTGACTGAGAAGTATAAAATTGACGGAGGGATCTGGTACAGTGTGTGGTAAGGGTCTATTTATTTTAGAAATATATACAGGAGCAGGAGTAGGCCATTCAGGCCTTCTAGCCTGCTCTGCCATTCATGATGATCATGAGTGATCATCCAACTCAACAAGCTATTCTTGCTTCCCACCTCCCCCAATACTTTGATCTCTTTATTGAAATCATACAATGTTTTGGCCTCGACTGCTTTCTATGTTAGAGAATTCCATAGGCTTATCACTCTCTGGCTGAAGACATTTCTCTTCATCTCAGTCCCAATGATTTACTCAACACCTTTAGACCTGTGACACCAGGTTCTCCAACCATGAACATCCTTCCTGCATCTGCCCAGACTGGTCCTGTTAGACTTTTATAGGTTTCAATGAGATCCCACCTCCTTTTTCTGAACGCCAGTGAATATAATCCTAACCGATTCAACATCGCCTCATAAGTTAGTCCGCGCTTTTTGAGTGGCACGGTGGCACAGTGGTTAGCACTGCTGCCTCACAGCGCCTGAGACCCGGGTTCAATTCCCACCTCAGGCGACTGACTGTGTGGAGTTTGCACATTCTCCCCGTGTCTGCATGGGTTTCCTCCGGGTGCTCCGGTTTCCTCCCACAGTCCAAAGATGTGCAGGTCAGGTGAACTGGCCATGCTAAATTGCCCGTAGTGTTAGGTAAGGGGTAAATGTAGGGGCATGGGTGGGGTTGCGCTTCGGCGGGTCGGTGTGGACTTGTTGGGCCGAAGGGCCTGTTTCCACACTGTAATGTAATCTAATCTAATGTAATCTAATCTAATCATCCCAGGAATCAGTCTACTAAGCAAAGTGTTAAGAGAGTGTAGTTTTAGTGACTGGTGGTAAGGCTGAGGAAAGATGAAGAAATATTTTTTCACTCAAAGGATTGTAGGATTCTGGAACTTGCTATCAGGTCAGGGCAGAAATCTTGGAAAAGGTCTCTGGACGTGCACTTCAAATGACCCACAGAGTGACAGATCAAACAATGGAAAATGGGATAAGACTAAATGGCTCAGCACAAAATTAATGGACCAAGTTGCTTCTTTCTGTACCATAAACCTTCTTTGATTCCAACTAACGTGAGGTTTGTGGAAGAGATAGAGACATTTGGTGAGGGCTATGTATTGATGTGATATACACGGACAGCCAAAAGATGTTGGATACAGTGCCAAACAGACTAATGAACCAAGTTTAGTTCTTCATGGAATAAAAAAAACGCTAGCAGTAACATGGATATGGAACTGGTTGAACGACAGAAAACAAATACTGGTGGTTGACAGGAAAGATATTGTGAAACTTGAAAGGGTTCAGGAAAGATTTACAAGAATGTTGTCTGGATGTGGTGGGTTTGAGTTTGAGTTTTAGGGAGCAGCTGAATAGGCTAGGGCTTATAGAGGTTTATAAAATCATGACAGGTAAGGACAGGGAGAATAGCTAAGGTGTTTTTTGCCCAGACTAAGGATTCCAAAACTAGATAGCATGGGTTTAAGGTGAGAGGGGAAAGGTTTAGAAGACCGGAGGGGCAATTTTTTCCTGTAGAGGGTGGTACATGTATAGATTAAGCTACCTGAGGAGATGGTGGAAGCAAATACAATATAACAATATTTACAAGGCCTCTGTTTAGGTACATGAATAGGAATGGTTTGGAGGGATATGGGCCAAATTCAAGCAAATGGAACTAGTTCATTTTAGACTATCTGGTCGGCACAGACAAGTTGGAAAATCTGTTTCTGTGCTATATAACTGATTCTATGATGGATTTTTTTTTCTCAGACTGCAGAAACATCTGTAATGGAGCTCCCCAGGGAGTCAATATTGGGAGTTTTACTTTTCTGAACATATTAATGGCCTAGACCTTAGTGCAGACTGCACAATTTAAAAACTTATGTAAGACACAAAACGTGGAAGTATTGCTAACTGAGAGGGTGATATTGTGGAACTTTCAAGTACAAAGGACAAATGTGCAAAATGGAAAGACAGATAGCAGTGAAGCTCAATGCAGAGAAATATTTCACTTTGGTCAGAAGTACATGGAGACCTCATAAAGACAGCATTTCTAAAGGGGGAGCAGGAGCAGAGAGACCCGAGCATAAATGTACAGAAGTCATTGAAGGTGGTACGACGGTTGACAGCACAACTTATAGAACATACAATATCCTAAGCTTTAGTAATGGGCACAGCATATAAAAACAATGGACTTCTGTTAAGTTTGCATATGACACGCATTTGGTCTGAACTAGAGTACTGCATCCAGTTCTGGGTGCCACACTTTAGGAAGGACGTGAAGACACTGGAGAGAAAGAAAACATTTATTAAAATGGTTCCAGGGGAAGAAGAAACAGTTATTTAGATAGATTGGAGAAGGTAGGACTATTTTCCTTGGAGGAAAAGAACTAAGATTTAACAGAGATATTCATATCACATGGGGTAGATGGAGTAGATAGAGCGAAACTCTCCCCACTCAAAACGATCAAGAACAAGACAGTACAGATTTAAAAAGACTTTTAAAAGGATCTAAAGAGAGAACAATGAATGGTTAAGTCTGGAATGCATTGAGATTATGGTGGAGGCAGGTTAAATTGAAACATTCAAAAGGGGCTGTTACCTAAAAATGAAGCATGCACAAGGTTACAGAGAAGACAGGGAACAGCATTAAATGAATCGCTCAGAGAGCTGATGGAGACAACAGAATGAATGGCCTTCTTCTGCACTGTAACAATTCTCTAATTCTGTAGAAATTAAGTGCACCACATAAACCACAGAAAACTATTCCAAACACACATTATAAAAAGGTACCAACCTGTTGTTTTTGCCATCTCTCACCATTAACCTTTAAAATTATTCCAAATTAATATTTGTATTAATACATTATTCCATACCAACTCTAGCAACTTTGCGAACTGCACACAATGTTGTCAGTTTTCTAATGAAAAACAACATTACATGCAAGTTCAAACAGTTCTCAAGGTGGTTAACTTTATGTGGACCGCACAGCAAACTGCCGCACCAATAGGTTCTCACACATTAACTTTCTTTGGCAAATGCCATCTTTCTTCCTACCCGAAGGCATTGATTCCTGCAAGATTATAGTTTCTCTTGACCCTCACCTATGGTCAGCGAATGTAAATGGCGAATTTGAGATTCAATGTCCATGCAGTCCTGAACTAGCCAAAGTTAACCGATTAGCATTAAGGTGCAAAAATTGGCCTCAACACCACGGGCTCGGGAGAAGGTTATTCATCCAGGTCCCAAAAATGTACAAGTGCTGTGAACTCATATTACTGATCATGTAAAAGAAAATTGAGCTTTGTGCACGAGCGGCTTATACATTCAAAAGTGCCACCTACAACACAGAAATAAAACCACAAACCAAGATGTTTGTAAAATTGCAAATCACCACAGAATGTCACTTCAGTTGCCAAGGGTGATGCGGTAATTAGTTCAACGTCATCCAGGCAGCAAAACACTGATTGAATTTCATTTCCCCATCCCAACCATTATCCAACACTGTACATTGAAAATGGGCAACAAAGTTCAGTGTTCTTAAAAAAAATTAATTCGCCCGTTTGCCTGTGCCTCAAAAACACTCAACGAAGTCATTAATAATGAATTATAGTGACAGGCAAGCTTCAATACGTCCTGGTTAGTTCTGTAAGGATCTGCAGCGAGACTTGACACTGGTGCGAGTGCCGCTTTTGGAGCCAGGCCCGGATTCACTGCGTATTGCACAGGAACAGGGAAATCCCATCGCGGATCAGAGGCAGCTCCGTCCGTCCCCAAACGAAATACCCATCCCTGGGAGCAGGGCGGCCTCCCGCTGAAATGCTGCAGACGGGAGACTCGGGCCTACGGTCAACTCTCCCCCTTCCCCACCGCCCCCAGCCGCTTGGCTCTTCCCCGCTGACCATCCCTGCCATTTCGGGAGCAGGAGTCGGGTCTTTCCACTTCCCTCCTCCGAGAGGCTCCCTGCTGCACCCCACAGCCTCCAGCCCCGCTTCAGCGGCCGCAGTTAATGCGGTTAGTTTCGGGGGGGGGGGGGGGGGGGTGGCAGGCCCTGAGGGTGCCGACCCCGGGCGTTAATGATTAAACGGCCGGTCCTTACCTTGGAAATATTTCACCCACACCGTCTCTCTCTTCCGTTCGCTCGCGGGTTTAAAGATTAACTTTCCATAGATCCGAGCACCAGCAAGCAGCCTCCCTTGCCTGCAGTTCGGTGTCCGCTCAGTCCTTACTCCTCCTGGCCGGCCAACCTGCCTCTCATTCGCTCCCTGTCCCAGAGACACACTCTTCCCATCCCCCCACCCATGGAGACAACCCAGGCTCAGAGGACGGAGCGAGTGACGCAAACGCCCCGCCCCTATCCCAGTGACCACGCCTCCCCCCAGGATGCATACAAGAGCCGCTCCGGCTCCGGCCACGCCCCATCGCGGTTGCGCGCGCGAGTCAAACCACCCCCACCCACCCACCCACGGCGCAGGCAAATGGCGCCCCGGCCGCTCCCTCGCGCGCGTGCCAGCGCTGCCCCGCCCCCACACTCGGCGCACGCACAAGGCTGCCCAGCCTCCTCCCTCACGCGGGTGCGCGCGCGTGCCAGCGCCGCCCCCCGGCGCACGCAAATAGCGCACTGGCCCGCCCCCACCCGGGTGCCCCGCCCCGCCCCGCCCCGCGCCGCGCCCCTCCGCTGCTTCGAAAGTGCCTCCCGCTGGAATAATGACTGACAGTCACTGAGGCTGCAAGAACAGGACAGAAAGGCTCAACTCCCGACTCCCCAAAGCCTCTCTGCCATCTAAAGGTAAAGTAGCCATCGCCCTATTGGATCGTGGGCCTGCCCTCTCGTTCGATGATGGTTTTTTTGATCAGATTGGATTTCCTACAGTGTGGAAACAAGCCCTTCGGCCCAGAAAGTCCACACCAACCCTCGAACAGTAACCCACCCAGACCCACCTAACACTGTGGGCAATTTAGCATGGCCTAACCTGCACACCTTTTGCACTGTGGGTGGAAACCAAGCACCTGGAGCAAACCCACGCAGACACAGGGAGAATGTGCAAACTCCACACAGTCACCCTGGTGCTGTGAGGTAGTAGTGCTAACCACTGAGCCACCCATGCTGTTCTAACCTGAGAGGCACCGCAACTAAAATTAGTGGAAGAAGTTGAGAAGGAAAGTCCTTCATGGTAACCTCAGCTGGTGCAGGAATTCAACCCAAATCCAACCACCTTGCCCTATAAGGTGCAAGCCAGAAATGTGATGGAATATATTTCCCTTGCTGGATGAGTGCAACACCAACAATGCTGAAAAAGCTTGCTGCATCCCCACCACAAAGCAGCCCACTGGCTTGGCAGCTCATCAATGTACACATTCAAAGTTTATTCCTATTCACCAACAATGCAGTTTGAGAGCAAAGTACATTAGCAGTAACTCACCCTTGACAGGACTTTCCAAACATACCACCTCCATCAGTTAGAAAGACAAGGGCAGCAGATACATGGGAACATCACCATGTGAATGTTGTCTTCCAAGTCACATATCATTCTAACTTGGAAATATTTCCGTTTCTTAACTGATTCTCGATCGAAATCCTGAAAGTCCCTTCCTAACAACTATGGACTGTAGTGTTGCAAGAAAACAGCTCGCTACCACCCCCAGGCCAATTCAAAATGGGCAAAAAAAGTTTGCATAGTCAGCAAACCCACATCTTGAAAACAGCATTTAAAAAATGCCGTCCACCTCCAGGCTTGAGTAATACAGCTAACCAGAGCAATACCTCCACTCCCCTCACCCCACCAAACCAGAGTAATACAGCCATTCAAAGCATGTGGTGCATTCAGCCACTCTGAGCTAGTGTAATATATTCTAATGCAGTCAGTCAAAGGCAGAATAATGCAAGTAGCCAGTGTGTTGGAGCAATCCAAAGCCAGGGTAATGCCTCCACCTGAGTCATCTTGTGAGTGCAATACAGCCATCAAGAGCTAAACCAACATCATCATTTTAAACCAGTGCAACACAGCTATCCTGGGACACTACAGTGTAGCCACTCTAAGCCAGTGCAAAGCAGTAACCAGGTGTGCATGCAGCTAATGTTTAATGATAGCGTACAGCCATCCTGAGCTAGGAATGCAATGCAGAAACCTCTGCAAACCACATGTGACAAACCTGAACCAGGGCATAAACTTTCAGTCAGCAGCCCTTAATGAGTGGATTGGAGCAACCCCTGAGCAAGGGCAACACCAAATGCAGTACTAAAACCTTCCACCAGTGCACTCTCCAACACAGAACCAGGAATTGCATAGACACATTGTAAAAACTTTCAGTCGACACAGGTTGCATTCCTGATCCAGAGAAGCAACAACTACATTGTAAAAATCTTCAAGCTGTGCAGCCTGCAATGCAACAACAGAAACACAAATTAAATTGCTACAATTTATGTACCAACAATTAACTGACACAAGGCTGTCTCCTACTGTAAGGAAAAAAGGATGCATTGCCTTGGCATGGCAGCTCTGAAATGCAGCATAGCAATCCTGAACAAGCACTGATCAAACTCCACAGAATGAGAGACCATTGAGTCAGCAGCACACTACACTCAGCCCTGAGCCAATATAAACACCAAAAATCAGGCACACCAGAGCAGCTTAAAAATATCTGTTATATACCTGCATAGTGCTTTTAAAGTGCAACAATACTGAACTGGCCAAAAAAAACTGAACAAGCATAAAAATCCAGCAGCAACTAGGATCTGCACTGCATCAAGAATGAAGCAGTATAGTGCACAGCAATGCACCAATACCTCTTTATGTTGGAAAACAGGATTCATTTAAACCCACAATGCAATTCTCATAATAATAAAACTAATTTGAAAACCTTTCTTTTTAAGAGGAAATGGACCAGTAGACAGGAGAAAAATAAATATAGTCTCAAGGATGCAGAGCTATTCCATCCAAAGTTACCCTCATTCAGACAGAAATTCTCACAAGTACAAGAGCTCAAATCTCACTGAAGAACATCCACCGCACAATTTAAGCCACCTCTCTGAAATCAGACGATGCATTTCAGTTGGCATAGGGGATAGTATCACATGAGTTTCTCTCACCATATCCAAGGAGTGGAAGGGAGGAGGAGAGGCTGGGGAGGGAGTTGGGGGAGGGGAAGGCAGGTAATTGAAATTGGAGAACTTAATGTTGAGTCCTCCAGGCTGTAGGCTGCCCAGGCAGACGATGAGGTGTCCTTCTTCCAACTTGCGGTTTGATTCGTTATAACAATGGAGGAGGCCAAGGATAGTCATGTTGATAAGGGAGTGGGAAAGGGAATTAAAATGGGCGGTGACTGAGAGGTCAAATCGGCCCCTGCAGACCCAGCTGAGATGCTCTGCAAATCATTTCCTAAGTTAACATTTGGTCTCCCTGATGTCGAGAGGACCACATGGGGAGCACCTGATTCAGTGAACTAGGTTGGAGGAGAGGCAGGTGAACCTCTGTCTCACCTGGAAGGACTGTTTGGGGCCTTGGATGGAGGTGACTGGGGTGGTATACTGACAGATTTTGCATCTTTTCCAGTTGCCGGGGAGGGTACCTCAGGATTTGGGAGGGTTGTCGGGGAGAGTGGTGCAAACCAAGGACTGTCAAACAGATGTTCCTTATGGAAGGCAGAGAGGGGTGGGGAGAGGAAGATGTTCTTGGTGATGGGGTCTAGTTGGAGTTGGCAGGTGTTTAAGGCTGATGTGTTAGATGCAGAGACTGGTGGGGTGGTAGGTGAGGACAAGGGGGACCCTGGCTTTATTGCGTTGGGGGAGATGGGTTTAGAGCTGTGGAGCAGGGAATGCAAGGTGTGATGGAGGGCTATCTAGATGACAGAGTGGGGGGGGGGAAAGCAAGTTGTTCAAAATAGGTGGACATCTGGGATGCTCGCGAGTAAAATGTCTCCTTGTCCGAGCAGATGTGGCAGAGGCGGAGGAATTTGGAGAAAGGGGTGGAGTTCTTGCAAGATACTGGGTTGGAGGAGGTGTAGTCCAGGTAGTTGTGATAGTCAGTGGATTTTGTAGTAAATGTCCACCTGGAGACTGTCGCCGGAGTTGGAAATGGAAAGGTCAAGAACGGGAAGGGATATGTCCGAAATAGACTGTGAATTTGAGGGTGGAGTGGAAATTGTGGGTGAAGTCAATGAACTACTCCAGTTTAGCCTGGGTGCAGGACACTGCGCCAATGCAGTCATTGATGTAACGGCGAAAGAGTTGGGGCACATTGCCTGTGTAGGTATTGAAGAGGGACTATTTGACGTAGCCAACAAAGAGGCAGGCATAGCTGGGGCCCAGCTGAGTGTCCATGGCCACCCCCTGGATTTGGAGGAAATTGGAGGAGTTAAAGGAAAAGTTTTAAGGGTGAAGACCAGTTTGGCAAGGTGGAGGAGGGTATTTCATCCTAGGCTGGCGCTATCTTGCTGATTGTGCAGCTCCTACACTTCTAGCCTGTCTCTGTACAAATTTGGTTCCCAACTGCTTTTACAATATGACTGAAAATTATGCAAAAGTGAGTATTGCAGATACTGGAGATTAGAGTCGAGAGTATGGTGCTGGAAAAGCACAGCAGGTCAGGCAGCATCTGAGGAGTAGGAAAATCGACGTTTCGGCAAAAGCCTTTCATCAGGAATGAGGCTGGGAGCCTCGGGTTTGGAGAGATAAATGGGAGGGTGTGGGGTGGGGGGAAGGTAGCTGATGGGGTATGGAGGTGGGTTTTCTCCCTTCCCATGTTTCAGTTCCACCTTTCCCTCCGATCTATCATGAGTAACCCCTATCCACCTATTGCACTCTCAGCTACCTTCCCCCATCCCCACCCCCCTCCCATTTATTTCTCCCCCCCTGAGGCTCCCAGCCTCATTCCTGATGAAGGCCCAAAATGTCGATTTTCCTGCTCCTTGGATATTGCCTGACCTGCTGTGCTTTTCCAGCACCACATTCTTGACTGAAAATTATGCCTAATGAAACCAATTCCACTCCCTTTAAGTCTCCCCTTTTGGCCCTTGGCCGAGCCCAAGGCAGCCAATTTAGTGGTAGTGCTTTACACTTTACACTCTGTTATTCATAGATACTGGCCCCATATCAGTCTCAGGGTTGCAAAGGTACTCAATTATATCACCTGTACAGTTTGGTCCAGCAATTTAGACTCCTGTTGCTTGCATTCTAACTCCACATTCTCCAATTCCCATATTCCTTTCCATCTCTTGTCTTCCTTCTGGTGCTGCGCAACAAGTAGGTTCAGTATACAATTAATATCCACTGGGTAATAACCAAAACAGATTGGAGAATATCCTAACCTATCAGGGTATCTACATATTAATGCACATTAATGTCACTTAATCACCCATAAATTTTCTATGTATATAATGCATTAATGGATGTTCCTCTTCAATAACAGGAATTGTTAGAATAATGCTGATAAATATATTATCTTGTATAACACATTCCCCATTTGTGTTAAACCCTTGAGCCAGCAGCTCAGGGTCAGGCCATGCTGTGTGTGTCATGACAGGTTAAACAAGTTACTAGGACACCCGATGACACCAGCAGCATCAACAAGAACAGCATATTAAAACTACTAGACCTATGCCTCACTACTCACTTTACATTCAAGGGACAAGTATATAGACAAATGAATGGCACACCAATGGGGTCCTCAATATCAGGATTGATAGCAGAAGCAGTAATGCAACGCTTAGAATAGATAGCCCTCCCCACCATCCAACCCAAACTCTGAATCCGGTACGTAGATGACACCTTTGTCATTATTAAATGTACACAACTGGAAGAAACCCACCACCACATCAATAACATCCTCAATGGAATAAAGTTTACTAAAGAAGAAGGAAAACAACAGCAGACTCCCCTTCTTGGACCTATTCGTAGAACGCACAGCTACTGGGAAACTCCAGACCAGTGTGTACAGGAAGAACACACATACAGACCCGATAACAACAACCACCCCAACACCACAAACAGAGCTGCATCGGAACACTATTCAAATGGGCAAGGATACACTGCAGCAACCCAGAACTCAAGAAGGCAGAACAGGATTACCTATTCAAGGGATTTAAACAAAATGGGTACCCCAAGAGCACTATCCTCCAGTACTTATGGGACAAACCTAAAGAAGAAAATACTACACGACCAAACACAATAATGACCATACCATACCAAAGACATATCAGAGATAACCAGCCGATTACTCAAACTTATGGGAATCTTAGTGGCCCACAAACCAGTAAACACCTTCCACTAGCTCCTCACAAAGGTTAAAGATCCAACACCCACAACATTATCTACAAGATACCCTGCAAAGACTGTGAAAAATACTACTTAGGACAAACAAGAAGAAAACTGACCATATGAGTGTGTGAACACCAGCATGCCACTGCCAGACACAAACAGTACTCTCTCATTTCCAACCTCACAGACAACGAAGGACACAAATTCAACTAGGACGATGTAACCATCCTAGCACAGGCAATACAGAGACACTCTAGAGAATTCCTTGAAGCCTGGCACTCCAACCAGAACTCAAATCAATATACACATTGAACTGGACCCCGTATACAAAACACTCAGCTACAGAACAAATACCAACAAATAGAGACGTATAGATACCCAGCAGGACAGGGCACCAACACCTTATCAAAGACGCACTGATGATATCACCTAGCGAGGTGACAAAATGTTTGCAGAAAAACATACCAGCTCAGTGAACGAATCCACTGCTTAAGTCCATATTAGTTATCCACAGGGATAGCTCCCCCTAATAAATGTATCTCAGGACAAGGTGAGTCAATTATTTGCACCTTAGGTTCCTTACCCCTTGCTGTACTGTGGAGGGGGGGTAATGTGTACTGTTGTTGTGGATACTGTTCTGGTAAATTTGTTACACTAAGGGATTTGCACCACTCTCTTGTTAACATTCTTGGTGTTACCATCTTTACAACTAGGACATTTTGGCATGTAGTCTGTCCTTGGTGTCAGGGTTGAAATGTTTCTGCAAGTTATAGATGAGTGTGGTGGCAGTCCAGATAAACTGTACACAATTACATGTGAATGTCAGAACTTTAAACATAGTATAATACTTCACTGTTCCTTCCTTCCTTCTACTACTTGCAACATTGAAAAAATCTTCAGAAATCATGCACAATAGGTGGTTCACTGTTATATTAAGTCGCCCTTTAGTCTGGGCAGTGAACTGTTCCGCTGTACATGTATCAGTTCATTTGTTGATAACTCCTCAGAATCAACTTGAAAAACAGTCTCCCCATAATATGTCACTATCATGATTAACATGGTTTAACTAAAACCATAACTAAATATTATGAAAAGCATAAATTAGTTAGTGCCTTGCTCCAAATGCGACCAATGTTTCCAATTACCTTTCCCTTCTTGTGTATACAGACACATATTTTGCCAATTACAATCACTCATAATATCCTATCCATTGTAGTGTGAATTCTATCACCTCTAATTCTACCACCTCCACCTTCACCATGACCTTACCTTCTTCACTGAGTACCTTAACCTGTTCTGTTCCTGCCTCAATATTCCTGTCACGTTTGAGTGGCTGATCCTGAAGTTCTTGCCTTAGTCTATGCAGCTGGTTGCACAGCTTTCTCACAAATCATTTAACTCAATTGTTCCATATTTCAAAAACCTATTGACTTGCTCTTCAAATACTTTCAGCAATCCAGATTTCATAACAGTCTTGGGTAGAGAATTCCAGACATTCACTGGCCTCTGGGAGAATAAATTCCTTTGAACTTCAATTTTAAATGCGTGTTCCCTTATTCTGCATTTATGTCCCTAAATTTAAGACTCTCCCAGAAGTGGAAATATCTTCTCAATATCAATTCTTTCAAGCCCCCTAGAGTTTTGTATATTTCAATAAGATCACTATTGAGCTCCTAAATTCTAATGGATAAAGATCTGCTTAATAAATACTTAATAAATTGCCCCCTTCATCAGCCGATAAAATATTTGTTGAAATGTTGTGAATGCAGTATAATGTTATTTTTTTAAATATATTTTTATTAAAATAAAGGAATTTTTTTCTTATGAATATTACAACAAATACAAAACCAAACAATTCAAACTAATATTAAAAAAAACAAACCTGCTAATTACATAAACAAATAATAACTAATAACTAAGCTAAAAAAGAAAAATCTGAACAATAATAATAATAATGATAATAACCAGAATACAGCTCAGCAAAATAAAGCAATAGCCCTTGATCATCATATACATATTCATATGTACGTAGTTCCTTCCCTCTGGATACAAGATTCATTCCACAAAATTGCCATGGCTATGTAAAGACTCTTATTAGGATGGCGGACAAATCTGTACCCAGGTAGTCCAAAAAGAGCCACCACATGTTATAGAAATTCTCAGTTTTATGGTGCTTCATACTCGTAAGAAAGTCCAAGGGGATGTACTCCATGACTAACTTATGCCTGTCCGCCAGCACCGGGGGATTTTAAGACACCCACCCTCATAGAATGTTTTTTCTGGCACATGAAGTGAGGACACTGAAAAGCCTTTTTTGTGTGCATCTAATGAAAGTAAATTAACAAAGCCAGGAAGAAGAGAAAATGGGTCCATTTTCACCTCCATCCCCAAGGCCTTCTCTATTTCACCTACCACAGCACTCCAGTATGCCCGCAGTCTGTGGCAGGACCAAAGATAATGAGTAAGCGTGACCAAGCTCACTTTACATTTAGGACACATTGGAGATGCTCTTGCTTTAAAGTTAGCGAGGCGGTCTGGGGCCAGATGGATCCAATAGAGAATCTTCAATTGCAAGGTATGGGTCCTCTTGCAAATCAAGATCCTTCTTGTATTTTCCCAGATATCCTCCCATATTTCAGAAGCAATCTTAACATTCAACTCCCTCTCCCATACCTTAGAGAGCCATTCAGTCTCATCTGAGAGGCCCTCTCCCAATAGATGATAAGTGCTACAAACAGGTAATGTACACTCAGCACTCAACACTCCTCTTCTCCATGTTGGACCTATAAGGATCAGTTAGAAGTATGGTCTCTTTTTGTATGAAGTTTCTAATTTGAAAGAAACAAAAGAGGTCCCGACTGGGCAGTTCATATTTCCGAGCCAACTGGTCAAAGGACATCAAAAAGTCCCCTTCGAATAAATCACCAGGCAAGACCTGCCCCTAGCTGCCCATAGTTTAAACCCAGAGTCCATCATCCCTGACTGAAAGCCTGGCACACCAACTATGGGTGTCAAAAATGATGTTTTGGCAATATTGCCCTCACCCTGATGCATTGCCCTCCACCCCTTGACAGTATTAATGACTACCCTGTGTTGGGCTATAGCAATATTCCTTAACTGTTCTCGTTTTGTCAAGAACAACAGGCTAATAAGGGGGCATCTTGCCTGAGATGCTTCAATGTCGAACCAAAGTGAATGAGGGTCACCCAATCATTCACGTAAGATAGCAATGAGCTTAACTGGTAGTTTTTGAAACCTGGGAGGCCCACTTCTCCCAGTCTGTAAGATAACTGCAATTTACCTTAAGAAGGGTAAGGATTCCTGAAGAAGGGCTCATGCCCGAAACGTCGATTCTCCTGTTCCTTAGATGCTGCCTGACCTGCTGTCCTTTTCCAGCAACACAATTTCAGCTCTGATCTCCAGCATCTGCAGTCCTCACTTTCTCCTAACTGCAATTTAGTCAATTTAATAAGGGGTCACTTGTGATACCAGATAAAGGAATTGAACCAGCCATACGGTCTTCTAAATATTTGCTTAGTAAAAAGCAGAGGAGGCATTCGTATAGGATACAACAGGCAGGGCAGAATGTTACTTTTAATGAGGGCTACCCAACCTAACCAAGACATCGGAAGCGCCTCCCATCTACGAAGGTCCTGCTTCATTCTGTCGAATAAATGGGCAAAATTGGCTTTAAATAGTCTATCAAAAATGGGAGTAATAAATATACCTAAGTAGAGAAAGCTGTCCTGCAACCATCTAAAGGGGATCCGAGATCTGCCCTCAGGGTCAGGCACTGTCGAGAAACCACCCATGGCTATGGCCTCTCACTTTGCAAAATTGATCTTATAACCCGAGAAGCCTTCAAATGAATTGATGCATTGTATCAAGAGTGGCACTGAGACTGTTGGGTTTGATAAGAAGACAAGAAAGTCATCCGCATACAGTGCGATCTTATGTGACTTAGTCCTCACTTCTGAACTGGTTATACTGGGATCCCTACGTATTGCCTCCACTAGCAGTTTGATTACTAATGTGAAAAGCAATGGTGACAAGGGACAGCCCTGTCAATTGCACCTACAAATGTTAAAATTGCTTGATCGTATACCATTGGTGAGGACCGCGGCAAGAGAATCACTATACAAAACCTCCACCCACCTGATGAAGGTTTCTCCCAGGCCAAACCGCTTCAAAGTATGAAAAAGATATGCCCATTGGACCCTGTCAAATGCCTTTTCCGTGACCTTTTATGAACCCCATCTGGTCCTCCTTAATGATGGAGGGCAGTACAGTTTCTAGCCTTAATGCCAGAGTCTTGGACAGGATTTTCCAAGTCGACATTCAGGCTTGAAATGGGCCTACAGGAAGCACAGTCTCTGGGCCCTTCCTTTTTTTAAGAATGAGAGATGTTTGCCTCTCTTCAAGATGGTGGGTGGAGGCCCACAACTATGTGAGTCATTGAACATGCAAAGCATCGGCCTTGACAATATACTTATAAATTCTTTATAGAACTCACTGGGAAGCCTGACAGAAACCGGTGCCTTTCCATTCTGGAGCTGCCTCACAGCCTACTGCACCTCCTGCTCTGACAATGGGGCATTGAGGAGAGACTCTTGTTCAGGGCTCACTCCCAGAAGGTCCAAATTCTTAAAAAAAGACTCTATCCTAACCCACCCATCTCACAGCTTTCAGATTGGTACAATTCAGAGTAAAATTTACAGAATGCTGCATTCATCCTTTTAGAATCATAGGTCAAATTTCCACTGTCCTCTCTGATCGAGGTAATGGACTGGGGGCACAATTTTTCCGAGCAAGATGTGCTAGGTACTAGCCTGGTTTATCCCCATGCTCAAACAGCCTTTGACTTGCAAATGTAAGCTCCCTCTTGGCTGTCTGTGTGAGCATGGAGTTTAGCATAGACCGGAGTGCCGTGATCCTCTGCAGTTTAACCAGTGAGGGCCTGTCAAAATATGCTTTTTTAGCTACTTTCAGATGTGCCTCTAGCAAGCGTTGCTGCCCACCCGTCTGCTGCTTCTTACTGGCTAAGTAGAAAATAAACAATCCCCTAGCATAGCCTTCAGCTGTTTCCCAAAGAATGGATGGGCTACTGGCTGAGTCTGAATTAATATCTAAAAAAAACCCTGAACTCGTAGAAAAGAATTCAATAAACTTGCTATCCTTGAGGATGAAGTGGTCCAGTTGCTAGTGCCTTGAGCCTACCACCGTATCCTTACTCTTAACCATTAAATATACTGGGGTGTGATCCGAAATAGCGATATTGCCAATTATACGAGGCCACCGAGCCCAGATGTGCTGTAGGGGTCAGAAAAAGATCAGTCCTAGTATGGCATTTATGTGGGTTCGAAAAGAACGTGAAGTCCCTGCCAGTAGGGTGAAGGTGCCTCCAAACATCTACCAATCCCAATTCAGCACACAAATCCCTTAACTGTTCAGATCGCAAAGAAGTTATCGGTAGGCCTTTGGGCAATCAGTCTACCGTAGGGTCTATGAGACAATTGAAATACCCTCCTATGATGATATGTTGAGATGCAAGGTTAACCAGTCAAGAAAGTGTGTCTGTCAAGAATTTAAGGGAGTGGCCAGGGAACAGTTAACATTTAAGATCCCATATTCTACCCCATGTATCAAGGCTTTAAGGATTACAAATCTCCCGTGTGTGTCTTTAATGTACTCTAATAACTTAAATGGGATATTCTTTCTAACTAAAATGGCCACCCCTCTACTCCTTGTATTAAAAGATGAAAAATAAAGCCAGTCATACCCATTCTGTTGCAGCTTCAAATGCTCTGCATCATCCAAGTGTGTTTCTTGTAATAAGGCAACATCCACTCTCTCCCTTTTAAGGCTGGAAAGTACCTTCTTCCTCTTGACAGGTGAATGACTCCCCTTAATATTCCAGCCATAACCCTTTATAGCACCATTTAGACTCCAGAGAGGAAGAACCCGAACTACAGTTCGCTGAGCTTTAATGCAAAAGAATCCACAAAACCCAAAAACTACATCAACTAAAATAACTAAAGCCAACAAATCTGCAAGACTTACAAAAACTTTGTGCAACAAAAACAGAAAAACAAAAAATCGCCAAAGACACTGATTAGAGGAATTTACCACCCCCCCCCCGCCGTTCAAAGGGGGTACCTACACATCCTACAACCCTACTGACCATCCCAATCACCCTCTCAATTCCTACCAGCTAGGGTTGTACCACATACACCGACCACCCAGTAGAGAAAAAAAAACAACCAAGAGCAAGGTCAGAACTATAAACAAGTAAACTAAAAATAAATATGTTACTTATCCCTTAACATAACTTAGGGGTTAAAGATAAATACTCTAACCATCCTGGACATCATTTCACACAACTTATTACCAAAAAGGAGACTCCACCAAGTCCTTTTTAAAAAAGAGCAAACCTGAACAGTTCTGTCCTCTACACCTATTCGGCTATTCAACTTAAGTTAACTTGTCCTCAAAGTTCTTCGCTTTCTCCGGTGAGTCGAACAAATGTATGGATCAATTATAATTGATCTGAAGCACCGCTGGATATCTTAAAGAATACTGGATCCCAAGTTCTCTCAATCTCCTCTTGACACCATCGGAGGATTTCCTTTTCCAGACCACTACCACCGAGAAGTCTTGAAAAAGCATGACTCTGGAACCATCACATACCAATGCCCTTGAATCCCTCCCCTGGGCTCCAGAGGCTTCCATGACCGTTTGCTTGTCTTTATAATGATGAAACCTGACCAGGACAGGGCATGGGCGTTGATCCACACTTGGCTTTCGTGGCCGGTGGGCTCTCTCAATTGTTATCCTTCCCTTCTCAACCTCCAAACCAAGGAATTCCGGGAACCACTTCTCAAAGAACTCCACCTGCTACTCACCTTCCCTCGCCTCCAGTATGCCAACAGTGCGCAGGTTCTTTCTTCTGCCCATGTTTTCGAGATTGTCTACCAGATCCAACAGACCATGGACCTGTGTTTCCAGGGCTTCAATCCAGCTCTTGCAGGAGGCAGCCTCTGCCCCTATCCCTGTAGCCCAGCGCTGGAGCCCAGCGCTGGAGACTTTTTCCCAAGTCTTGCAGCATAGCAGATACAGGAGCCTGCTTCTCTTTGATTTTTCTCCTGGATCTGCCTCCCGCGAGATTTGGCCAACTTCTCAACCAGGGTCTGGTCAGTAAGGAAGCCCGCTGCTTCAGTGGGCAGGGCCGTGGCCCAGGCCCCAGGCGAGCTTCCTCCTTTCTTCGCCATTCTGCTGCAAGAACAAAGGTAAGTACATTTTTTTCAGGTTGCTAGTTCCTTTACTGTGTTTTTACTCAGAGTAAAGTGTCAGAGATGGATCTTGGCTCTGTCGGGTTAGTGTTGCAGTGCAGAGCCCAGCAAACGCATCCTGACAGGACACCGCCAGCACGGATCCCTCCTTGTTATTTTTAAAATATGTACACAGTACTCCAGGTGCGACATCACCAGGTCCCTGTACTGTTGTAACAAAACTTATCTAATTTTTAAACACCTTGGGACTAAAGGACAAAATTACATTGTCCTTCTTAATTACTTGTGGCACCTTAATCACTCTTCCTGTGAAATGTGTTTCCTGATCTGAATTTATCTGTATGGGTATTCCCCATCTCTTCTAACACTACACTAGCAGCATTTTTGATGTGGAATAGGCTTCTACTCACCCTGTAAATGACTGAACAATTAGGTTTTCCCCAACTCAATGGGGGAGATCCTGTGAAATTATTTTTAAGTGCTCCCATGGCTCGCCTGATTAGGGATGTGTGACATGGGCATCTTGATTGTCTTCCCAGTCAGTTTGGGCATTTAACAGACATTGCTAACATTGTTTTGCCCATTTCATGCCACCACCAACATCTGCTCATCCTCCCCAACATGGTATCCCTCCCATGGTATGCATTTCCTTGATATATTTTTATGCTGAATGGCCATCATCCTTTCTTCTCTTTGTCAGATGCCATCAGCACCTTTTACCACTCCTTGTTTCCCACCTTGCTTTTTCCTCCTCTTCTGGATCCCTGACCTAATATTTCTTTCCATTATGTAATTTGTTATAGAATGTTGAAGTGCCTTAACAGGTTTTATTATGTTAAAGGTACTATATAAATACATGCAGCTTGTATAATATTATACGGAATAAACATTCAGGGGGTCTGTGATGCAGTGGTATTGTCCCTACCATTAGGCCAGAAAGTCCTGGTTCAATTCACACTTCAAATTGTGATCGTCAGAGAATCAGAGAATCCTTACAGTGTGAAAACAGACCATGAGGCCCAACAAGTCCACACCAACCATTCGAAGATTATCCTACGCCCCCCCCCCCCCAACCCTATTACTCTACATTTACCTCTGACTAATGCACATAACCTACACATCCCTGAACACATGTTGTAACATACTCAAAAATCTTGGTAAAAGAAATTTGCAGAGTGAAACAAACAAAAACACAACTTATTTTTGCCTCCAAGTAGGATGAATAAACTTGATACTGATATTCGGCTGATGATATCTGTTTGAGTTGAAGCAGTTCAGTTTTCACATTCACTCAGCTCCTATGCCCTCTTGTGATGATGCTGCTCCTTCAACAAAGTTACATTGTCCTTGGTTTTTTTGTATGAGAAGTCATAAAAGACACAGACTCCAAAAAAGTCTAAGTTGAAGTGTTTCGGGGCCAGTTTCAGGCCCAGTCTGGATGGGTATATGAATAGGAAGGGATTGGAGTGATATGGGCCAGGTGCTGGCAGGTGAGACTAGATTGGGTTGGGATATCTGGTCGGCATGGACGGGTTGGACCAAAGAGTCTGTTTCCGTGCTGTACACCTCCATGACTGTGTGACAAGGAAAGGACAACAGAAATGAAACAGTTTGAATTATGAATCAAAACAGAGGAAAGAGAAAAAGAACAAATTGCTTTAGCAGAACAAAAAGAAAGAGAGAGAGAAGAGAGAGAAAGAGAGAAGAAAGGAAGAAAGAACTTCAGAAATTGTCCCTTAGACAGGAAAGTCAGCTTAAAAGGATGGAGATGAAGGCTGAAGGTAAGCTTAATGAGGAAGAGAGTGAGGATGAGGAAACCCATGTTAGCCTGGTGAGAAACTATTTAAATTTATTGAATCATTGCCTAAATTTGATGAAAAGGATCTCATTTGAAAAGGTGGCTAAATAAATGTGGTGGCCAGTGATCATGTGGGTTTTGTTGATCCAAACAAAACTTGTAGGTAGAGCTAGTGAGGTATTCACATTACTATCAGAGGAGGTATCTGGGGCATATGAGGAGGTGAAGAAAGCCATCTTCAGTGCATCCTACAATAGTTCAGTTGCCTGAGTTACCACAGGCTTTTCAACCACAATAGGCAGCACTCCTACCTGTGAATCAGCTCTACCATAAGCAAGGACAAATTGTACTCCTGGAGCTGAGAGTTTGTCCAGTACTCCGACCACAACTTCTCCACTTTTGAAGGGACACTCTAACTTCACTTTTGTGCATATGAGCTTCTGCCTGAGACCTACAGACAACATTTCAGGAATCTAAGAAGGGACTCTGGTCAAACCTACATGGAGTTTGAAAGGATCAAATAAAGTAATTTTGAGAGGTGGATAAGGGCATTAAAAATAGAGTTGAAAAATGTGTTGCTGGAAAAACAACACATTTTTCAACTCTGATCTCCAGCATCTGCAGTTCTCACTTTCTCCGCATTAAAAATAGAGCAAACCTCTGATGTTCTTAGAGAGACAATTATTTTGGAGGAGTTCAAAAATTCACTTACTGAAGTAATGAGAACTTATGAAAGAGCAGAGAGTTAAAATGACAAGATTAGCAGCTGAAATGACTGAGGATTATTAGTTGGTCCATAAATCAAAGTTTGGCTTCCAAAATGAATTTTAATCCATGAGGGATAGAAACTGGGGGAAAAGAGAAATCTTCATGTAGGAAAACAGGATAAGCCAGTGAATTTTGTTGGAGTGGTAACGGAAAGCACAGTGGAGGCAAGAAAGCTGTACCAGAATGTACAACCTGGTTGGAGATTGGCTAAGGAGAAAGTGCCAGATCTTTTTAAACCATTTTCCTGCGAAAGTAAAGTTTACTTATATAGGATAGGAGCACCAGATAAAACAGTTACAATATTAAGAGATACAGGATTCTCTCAATCTTTGATGTTGAAAGATGAGGAGATATGTACCTCTGAAGACTATTGCCAGGAAAGGTACCAGTAATGTGAACTCATGTTGAGACAAAAAGCACTCAGTTATGTAAAGAGAGATTAGAGTGTCCCTTGAAAAGTGGAGAAGTTGTGGTCGGAGAACTGGACAAACTCTCAGCTCCAGGAATACAATTTGTCCTTGCTTATGGTAGAGCGGATTCACAGGTAGGAGTGCTGCCTACTGTGGTTGAAAAGCCTATGGAAACTCAGGCAACTGAACTATTGTAGGATGCATATCCTGGGACCTTTCCTGACTGTGTGGTAATGAGATCACAAAGTCACCAGTTGAAACGGGAGAGATCAAAGAGTACAGATAAGAACCTTGAAATGGCATTAGCAGAGACCCTGTTTGATCAATGGTGGAGTCATAATAGAAGACAATAGATGACACAGCAGACATCTTTAGCTCAGATAAATTAGTTGAGTTACAGTAGAAAGATGAAAATTTAAAGCAATTGTATCAAAAGGCATACACAGGAAAAGAATCCAAATGTATTCTGAATGTTATTATCTTAAAAATGATGCCTTGATAAGGAAATGGAGGCCATCACATATTCAGGCAAATGGGAAGTGGGCAGAAGTTCATTAAATCGTGTTGCCAGTGGGTTATAGAAAGGAGGTGTTGCAAGTGGCACATGAGCTACCACTATGAGGTCATTTAGGAGTGAGAAAAACGCAAGTTAAAATACAAAAACATTTTTACTGGCCTGGACTGCACAAAGATGTAGTTGAGTTATGCCAGACGTGCCATACATGTCAGGTAATTGGAAAACCACAGACAGTAATAAAACCTGCACCTTTAATACCTATTCCTGCATTTGAGGAACCTTTTACAAGAGTTTAATTGATTGTGTAGGACCCCTCCTCAGACATAAAGTAGGAACCAGTATTTGTTAACAATAATGGATCTGTCCACTAGATTTCCAAAGGCCATACCATTATGCAAGATCACAGCTAAAAGGATTGTAGAGGAGTTACTCAAATTTTTCACTAGATACGGACTACCCACAGAGAAACAATCAGATCAAAGGTCAAATTTCACATCAAAATTATTCAAAAACGTTATGGACAGCTTAGAAATAAAACAATTCAAATCTACTGCTTATCATCCAGAGTCACAGGGAGCACTAGAAAGGTGCATCAGACATTAAAGACCATATTAAGGGCTTATAGTCAAGACTATCCAGATGATTGGGGTAAGGGAATTCTGTTTGTGTTTTTTTGTGATCAGAGATGCACGAAATGAACTGACCAAATTCAGTCCATTTGAATTAGGTTTTGGACATGAAATGAGAGGAGCACCAGAATTAATTAAGGAGAAAATGGTAAGTCAGAATTTGGAGACCACATTTTGGACTATGTGTCAAATTTTCAGGACTGATTAAAGAGAGCGGGGGAGTTGGCTAGACAGCATTTTAAAATATCCCAGTATACCAATGAGACAGGATACAGACCAGAAGTCAAATATTCACAATATTTATATCAGGAATAAGGTGTTAGTGTTACTTCCAGTAATAGGTGAACATTTAAAACAAGGTTTAGTGGACCTTATGAAGTCAAAAGGAAATTGAGTGAGGTGAACTATTTGATAAAGACTCCAGACAGAAAGAAATTTCACAGAGTGTGTCATGTCAACATGCTCAAAAGATATTTTGACAGGGAAGGAAAGCAAGAGAAGAATGTGTTATTCGTTACAACACAGAGGGAAGAACCAAGTTCAGAGGATTCTGAATTGGACATTTCTCAAATTAAATTGGAAATGTGGAAGTTGTCAAAAAATGGCATAACTTATTGAGTTACCTTCCAGAGGAAAATCAAAATGTCCTGAAAAGATATTACTATCATTTAGGGAAACTTGTAGAAATAAACTGAGAAGTACTAACCCAATTATGCATGATGTAGATATAGGAGATGGAAATGTGTTGCTGGAAAAGCGCAGCAGGTCAGGCAGCATCCAGGGAACAGGAGAATCGACGTTTCGGGCATAAGCCCTTCTTCAGGAGATGCTGTTCTGATTAAGCAACATCCTTATAGACATAACACTGTAATGTTGGCACAGGTTCAAAACAACATGCTCAAGACAACATAGTTAAAGTGAGTTACAGTGACTGGAGCTCACCCATAGTAATGGTGCCAAAACCAGATGGTACCTAACAGTTATGTATGGACTATTGCAAAAGTCAATGCAGTTCCAAAGACTGATGCATATCTGATTTCGCATTTGGAAGAACTGTTTTGAAAAGGTGGGACAAGCAACTTATATTTCTAAGTTGAATTTGCTTAGAAGATACTGGCAGGTACCTTTGTCAGAAAAAGAGAAGGCAATTTTGGCTTTCGTAATGCTGAATGGACAGTTGAAAGTCATGTCATTTCAGAGACTAACCAATGAGGTCATTGCCGGACTACCCAACTGTGTCATGTACAGAGATGACCTGGTGATTTTTAGTCACACATGGAAGGAACATTGCAACATTTATCAGACTTGTCGATCGACTTCGGAAGGCAGGCTTGGTGATAAGACTGGCTAAAAGTGAATTTGCCAAAACCCAAGTCACCTTCCTGGGCCAAATGGCTCCAAGGGATGCAAAACCAAAGGTTGTTGGGAGTTTCCCATACCACTGACAAAAAGAGTACTATGATTCCTGGGATTGAGCAGATTTTATTGAAATTTTATACCAAATTTTAGCAGCATGGCTGCTCCATTCATTGAATTGCTAAAGAAAAAGTAAAAGGTTTCAGAAGACAAAAGGCATTTGACAGCCTGAAAGCTGTTTAGGAGAAAGTGGGGATTGCAGATGCTGGAGATCAGAGCTGAAAATGTGTTGCTGGAAAAGTGCAGCAGGTCAGACAGCATCCAGGGAGCAGGAGAATTGACTTTTCAGGCATAAGCCCTTCTTCAGCCATTCCTGAAGAAGGGCTCAGGCCCGAAACGTCGATTCTCCTGCTTCTTGAATGCTGCCTGATCTGCTGCGCTTTTCCAGCAACACACTTTCAGCCTGAAAGCTGTGTTAACCACTGCCCCAGTATTAGCCACACCTAGTTATGCAAAGCCATTCAAGGTGGCTATCGATGTGAGTGATGTGGGTGTGAGTGCTGTGCTCTTGCAGGAAGACAACGAGAAGATAGAAATATCTATTGGGTACTTCTCCAGGAAATTGAACATTCATCAGGAGAAATAATCAATGATTGAGAAGGAGACTTTGAGCTTGGCATTGACATTACAACATTTCAATGTTTATGTTGCCATTACCTGCAACAAGTGTATACACTGATCATAAATCATTGAAGTTTGTGGAAAAATTTAAGGACAAAACAGCCAGACTGTTTAGATGGAGCTTGTTATTACAGCCATTCAGTTTGAAGATTATGCATGTGTCAGGATGAAAAATCGTGATTGCTGATGCATTGTTGAGAGTCAAATGGGAAAAGGAGGCGTTCGGTGGCAGGAATACAACAGAATAAATAGAATGTAATTGTGCATGTTTGCATGTTTATAATCAATGTAATGTATATATATGGTGTAGGGTACTAACAGTTTAAGATTAATGGGTTTTAAAATGAAGCCATCTTTGGATATTGATGGATTATTTTTAAGGAGAGGGTTGTGATGCTGTTGCTCCTCTAACAAGGTTATGTTGTCCTTGGCTTTTTTTCAGCGAGGTCATAAAAGACACAGACTCCAAAAAGTCTAAGTTGAAGGGTTTCAGGGCCAGTTTGATTCCAGCTAACAGATACTGCCTCAGGGAAAAAGGCTTTCATGTTTAAAAAAAACACTTGTACAATGGAAGAGGAGTGGCCGAAATGGATTTGACTGAGACAAGGTGGGGGGAGGGGAAATGAGGAAACTGGTGAAATCCGAGTTCATTTCCCCTCCCCCCACCTTGTCTCAGTCAAATCCATTGAATTCAGCACCGCCTTCCTAACCTGCAATCTTCTTCCTGACCTCTCCGCCCCCACCCCAGTCTGACCTATCACCCTCACCTTGACCTCTTTCCACCTATCGTATTTCCGACGGCCCTCCCCCAAGTCCCTCCTCCCTACCTTTTATCTTAGCCTGCTGGACAAACTTTCCTCATTCCTGAAGAAGGGCTTATGCCCGAAACGTCGATTCTCCTGTTCCCTGGATGCTTCCTGACCTGCTGCGCTTTTCCAGCAACACATTTTCAGCCCATATCCCTCCATACCTATCTCATCCATGTACCTGTCTAAATGTTTCTTAAATGACAAAATTGTACTCAGGTCCACCACAACCTCTGGCAGCCTGTTCCACCTCTGTGTGAAAAGATTGCCCCTCCTTTGTATCTCTCCCCTCTCACCTTAAATCTATGCCCTCTAGTTTCACACTCCCCTACCATGGGGAACAGCTTTCCGTTATCTACCTTACCTATGCCTCTCATAATTTTATATACCTCTATAAGGTCACCCCTCAGTCTCCTACATTCCAGGGAAAAGAGTCCCAGCCTATTCAACCTCTGCTTATAATACAAACCTTCCAGTCTGGTAGCAACCTAGTAAATCTTTTCTGCACTCTTTCTATTTTAATAATATCCTTTCTATAGTAGGGCAACCAGAACTGCATACAGTACTCCAAATGTAGCGTCACCAACATCTTGTACAGATGCAATAAGTCATCCCGTCTCTATACTCAAAGCTCTGACCAATGAAAGCTGGCATGCCGAAAGCTTCTTCATGCCTTGTCTGTCTGTGACTCCATTTTCAAGGAGCTATGAACCTGGAGCCCCAGACCTCTGTATTCTATAACACTCCCTGGGGCCCTACCATCGACTGTGTAAGACCTACCCTAGTTTGCTTTACCAAAATGCAACACCTTACATTTATCTAAATCAGACTCCATCTGCCATTCCTGAGCCCACTGGCCCAGTTGATCAAGATCTTGCTGTATTCCCAGATAACCTTCTTCACTGTCCACTGTACCACCAATCTTGGTGCCATCCACAAACTTAGCTGTGACTAGTAGTGTGTCCAGAAAATTCAGTACCATCACCAACTCTTCTATTGGGGAGACCATAGATGGTATATCTGCAAATTGAAGCATTTGTTACTTGGCCTCCCAGATGGTGGTCAAATGTGTAATTATAATCACCTAATATTAGAGCGCACTGCCGAATGCAGCCTGAAGTCATGGTCAGCACTGACTTATCCTCTTTAAGCAGATCAAGAAGGGGTTATCATGAATTTTCACCATTAAAGGTATTGGTGGAACTTCCTGACTTCAAATATGACCGCCAATCCCTCATTTTCTATCTGGGCGTTATTACACTCTGCATTAGCTAAAGTCCTGGATGCATAAATGATCAGGCATTCATCTCCAGTGGACCATGTATGAACTAATATTATTCACGTAATCTATCTACATCTATTTTTTACATCTCGTATCTCTTAATTGCAACTTACTTTCCCACCTATTTTATTGTCATCTGCAAATTTGGCTATGATTCTTTCTATTTCTGCATCTAAGTTATTAATATAGATTGTAAATATTTGAAGCCTGAGTTATATTGTGCCAACTAGTAAAAGATGTCCATTTATCTCAACTCTCTGCCTTCCGTTGGCCAGCTAATCCACTAACCAAGCTACCAAATGACCCCGAACCCTGTGAGATTTTACCGTGTGTATTAAGCTTTTATGTGGCACCTTATCAAATGCCTTCTGGAAGTCCAGATATATTACATTCACAGAATCCCCATTATACTATATTGCTTGTTACATCTTTAAAACCATGCTGACTCTGATGGATTGTGTTTTTGACTTTTCCAAATTTCTGACCATGGTGGTCATCAACAGGTGCTGTCTGACTTTGATTATTCACACCAGCTGTCTTTCTCTCACTTTTGTATACCCTGGTGCACTGTGAGACCATCACACAATGTCCACCATACACTTGAATCCTTCTGCCAGTGCGTACTAGAGAGAATGGAATGCAAGGTGCATTTTGTGAAAATATTATAACCTAATTGTAGCATTTCATATTGTTTACTTATAATTTTGACTTTTTAAACTCTTTAAATAAGGGCATACTTTGGTATAAGTTAATTTAATTGGTCTCAGCTAGAAACATCATATCAGAAGAGGAGAAAAACAAAGAAAATAATGATATTGATGAAATGCAGGAAAAGGTTAATAGGTAGCTTTTAATCCTGAAGTGGCATAGACTGGGAATGCACTTGAACGCATTCAAAACACTGCCACCTATATAAAACTCACACTAAGTTCTGTTCTCCCATCACTCGCTTAATCTTTAACATGCAGGCTGTCAATCCAACAATATCTTAATTATAAAATTCTCATTTCTATTTTAACTCTCTTCATGGTATTGTCTTTCTTTGTTTCTATAGTCTCCTCCAAAATCAGTGCAGTCTTCCAGTTCTCCACTTCCTTGTCTCCAATTTTAATTTTGCCACTATTGGCCTGGAATTCCATCTCTAAACTTTTGCTTTTTGCTCCTTTAATGCAACTCTTTAACAATCAAGGTCTTATTGGACCAGGAGTTAATGTAGGTCAACAAGTACAAGGATGATAGATGGAAGGGAGTTGGTATTAGTATCTAGGCACAGTGTTTTTAACACAGTCAAATTTAGGAAGGGTATTCTTGGCTCATCTTGGATCAATCTCACTATACATTTCTCCCATTTATTCCACTGTTTCGCTCATTAACCTTTAGGACTCTTGCTCAAGTATCCTCCTGTGTGCCATGGTGTTAGCTTTAGTTTGCTAATGCTGCTGTGAAACTATGCAATCTGAAAGAGCAATCTGATAAACCTGAAAATAAAGGTTAAAGTAAACTTTACAACAAAGTTAAAATTAATTACTCAAAACAATAATTTTTGAATGAAATATGGAAAGAAATGGGAGGACTTGAAAAAACTTAAAACAAATTTAAAGAGAAATAGCACTTTTACATAATCACACCAGGAAAAAACATAATTAAAGAAAAGAGGGTGTGCATAATTGAGTATAGTGCAATTAATTATTTTAGGCTCAAAGAGTTATGGTAGCCTTTATGCTAATAAGAAAGTAGAAAGGAGATGCATTAATAAGAAAATGGTTTATGAGTTCAAAATTTAAAATGGCTCTAAAATAAAGTTAAGCAGCCCCAGAATATTAAAAATAGTCACTGTGAGAGGAAGGGTTTTTATAAACTTTGTAGATTTACAAAAGTATGATTTATGTCTAAAAAATACAGGGCGGCAATGCTTTAAGGAAAAATGGAATTTTATGGCGCTCCTTTGCTGAAATTAGACTTGATATGTTAATGAGACAGAGAAAAGGAACAGCTTGTGGATTGGTTTAAACAGTTTGAAGAACAGTTGGGACTCAGACCTCCATAATGTTAGTCAGCAAACAAGTTAGCTCTCTCTCTCTTGCTCTCTAAGTGTAAAGGAAATAACCCTCACAGACTTTACAAAAACTGCTAGATCAAGACCTGTGTGCAACTGACTCGTTACCGAATTGAAGAGAAGTTTTTGCCAATAATATGATGCCAAAAAGCCACAAATACGTGAGAAAATCACCTTAATTTCACTTTGAGCTTTGGAGTCTGCTCAACAGACATTGTGTCTTTTTGCCTTTGTTTTTTATCCATGATATTCCTGGAAATAAAACATTTGCCTTTCCTGCTCTATTTGTCCTTTGTGTGAATGAATGTCTGCATGTTAGATTTAAAGTGAGTGTAGTTGAAGTTTGCATATTTGTAATTAATATTGTTTCTACAAAATAACAGGTCTCCTCTGGAATATTACAGCATTTATCCAATAATGTGGTCTGTTTTAGGTGTAGCCTTGAGAGAATTTTAATCTGCATTTCTCCTGATCATCAGGAAATCTGTTGTTTCTTATTTTTCTGACATGTTCTCTCCTCGATTCCAAACTTCAAAACATTGTCTTTTTGAGGGCTGTATCATTTGGCATTTTTTCAGTTATTGGTTAGATTTTGTTAGCTTTCTGAATTAACATAAATGATAAAGGTTTTAGTCTGCAGAAACACACAAGGCATTAAAACTGTTAGCACAAGCAGGCAAAAGTGAGGACTGCAGATGCTGGAGATTAGAGTCGGGAGTGTGGTATTGGGAAAGCACAGCAAGTCAGGCAGCATCAGAGGAGTAGGAAAATCGACGTCTTGGGCAAAAGCCCTACATCAGGAATGAGGCCAAATCTGGTAGCACAAGCACGTCAACAAAATCTTCAAATTTGTATCTTGAGGTACAGAAAAACAAAGCAAGGATGAAATCTCAAACATGTAGCCATATACTGTACACAGAACATACTGCATACCTCGTGTATCTTTTTAGCACCCCATTATAAAAGAAATACATGAAGTTTTAGGAAGAGTTACAACAATTCATTAAGATACTATCAGAATCCCAATATTTTTAAAATCCATTCATGGTATGTGGATATCATTGGCTAGGCCAGCATTTATTGCCTATTCCTAATTTCCCTTGAGAAACTGGTGATGAACTCCCTTCTTGAACCGCTGTAGTCTATGTGGTGTAGGTACTTCCAGAGCACTGCAATGAATATACACTTCAGAAGTTAAGATTTTTCACAAGAAGCAGCAAGACCAAGGAGTGATGTGGTCTAACAGAGGTTTTCAAAACCTCAAAGGATTATGAGGAAGGTAAGTAAACTGAGTAATTGTCAGTGAGAATTTACCATTGGACATACCATGAAGTTGAAGCAAAGAAAATTGAAAGGGCAGGTATAAAAAAGTTTGTACATAGAGGATTGTTTGAATGTTGTACTTTCTATACCAAACTATTGTTGAATTGGAAACTACAAATACTTTTAATCATAAATTAGATAGCTCTTTGAAAAAACTGACAATTAAAGAAATAGCATAGAGTGTAAGCAGGAATGACTTAATAATTTAGGCTCTTGTGAAATGAAGAATGGGAGTAGACATGTTGGGCAAAGTAATTGGTTCCTTTGCTTGACATTCTATGATTCTTCGAGAGCTTCAGGATCATTGAACATTTTGTTTTAACATGCAGTTTGGAGTCCCTCTGCTGGTTAAACTATGCTAACAGCACAAGGACAGAAGCCGCATGAATGGAAAACTTCAGTAAACTGTTGTTTATTCTGTCCAAGGAAGTCCCTAAATGGCAGTCCTTCTCCCCTTATAACTGCCTTGTACTCCAGCACAAGCTTCAACCTCATGGCCTGGCATATCCGCAACTCAACCATTACCATCAACCATGGTTCAATGAAGAGTGCAGCGCTAGGTATACATAAAAATGAAGTGTAAACTTGATAAAGCTTCCAAACAGGACTACTTGCAAGCCATACAGGGCAAGTAGCAAGTGATGGACAGAGCTATGTGATTCCAAAACCAATGGATAGGATCAAAGCTTTGCAGTCCTGCCACATTCACCTGTAAATAATGGTAGATAACTAAACAACACATTGGAGGAAGAAGCTCCACAAATATTCTGATTCTCACCAATGGAAGAGCCCAACACACTAATACAAAAGATAAGGTGGAAGCATTCACAGCAAAACCAGAAGGACTGGTTGGATCCATTTCAGCCACTTCCAGTGATTCCCCAGCATCAAAGATGCCTGTCTTCAGTCAATTTGATTTACTCCATGTGACATCAACAAACAGTTAGAGGTACTGGATACTGCAACGGCAATGGACTACAATAACATTCCAACTATAGTGTTGAAGACCAGTGCTCCAGAATTCATTGCTCCCCTACCAAGCATTTCCAGTGCAGTTAAAGTGCTGGCATTTACCCGACTATGTGAAAATTTCCTAGGTATGTCCTGTTCACAAAAAGCAGGACAAATCCAACCCAACCAATGGTTGATCCATCTGTCTACTTTTGGACATCAGTAAAGTGGTGGAAGGTGTTATCAAGCAGCACCTGCTCAGCAATAACCTGTACATTGATGCCCAGTTTGGATTCTGTCAGGCCCAATCAGTGACTGACTTCATTACAGCCTTGGTTCAAACATGGGCAAAAGAGCTGAATTTCAGAGGTGAGGTGAGAGTGACAGCTCTTGGCATCAAGGTCACATTTGACTGTGTGTGACCTGACCTCATGCAGGACCAAGCAGCCTGCTTGATTGGCACCAATCCACAAACATCTGTATCATTGAACATCATCTGAAAGAAAAGCATGTGTTCACATGTTCACCAGTAAGACCCAGACTTAGCTCACCAATATGTCTCTTGATTCCTCCACTGCTGCCAAATTCAGAGAGCTTATTCAACATCTAAAACAGGATGAGAAGGAATTTCTGCCAATTAAGTATTGAGATGACTGAAGTCATTGTTTTTGGTCCATGCTCCAAAAGCTATTCCCTGGCTATTGACTCTAGCACTCTCCCTGGCAACATTCTGAAGGAGTTCTTCCCAAATGTTTTCTCATTGCTTGAAGATCATTGTGACCCCTGAGTGTGAATGAGATAGGGATGATTAAAGCAGGGAGAACTTTCAGTGTTTTGGGGATAGGAAGGATCTGTGAGCGTACAGTGAGGGGGCACTGAGAATGTGGGCCTGTTAGAGAGGAGGCACACCTGCTTTACCTCAATTGTAGATCCATAGTAGTCATTATTGCCAGGGACAGTGACCCCAAAATTTCAGTTCATGATCTCAATTAGGGTTGTGACACCCAGTTTAGGATGGCACGGTCTCAAGTTAAACCAGCCCATCCATTTCCTTAGTATCACATTTAATGCTGAGGTGAACTTTTGACCACATATACACACCATCACTAAGATCACCTGTTTCCACTTCAAAGCATCATCCACCTTTGTTGAGAGTGTGGTGCTGGAAAACCACAGCAGGTCAGGCAGCTTCCGAGGAGCAGGAGAATCGAAGTTTCAGCATAAGCCCTTCATCAGGAAAGAGGCCTGTGGACCGTGGGGGCTTAGAGCTATGTGGGACAGAGGTGGGCTGAGAATGCAATAGGTAGATGAAAGTTGGGGGAGAAAGTGATAGGAGGGTCACGTGGTTGACGATGCCCCCCAGCACATCTCCTCACTTGCCGCACCTCCGCCCTTGAATCCCACCCTTCCCAACGCAACAAGGACACCCCTCCCAATACCTCATCTTCTGCCTTGGGACCTCGCAACCACACGGGATAAATGAGGATTTCACCCGTTTCTTCATTTCCCCTCCCCCCACCTTATTCCAGTCCCAAGCTTCCAACTCCATCGTCTTTCCCATCTATCCGCTCCACCCCCCTGTCTGACCTATACCCACCTTCAACTACCTATTGCATTCTCATCTATCTTCTCGCCAGCCTCACCCCCTCCCATTTATCTCTCCACCCCTCCGGCCCACAAGCCTCATTCATAATGAAGGGCTTATGCCTGAAAGTCAATTCTCTTGCTCCTCTCATACTGCCTGACCTGCTGTGCTTTGCCAGTGCCAATCTCAATTCAGACATATAAGATTATTAAAGGATTGGACACTCTGGAGGCAGGAAACATGTTTCCGCTGATGGGTGAGTGCTGAACCAGAGGACACAGCCTAAAAATACGGGGTAGACCATTTAGGACAGAGATGAGGAGAAACTTCTTCACCCAGAGAGTGGTGGCTGTGTGGAATGCTCTGCCCCAGAGGGCAGTGGAGGCCCAGTCTCTGGATTCATTGAAGAAAGAGTTGGATAGATCTCTCAAGGATAGTGGAATCAAGGGTTATGGAGATAAGGCAGGAACAGGATACTGATTGAGGATGATCAGCCATGATCATAATGAATGGTGGTGCAGGCTCGAAGGGCAGAATGTCCTACTCCTGCACCTATTGTCTATTGTCTATTGTCTCTCTTGACTCTGATCTCCAGCATCTGCAATCCTCACTTTCTCCCAATCAACCACCTTTGTCCTTGTTTCAGCTCATCTGCTGCTGAAACTCTCATTCATATTTTTGTTAACTGTATATTTGATTATCCCAATGCACTGCTGGCTTAAAGTTATCCAAACTCCTGTTACCCAAGTCAATTATTAATTTTAAAATTTTCAGCCTTGATTTCACTTTCTCCATGGCCTCCTTCATTTCTTTTCCCTTTCATCTCCTGTGATCCTACAAGGCAACTGTATTGTCTAATTGTGACTGCTTGAGCATCCCCAGTTTTAGTCGCTCTATTATTGCTGGCCATGCCTCAAGCTCAGTGAGACAGTAACTTATCTGGCTCTCTGCCTCACCTTTCTCTTTTCATACAATCCTTAATACCTAGCTGCTTGGCCATCTGATCAAATAGGTCCTTTTCTATCTCATTGCCATATATGATTTTAAAATTATCCTGTGAAGTACCTTGCAACATTTGAGTATGTGAAGGATGGTAAAAAATGTATGTTGTCATTGTTGTTACCTGTGGAGAAAGTTAAATGTAAAAATGTAAAAATATGTGGCAACATAACAATGAAATCTGCAGTTATGGTCAACCCTATTTTTACAATTGCTTAACATCAATTGTGTACAGGAACAATGTAATGGCGACAACATTATTATGTCTGGACTTCGACTAGACTATGTTCAGATGAGCGTATAATTGTGACAGCAAAATTATTAAATGGAATATTTAGTATTAACAAATATCTATTTCTCTGCAATCAAAAAGGAGGTTTACAGAGCTCCATGTGCATTAGATTTCATACAGCTGTAGTTAATACAACAACTTTCGATCCATTTAGATTCTTTAAAATATCGATTATCAAGAGGCTGTGTAGTAGGTAAAGTAGTTAAGTGTTCACTGTCTCACTTATAAGTTACAAGTTCACTACTGAGCATCAGTTGTCACTTGAATAACTTTGCCTCAGTAGAGTGTGTTTTATTGTTGTTTTTGATCAGGCTTCTAGCTGAAATGTCATCTGGGAGTGAAATCTCTGGAGGTGGTGTTATTAACTGACATTGTCCAGTACACTTGAATTGTACATTGTGTCAGCTGGATCCAGCAGTATTGCCGGGCATTTTCAGGATGTTTGCAGCCAGAATTATTTCACCCATTCATATTTGGAAGATCCACAGTGGCACTAAATCGTCTGAACTGAAAGAACAAAATAAATGTATCAATAAATTGTACTTGTCACTAGCTAATTACAAGAGTGGAGAACTTGTTTGCTGATCTTAAAAGCCTTGTATTCAAAGCTGAAGACTCGTGTCACTCTGAGCCCTCCACTTTCATTAAATGAGATTTCTCAGTGGGACCAGTGACCCAAGAAAAAACAATATAATCCACTCCAGACAGTTACAAGTGGTTTCTTTAATTAAGTTTGTCATAGAATCACATAATTGCAGAATTATTATGTTGCAGAAGAAGGCCATTTGGTCCATTGTGCTTGCGTAAGCTCTATTATCTAGTGCCAGTCCCCTGCCTTCCCCCATTCCTTCACACACCATTACTATCCATAAAAAAAATCCAGTGCCCTCTTGAATACCTCAAGTGAACCAGCCTTCACCACATTTCTAACCAGTGGATTCCAAACTCTCACAACTCACTGTGTGAGAAAGCTTTTTTTTATGTGTCTCAAACAATTTTGCAGCTCACAAAATGTCAGTAATACAAAACTATTTCATTCAGAGGTAAAGGAGATCGAGGGGTGCAGGTACATAGTTCCTTAAAAGTGGCATCATAGTTAGACAGGCTGATGAAGAAAGTGTTTGGCATGCTTGCCTTCATTGGTCAGAGCATTGAGTACAGGAGTTAGGATGTCATGTTATGGCTGGACAAGACCTTAGTAAGGCCACATTTGGAGTACTGCATACAATTCAGGTCACCCTCCTATAAGAAGGATATTATTAAACTGGAAACAATGCAAAAATGATTTACAAGGATGTTACCAAGACTGGAGCATTTGAGTTATAAGAAGATGCTAGATAGTTTGGGACATTTTTCCCTGGAGTGTAAGAGGCTGAGGGGTGAACTGGCATAGATAAGGTGAATAGCCAAGGTAATTTCCCCAAGGTAGGGGAGTCCAAAACTAGAGGGCATAGGTTTAAGAGGAGAAGGGAAGGGTTTAAAAGGGACCTGAGGGGGCAACGTTTTCACACAGAGTTTGGTGTGTGTATGGAATGAGCTGCCAGAGGAAGTGGTAGAAATGATTACAATTACAACATTTAAAAGACATTTGGACAGCTACATAGATCGGAAAAGATTAGAGAGTTATGGGCCAAATGCAGGCAAATGAGACCAGTTCAGTTTCGGAAACCTGGTTGGTGTGGATGACTTGGCCTGAAAAACTTGTTTCTGTGCCGTATGATCTATGACTGTATGAGTTGTGTCCAATTCTAGGTGTTACCCTTCAGGATAGTATGAGGGTAAAGAAAGGAAATTGATGGGAATGTTCAAGGTAAGAGGGTTTTCATTGGAACATAGGAACAGGAGTAGGGCATTCAGCTCTTCAAGACTACCACTATTCAATGAGATCATGGCTGATCTGTGGCAGACTTGTACAATTTATTGATCAACTTTTTTTGTTTTTTTTCAATTCAGGCCAGTTAGTGTGACTGTGGATCTTCCAACTATGAATGGCTGAAGTAATCCTGCCTGCAAACATCCCAATAATTACCGGAAATACTACTGTGTTCAGCTGACACACCATACAATTCAAACACAGTGTACTGAATAATGTCAGTTTAGTGTCCCAACCACTCCAGAGGTTTCACTCCCATATGGAGAAGGAGATCATGGAATCATAGAGTCATAGAGATGTACAGTATGAAAACAGACCCTTCGGTCTAACTCCTCCATGCCATCCAGATATCCCAACCCAATCTAGTCCAACTTGCCCGCACCTGGTCCATATCCCTCCAAACCCTTCCTATTCATTTACCCATCCAGATGTCTTTTAAATGTTGCAATTGTATTAGCCTCCACCACTTCCTATGACAGCCCATTCCACACATGCACCACCCTCTCCATGAAAATGTTGCCCCTTAGGTCTTGTTTATATCTTTCCCCTCTAGTTCTGAACTCTCTCACCCCAGGGAAAAGAGCTTGTCTATTTACTCTATCCATGCCTCTCATGATTTTGTAAACCTTGATAAGGTCACCCCTCATCCTCCGATGCTCCAGGGAAAACAGCCCTAGCCTATTCAACCTCTCCCTATAGCTCAAATCCTCCAACCCTGGCAACATCCTTGTAAATCTTTTCTGAACTCTTTTAAGTTTCACAACATCCTTTTGATAGGAAGGAGACCAGAATTGCACACAATATTCCAAAAGTGCCTAAGAAATGTCCTGTACAACTGCAATATGACCTCCCAACTCCTGTACTCAATACTCTGACCAATAAAGGAAAGCATACCAAATGTCTTCTTCATTATCCTATCTACCTGCAACTCAACTTTCATGGAGCAATGAACCTGCACTCCGAGGTCTCTTTGTTCAGCAACACTCCCTAAACTCCATCTACCACTCCTCAGCCCATTGGCCCATCTGATCAAGATCCCGTTGTAATCTGAGGTAACCTTCTTCGCTGTCCACTACACCTCGAATTTTTGTGTCATCTGCAAACTTACTAACTATACCTCTTATGCTCATATCCAAATCATTTATATAAATGACGAAAAGTAGTGGACCCAGCACCGATCCTTGTAGCACTCCACTGGTCACAGACCTCTAGTCTGAAAAACAGCCCTCCACCCCCACCCTCTGTCTTCTACCTTTGAGCCAGTTCTGTATCCAAATGGCTAGTTCTCCCTGTATTCCATGAGATCTAATCTTGCTAACCAGTCTCCCATGGGGAACCTGTTGAATGCCTTACTGAAGTCCATATAGATCAAGTCCACTTCTCTGCCCTCATCAATCCTCTTTGTTACTTCTTCAAAATGCTCAAGTTTGTGAGACATGATTTCCCACACACAAAGCCATATTGACTATCCCTAATCAGTCCTTGCCTTTCCAAATACATGTACATCCTGTCCCTCAGGATTTCCTCCAACAACTTGCCCTCCATCGATGTCAGGCTCACCGGTCTGTAGTTCTGGCTTGTCCTTACCACCTTTCTTAAACAGTGGCACCACGTTAGCCAACCTCCAGTCTTCTGGCACCTCATCTGTGACTATTGATGATACAAATATCTCAGCAAGAGGCCCAGCAATCACTTCCCTAGCTTTCCACTGAGGCCAAGGATACACCTTATCAGGTCCTGGGAATTTACACTTTTATACGTTTCAAGATATCCAGCACTTGCCCCTCTGTAATATGGACATGGATACGGAGATATTTTCTTCCCAGAGTGGAGACGTTTAAGGAGTGATTGAAGGTGAGGTGCTGAAAATCATGAAAAGAATTTTGATCATGAAAATCATGAAAAGAACTGTCTTCCATTGACAGAGGACACAGCTTCAAGGTAATTGACAAACAGGTGGGTACTGAGTAGAAATTAGTTTATGTGCATGCTATTGTTTGAAATTAATTGAAGCAAATCTAATAGAGATTTTCAATAAGTAATTGTGTTTGTACTTGAAAAGAAAAAAAATGCATGGCCACAAAAATTGAACGGGGACAAATTGAAGAGAATTTCAGAGCATGGCATCTTCCTGTGGTTGTAGGTTGTGTAACAGAAGAAATGTGTGATATAATAATGAATAAATAAACTACAGCATTAAGATCACGTGATAAGATTTGAGCATAGTAGAGTAAAAGTCCTCATTTAGTTTGTCAGAAATGCGACAGAATAATATTGCGTCTTTATTTTGTTGTATGAGGTCATATTTATGGCTCTAATGATAATTTGAAAGCTTATTTAAATCTTGCCTTGGTGCAGAAGTGCAACAGATAGACAAAATCATGTATTGCAATACATGATCCAAAAGCAATACAGAAGGGGGTATTTGTAATTTTTAAAAAAGATTTGGTACAATCTGTAGTTGTTTTGAAGATTGTTTGAAAATGACTTTAATAAATTGCATTAATTGTAAAGGAATCAATTCTAATTTTCTTGAATAATGAGAAATACTGGGCCATGGATCCAAAACTATATGAATGAAGAAAGTTAAGAAAGAAGCCAAATCACCAGATATTGAACCACTGTGGTCCACATGCTGTAGGTTGACCCACAATGCCATTTGGGAGAATGATAGCCTCCTGGTCTGGTGTGGTGGCCTCCTGATCTGGTGATGTGGATTCTCGGCATGGTGTGTGGTGATCTGTCAGTGGCCCAGCATTGCGGTCTCTTGGACGGCATTGTGGTCTTTCAGCAGTACGTAGCAGTCTCTTGGCATGCATGGCCTCAGCTTGGACTTCTGCTCTCAGAAGGTGATTCCTCAAAATGTGGTCCCACAATGGTTAAGTACTTCAGAAAGACTCTGATGTTTGAACTTCCAGCTTTACTTCTACTTAAAACTAGGAAGATCTGCAATGTGTAACTCTTAACGGTATTTTGTTCTACCTTGTTCTTAATATTCTGTATCTCAGTAGTTGTACTTAAGATGGCATCTTGTATGGCAACATATTACACTTTTCACTGTACTCCTGTACTTTTGTACTTGAGTACATGTGACAATAAAATCAAATGAAGTCAAAGAATTCCAGGATTTTGACCCAATGACAGTGAAGGAATGGTGATATATTTCAAAGTCAGGATGGTGACTGGCTTGGAGTGCAACTTATAGGTGGTGGTGTTCCCATGTATCTGCTGCCCTTGTCCTTCCAGATGGAAGTGATCATGGATTTGGAAGATACTGTCTAAGGATCTTTGGTGAATTTCTGCAGTGCATCTTGAAGATACTACTACACACTGATGCTACTGAGTGCTGGTGGAGGAGATAGTGGATGCTTGTGGATGTGGTGCCAATCAAATTGGTCCCATGAGTGAATAATAAAAACACAAAGGAGTGATACAAGTTCAAAGAAGATCTAGAAACAGAGGAGCTAGAGTTTGAAGACTCCGATTTTGACACAAAAAGAGTGCAAATAGAGACAGAATGAGGAACACACTGACATCTAGTGAGGAGAGAAAGTGAATCTCTCCTCAGACAAGATCACCTTTTAAGTTTGATAGCAAGTGAGACAAGAAGCAATATGCAAACTTGCTAACCAAGATCTAAAACTTGAAAAGCTATGTTTCGCTCAGAGATGCTTAAGGGGTGGGCATTTTTCCAGAAGGGAGCAAACATGAACTGGGGTGTTATTTGTTAATTAGTTGATAAGGAACTCTGGATAGTTATGCCATCAATATTGCTGTGACACAGGGAGAGAGGGTTCATAGTAGATGTTTTGCTGAGGGTAATCATTATCATGAAATTTGGAAGTGAAAGCTGTTACTGGACAGGACACCTGACCTATTACATGTGAATAAAGAACAGCATATTGTTGAACTGTAGCTATACAGCGCCATATTATTATGGGGAATGGTGCAAATGCTTGTGGTTGCATAAGATTTATCTTGGATAGTTAACAATATAAAGTGAAATTTATCTTTTTATATGAAGTATCATTTGCATGTTTAATTTATACTGATATGAGATTTGTGTTAAATATACATTATAAAAGTCATCGAATCACAGAGATCTACAGCACAGAAAAAGACCCTTTGGCCCATTGAGTTTGCACCAGGCAAGAGCATACACCTAACTATTCTAATTCCATTTTCTAGCATTTGACTTTGTATACCTAGGCATTGCCAATATTGATCTAAGTACTTCTCAACTGTTTGGAAGGTTTGGAAGGTTTCTGCCTCCATGAAACCTACAGGCCATACGTTCCAGATTCCCACCACCCTCTGGTGAAAACAAGTCACACCCTCTCTAAACCTCATTCCCCTTATCTTAAATCTATGCCCCCTGGTCATTGATCTCTCCATCAAAGGGAAATGTTCCTTCATGTATAGCCTATCTATAAAAATTTTATACATCTCAATCATGTCTCCTCTCAGTTGTTTCTGTGCGAAGGAAAACAGCCCTAGTTTATCCAATTTCTTTTCAGAAGTAAAATTGTCCAGCACAGAAAACATGCTGGTAAATCTCCTCTGCACACTTTCCAGTGCAATCACACCCATACTATTGTGTGGATTCCAGAACTGCACGCAATAATCTAGCTGTGGCCTAACCAACATTTTATATAGTTCCAGCAAAATGTTCCTGCTCTTAAACTCTGTGCCTTGGCTATTAAGGAAAGTATGTCTTCTTAACCCCTTTAACTACCCATCCTGCTACCTTAAGGAATCAGTGTACATTCACACTGTTATGATGCGGAGGTCAAACCCCTCTGTTAATTAAAACTAAACACCCAGAAAAGCTCATCTCACCTTGTAATGTGTTAAAATTTATGTGTGTGTGACACAGAACTCCTAATTTCCACTATCTAAAGAAAAATAACAATTCATTTTCCTAACTCTAATAATGAACACTAAACAAAACTATTAACAAACCAAGCACTCTTTCCCCTAATTAAGCACTATCCCTTAAGTGAACACCATTGCATCAATATGCTGTTTGAATAATGCAATTATTAAACATTACACAAACTTAATCTCAAATCCACACAATCTCTTATGTTGTTTTCCTTCTGGTCTTCTGATTCTGCCATCTTCTCCCTGGGTTTTCTTCATTCTTTTTACGGTAAGTATTTTTTACAGGAAAAGGTACCTTTTGATAGATAGTGCCTTCTGATTTTTTTGAGAGCCTTTCATATTAGATGGACAGTTAACTCTCCGGCTATACAGTAGTTGCTCTGGCCAATTTTCCAAATGCCCTGATCTTATACCCTCCAACATTGTTCCTTCTCATTGGCCTGATGTTGTCAATACAATAAATTCAAACTTAATTGGGTTTTAGTATCCTGGGCACAATTTAAATTAATTGGTTAAATTTGAATTATTGTCAAAACAGCAACCAAAACTCAGGTATCCATTTAACAGCCAGTTGTTACATGTATCTATTTTGGAACAGCCCATCTCTTAGCTGTTCTGTTCTGGCAGCTGAGGCTGTACTTTAAATTTACTTTAAAATTCAGAAAACACTTTCTATCTTAAAGTGAACATATACCCTTTTGACCTCATAACAGCACAAAGTCCCTTTGATCCTTGGTTCTTCCCAAGATCCTACTGTGAAATATTGTTGGTAATTTATTTTTAAGAATACAAGTGTAGCCAGCCTGCTCCAGTATTCTCAAACATTGCTGATCATCTGCTGCAACACTATTATTGTCCTGTATCCATATCTCTTTATGTCATTAATAACTAGAAATTTATCAGTCTTTGCTTTAATCTTATTTAATGACTGAGCTACCACAGTCCTCTGGGTAGAGAATTTCAAAGATTCACCACACTTTTGATTGAAAACTTCTCTCCTCATCTTAGTCCTAAGGGGCTTGCCTTTTATTGAGACTGTGTCCCCTGGTTTTGGATCCTGTAGCCTTCCTAAAACATCCTCCTTTGGCTCTGTCAAGGAATATTAAAACAAATTTCCAACCCCTTTCTGAAGATTTGACATACTGGATTTGAAACATCAACTCTGTTTCTCTCTCCACAGATGCTGTCAGACATGCTGATTTTCTCCAGCACTTTCCGTGTTGACTTTCAACCTCCTGAAGCCTCTTTGCATCTTCATCACAACTCACATTTTCACCATCTGTAAACTTGGAAATATTACATTCAAATCATTGACATAGATTGTGAAAAGCTCGAGCCCAAGTTTTGATCCTTAGTGCATCCCAATTATCACAACCTGATTATAACCTGTTACTTCCTACTCTCTGCTTTCTGCCTGTTAACCAATCCTCAACCCATGGTATATGTTACTCCCAAACCCAGGCACTTTATTTTTGTTTCCTAACCTCCTGTGTGGGAGTTTATCAAAACCTTCTAAAAATCCAAATATATCATGTCCACACATTCACCCTTATCCTCTCCTTTAGTAACATCCTCAAAAAACTCTATCAGGTTTGTCAAACATGATATCCCTTTCATAAATCGATGTTGACTCCGAACAAACAAATAATTATTTTCTAAAATAAAACAAAGAACTGTGGGTGCTAGAGATCTGAAAAAGAATTCTGGCAAAATTCAGCAGGTTTGACAGCATCTGTGGGAAGAAAGCAGAGTCAACCAAAAGATGAAGAGTCACCAGACTTGAAACATTAACTCATTATTTTTGAAATATCCTGTAATTATATCCTTTGTAATAATGTTTTCCTTACTACTGACATTAGGTTCACAATCTGTGGTTTTTGGGTTTCTCTCTTTTCCTTTCTCAAATGGGGGGGTTGCATTTCACAACCTTCCAGTCTGCTCGTACTCTTGTAGAATTAATAGAATTTTGAAAGATGTTTCCCAATGTGTCCACCTATCACTGTAACCATCTCTTTCAACTGTAAATTGAAGGTCATCAGGTCCTGCTTTTTCAGCTTCCCAACCTTATCCCTTAAGAAAATGAACCCTAGTATGTTTTTATTCAATGCTTTATTCAGTGGTATTGCTGCCTGTGGTGCTTAACGTACCTCCAACCTTAGATGTCATGGTTCTTCATCTCATACTCTTATTTTCCAGTGAGTATGTGGTCTGTTTATTCTTTATACCTAAACACACCACCTCATGCTTACCTTTATTGAATGGAATATGCCAATCACATGTTTATACAGCCAGTTGTTTATACTGCAGACAATTGCAGATGGTGTAATGTCCATTCTGTCCACAAAAATGACCCTGAGCTTCCTGTTGCTTGCCACCTCAACACTCTACAATGTTCCCTGGCCAATGTTTCTTGTATCTGATTTGTTGCAGGGCTCCAACAAAGCTCAGCGCAAGCTGGAAGAATAGCATCTCATTTTCTATTTGGGGACCTGGCAGCCTTTAGGATTCAATGTCATGTTCAATAATGTTAGGACCTAAGCACCTTCTCCCATTTCCTCACCCAACCCCCACACACCAGGCTTTGGCATCACATGGGCTGCTACCACACACCATCCCATTGTCAGCTACTAATGATCCCCATGAGCAGCTATTGATGCTCCCAAGCTAACCTTTACCCACTTCTTTGTCTGCCCAACCATTGTTTTCTCTCTGGGCTCCATCTGCCCCTATTGTTTACTCTGGTTAATTCTGCTTTCTCTCCACAGATGCTGCCAGATCTGATAATTTAGAGTCATAGGGTCATAGAGATATACAGTATAGGACCCTTCAGTCCAACTTGTCCATGCCGACCAGATATCTTAAATTAATCTAGTCCCATTTGCCAGTATTTGGCCCATTTTCCTCTAAACCCTTCCTATTCATATATCCATCCAGATACCTTTTAAATGCTGTAATTGTACCAGCCTCCACCACTTTCTCTGGCAGCTCATTCCATACATGCACCACCCTCTGCATGAAAATGTTGTCCCTTAGGTCCCTTCTAAATCTTACATCTCTCACCCTAAACCTATGGCCTGGAGTTCTAGGCTCCCCCAACCAAGGGAAAAGACCTTACCTATTTACCCTATCCATGCCCCTCATGAACTTATAAATCTCTATAAGGTCACCCCTCAGCCTCCGATGCTCCAGGGAAAATAGCCTATAGTTCCTACCTCCCAACCCTGGCAACATCCTCGTAAATCTTTTCTGGACCATTTCCTTTCGATCCTTTCGATAGGAGGGAGATACACAATATTCCAAAAGTGGACTAACCAATGTCCTGTACAGCTGCAACATGACTCTGCAACTCCTATACTCAGTGCTCTGACCAATAAAGGAAAGCAAATAAAAACTTCTTCACGATCCTATCTAACTGTGACTCCACTTTCAATGAACTATGAACCTGCACTCCAAGGTCTCTTTGTTGAGCAACACTCCCCAGGACCTAACCATTAAGTGTATAAGTCCTGCCCTAATTTGCCTTTCCAAAATGCAGCATCTCACATTGAAATAAATTAAACTCTATCTGCCACTCCTTGACTCATTGGCTGATTTGATGATGACCCTGTTGTACTCTGAGGTAACCTTCGTCGCTGTCCACTACACCTCCAATTTTGGTGTCATCTGCAAACTTACTAACTATACCTCCTATGTTCACATCCAAATCATTTATTAAAATGATGAAAAGCAGTGGACCCAGCACCGATCCTTGTGGCACACCGCTGGTTACAGGACTCCAGTCTGAAAAACAACCCTCCACAACCAGCCTCTGTCTTCTACCTTTGAGCCAGTTCTGTATCCAAATGGCTAGTTCTCCCTGTATTCCATGAGATCTAATCGTTGCTAACCAGGCTACTATGGAGAACCTTGTACAAGACCTAACTTAAGTCCATGTAGATCATGTCTACAGCTCTGCCCTCATCAATCCTCTTCATTACTTCTTCAAAAAACCCAATCAAGTTTGTGAGACATGATTTCCCATGCACAAAGCCATGTTGACTATCCCTTATCAATTCTTGCCTATCCAAATACGTAAATCCTGTCCCTCAGGATCCCCTCCAACAACTTGCCCACCAGGCTCACTGGTCTGTAGTTCCTTGGCTTTTCCTTACCAACTTTTCTAAATAGTGGCACCATGTTAGCCAATCTCCTGTCTTATGGCACCTTATGGCCCAGAAATCACTTTTTTCCCTAGCTTCCCACAGAATTCTAGGGTACATCTGATCAGTTCATGGGGATTGTTTCACCTGTATGTGTTTTAAATATCAAGCAGCTCCTCCACTGAAATCTGGACATTTTTCAAGATGTCGCCATCTATTTCTACACATTCTGAATCTTCCATGTCTCTCTCCACAGTAAACACTTATGTAAAATGCTGATTTAGTAAAAAGACTTCTTCCAGTAATTTCTGTTTCTGATCTCCAACATCCACGTTCTTAAAAAGAAATCGAAAGAACTGCAGATGTTGTAAATCAGAAACAAAAACAGAGTTTGCTGGAAAAGCACAGCAGGTCTGGCAGCATCTGTGAAGAGAGAATAGTTCATGTACAGTGACCCTCCCTTAGAATGGATAGTAGTTAGGAAAATGTTGGTTTATATGCAGAAGATAAGGCGGGGGGAGGGGAGGGGTGTTAGGTAGGGATCTAGCCCAAAGAGACAGAACCAGGAGCAGGAGTAGGCCATCTGGCCCTTCAAGTCCTCTCTGACATTCAATTAAATAATGGCTGATCTTTTCGTGGCCTCAGCTCCACTTATCCACCCTCTTATCATAACCCTTAATTCCTTTACTGTTCAAAAAATATCTATCTTAGCTTTAAAAAATTTCCTGAGGAAGCCTCAACTACTTCACTGGGCAGAGAATTCCACAGATTCCACAGTTCCTTCTCAATTCAATCCTAAGTCTGTTCCCCCTAAGTTTGAGGCCAGCCCTCGACCTAGTTTCGACCACCAGTTGAAACGTCCTCACTACTTCTATCCTGTCTATTCCCTTCATAATTTTTATATGTTCCTGTGAAATCCCCCTCTCCATTCTTCTAAATACCAAAGAATATTATTCACAGTCTACTCAATCTCTCCTCATAAGCCAACTCCCTCAACTCCAGAATCAACCCAGTGAACCTCCTCTGTACCCCGTCGAGTGCCAGTACATCCCTTTCTCAAGTAAGGAGACCAAAACTATGTGCAGTACTCCAGGTGTCGCCTAACCAGCACCCAAAAGCTGCAACATAACCTCCCTATTTTTAAACTCAATCCCTTATGAAGGACAAAATTCCATTTGCCTTCTTAATTACCTGCTGCACCTGCAAATCAACCTTCTATGATTCATGCACAAGGATACCCAGGTCCCTCTGCACAGCAGCATGTTGCAATATTTTTACCATCCAACTTTTTACTATTATCCCTTCCAAAAGGATGAGTTCACATTTATTAATGTTGTACTCCATCTGCCAGACCTTTGCCCACTCATCTATGGTTCTCTGCAAAGTTTCACAGTGCGCTGCATACTTTGCTCTACCACTCATCTTAGTGTCATCCACAAACTTTGACACACTACACGTGGTCCCCCAAAACACTAATGTCATTTACAAAATACCTTGCAAGAGCTGTAACAAACACTACTTTGGACAAACAGACAAAAACTAGCCACCAAGATACATGAACATCAACTAGCCACAAAAAGACATGACCCTCCCTCACTAGTATCTTTACATACAGATGAGAAAAGGCACCACTTCAACTGGGACAACACATCCATCCAAGGACAAGCCAAACAGAGACACACACAAGAATTCCTAGAAGCAAGGCATTCCAACTGGAAATCAGTCAAACACCACTAGCCACTAGCCAATCAGAAAAGCCACTCTTTGCTTCCTGAACAGCTGGACAAACAAAGGAGTTGATAAGTTTAGCTGGGAGGGTGAATCACTGTTAATGGAGACTGTTAGTGGCTAACAATAGGTAGTGCGTAATGGCAGACTATGTGATAATAAGGAGATAGTGAGCACTGCAGATGGTGGAAAGTCACAGTCAAAACATGTTTTACTGGGAAAGCTGAAACATTGACTTTCCTACTCTATGGATGCTGTCTGACCTGCTGTGCTCTTCCAGCGCCACACTTTTCGACTATGTGATAACAAGGGCCTGGTACTCCCCCTGTCCTAGCCTCCTATCACATGCACCAGGCCTTGTTATCACATAGGAGAAAGTTAGGACTGCAGATGCTGGAGATTAGAGTCGAGAGTGTGGTGCTGGAAAAGCACAGCTGGTCAGGCAGCACCTGAGGAGCAGGAGAATCGATGTTTCGGGCAAGAGCACTTCATCAGGGTGAAGGGCTCTTGCCCGGAAACGTCAATTCTCCTCCTCCTCAGATGCTGTCTGACCTCTTGTTATCACATAGAGTCATAGAGATGTACAGCATGGAAACAGATCTTTAGGTCCAATACGTCCATGCCAACCAGATATCCCAACCCAATCTAGTCCCACCTGCCAGCACCCAGCCCATATCCCTCCAAACTCTTCCAATTCATATACCCATCCAAATGCCTCTTAAATGTTGCAATTGTACCAACCTCCATTGCACGCAATATTCCAACAGTGGCCTAACCAATGTCCTGTACAGCCGCAACATGACCTCCCAACTCCTGTAATCAATACTCTGACAAATATAGGAAAGCATACCAAACGCCTTCTTTACTATCCTATCTACCTGCGACTCAACTTTCAGGGAGCTATGAACTTGCACTCCAAGGTCTCTTTGTTCAGCAACACTCCCTCGGACCTTACCATTAAGTGTATAAGTCCTGCTAAGATTTGCTTTCCCAAAATGGAGCACCTCGCATTCATCTGAATTAAACTCCATCTGCCACTTCTCAGCTCCTTGGCCCATCTGGTAAAGATCCTGTTGTAATCTGAGGTAACCCTCTTCGCTGTCCACTACACCTCCAATTTTGGTGTCATCTACAAACTTACTAACTGTACCTCTTATGCTTGCATCCAAATCATTTATGTAAATGACAAAAAGTAGTCGGCCATTACATACTACCTATTGTTTGCCACTAACAGTCTCCAATAACAGCTATTCACTCTCCCAGCCAGATTCTTTGTTTGTTCCCATCACTTTGGGCTCTATCCTACCTATCATTTACTCCTTACCCCCTCCCTAAACCTATTTTATGCATATAAACCAACATTTTCCTAGCTATCATCAGTTCTGAGTTGAAAAGTGTGACACTGAAAAGCACAGCAGGTCAGGCAGCATCTGAGGAGCAGGAGAATGATGTTTCTGGCAAAAGCCCTTCATCAGGAATGTGGGGTGCCTGAGAGATAAATGGGAGGGTGGGGCTGGGGAAGGTAGCTGCAAAGATGACAGGTAGATGGAGGTGGGGGGTGATGGTGATACGTTGGAGGGGAGGGTTCATCTGTACTGAGGAAAGGTCACCAGACCTGAAACGTTAACTTTGATTTCTCTGCACAGATGCTGCCAGACCTGCTGAGCCTTTCCAGCAACTTCTCACGTCTGTCGTCTTCAAGGTGTTAGAAAGGATTCTAAGGGATATGATTTATGACCATCTGGAAGAGCATGGCTTGATTAAATGCAGTCAACACGGCTTTGTGAGGGGCAGGTCATGCCTCACAAACCTTATCGAGTTCTTTGAGGATGTGACTAGAAAAGTTGATGAGGGACGAGCTGTGGATGTGGTGTATATGGACTTCAGCAAGGCATTTGATAAGGTTCCCCATGGTAGGCTCATTCAGAAGGTCAGGAGAAATGGGATTCAGGGGAACATAGCTGTCTGGATACAGAATTGGCTGGCCAACAGAAGACAGTGAGTGGTAGTAGAAGGAAAATATTCTGCCTGGAAGTCAGTGGTGAGCGGTGTTCCACAGGGCTCTGTCCTTGGGCCTCTATTGTTTGTAATTTTTATTAATGACTTGGATGAGGGGATTGAAGGATGGGTCAGCAAGTTTGCAGATGACACAAAGGTTGGAGGTGTCGTTGACAGTATAGAGGACTGTTGTAGGCTGCAGCGGGACATTGACAGGATGCAGAGATGGACTGAGAGGTGGCAGATGGAGTTCAAACTGGATAAATGCGAGGTGATGCATTTTGGAAGGTCGAATTTGAAAGCTGAGTACAGGATTAAGGATAGGATTCTTGGTAGTGTGGAGGAACAGAGGGATCTTGGGTGCAGGTACGTAGATCCCTTAAAATGGCCACCCAAGTGGACAGGGTTGTTAAGAAAGCATATGGTGTTTTGGCTTTCATTAACAGGAGTATTGAGTTTAAGAGTCGTGAGATCTTGTTACAGATCTATAAAACTTTGGTAAGACCACACTTGGAATACTACGTCCAGTTCTGGTCGCCCTATTATAAGAAAGATGTGGATGCTTTGGAGCAGGTTCAGAGGAGGTTTACCAGGATGCTGCCTGGACTGGAGGGCTTATCTTATAAGGAGAGGTTGACTGAACTCGGACTTTTTTCATTGGAGAAAAGGAGGAGAAGAGGGGACCTAATTGAGGTATACAAGGTAATGAGAGGCATAGATAGAGTCGATAGCCAGAGACTATTTCCCAGGGCAGAAATGACTAACACGAGGGGTCATAGTTTTAAGCTGGTTGGAGGAAAGTATAGAGGGGATGTCAGAGGTGGGTTCTTTACACAGAGAGTTGTGAGAGCATGGAATGCGTTGTCAGCAGCAGTTGTGGAGGCAGGTCATTGGGGACATTTAAGAGACTCCTCAACATACATATGGTCACAGAAATTTGAGGGTGCATACATGAGAATCAGTGGTCGGCACAACATCGTGGGCTGAAGGGCCTGATCTGTGCTGTACTGTTCTATGATCTATGTTCTGTTTTTGGATCTGCAGTTCTTTGCTTTTCTAATGAATGTAATTTGTGTATCTTCCTTAGTATTCAGTACACGTCCAATTTAGCATCATGTTCAGGTGTCGAAGAAGAGCCTCTTTCCATTAAGTTCCAGTTAAAATAGTGACTTGGCATTGAGCAGGTTAGTGGTCCTCCCGTTGGACAGGGGGCGCTGCGGCCCGAGCGGATCAGAGTTGAAGGAGGAGGAAGGAACGATCTTACCACAAATTCACAACAATTTTCTACCTACTGCACATGCGCAGAATGAGCGGCCTTTTCCAGTTTGGCGGAATCGGCCTGCCCCAGAAAATCGCCTGAGTCCCGGGCGGTTGAGGGTGAAGACGCTTGAAAATGGTTGGTAGTTCCCCGAAATAAACATCGATTCTGGTAGTTAACAGCTGCGTGGATCACACGGATCCTTCAGAAAGCGAGGAGTATTGTGTGTTGCGAAGGATGGTGTTAGATTGTTGGCAGCTTCAGCCGCTGGTTCACTTCTCAACGTGGCCATTGGGCTTGAGGCTGAGAAACCGATCCCGGGGCAAGATGTGAAAGCAATCGCGAATAACACAGCTTTCTGGGCTAAATTAGTGTGTTTTGAATTTGTAAAATATCGCATTTTACCCTTTTTCGATAACTGCACACTGGCTTAAATCGTTTTTTTGTGTAATAGCTGCTCATTCTGCAAAATGGTTGTAGTGAACTTGGGCCTTCTTGGGCAAAAAACGTCATCTGATTTGTCGTTTAGTCCCGAAGTTTTAAGCATTTTAAGTCCTTTAGGTTTTGTCATTTAAAAATAAAATGTGGGCCGCACTTTGGAGACCTCCCTTAACCTTTATGGACATGATACAGTATATAGTTTTAAAAATACCAAATTGGATGTCCTGAAGATTATTTAAAGTTAAATTATTTATAAATGTAAAATCAGAGAGTTTAATATTTAAAGATACTCGGAAATAGACAGTTCTTTCATTTCAACTTTGATTAAGTTAGTCTAGTATAATGGCCTCAAGTTACTTAGAACATAGAACAGTACAGGCCCTTCGGCCCTTGATGTTGTGCCAACCTTTTATCCTACTCTAAGATCAAACTAACCTACATACCCCTCATTTTACTATCTTCCACGTGCCTATCCAAGAGTCACTTAAATGTCCCTAATATATCTAACTCTACTACCATCGCAGGCAGTGCATTCCACGCGCTCACCACTCTATGAAGAACTGACTTCTGATGTCTCCCTTAAACCTTCCAATCACCTTTTGATCGTCCTGTGGAAAATACTCTGACTATTCACTGCTTAAGTCATGAGGGCTTGAAATTGTGAACATGAAAGACATGGAGTAATTTAAATTTAAAATATAAGTGGTATTTTAGTGTTGGTACATTTGCTTTATTCATTCTGGAATGTGAGCATAGCCCATCTGCAAGTGGCTTGGTATGAGTTGATGACTTGAATAACATAGACCATAATGGGTAAGGATAGTAGCTTTTCTTCCCTCGAGGGCAACAGTGAACTAGTTGGGCTTTTACAGTTCAGTTGCTTTGGGTTCACTTGCAAATTACTGTGGTGACTTTGTAAGTTAATTCTTTGAACATTATCAAGGCTTCTGGATTCCTCATGCAGCAACATAAACATTACATTAGTGCAACTCTTTAACAAATACGTTTCCGATATGTGCTGGGAAAATACAGGAATGGAAATATCTTGAACCCAATCTGTGTTTTGCTTTCAGTGAAAAGTGTTTTGATTGTGACCTAAAATTTCATTTCCCTGCAATTTGAGTAGTTTACATTTCGAAGCACAGGTGAGAGTGGGACAATTGAACTTTGACTGCACTTTGGGCGGCACGGTGGCACAGTGGTTAGCACTGCTGCCTCACAGCGCCAGAGACCCGGGTTCAATTCCTGCCTCAGGCAGCTGACTGTGTGGAGTTTGCACGTTCTCCCTGTGTCTGCGCGGGTTTCCTCCGGGTGCTCCGGTTTCCTCCCACATTCCAAAGATGTGCAGGCCAGGTGAATTGGCCGTGCTAAATTGTCCGTAGTGTTAGGTAAGGGGTAAATGTAGGGGTATGGGTGGGTTGCGCTTCGGCGGGTCGGTGTGGACTTGTTGGGCCAAAGGGCCTGTTTCCACTTTGTAATGTAATCCTCTAAGATTAAAAAAAAAGTTTAAACGTCTGACTTAAAAAGCTCTGTGTTTGGAAGGCTGTGTGCACAAAAATGAATTTCAGAAGTGCCCAAGATAAATTGACTGAAGGTCTTAGCAAAATACTGTGCTCTGAAATTTAAAAAGAGAAATCTCGGCATACCTGGCTGCATTTGTTAATGAGAAGCAAGAGATTGGATTTATATTTGTGAGTTCAGTATGACTTTTTGGAGGACGGGAAGTGGTACTAGGTTCTTTCAGGGAGCTGGCAGATGTGATTGGTCAAATGGTCTCCTGTTGCTGTAGCTATCCTGCATTTTGAGTTGAAGTTTATATTTTACCTCTCATTATGTTGAGGTTGTGCAGAATGTTGTTGGTGAGGTTTCTTTTGGAGTACTTTGTGCAGTTCTAGTCACCCCGTTATAGGAAGGATATTATTAAACTGGAGAAGGTTCAGAAAAGATTTACCAGGATGTTGCTGGGAATGGAGGGTTTGAGATATAAAAATAGATTGAAGACTGAAACTTTTTTCACTGGAGTTTAGGGGTTTGAGGTTTATAAAATCATGATGGGCATAGATAAGGTGAATGAATAAGGCCTTCCTGATGAAGGGTATATGCCCTAAATGTCAATTCTCATGCTTCTTGGATGCTGCCTGACCATCTGTGCTTTTCCAGCACCACACTGTTTGACTCTGGTCTCCAGCAGTACTCGCTTTCCCCCATACAAAAGGTGAATGTCAAGGGTCTTTTCTCTAGGGTGAGGGAGTTTAAAACTAAGGGACACGTTTTTAAGTGAAAGGAGAAAGATTTAAAAAGGATATGAGGAGCAACTTTTCTTTTATGCACAGTTGTCAGTGTGTGAACTGGCAGAGAAAGTGGTGGATTGCAGGTACAATTCCAATGTTTAGAAGACATCTGGATAATTCATGAATAGGGAAGATTTGGAGGGGATGAGTTTTGTCCGGAAACTGGTTGGCATGGACTGTTTGGACTGAAAGAGCTGTGCTTTCAGATTGACGCATATTAAGTGTTTCCTGCAAAGGTCAATTTTCTCTTAATGAGTGCAAATGAAGACAATAATTTTTATTTCTTTGCAAATAAAGCTGATCAAAGCTGAGGATTTGAATATTGGAAACCTGCAGAATTATCAAAGTTAAACACGAAGGGATCATTATCAGTTTTTGCAACAAAGCTATCCTCTTGAAGCTGAAAACCCAGGCAGGCAAAAAACTATTTAACCACATCTTTTGGCCTGATTTATTGCCATCTTTAACAACCAGTCTCTGCAGTTTTGGATCTTAAGTCTTTAGTGCTTAGTTCATTACTTCTACTCCAATCTGTTGAGAATTGGATATTGAATGCAGAGATTTTGCTTTCAACTGGTGTCATTAGTTTCTAGCTGTCATTTCCAAACAACTTCCAGTTGACCATACTGTTCATTTCTGAAAATGTGTTGCTGGAAAAGCGCAGCAGGTCAGGCAGCATCCAGGGAACAGGAGAATTGACGTTTCGGGCATAAGCCCTTCTTCAGTGAAGGGCTTGTGCCCGAAACGTCGATTCTCCTGTTCCCTGGATGCTGCCTGACCTGCGCTTTTCCAGCAACACATTTTCAGCTCTGATCTCCAGCATCTGCAGACCTCACTTTCTCCCCATACTGTTCATTATTCAGCTATCGTATGAGAGTAGAGTGACTTGCTATTTCACAGTATGGCATTTTTGTGGCAGTTAGATAGATGAAGTGGGCATAAGTGCACTTTCATAGAAACTTGCCCTTATCTGATTTCCAAAGCAGACTGAGCAGCAATCTAATGGCTTGATGCAAAAGGTAATGAATATGGATGAGATGGACTTGATCTACCTAAGGTAAAAACAATGACTGCAGATGCAGGAAACCAGATTCTGGATCAATGGTGCCGGAAGAGCACAGCAGTTCAGGTAGCATCCGAGGAGCTTCAGCAAAATCGACGTTTCGGGCAAAAGCCCCTCATCAGGAATAAAGGCAGAGAGCCTGTAGCGTGGAGAGATAAGCTAGAGGAGGGTGGGGGTGGGGAGAGAGTAGCATAGAGTACAATAGGTCAGTGGGGGAGGAGATGAAGGTGATAGGTCAGGGAGGAGAGGGTAGAGTGGATAGGTGGAAAAGTAGCTGGGCAGGTCGGACAAGTCCAGACAAGACAAGGGGACAGTGTTGAGCTGGAGATTTGAAACTAGGATGAGGTGGGGGAAGGGGAAATGAGAAGGCTGTTGAAGTCCACATTGATGCCCTGGGGTTGAAGTGTTCCGAGGAGGAAGATGAGGCGTTCTTCCTCCATGCGTCTGGTGGTGAGGGAGCGGCGGTGGAGGAGGCCCAGCACATCCATTTCCTCGGCAGAGTGGGAGGGGGAGTTGAAATGTTGGGCCACGGGGCGGTTTGGGGTGATTGGTGCGGGTGTCTCGGAGGTGTTCCCTAAAGCGCTCTGCTAGGAGGCGCCCAGTCTCCCCGATGTAGAGGAGACTGCATCGGGAGCAACGGATACAATAGATGATATTAGTGGATGTGCAGGTAAAATTTTGATGGATATGGAAGGCTCCTTTAGGGCCTTGGATAGAGGTGAGGGAGGAGGTGTGGGCACAGGTTTTACAGTTCCTGCGGTGGCAGGGGAAAGTGCCAGGATGGGAGGGTGGGTCGTAGGGGGGCATGGACCTGACCAGGTAGTCACGGAGGGAATGGTCTTTGCGGAAGGCGGAAAGGGGTGGGGAAGGAAATATATCCCTGGTGGTGAGGTCTTTTTGGAGGTGGCGGAAATGTCGGCAGATGATTTGGTTTATGCGAAGGTTTGTAGGGTGGAAGGTGAGCACCAGGGGCGTTCTGTCCTTGTTATGGTTGGAGGGGTGGGGTCTGAGGGCGGAGGTGCGGGATGTGGACGAGATGATCTACCTAAACCTACAGCAAATTGTCTTTGAACAGTTGTTGCTGTGGCACAAAAAAAACTTCAATTTTAATTAGTGGTGATAAACATTGTATTGTTTGTAGAATTCTGATAAGTAAAATTATTATTGGTATCAGAATGACTGTGTACATAAAACTGCTAGGATCTGTGACAGATTGGTAAATATATAGATATTTGGAAATCTTTACCTTGCGCATTAAGTTCTTACAATGCTAACATTTTTTTTCTCTTCCAAACATAGGGATTTGTTAAAGTTGTGAAAAGCAAGGCGTACTTCAAGCGATATCAAGTGAAGTTCAGGAGGAGGAGAGGCAAGTTAATTGAGAAAACTGTTAGCCCTCACCTTGCACTCTGCAAAGTTCCAACAATTGGCGGTGGGACAGTGTTATAAAATGTACTCTCTTCCATTTTCAGAGGGAAAGACTGATTACTATGCACGAAAACGCTTGGTGGTACAGGATAAAAACAAGTACAATACCCCAAAATATCGGATGATTGTACGATTCACCAACCGGGACATCATATGCCAGGTAAGAGACTTGTATTAATGAGCTGTTTTAGTGTTAAATGGGGTCTACGATATGAAAGCAATCACATTAATGGTCACTTCTTAAATTTTGATTTTTGAATTTTTATATGTCAAACTCTGTTCTCCCATAGTAATGCATATGATGTTGATGGGCTTCTTACCTTACAGATTGCGTATGCCAAAATTGAGGGTGATATCATTGTTTGTGCTGCCTATGGCCATGAATTACCCAAATACGGCATAAAAGTTGGGCTCACCAACTATGCTGCATCCTATTGCACTGGTCTGCTGCTTGCCCGCAGGGTAAGTTCTAGGTTAGCACTCGTACGATTTTAAGGCTCTTGCTTTCTTAGAAGTATTTTTGAGATGGTCTGAACTTTTTAGGTAATTTCCTTATTTAAGGTCTTTTATTGGAGGGATGTAGAACTTTTAATGGCTGTTAACCATATCATTTTAATGTGGTGAAACATGCAGGTGATCTTGTCTTAAATAATATTGCAAGCATGAGATTTTGGGTATACAATTGTACAATGACCTTTGCATATTCCATTTTTTCCTGCATTACAGTGGTTACACTTTATAACCATTTCATTGGCTGTAAAGTGCTTTGGAACATCCTGAGGTTGTGAAAGATGCTACCGAAATGCAAGTCTTTATTTTTATTGCAGTAGTTAAATATATACAGAGCATTTAATCACAGATCTGAACATGGACATGAAAACAATAATTTGTATTTATGCCATGCTTTCAACATTGTAAGCATCTCATGATACTTCACAAAAGTGAAATTGTAGTAAAAACTGAGGATGGAGCTACTTGGAAGGAGAAAGTGAGGACTGCAGATGCTGGAGATCAGCGCTGAAAATGTGTTGCTGGAAAAGCGCAGCAGGTCAGGCAGCATCCAAGGAGCAGGAGAATCGACGTTTCGGGCACGAGCCCTTCTTCAGGAATTAGGAAAGTGTGCCAAGCAGGCTAAAATAAAAGGTAGGGAGGAGGGACTTGGGGGAGGGGTGTTGGAAATACGATAGGTGGAAGGAGGTTAGGGTGAGGGTGATAGGCCGGGGTGGGGGCGGAGAGGTCAGGAAGAAGATTGCAGGTTAGGAAGGTGGTGCTGAGTTTGAGGGTTGGGACTGAGACAAGGTGGGGGGAGGGGAAATGAGGAAACTGGAGAAATCTGAGTTCATCCCTTGTGGTTGGAGGGTTCCTTGGCAGAAGATGAGGCGCTCTTCATCCAGCCATCATGTTGCTATGGTCTGGCAATGGAGGAGTCCAAGGACCTGCATGTCCTTGGTGGAGTGGAGGGGGAGTTGAAGTGTTGAGCCACGGGATGGTTGGGTTGGTTGGTCCGGGTGTCCCAGAGGTGTTCTCTGAAATGTTCCGCAAGTAGGCGGACTGTCTCCCCAATATACAGGCGGCCACATCAGGTGCAGCGGATGCAGTAAATGATGTGTGTGGAGGTGCAGGTGAATTTGTGGCGGATATGGAAGGATCCCTTGGGGCCTTGGAGGGAAGTAAGGGGGGAGGGGTGGGCACAAGTTTTGCATTTCTTGCGGTTGCAGGGGAAGATGCCTGGAGTGGAGGTTGGGTTGGTGGGGGGTGTGGATCTGACGAGGAGTCACGGAGGGAGTGGCTTTTTTGGAACGCTGATGGGGGAGGGGAGGGAAATATATCCCTGGTGGTGGGGTCTGTTTGGAGGTGGCGGAAATGACGACGGATGATACGATGTATATGGAAGTTGGTGGGATGGTAGCTGAGGACCAGTGGGGTTCTGTCCTGGTGGCGATTGGAGGGGCGGGGCTCAAGGGCGGAGCAGCGGGAAGTGGAGGAGAGGCGGTGGAGAGCATCATCGATCACATCTGGGGGGAAATTGCGGTCTTTGAAGAAGGAGGTCATCTGGGTTGTTCGGTATTGGAACTGGTCCTCCTGGGAGCAGATGCGACGGAGACAAAGGAATTGGGAATATGGGATGGCGTTTTTACAGGGGGTAGGGTGGGAGGAGGTGTAGTCTAGGTAGCTGTGGGAGTCGATCGGTTTATAGTAAATGTCCTTGTTGATTCGGTCGCCCGAGATAGAATTGGAGAGGTCTAGGAAGGGGACGGAGGAGTCTGAGGCGGTCCAGGTAAATTTGAGGTCGGGGTGGAAGGTGTTGGTAAAGTGGATGAACTGTTCAACCTCCTCGTGGGAGTGCGAGGCAGCGCCGATACAGTCATCGATGTAGCGGAGGAAAAGGTGCCAGTGTAGCTGCAGAAGATGGACTGTTCCACGTATCCAACGAAGAGGCAGGCATAGCTGGGGCCCATGCGGGTGCCCATGGCTACTCCTTTGGTTTGGAGGAAGTGGGAGGATTGGAAAGAGAAGTTGTTCAGAGTGAGGACCAGTTCAGTCAGTCGAAGGAGGGTGTCACTGGAAGGGTACTGGTTGGTATGACAGGAAAGGAAGAAGCGAAGGGCTTTGAGTCCTTCGTGATGGGGGATGGAGGTGTACAAGGACTGGATGTCCATGGTGAAGATAAGGTATTGGGGACCGGGGAAGTGGAAATCATGGAGGAGGTGGAGGGCGTGGGTGATGTCTCGAACGTATGTGGGGAGTTTTTGGACTACGGGGGACAGGACCGTGTCGAGGTATGCAGAGATGAGTTCGGTGGGGCAGGAGCAGGCTGAGACAATGGGTCGGCCGGGGCAGTCAGGTTTGTGGATTTTGGGCAGGAGGTAGAAACGGGTGGTGTGGGGTTGTGGGACTGAGGTTGGAGGTGGTGGCTGGGAGATTCCCTGAGGTGATGAGGTTATGGATGGTCTGGGAGATGATGGTTTGGTGGTGGGAGGTGGGGTCATGGTCAAGGGGGCAGTAGGAGGAGGTGTCCGCGAGCTGGCGTTTAGCCTCAGCGGTGTAAAAGTCGGTGCGCCAAACTACTACCGCGCCTCCCTTGTCTGCCGGTTTGATAGTGAGATTGGGGTTGGAACGGAGGAAGTGGAGGGCTGCACATTCCGAGGGTGAGAGGTTGGAGTGGGTGAGAGGGGTGGAGAGGTTGAGGTGGTTAATGTCGCGGCGGCAGTTGGCCATGAAGAGATCGAGGGCAGGTAAGAGGCCAGCACGGGGTGTCCAGATGGATGGGGTGTGTTGGAGGCGGGAGAAGGGGTTGTCAGAGGGTGGGCGAGAATCTTGGTTGAAGAAGTAGGCGCGGAGGCGAAGGTGGCAGAAGAATTGTTCGATGTCGGCGCGGAGGCGAAGGCGGCGGAAGAATTGAGCGCGGAGGCGAAGGCGACGGAAAAATTGGATGGAGCTATTTGGACAATAATTAAAAGCTCCATCCAACAGTCTTAAAAACAGAGACTCACAGCAGTAGAGGGGATGATGTCCAGCCTGTGGAGCCTAATACTTGAATGCGCAACCATCAGTGATGGGAAGAATTTGGGGAACGCAAAGAAGTTAATCACAAACAGTGATTGTTGGAACTGGTGGGGCACATGGTGTAGGGACCTATCAACACATGGGCTGGTGGCCCACAATCACAGATAATGTTTGCTATGGTCTAAGGCATCAATTGCAGCTGGGATTCTGTGGAAACCAGACTGAATTCCCCATTGCCTGCCGGGTACTGTCTTCCAGGATGAACCTTTATCAATGTGCATGATGCTTTCTTCCGGCGTTAGGCTTAACACCGGTGTGGCACCACTTCATTGTCTCATGCTGAAATACCCGAGGGGTCGATGTATGTATGCTTTTTCACCTGGCCCCAAGGCAGGGGCAAGTTTGATTGCTGAGCTAGGCTTTGTGCAGTATAAAATTGAAACTAGAATTTTGGATGAGTTGAAGTTAAAGGTTGCTGAATTGAAAACTATCCACAAGAGACTAAAAACATTGAATCTGGAGCTGAGAAAGGCACAAGTGAGATTATCAGTGGTAAATGAATGGCTGACGAAGATGTGGAGCTGACTGATGGCAGGGAGATCATGCAGTCTCTTATGTGAACCGTAGTTTAGCTTCAGGTAGAATAGAGTCTAGTTTTGTCTTGGGCGTGACAAGGAATGAGAAAGAGGAGGTTACAAGGGTGTACTTGTTTGTAATAAAATGTCCCCGTAATAAGACCTTTGTTAATGGAGTGTGTAACCAGTAATGCAAACTTTACATTAACTGCATGCATATATATTGATCTTTGACATTTTAACACAAATAAGTTAATTTCTTCAAATGTAGCCATTTGGGTACAGAACGGCTCGAAGGTAGACGACAGAAGATGGTGGTGGAGAGTTGCCTTTCAGACTGGAGGCCTCTGACCAGTGGTGTGCCATAAGGATTGGTGTTGGGTCTGCTGCTTTTCGTCATTGATAGAAATTATTTGGGTGTGAACAGAGGAGGTATATTTAGTAAGTTTGCAGATGACACCAAAATGAGAGGTGTAGTGATCAGATGGGCCAATGGGCTGAGGAGTGGCAGATGGAGTTAATTTAGATAAATGTGAGATGCTGCATTTTCGAAAGGTAAATTAGGGACATAAGTTCAGGGGGGAGACAGGAAAAATTTAAAAGGTTACTTTTTCACACAGTGGGTGGTGTGTTTATGGAATGAGCTGCCACAGGTAGTCCTGGAAGCTGATATAATTACAACATTTAAAAGGCATCTGGATGGGTAAATGAATAGGAAGGGTTTAGAGGGATATGGGCCAAGTGCTGGCAAATGGGACTAGATTGGGTTGGGATGTCTGGTCAGCATGGACGAGTTGGACCGAAGGGCCTGTTTCTGTGCTGTACATCTCTCTGACTGTTAATTCACTTTCAGGATGCTGGCCAGCCAGCATTTATTGCCTATTCCTAGTTGCTCTTGAGGACGTGGTGATAAACTGCTTTCTTGAACTGCCAGTTTTCATTTGGTATCATTTAGATACACCCAATGACAAGGGAAAGAGTTCCAGCACTTTGACCCAACAGCACTGAATGAACAGCAATATATTTGAGTCAGTGGTGAGTTGCTTGGAGGCACTTTGTAGCTGGTGGTGTTTCAATGTATCTGCTGCCCTTGTCTTTCTATTGGTAATGGTTATAGGTTTCGAAGGTGTAGTCTAAGGAGCCTTGGTGAATTTCTGTGTGGGAATAGCTTACTAATACCAACCTCCACGTCAAGCACTCCATGGGTATTGCATTGGTTGCATGTAGAGTGAAGATTCTTTCATTCTGCATGAGCAATAGAAATTAGCCCCTCAAAAAATGCAGTCTGAAGTGAAAACAGGAAGTGCTGGAAATATTCAGATCAGCAACTTCTGTGGAGAGAAACATAGGTAACATGTCATGTTAATGAGCCAGTGTTGATGAAAGGTCATTTCTCTGAACATGATGTTGAATATTTCTTAATTTAACCAAAGTCCCTGAAACAAATATCTTTCCTCTCCACCTGACTCTGTTGACGATATAAAAGGGCAGTGCACTGAGTCACATGGTTGCCATTCCTATGGATTTTGATGGAAGAATTGTAACTGATTTGTATGAAATTTAAATGTGTACATTTTAATTTGGTTATCTAAAACCTACAGTAGATTGCTTTGTCCATTGCTGGTGTTTTAATCCTTAAAATTCTGGGCATTGTAGTTATGGGTTTACTTTTAACAAGATAAAAATGGTTAACAATCTTTGTCATTTTTCCTTCTTAAAAAGCTGCTGACCAAATTTGGGTTGGACAAGATCTATGAGGGTCAGGTGCAAGTGACTGGTGATGAATACAATGTAGAAAGCATTGATGGAAAGCCTAGTGCTTTCACCTGCTATCTTGATGCTGGCCTTGCCAGAACCACCACAGGCAACAAAGTCTTTGGAGCTTTGAAAGGTGCAGTTGATGGTGGCCTGTCTATTCCACATAGGTAAGGGGCTGTATTGTGTTCTTTTTATTCTAATGTTGTTTCATAATTTCAGGCTTTGATTTTGTGCTTTGATGCCTGATGTTGACATACACTGAACAGTGCAAACTTAGAAAAAGTAAAGTGTAGTATATAGGGAATTGAATCTATGCGTTTAATTCCTGAACTCAACAGTATCTTTGAAATGTGGATTTAACCTACAGGAACAGAAATATGGATAGATTGGTGCATACTGCAATAACAACCAATTTGAATAACTTTGCCAGGGTTTCTTACAAACCTACATGAAAATGACTCTGTCCAGTTTCAGATTTGTATTTCTGGTAACTATGGTTTTAAGGTATTTGCATATTCTGTATCTGCTTTGTTATAAGTCGAGTGGAGCTTAATTAAGTTATTCTTACAGGTGATGTAAATTTTGTTGAAAGACTAGATAAGGCTGTTTATAACTTTTGCAAAAGAGAAAAGTAAGTGAAATATTAAATGCATTGATTTTTAAAAAATATTATTCCAGCACCAAGCGATTTCCTGGTTATGACTCTGAAAGCAAGGAATTCAATCCTGAAGTTCATCGTAAACACATCTTTGGGTTGAATATAGCAGAATACATGCGCTACCTAATGGATGAGGATGAGGATGCCTATAAGAAACAATTTTCTCAGTATACCAAGCATGGAGTCACAGCAGACAAGGTAGGGAAATTATTTTTTTAAAAAAATGTACACGATTGTCATTGATCTGTCTTTAAAAACGAGTTTTTGTAGCCCAGAGTGAGAGGTTAGAGTATTGCTGTGTAGAAAAAGAAGATATAAAGTCAAATGTGTTGTGTGGTTTTTTTTTCAGGATCATTGATAGCTCGAATCTTATAACATAGAAATATAAATTATAACATTTAATGAACATATAAATTGATGAAATTGAAGTTTACGTTAAGGAAGATTGAAGAATGTTATGTTTAACTTAATCTATGTTAATCATTGTTTTAAAAAAGCCCATCCACCAACTAAGTAAGACTTGACACTGAGCCACATGAGATGTTAAGATAAATGATCTAAAGTTGGATAGAAAGAGCGGTTTTAAGGAGGTGTGAGTTTATGGAGGGAATTCCATAGGTTTGTGTTTAAACAATTGAAAACATAACACTTAAAATCAGGGATGTTTTAGGCACTAGAATTGGGAAAGTGCAGAGATTTTGGATGCTTGTCGGCTGAAGGAGCACTTCAGAGATAGGGAGGTGCAAAGCCCTGCACTGATATAAAACCAAGGATGAGATGAGCCAGTGCACTTTAGTGAGGCACAGGGTTAACTAGCTTTTAGGGCATAATACAGGTTAGAACTTGGGCATTAAAGTTTTGGGTCGGTTCAAGTTAATGGAAAGTTGAAGATGGGAGGCCATCTTGGAGTGCGCTGTTATGGCTGGAGACAGTTGATAACAAAGGTAGATGTAGATGAGATGAGTCAGGGCCAGAGAACACTTGTGCAAGTGGAACTAACAATCTAATTGATAAAGCAGGAAGCTCATTTCATTGGCAGGATGTCAGGATTATGAATGGTACAGTTCAGTCTCTGGCAGTGCTTCTGTTGTTATTTCTACATTTGTAATAAGGAATACGTGGTAGTTTTTGGGGCCTAGTTTGATGAAGAACTAGACCAGCTGAACTTTGCATCATTGAGAAGGGAACGATTTGTGGTGTTCATTTGGCCTGGTGTTTGGGGCAGTGATGAATTCATTGTTTCTGTAGTTGGAAGTACTTCATCAATTGTTTACTTTAGTGTCAATCTTCTTGCAGTTTGGACAGACAACTACAATAGTATTATCAGAAACAAAAACAGAAGTTGCTGGAAAAGGTCAACAGGTCTGGCAGCATCTGTGAAGAGAAATCAGAGTTAACGTTTTGAGTCCTGCGGAAGGGTCACTGGACCTGAAATGTTAACTTCGATTTCTCTTCACAGATGCTGCCAGACCTGCAGAGCTTTTCCAGCAACTTCTGTTCTTGTTTCTGTTTTACAGCATCCATAGTTCTTTTGGTTTTTATGATGATATTATATTGCATTGCTAAGAGTTCTCGGAGAAGATTTTGTAGTATTGTTTTATTGTGGAAAAGTTTGACACACTGCCAAAGCAGGGCAGTTGGGGATGGGCAATAAATGTGGACTATTCGAGTGATGACTATGACCCAGGAATGAATTTTTTTTTAACAAGCTTGCCTTTCGTTGTTTAATAAATGCAAGTTAGTATATTCTTCTCCTACACTATAAACTGTTGCGACTGTTAGAAATTCAACATTGCTTTGAGGGCATTTATTTTCACCAGTATTCAGCTTCTGTGCTACTAAGAATGTTTTAACATAAAAGTAGGACATTTCTACCCTCTTCGTGCTGGCTTCAAAATCAGTTCACATAGTCTCAGTCCCCATTTCTTTCCTTGGAGCCCTGCAACATTTTTCTGAGTTTACTGAATTATGTTTTGATGGCCACAACTAAGTCCAGTTCCTCTACCCCTTCAGATGCAGCATTCCAGATTATAATTACTTGATATGTTTTTTTAAAAACAAGTTTGTATTGCCATTGGTTCTTTTGCCAGTCCATTTGAATGTTTTCTGGTTTTGACTATTTGAACAGTGGGAAGTTTCTCAATTTACTGTCGAAACTCCTTGTGATTTTGAGCACCTCTTTCAAATCTCTCAACCTTCTCTAAGAACAAACTGAGCTTCTTCAATTTATCCAGTAACTTTTTAAATTCTTTTAGTGGGATATGGTATTGCTGGTTAGGCTAGCAATTATCGTGCATTCATCATTGACTTAGAGACTGAGCCAATATTTGATGAAGTTTCATCATAATTCTTATGTGTATTGTATGCCTTTCAAGCATTTACCCAGGATCTTGTAGGCTTTTTAAAAATCGCTCTTCCAGTCTGCCCTGTTACCTTCACCAATGTTTATGCATGTGTCCGGGTCTTTTTGTTTTGCATCTGTTTAGAATAATATTCTGAGTTTATATTTTCTTCCTTGTTTTTCCTACCGGAGGGTGTCAATTTGCACTTCATTGTATTAAATTCTATCTGCCAGATGTCCTTGTCCATCCGCCATTGCACCATGTCTTCTTGAAATATATCACTATTTTTCTCGGTTCACAATAGTTCCACGTTTTCTTATATACCATCTGAAAATTTTGAAATTCTGCCCTGAGTACCTCAAATCATGAACAAGCGAAGCAGTTATCCGGTGTATACCTTCCTCTAGTTTGAAAAAATAATCCCTCACCACTACGCTTCTCTGTTTTGTGCCTAATGTATTCATGTTGTTGCTGTCCTTGTTTCACGGGCTTTGCTGGCAAGCCTTTAACATAGACTTCTAAAAACGTGTTTAATAAAATGCTATTACCCTCGTCAATTGATTAACTGAAGTACAAAATAACCAATGAATCGAAAAGATGGCGAGACATAGATAATGAGAAAACAACTGGTGGCATCATATGACACACAATGAAAATGGAATTGCAGTAATCCAAGAAGTTCACTACTCTGGGTAGAAAACGCTTGCCTTTTGTGATATCTATATTTGAAGTTAAAAATCACACAACAACAGGTGTAATTGAAAGCACGCTAGCATCAGGTCATTGTGGAGTGCACAATTGTAAGGCACAGAATTTATAGCAAAAACGTAGTGTGATGTAACTGAAATTATTCATTGAAAGATACCTTGATTGTCTGTTGAGTCTTTCATCTGTTCGAATACCATGATAGTTTCACTTCTTTCATGTGTAAATCACAAAACCTTTTTTAAGGTTGCATTCTCAGGTTAGCTGTAACAATTGATGTTAGCCTCACAATTATGTCCTCCACAATCACCTGATGAAGGAGCAGTGCTCCGAAAGCTAGTGTGCTTCCATTAAACCTGTTGGACTATAACCTGTAGTTGTGTGATTTTTAATTTTGTACACCCCAGTCCACCACCAGCATCTCCAAATCATGACTATATTTAAAGTGTTTTTATTCCAAAAAAACTTAAAATCTTGTATTTTTGGTCAAAGTTTGAAGGGACGGTAATGCTTAATCATCGTGCCAGTTTTATTTATTGGAGCTGCTTTCTTTTTAAATTTTCATAGATAGAAGAATTGTACAAGAAAGCTCATGCTGCTATCAGACAAAATCCTGTTCATGAGAAGAAGCCAAAGAGAGAAGTCAAGAAAAAGAGGTATACACACATACTACACTCACTTTTGATTCTTACAAAAAGTAAAATTAGACCTTAATCTTAATTGAATCAGAAACAACGATTTATTTAGAATGAGGTTGAATCTACTTTCAGGTCAAGAAACGAAGGTAACTATCTTAATTGAAAGAGTGCAGTTTTTTTAATGTAGAAGCATAACTATGTGCTTGTTTACTTGTGGATCGACTATGTTTGTATGTTTTGCTTTGTGCGTAGAGTGGAAAGGTTATTTTCAACTCAACCCAAATTCTTAGCATGTGCTTGAAAGTAAATGTTTTAGCTGAATTATAACTGCTGGTAACAATAGAAGTGAGCCACTGTTGGGTCCATCATGGGTCCATCAAGGTCAACCCCTCAAGCTGCCTTCCTACCCAATGTGTTGCTTTGCTTGTCATGAGCTACTTTAAAATAAAAACTGAAAATACACAGTTCCTAAAATACCTTGAATAGATAGAATGAGACAACGAGCAAAGGAAAGAGGGTTGTAGTCATCGGAAGTTAATCATCTGAACCTCAGGACATTGCTGTAGGAGCTCCTTAGCATTGTGTCTTCAGCCCAGTCATCTTCAGTTGTTTTGTCAGTGACCTCTCCATCATAAGGTCAGAAGTGGGGATGATTGCAGCTGATTGTGTTTTGGTCAATATCATTTGCAACTTCACATGCTGAATCAGTCCATGCCCGCATGGAACAAGTCCTGGACAGCATTTGAGCTGGGCTGATGGGACACACAAATGTTGCTTGCTACTTAAGTGACAGGTAATTACATTTTTAGAGAGAGGTTAGACATCTCCCCTTGAAATTATAGCATTATTATCACTCAATCCACCATTATTGACATCACAGTCATCATCATTGAGCAGAAACTAATCAACAAAGCCATATAAAAACTATTCCTAAAACAAAGCAGGACAGAGACTGGAAATTCTGCAGTGAATATTGTGCTTCCTGACTCCCCATAGCTTGTTCCCCATCTACAAGATGTAAGTTAGGAATGTTCTGTACTTAGTGGCGCTGCATCCAGAAACTCCTCCAGTATGGCAAACCTGTTGATTGGATTGACATCCCATTTAGCTTAAATATTTACATCTTCCATCAATGACACAGTAGTAGCAGTGCATCCACCTGCAAGGCTTAGAAATCTATATCATAATTCTTTCATTGTCACTACATTAAAATCCTGTAACCCACTTTGTAACAGCATGGAAGGAATACTGACATCAAATGGACTGCAGAAGTCTAAGAATGGAGACAGTGTCATCATCTCGTGCCCAAACAAGGACAGCCAATGAAAGTTGGCCTAGCTAGTATGGCCTCCATCCTGTGAAAGCATTTTTTGAAACATCTGACCTTTTACCTGTTTTGAAACACTGCTTGGCCTGGAGGAATTGTCACTCCGACCATTTTTACTTTAACTTTGTGTGATAAAGAGGTCAGAGGCTGTGTCACTACACGCTGCTGCTGTAATTTGCAGTTTCAAAAGCATCTTACTGCACTGGATCATCTTCCTGGTGCTGCCTCCATTGCAGGAGTTGCTGCTGCTCGGCATAGGACATCCTGATAGTCACCAATCTGAGGCTATATTACTGATGCAGTGCCGAGACCCAACCGCAGTCTGCCCCCTGGCCTCTAACCTGTAGCCATGGCAACGAGGGAAAATCCAGCTGGTTAGGAACTTAGCCACGTCTTGTCCTCACCAGCATTCTTTTCTGGCTCTGCATTCTTGGGACTTCAGTGACTGAGCATCTTAGAGTCATAGAGATGTACAGCATGGAAACAGACCCTTCGGTCCAACCCGTCCACGCCGACCAGATGTCCCAACCCAATCTAGTCCCACCTGCCAGCACCCGGCCCATATCCCTTAAAACCCTTCTTATTCATATACCCATCCAAATGCCTCTTAAATGTTGCAATTCCACCAGCCTCCATCACATCCTCTAGCAGCTCATTCCATACACGTACCACCCTGTGTGTGAAAAAGTTGCCCCTTAGGTCTCTCTTATATCTTTCCCCTCTCATCCTAAACCTATGCCCTCTAGTTCTGGACTCCCCCGACCCCAGGGAAAAGACTTTGCCTATTTATCCTATCCATGCCCCTCATAATTCTGTAAACCTCCATAAGGTCACCCCTCAGCCTCCGACGCTCCAGGGAAAACAGCCACAGCCTGTTCAGCCTCTCCCTGTAGCTCAGATCCTCCAACCCTGGCAACCTCCTTGTGAATGTTTTCTGAATCCTTTCAAGTTTTACAACACCTTTCCGATAGGAAGGAGACCAGAATTGCACGCAGTATTCCAACAGTGGCCTAACCAATGTCCTGTACAGCCGTAACATGACCTCCCAACTTCTGTACTCAATACTCTGACCAATAAAGGAAAGTATACCAAACGCCTTCTTCACTATCCTATCTACCTGTGACTCCACTTTCAAGGAGCTATGAACCTGCACTCCAAGGTCTCTTTGTTCAGCAACACTCCCTCGGACCTTACCATTAAGTGTATAAGTCCTGCTAAGGTTTGCTTTCTCAAAATGCAGCACCTCGCATTTATCTGAATTAAACTCCATCTGCCACTTCTCAGCCCATTGGTTCATCTGGTCCAGATCCTATTGTAATCTGAGGTAACCTTCTTCGCTGTCCCCTGCACCTCCAATTTTGGTGTCATCTGCAAACTTACTAACTGTACCTCTTACGCTCGCATCCAAATCATTTATGTAAATGACAAAAAGTATAGACCCAGCACAGATCCCTTGTGGCACTCCACTGGTCACAGGCTTCCAGTCTGAAAAACAACCCTCCACCACCACCCTCTGTCTTCTACCTTTGAGCCAGTTTTGTATCCAAATGGCTAGTTCTCACTGTATTCCAAGAGATCTAACCTTGCTAATCAGTCTCCTATGGGGAACCTTGTCGAACGCCTTACTGATGTCCATATAGATCTCATCTACTGCTCTGTCCTCATCAATCTTCTTTGTTACTTCTTCAAAAAAACTCAATCAAGGTTGTGAGACATGATTGACTATCCCGAATCAGTCCTTGCCTTTCCAAATGCATGTATATCCTGTCCCTCAGGATTCCCTCCACGGTGGCACAGTGGTTAGCACTGCTGCCTCACAGCGCCAGAGACCCGGGTTCAATTCCCGTCTCAGGCGACTGACTGTGTGGAGTTTGCACATTCTCCCCGTGTCTGCGTGGGTTTCCTCCGGGTGCTCCGGTTTCCTCCCACAGTCCAAAGATGTGCAGGTCAGGTGAATTGGCAATGCTAAATTGCCCGTAGTGTTAGGTAAGGGGTAAATGTGGGGGTATGGGTGGGTTGCGCTTCGGGGCGGTGTGGACTTGTTGGGCCGAAGGGTCTGTTTCCACATTGTAATGTAATCTAATCTAATCTAAAAAAAACTTGCCCACCATCGAGGTCAGGCTCATTGGTCTATAGTTCCCTATCCACCTTTAACCGTTTCAAGACATCCAGCACTTCCTCCTTTGTAATTTGGACATTTTGCAAGATGTGACCATCTATTTCCTACAGTCTATATCTTCCATATCCTTTTCCACAGTAAATACTGATGCAAAGTATTCATTTAGTATCTCCTCCATTTTCTGTGGCTCCACACAAAGGCCGCCTTGCTGATCTTTGAGGGGCCCTATTCTCTCCCTAGTTACCCTTTTGTCCTTAATATATTTGTAAAAACTCCTTTGGATTCTCCTTAATTCTATTTGCCAAAGCTATCTCATGTCCCCATTTGCCCCCCTGATTTCCCTCTTAAGTATACTCCTACTTTCTTTATACTCTTCTAAGGGTTCACTCGATCTATCCTGTCTATACCTGACCTATGCTTCCTTCTTTTTCTTAACCAAGCCCTCAATTTCTTTCGTCATCCAGCATTCTCTTTCACCCTGACAGGAATATACTTCCTCTGGATTCATGTTATCTCATTTCTGAAGGCTTCCCATTTTCCAGCTGTCCCTTTACCTGCGAACATCTGCCTCCAATCAGCTTTCAAACGTTCTTGCCTAATACCGTCAAAATTGGCCTTTCTCCAATTTGAACTTCAACTTTTAGATCTGGTCTATCCTTTTCCATCACTATTTTAAAACGAATAGAATTATGGTCACTGGCCCCAAAATGCACTCCCACTGACACCTCAGTCACCTGCTCTGCCTTATTTCCCAAGAGTACTGTTTCTTTAGTGTTGCTGGGTCAAAACACTGGAACTTCCCACCCATAGCTAAATTCACCACCGCCTGCTCAAGGGCTGTTAAAGACAACAGTGAATGCTGGCCAGCCAGCAATGCTCAAATCACGTGAATGAATTAAAAAATAAAACCTCAACTGTCTACTAGTGGTAAAGGTGGTGCTCCCCAGCCACTTAGGGTTTGAACCTGAGCTGTTATTCCCAGTGAGGTTTGGTCCCCTTTCCTCAGAAGTGTGCACCCAAGTGGAGTTGTCTGAAGAAGAGCCACTTTTGCCCGCTAACAATAGATTGACAGTAACAAGAGGTCAAATCTAGGGAAGGATAACAAATTCAAATTGGGATTTGAGGAGAGGGGAGTTAGGCAAATGTCTGGTTAAGGATAGCGCAATAGAGGAAAAAGTTAGATGAGTTGGGAACTCACTGGTGAAGGAAGGATAGGGAGCTCTGTCGTTGGAGGACAAGAGCTAGGAGATCAGGAACTGGGAAGAGAAGCTTCTTAGTGTGATAGAGAGGAGGCATTTTTGGAAGAGTGACATGTGTTGCGGTGAGAGAGGCTTTACTATTGTCACGATGGCGCATGTAGAACATGGCTGAAATCTACATGAGTACATAAAACTGAAAATAGTACATGATATACTGTTTATTTTTATAATGAGCTTTAATACATAGTGTTACAATGCTACTTTATTGCAATTTTCTTTTTGCTTCTATCTGTTGCATTAATTTGTGCTTTTTAAAATATATCTTTGGGAATGGGGCATCGCTGGCAAGGCCCGCCTTTGTTACCCATCCCTCTTTGCCTTTCAGAAAGTAATCGTGAGTCAATTTTGAGAAGACTTGTAGCTCAGGTTGAGGTTTTGGATGTGGGTTTGCTCGCTGAGCTGGAAGGTTTGTTTTCAGACGTTTTGTCACAATACTCAGTAACATCTTAAGTGAGCTTCCGGATGAAGCAGTGGTGGCATGGCCCACTTTCCATGAATGTGTTTAGGTTTCCTTGGGTTTGTGATGCCATTTCCTGTGGTGACAGCATTTCTGTGGTGATGTAATTTTCTGTTTTTTTTATCAGGGGGTGGTAAATGGGATCCAAGTTAATGTGTTTGTTGATAGACAAACAACAATTGCCTTGGAACCCATTTACCACCCCTGACAAAGAATAGGAAATGACATCATCACAAAAATGTCACCACAGGAAATGACACCAAGGAAACTCAAACACATAAATAGAAAGCATGCTACACCACCAGCGCTTCATCCTGAGGCTCACTGAAGATGTTACTCAATATGGTGACGAAATGTCTGAAAACAAATCTCCCAGCTCAGTGAGCAAACCTACACCCAGTAGTGGTGAATTTAAAAACTAATCACAAAGCATTGCTTGTAGCCTTTGATTCACATGCATAATCCAGCAAGATCATACTTTGGTGTTGATAGGGACTTGATTCATTATTGTGTACTAACTGCATTAAGTGCCAAGCTACACTGTCGATTTTAGGCAGCTGCAATTGTTCACAATTTTGTTGGAACATAAACAAAGGAAAATCTAATGTTTCTATTCATTTGAAGTTGAATTCCATTCTAAGTGGTAAGGATTTGCATTTCTAATAACTCAAAGTGCTATCATAGATGATTCCTGTCTCTCAATTTTCAGACTTCCTTGTCTGCAGCTACTTGTATCCTTGGACATCAGTTAATACTTTAACTTGTTGGTTGAAGATTATTGAATACTTCTGTTGGCTATTTAATTTTCTTCAAAAAGATAAGTAATTTTTCGAGTGACAAACATTGAATTATTTTTCTTGATTTATAGGTGGAATCGTCCTAAGATGTCCTTGGCACAGAGAAAGGATCGTGTTGCTCAAAAGAAGGCCAGCTTCCTCAGGGCACAGGAACAGAATGGTGATAGTTGAACAGCTGCCTTTAGCCATTGTTCAGCAAAGTGCTAAATCTTATAATTCATATAAACTGTCAAATAAATTTAAAGAAAAACTGCTTCTGTTTGTGTTGACTTGAATATTGAAGGGAAAAGAAACTTTGAGTTTAATCTGTGTTTACCTTAACAGTGATTTTCCTCTCCATTCCCATTTCCCTCTTAATAACAGGCAGTGCGCAGAGCAATAATAAGCACATGGGAATTCTGGGTTGATGGGGCATTCATTTAGTTTATAGGACTAAACCGACCTATCGTGGATTATAGGTTTTCATCTGCCATTGTTGCTTTCAAAGCTGCTACACAGGAATCTCATCTTTATTTTGTATTTAGTCACAAAGAGTACTAATATAGCTAACCCTCCAAGCAGATACTTCATTAGAGTTATCTGAATTTAATAGCATGCCTACAAACATTTGAGGAATCCTAAATTTTGATTGAATTTGTCTCTTGCATTTCTGAAAGTTTGTTCCGGTGGTGCTGAACTAAAGGGAAGAAGTGCCAACTGATAATTAGTCTTTGAACTGGTATTTGATCTTAACAAACAGGCATGGTCTTGCTTTGACATCCAAAAAAGTGGAACTCCACCAACCTTCCTTGGATTGTCAAGCAGCCCCAAAGTCAGCCTGGTGTCAAATAAACATGGTGAAAGGGAACAAGAGTGGAGGACATTGAGAAATCACTCCAATTTGAACTCCAATGGTGGCACATGTTGCAATTTCCACTATAGACAAGACACCTGCTCATCTTATATCTAACTTGACTTTTAATTAAGTCTCTGGACTGTATTTTGCTCTAAATGTGGAAAATTGCCAGTAAATTCATGTTGCACCAAAACTGCAACCCAAAACAATCTCCAAACCTCAGAATCCACTGATGAGGAAAACTTCTTTTATCCAATGTAATTATCTAAAATGAGACCAGTGTAAGGAAACATGACCTCTTCATAGAAATGTATAACCTGATTTAAATATGATGAATTTGACAACTTGTATCATACAGAGATCGGAAGAAAAACATTTAGGATAGGGAAGCAGTGGAGTTTGTCAGCATCATCTTCTAAAATAATATATCTGCAGCTCAGGAGGAAGCAGTGTTGGAGTGGATTCTGGGAAATGAAGTAGGGCAAATTAAGTGCATTACAGTAGAGAAAATCTGGGAAACAGTGAAAGACAATTGGTGTGGATTCACCATGATAGAAAATGCTCAACTGGAGAAGAGGAAATTGCAAGGATTTGCGAAGTTAGCCAGCACAGGATCACCGCACTAATGAGGCTATTTTTGACACAGTCTAATAGAAATAAGTGTACCCAAGGTAAGTGTATTTTGATAACAGGAAATGTATGTTAAAACCAAAAGTGACATTTCAAATGATTAAGTAAGAATTATATAATGTATAGGTTGGAATTGAAAAAAATATGGAACACAAAGAAAGATTAACAAGCTGTGTAAAATTGAACTGTAAAACAACGAAGCTATCATCTGATTCTCTGGTACAGGTTTCTTTGGTTGAGAACCGGACTGCAGTCTCCACCAGATGGGGTCTTGGCCCATAGTGTGCATGTATTTGATAGGCCTGTTTTCTTTCCCTTTTAAACATTCCCACTCATGGTGAATATGCAGCTGTGGGAATAAAAAGATATAATAGGACCTATTATAAAGGGCACCAGAACTGGCAGGCAAATATCAAGGAGTCCTGTGAAAGAAAGATAACCACGAACCCAGAGGAGGTTGGTAACATGGAGCAGAAACCTAGGAGGATAGCAGTGAGGAGAGCCAAGAAGGAAATTCCAGTCAGTTAACTTTTCTGATTTGTAAAGTCTGTATTTGGCTATTGAAACCCATGAAATCTTGAGGCTTTATTCCATTAGAAAGGTTTGGGAGCCCCAAATGTGGGGTCTGGTTTATAATAGTAACTGTTTTATAAACAAAATGTGAACAGTTGCGACTTAAAAATGTCTTCAGGACCCAAATGGAAATCTTCAAGTGGAAGCAAAAGACATGTGAAATACCATAAGATTGAGCAGATTTAGGCCATTCAGCCCATTGAGTCTGGTCTGCCATTCAAACATGGCTGACAGGTTTCCTGCCTTCTCCCCCATAACTCTTGATCTCCATACCAATCCAGAACCTATCCATGTCTGGCTTGGCTTCCTTAGTCTCCTGCAGCAATGAATTCCACAGATCATCTAGAGGGTGGTTAAAGCAATTTCTTCTCAGTCCTGAAAGGTTGTCTCTTCACTCCTGCTAAGTGACACTATAAGTAAAAGTTAGTTATGCACAGGTTAGTTATGGAAAGGAAATGAGAAAGAGAAGAGTGAGGCAATTCCAGAGCTTGGGTTAAGGCAGCTGAAAATGCAATTATTAGTTGTAATGAAATTAATATCAGGGGTGCATAATGTGTTTCATTTCAAGACATCCAGCACCACGTCCTCCTTTTCAAGCTGTCACAATCTATTTCCCCACATTCTATATCTTCCATCGAGACAAGATAATCAGAGGGTTACATATGTTGGACAGATGACAGCCTTTTTCCTCTGATGGCGATGGCTAGCATGAGGGAACATTGAGGGGTGATAGATGTAGGACAAATGTCAGAGGTAGTTTCTTTACTCAAGAGTAGTAGGGGTGTGGAATGCACTGCCTGCAATAGTTGTAGAGTCACCAACTTTAAGGGCATTTAAATGGTCATTGGATAGGTATATGGATGTGAATTAAGTAGTGTAGGTTAGATGTGCTTCAGACAGATTTCACAGGGCTGCACAACATCGAGGGCCAAAGGGCCTGTACTCTGCTGTAATGTTTTATGTCCCATATCCTCCACAATACACACACATGCAAAATACTCAATTAATATCTTCCCCATCTCCTGCAGCTCCACACAAAGGCTGCCTATCTGTTTAGAGAGGTCCTATTCTCTCCCTAGTTAACATTTTGTCCTTCATGTATGTACAAAATCCCTTTGGATTCTCCTTAACCTTATTTGCCATTGCTGTCTCCTGTCCCTTTTTGCCCTTCTGAATTCCCTCATAAGTATACTCCTATTGCCTTTACACTCTTCTAAGGATTAATTCGATCTCTCCTATCTATAGCTGACATATTCTTCCTTTTTAAACAGAACCTAAATTTCTCGAGTCATCCAGCTAACTCTACACTTACTAGCCTTTCCTGTCACCCTAACAGGAGTATACTATCTCTGATCTCTTGTTATCTCATTTTTGAATGGTTCCATTTTCCAGCTGTCCCTCTACCTGCGATCATTTGCCCCCAGTCAGCTTTTGAAAGTTCTTGTCTAATACCGTCAAAATTCGCCTTCCATCTGTTAGGTTCTTTTCCTGAGGTTTCACACACATCAACCTCTGCAAATAATGAAAGTTTATAAGAGCCTGTACATGCTAGATGACCCCTTTGACACTCTTTGCAGACATGTGAAGAAGAATCCGAGGCCTTGAATGAAGAAAACATATCCCCTTTGTACAGGTCAGTTGGCAATGCTCACAGGTACTCTGGGCACTCCACCAACCGCCCCCCCCCCCCCCCCAATAACCATGTTACCTCAGGTACAGTGGTAGGATGAGGTCATCCTCTGAGATAAAGCAAATCTAAATACCCTTATCCTGGGGAATTGTTATGCAAACAATTTCCAAAATTAGTGATTCCCCAAGACAATGCAATACTTGGCTTCGGGGGAATAGCTATGAAAGCATTTCTAAATGGAAGGGATTGAATGATAGTTTAATTTAATAATAGTAGAGGAGTAATAGTAAATGACTATCTAAATGGAATGGGAGTCATCTGCATTCCTGCATGAATGTTGTCCCCGCCCACTTCCAGAATGTTCAGTCGGTGCAGTTCAACCCTTTAATGTCCAATTTAATCTTTTAACATTACACTCCAATTTATAACTTAAACTTTTAGATCTGGTCTATCCTTTTCCATCACTATTTTAAAACGAATAGAATTATATGTGGCCTCAAAGTGCTCCCCCACTGACACCTCAGTCACCTGCCCTGCCTTATTTTCCAATAGTAGATCAATTTATGCCCCTTCTCACATACTGAATCAGAAAATTTTCTTGTATACACTTAACAAATCCCTCTCCATCTAAACCCTTAACACAAGGGCAGTCCCAGTCTATGTTTGGAAAGTTGAAATCCCCTACCATAACCAATCTTTCGTTTCTCAATTTCCCTCTGACTATTAGGGTGTCTATAATACAATCCCAATAAGGTGATCATCCCTTTCTTAATTTCTCAGTTCCACCCAAATAACTTCCCTGGATGTATTTCCAGGAATATCCTCCCTAAGTACAGCTGTAATGCTATCCCTTATCAAAAATGCCACTCCCCCTCCTCTGTTGCCCCCTTCCCTATCTTACCTATAGCATTTGTATCCTGGAACATTAAATTGCCAGTTCTGTCCATCTCTGAGCCACATTTCTGTAATTGCCATGATATCCCAGTCCCATGTTCCTAACCATGCCCTGAGTTTATCTGCCTTCTCTGTTAGGCCTCTTGCATTGAAATAAATGCAGTTTATCAGCCCAACCTTGTTCCCTGTTTTATTCCTGCCTGCCCTGACTGTTTGCCTTGCTCCTTTTCCCAATTGTATCAGTCACAGATTGATCTCATTCCTCACTAATTTCCCTGGCTCCCATTCCTTTATCCCCCCACCACTTTACTAGTTTAAATCTAGCAAATCTCCCTGCCAGTATATTAGTCCCCTTCCAATTCAGGTGCAATCTGTCCTTCTTGTAAAGGCCACTTCTACCCCAGAAGAGATTCCAATGATCCAAAACTATGAACCCTTCTCCCCTGCACCAGCTCCTCAGCCACATATTCATCTGCTCTATCCGCCTATTCCTATCCTCACTTCCTCATAGCACCAAGAGTAATCCAGATATGACTACCATCGAGGACCTTTTTAAATTCCTGTCTAACTTTCTATATTCTCCCTTCAGAATTTTATCCTTTTCCCTTATGTTGTTCGTTCCAATGACCTCCTACTGATTCCTCTCCCCTCTGCGAATATTCTGCACTGTCTCGGAAATATCCTTGATATTGGCAGCAGGGACGCAACACACCGTTTTGATTTTTGCTGCTGGCCGCAGAAACATCTGTCCGTGCCTCTGACTAGAGAGCCCCCTATCACAATCAATCACTTGGAACCTGATGTACCCCTCGTTACATTAAAGCCAGTCTCGATACCAGAAACTAGGCTGATCATGCTTTATTTTGTCATTTATATTAATGATTTGAGTGTGAACGTAGGAGGTGTAGTTAGTAAGTTTGCAGATGACACCAAAATTGGAGGTGTAGTGGACAGTGTAAATGATTACCACTGAGGCTCCCTCAACAGGATCTTGATCAGATAGGCCAATGGGCCAAGGAGTGGTAGATGGAGTTTGATAAATGCAATGCATTTTGGAAAGGTAAGTCAGGACAGGACTTTTTTTAGATTAGATTACTTACAGTGTGGAAACAGGCCCTTCGGCCCAACAAGTCCACACCGACCCGCCGAAGCGCAACCCACCCATACTCCTACATCTACCCCTTACCTAACACTACGGGCAATTTAGCATGGCCAATTCACCTGACCTGCACATCTTTGGACTGTGGGAGGAAACCGGAGCACCCGGAGGAAACCCACGCAGACACGGGGAGAATGTGCAAACTCCACACAGTCAGTCGCCTGAGGCGGGAATTGAACCCAGGTCTCTGGCGCTGTGAGGCAGCAGTGCTAACCACTGTGCCACCATGCTGCCCAAATGGTAAGATCCTGGGGAGTGTTGCTGAACAAAGACCTGGAGTGCAGGTTCATAGCTCCTTGAAAGTGGAGTCGCAGGTAGATAGGATAGTGAGGAAGGCGTTTGGTATGCTTTCTTTTATTGGTCAGAGTATTGAGTACAGGAGTTGGGAGGTCATGTTGCGGCTGTACAGGACATTGGTTAGGCCACCTTTGGAATATTGTGTGCAATTCTGGTCTCCTTCCTATTGGAACAATGTTGTAAAACTTGAAAGGGTTCAGAAAAGATTTACAAGGATGTTGCCAGGGTTGAGGATTAAGCTATAGGGAGAGGCTGGGGCTGTTTTTCTTGGAGCAGCAGAGGCTGAGGGGTGACCTTATAGAGGTTTATAAATTTGAGGGGCATGGATAGGATAAATAGGCAAGGTCTTTTCCCTGGGATGGGGGAGTCTAGAACTAGAGGGCATATGTTTAGGGTGAGAGGAGAAAGATATAAAAGGGATCTAAATGACAACTTTTTCGTGCAGAGGGTGGTGCATGTATGGAAAGAGCTGCCAGAGGAAGTGGTGGGGGTTGGTACAATTACAGCATTTAAAAGGCATCTGGATGGGTCTATGATAGGAAGGGTTTAGAAGGGCTAAGTGCTGGTAAATGGGACGAGATTAGGTTAGGATGTCTAGTTGGCATGGACAGGTTGGACTGAATTGTCTGTTTCCATGCTGTACATCTCTATGACTCGATGATTCTATATGGAACTTGCAGAGTTGTCAAAGGTTCGTAGACATGGAGCAGATTTAAGACCAGGGGAAGGGAAAAAAATCCCCATAAGTGGTTAGAAAACAAAAACATTTTAAAATTGAAGCATTGGAAATCGTCAAACACTTGGACAATGGGTGGATGGAATGTGGTGCCAATTAATACATGGCAGCAGTTTTAGAAGAGCACACATTTTGTGTTAGGTCAATGATAGGTTGACCAGGACAGCATTGGAACAGTGAAGCTTAAAGCTAGCAAAGGGAATGGACGAGAGATCCAATAACAGGTGTACTGGGACAGGATCAGTGGTGAGTGATGTCACAGAAGTGGAAATAGCCAGTCTTGGTGATGAAATTCACTTCCAGTGAAACCTTAAAGCCAATGGAGAAGAGGATTTCATTCCAGAAATCTGTTATATTGCAGACTGAGTCACAGTTGAAAAGGCAATATATTTTAACTTTAATTAGAACCAATTATTCAATTGCCATGTTTAGTTGTATGGCAGTTCCAAATCCATAACATGGAGTAAATATTTACCTGTTAAGAGTGAAAAGTAAGGCTGATAGGTTTAGAGAACGATGGCTGAATAAAGATATTGATGTTCTGGTCAAGAATAAAGATGTTTCATATTACATGTAAGTAACTGGGTTCAAATGAATCTCTGGAACAGCATAAACAGTTTGGGATAATTCTTCTGTGGCAGATCAGGAAAACAAAGACAGGATATGAGATTGCCTTGTCAAATAAGGTTAAGGATTATCCTACGAGATTCTACAAGTGGATTAAGAGCCAGAGAGCAACTCTTGAGAAAGTAGAGCTCCTTAAAGATCAGAGAGAGAATCTTTGTGTTGAATCTCAGGCGATGGGAGATATATTAAATGAATAATTCATGTCAGTTTTTAATTGTGGAGAAAGAAAAGGAGACTCGAGAACTTCGGGAAATAAATGTTGATGTTTTGAAAAAGAGTTCACAGTAGAGAAGAGGAAGTGCTGGAGGTCTTAGAAAATGTTAAGGTGGATAAATCTCAGGGCCCTAATCTGGTGTATTCCATGACTTTGTGGGATGATAGGGAGGTACCTGCAGGGCCCTTGCAGAAACATTTGTATAATCTATAAATACAGATAAGCTGTGGAGTGACTGGAGAGTGGCTAATGTGCCTTTGTTTAAGAAGGGATGTAAGGAGAAGCCTGGCAACTAAAGACCTGTGAGTCTGTCTTTGGTGGTTGCTGGCATTGATCCTGAAAGAGAGGATTTATGTGCATTTGGAGAGGCAAGGAAGGAGTAGGGATAGTCAGCATGGGTTTGTGTGAGGGAAATAGTGTCTCTCAAACTTAATTGAGTTTTTTGAGGAAGTAACCAAGAAGATTGAGGGTAAAACAGTAGACATTTTTTTACTTGGACTTTAGTAAAGCCTTTGACAAGATGCTGCATGGTAGACTAAATTAGTAAATTTAGATCACAGAATTTAGAATGAGCTTGCCAATTAGATATAAAATTGGCTTAACGGCAGGGGACAGACTGAAGGTAAAGAGTTATTTTTTGGATTGGAGGCCTGTTGTTCCACAGGGATCTATGCTGGGTCCACTCTTGTTTGTCCTTTCAATGAGAATATAGAAAGCATGGTTAGTAAGTCTGCAGATGGCACCAGATTGGTGGTATAATGAGCATGGAAACAGATCCTTTGGTTCCACAAGTCCATGCCAAAGAGATCTCAATCAATTAAGTCAATGAGCTGAAGAGTGGCAGATGGAGCTTAATTTGGATAATTGCATCTTGGTAAAACAAAGGTACGACTTGTGCAATTGAAATGTTTGCCTTCATTGCTCAGAGCTTCGGGTATTGGAGTACTGTGTCCAGTTCTGGTCATCCTATTATAGGAATGATATTTTGAAGCTGGAGAGCATTCAGAAGAGATTTACCAGGATGTTGCTGAGAGGCTAGAACATTTTTTCACTGGACCATAGGAAGTTGAGAGGTGACCTTATAGAAGTTTATAAGATCATGAGCGATAGAAATAAAGTGAATGACAGGTGTCTTTTCCCTCGGGTGGGGATTTCAAGACTAGAGGGCATATTTTTAAGGTAAAAGGAGAAAGCTTTTAAAAAGACACAAGGGGCATATTTTTTTAAACAGTGGTTCATGCATGGAATGAACTCCGAGAAAGCGGTGGGTGTGGGTACAACTTGTTCTGTTATAACACACATTTCATCAATGCAACTTTGCTGGAATGTGATTGATGAATTGCGGCACTTTTTACAGCACAAAGTTTTAAATGTGATTACAGTGCCAACAGTTTAAGTACTGTTTCTATCACGCAATGTTTCTATAACACGAGGTTACATAAGAATGCAACTACCAACGTTATCAAACAAATGACTGTACAGTTACAATATTTAAAGCCAATCAGATAAGTACTGGAATAAGAAATGTTTGGAGGGATGGGCGCTAAGCACAGGCTAATGAGACTAGTTTAGTTTGGAATTATGCTGTATTGTTCTATTACTAAGTGAAAATGTAGTCAGATGCTAATATTGGTATCAAACAGAGGTTATGGATGGTCTAGCTCTGCTTCAGAACAAGGTATAAAGAGTTTGCAACTGGGGACAAAGATATTGGCTTCAGCTTTTCTGAAATTGCACTGGAAGAAACATTTGCTCTTTCAACCACTGGATTTACCTAGTGTTTTAATTACTTTCCTTGTCATATACATTTCCTGATGTCACAGATTGTTACAAATGGTGAGAACTCTTAAATGGAGGAATCCAAGCCTTTCCTCCCAATTCCTTATAATTGGGATCCCAAAACTTGCAAATTCCTGTTATGAATCTGATTGATTTCACAATTATCTGAATTTTCACTGGGAAAACACAGATTAAAAACTACAACTCCACACTGGACTTCAGAACAGTCATGTGTAATAGCAAAGTAAGTCATTATTTCTTTAGAAATGATCAGTTGCCTTCCTTGCTAAGGGACAATAAATACCCAAAGAGTACTGCTACCCAAAGCCACATCTATTCTTAATAAATGCTGCATATTGTTAAAGGAGGTTCAGAGAACAAATTGAGGAACCAACTTGATAAACAGGTATTGAAGTAGGAGGCATGCAAAGAATTTAATGGCAATTTTAAAAAATATCTAAATGCTGGAAGTCTGAAATAATGCTTACATATAAGTGAACTGGTTGACCCTAAAAAAGTTAAAAACATACGTCAAATTGAGTTGTATGATTGTGCGTCCTGTTAAAATCTCATGATTAAGCAACAGTTTAAAAAGAAAATAAAATGTTTTGTTTACCACAATATTCCCATCACTGTGGTGTTCAATCACTCAACGTTTTATGTTTAATTTACAATAGGCTTGTCAACTAAACCTAACCTCACAGCATGTATTGACCATACTGTAAATAAAATGGAAATTAGTTTTATTGAAAGTGTAGCTCACACTCAAAGATATGCAATATGGTGGTTCGTGGATTTATGTTCAGTATCTGTTTAATTATATCAAGCTTATGAACAGGATGCCCAAGATTTTTAGTTTTCTCTATAGAACACCTTACCTGTGAACTATATCAGAACACAGGTCTCCAATAACGAGTGCACTGACTGGATATGAAAGTCCTATCATGCAGCTTATTATTTAACAAGTTCATTGTCATGAAGCTTACTTCTATGAATCCCTTCTACAAACTTTTATCTTCCAACCTATAAAGTCCCAGACTGTTTGTTTTTCAACTTATGTAGTTAAGCATTTAAAATGGTTTTCAATCACTGACTGTTTTCTTTTGGATTTCTAGGCTGAGAGATTAATTGCTCATTGGTTGGTAGAAATGTTTCCTTTTTAAATCAATCATCCAGCTATAGAAAATTTTAAAATGCAGCAAACATCATCAGAAGAAATGCCTACTTCACAGGTGTTGAAGAGTGCAGTAGTGACGTTGGAGAAGATTATGTTAGTGAGTCGAGAGTAAAATGGTGGAGATGTTGTTGATGATCTTGGCAATCACAGCACTATGATTGCAATAAAGACAGTTAAATCAATGGGATGGACCACTGAAATAGCAGTGTAGGCAGTCCGGGCAGGCAGTAGGGACAGTCTATAACAACATAGCAGTTTGGACCGGCAGGATAGAAGCCATTTTTTGGCATTACATACCTCTGGGCATCAAGTTCTGAGCGAGTGGCAACCATGCAGTGACAATGAAGGAGATCATTTTGACCACTAAAATCCCAGACTTGATGTCATATTTATCATCAATTGGCTGATAACCTCAACTGAGGCAAAACTTTAAGGCGCTGGGTCTGTCATGGGATAAAACAAAAAAAAAGCCCCCTGTTTCTCACCCTTTCGCCAATGAGAAGTGTGTGGATCAATAAACTGCCGCCATAAACAGTCCAAGATACACACACTTCAGTACTTAGCAGGATTGCAAAGGAGTAACAAATGCTTAGTTTGACTCTCTGACTTCAAGGAGAGTCATGTGTAAGTATCCTTCATGTCCTAAAGAGCAGCTTTAAGATGCTCGAATATAGGTTATAGCAAACTCTGACAAACAACAGTGCGATCACAACCAGATAGGAAGAACATAAATTGAAGTAGAAGACTGTAAGGGTGACTACACAATCATGGCTGATCTTCTGCCCTCAATATATTTTGATTCTTCGAGAGGTCAAAAACCTATTACTCACCTTAAATGTATTCACTGATGCAGCATCCACAGCCTCTGGGATACAGAACGCCAAAGCTTAGCTCTTAAGAACCAAAGGAAATTGGAGCAGGATTGAGCAGTAGGCTCCTCAAACCTGTTTCTTCTTTCAATGGCTGATCCGAGTTTGGTTTCAACATTGCCTTCCTCACTCGGTAAGGCTCCTCTTCAGGTCATGAATGTCTATCTCAGCTTTGAACATGTGCAATGATTACTAGCTCTCTTTGGTGGAGAATTTCAAAGTAACATGAGTTTCAGAGAAGAAATTCCTTTTCATCTCCGTCTTAAATGAGACAATCCTTATTCTGAAGTCATGTCCCTTAGTTCAAAGTTACTTCACAAGGGGAATGCATTCTCTTATTAGTTACATCGAGCCCCATCAGAATTTTATATTTTTCAATAAGATCCCCTCCTGTTTTTCTAGATTCTAATCAACATTGGCCTAATCTGCTTAACCTTCCCTCACGACGACCCCTTCATCCCAAGAATTAATTATCAAGTGTTCTTTGAACTGCTTTCAATGACAGCTGTGGAGATCAGAATTGTATGTACCCTAGGTGTGATCTCATGAACATTCTTCAGAGCTGTAGAAAGACTATTTTTATACTTCATGCTCTCCTGATATAGGATTTTTTTTTGCCTTCCTAATTATTTGCTGCACCTGTGAACTAACTTTTTGTGTTTCATGTGCAAAGATTGCCAAATGCCGCTGTATAGCAGCATTCTGTAACCTTTCTCCATTAGATAACTTAATCTACCCTCATTTGTACTCCAATTTAGATAAATGCGAGGTGCTGCATTTTGGAAAAGTAAATTTTAGAAGGACTTATACACTTAATGGTAAGGTACGAGGGAGTGTTGCTGAATAAAGAGACCTTGGAGTGCAGGTTCATAGCTCCTTGAAAGTGGAGTCACAGGTAGATAGGATAGTGAAGAAGGTGTTTGGTATGCTTTCCTTTATTGGTCAGAGTATTAAGCACAGGAGTTGGGAGGTCATGTTGCAGCTGTACAGGACATTGGTTAGGCCACTATTGGAATATTGCATGCAATTCTGGTCTCCTGTCTCTTGGAAAGATGTTGTGAAACTTGAAAGGGTTCAGAAAAGATTCACAGGGATGTTGCCAAGGTTGGAGGATTTGAGCTATATGCAGAGGCTGAACAGGCTGGGGCTGTTTTCCCTGGAGCGTTGGAGGCTGAGGGGTGACCTTACAGAGGTTTACAAAATTGTGAGGGGCATGGATAGGATAAATAGGCAAAGTCTTTTCCCTGGGGTCGGGGGAGTCCAGAACTAGACGGCAGAGGTTTAGGATGAGGGGGGAAAGATATAAAAGAGACCTACGGGGCAACCTTTTCACACACAGGGTGGTATGGGTATGGAATGAGCTGCCAGAGGAAGTGGTAGAGGTTGGTACAATTGCAACATTTAAGAGGCATTAGGATGGGTATATGAATAGGAAGGGTTTGGAGGGATATGGGCCGGGTGCTGGCAGGTGGGACGAGATTGGGTTGGGATATCTTGTCGGCGTGGACGGGTTGGACCGAAGGGTCTGTTTCCATGCTTTACATCTCTATGACTCTAGTCAATTTTTTATCCACTCAATTAATCTAACTAATCCCTTTGTAGGCTTTTGGTCCCCTCCTCACACTTTGCTCTCCCACTTGGCATCATTATCAGCAAGTTTATTTTGTCCCTTCATCCAAGTCAATGATCTGGACTTTATTAGCCAAACTGGTCCACTTGTCAGGACTCTTTCTTTCCTGATAGTTCTCTAGTCCTTTATCAAGACAAACATATTACCTCAATATCATGAGCTGTGTGGTAATCTTTTATGTGGTACTTTATCAAATAGCTTTTGGACAAAGGAGCAGAAAGAATTTTCATAGCCATTTACAGACATAAAAACTGGCATGGTATTTTTAAATACTGTACAGTCAACAGGATTAATGAAATGAATATGAATATAAAGTGCTCAATTACAATTATTTTTGTAAACCAGATTTTGTAATCTAATTATATAGTTGAAATTCTAAAACATTTCAAAATTCTTTCTATTCTAAAATAGAAGTAAAGGCAATCTCTTCCTGATTTAGATTTTCTCCAGTTTACAATATTAATATGTAATTTTATTTAAGCTAAAAAGACTGTCAATTTTAACCAACAATCTCTTCTGCAAATAAATAATCATGCTACAAACAATAGATTAAAAAAAGACATTAAAAACTTTTCATGCTGTGTAAATGTTTTTTTAAAACCCATCAAAAAGAAAAGCAGCAACATTAATAACCACAAAACAAAAAACAAATTCTGTAGTGGTTTTAGGTTTTTTTTTGTTTAACAGTAATAAACAGAAATATTATTAATAATGCTGTTCTGTGCGACATGGCCGAATTGAACCAACTAGAACAATCTGCGAAAAAAAATACTTCCCAAATGATTTTCAATTGATATGAATTTTCCTTTAGTGTTTAGGAATCTTTTGTATGAGAAATTTTCTTCCACAGTAATGTCTTAAGATTGTTTAATATCAAGGAATGTTCCATTTCCATTTGACCTGCTACTCCTCGGAGAGCTATACAAGAGTAAAGCTGTTTTTCCAGTTCTTCTCTCACATCAGGAGGAGCACCATTTAAAAGATAGTCTTTCAGCAATGTGCAAACTTTGGTCAAGTTTGGCTGATCCAATTCCGTGGAGCACTGCTTTTTGCTTTGATGGCAAGTTGTTCTACAGTCTGTGCCATAGACACAATCCACATCAGTCTCACAGTGGCGGCCTCCAATTAATTGTTTGAAACTAACTTCCGGTACAACTTTTCTCATGTCTATCATTTTTAAATCATGTTTAACATTGTAACCAATGTTATTTGCACTCACGTCACACATAAGGAAGTTACCAAATGTTCCATGAAAGACATCCTCAACAAATTCTAACAGGCCTATCGAGATCTTAGCTTTTCTGGGCCAGGAGGGAGTAAACCACTGGTCCATACTACGCCTCAGCCCAGAAGGAATGAAAAACTCCAAAACCCAAGGAATAGTGAGTCCATACAGGTAACTATAGTGGACCTTTTCTGTTACATAAAGATCTCCACAGAATCCTAGAAGTTTTGGTGTATGTTCCTTGTCCTGGAGGATTACTGTGATCAGAAACTCATTAAGTTGCAGTAATGCCCATGTAGACTTTGCTTCTGCGAGAGAGACATGACCATCTTTATTTCCATCTGCTACAGTCACAACCAACTTGAGCAGCTTTTGAAGGTTTGTCTGATCACCAAGCTTTGCCTGAGGAAAAGATAATTATATTGTATGTTCTCAAAGTAATGTTTGTACCAATTTGAAAATGTCAACAAAGACCTACCTTTAAAAGGCTGTACACCATTTCTCGAAATTCCTCCATTGAAGTTCCTTTTGTTGGTTTATCAAATAACACCATCTCCTTTCTTGGCTCCATGTTAGAATCCAAATCGAAGTGGAATGGTTCTTCAAGTCTGCATTTTAAGATGACTTGTGATTCATCCCACATTCCCCTGTAAACCTTGAAAATAGTAAGAGATTTGGAGCTAATTATGGGGATCCAATTATAAGGTGAACAGATGAATGATTGTGGCCACAAGTGAATCCACAAGATGATATGCTGCCTCCTGGGTACTATGGTATTGGACGTCTTGGAGTGACCACATGACATTTCAGTGGGAGACTGAACAGTCATGACCTTGGTACATATTGGTAACAACAACATTGGTAAGGAAAGGAAGGAGATCCTGAAAGCACAACATAGGGAGTTAGGAAACAAATTTAAAAGTAGGACCTCAAAAATAGTGATCTCAGATGTGCTATCAATGCCATGTGTTACAGTAATAAAAACAGGATAGATCAAATGAATATGGGCAAGGGAGAGGGTTTCAGATTCTGGGGAAAGGGGAGCCAGTACAAACTGGACAGGTTGCACCTGGACAGAATCAGAACTGATGTCCTATGGAGACTATTTGTTAATGCAGTTGGGGAGGATTTAAATTAAATGGCAGGGGGCATGGGAACCTAAAGAGGGAAGACAATTGAGAGGGAAACAAGGACAAAATGAACAGCTAGAATTGGAACTAAGAAAATTGATTGGGTAGCAAATTCATGCGACAATGCTCAGTAATGCGAACAGGGCTAAAAATGTTAAAACGAGAAGGTTTAAGGCATTGGGTCTTAATTTGCAGAAAATTTGAAATAATGTGGATGAATTAGTCGTGAAAATAGATACAAATGGATGCAAGGTAGTGGGATTACTGAGACATGGCTGCAGGATGACTGAGAATGAAAGCTGAAAATCCAGGGATATTCAGTTTTTAGGAAGGATACACAAAGAGGAAAAGGAAGTGGAGTAGCTTTGCTGGTTAGAGAGCTCATCAATGTAATTGTGAGGACGGATATTAGCTCCAGTGAGGTGGAATCTATATGAGCAGAGCTTTGAGGTACCAAGGACCAGAAAATGATAGCGGATGTTGTATAAAGATGCCCAAACTGTAGTGGTGATGTTGGCATTAAACACAAAATTAGAGTCACAAGCAATAAAGGCACAGATGCAATTATGGGCAACTTTAATCTGAATATAGATTGGTCAAATCAAATCCAAATTGTGTGCAAGATGGCTTTCTGATTAATCTATTGAGAAACCAACTAGAGGCCAGGCCATCCTAGACTGGGGTATTATATAAAGAGTAAGGAATAATTGGCAATCTAACCATGGGAGGCTTCTTGGGGAACTGTTAGTACTCTATGACAGAATTATAAAAAAAAGTGACATAGTTGATTCTGAGACAAAGGTCCTGAATCTAAATAAAGGAAACTATGATAGTATGAGATGTGAACTGGCAATGATAAACTGGGGAAGGTTACTTGAGGGGGTGACAGTGGATCAGCAAAGGCAAACATTTAAAGATTGCATGGAGGAACAGCAACAATCATTCATTCCTGTCTGGCACAGAGGTAAAATGGAGAAGGTGGCCCAATTATGGCTAAGAATGGAAATTAGGGATGGTATTAGATCAAGGATGGGGCATACAAATTAGCCAGAAAACAGCAGCAAACTCAAGGATTCGGAGCAGGTTAGATTCTAGCAAAGGAGGACAAAGAGATTATTTAAGGAAGGAAAAATAGAGAAGAGTGAGCTTGCAGAGAATATACAAACTGATTGTGAAAGCGTCTATGGGTGTGTGAAGAGAAGACTGATGAAGATAAACACAGGTCCTTACAATCAGAAATAGGTGAAGTTATAATGGGTAACAAAGATAGCATTTTAATTAAATACATATTTTGGTTCTGTCTACACAAAGGAGCACACAAATGATGTCTCACATGGATTAGTGAGAGGGGAAATGAAGGAAATCAGTAGGGAAATATTAGAGGAAATTGATAGGATTAAAGGCTGACAAATTTCCAGGGCCCGATAATCCATGTCCCAAAGTACTTAAGGAAGTGGCCCTAGAAATAGTGGATGTATTGGAGGTCATCGTTCAAAATTCTATAGATTTTGGAACAGTTCCTATGAAAATGGAGGATAGCGAACATACCCCCACTATTTCAAAAAGAAGGTAGAGAGAGAAAACAAGGAATTACATTTGTGGCCGGATCAGTCATCCAAAATAATGAACTCATGATGGACAATAATAAACTTACCATGGAGTTACAAAAGATGGACAATGATTAAAGCATGCTGGGAAACAGAACCCAGCCTTGACCAAAGTGACTGTGTCAATCCAAATGCTGCAGAATCCAGACAAGCTGCAGCTTCCCACAGTCGGTTTGCCAACAAACCGCACAGCTGCAGACCCTGCAACACACACCTGAAGTTGGACATGAATGGGACAATGGAAAGTTGCCCTTGGGACATGTGGGAGCAGAGACAGTCTTTCACTTGTCACGAAGGTGCCTAGCACCCTTATTTAGAAGAGGCTATGTGCACCCAGAACCTACCATAATGGACACCTATGGGCCACCCTGCCATCAATGTGCCAACACCTGGTTGGGTCTGATTGATCAGGGCAATCAAACCATTAGCAGATCCTCAAAGGGCGCGAAGACTTGGAAACCTGGAAGGATAAGAATTGTTGCAAAACCCAGCTCGGAGCAGTAACTCTATAATAACAGAGAGAAGACATGTCCAAGACCATTGGAAGAAGACGACATCACTATGTGGAGCTCGGCTAAGTTCTGGTGAAGTGGTATATGAGCATACAAAGTTAAGTTAAAGGATGAAATAGTTTGTAGTGTTTCTTGTTAGTTTATAGTATACTTTATTGTTCTAATTAATTGTGTTCATTAAACAAATATTATTGTTTTTAGAGTCGACTCACAGTTCTTTTGCTGATTATAAGAACTTAAACACACTGTGTGGCAGGTACAACACACTGATAGTAGGGAAAAGTCTGGAGTCCTTCATAAAAGGTTTAATAGCAGACAATTTGGAAAACAGTGACAGAACCAGCAGATTTACAAAAGGGAAATCATGCTTGACAGATCTATTGGAATTTTGAGAGGTTGTAACTAGTAGAGTTAATCACTGGGAACCAGTGGATGAGGTATACATGGACCTTCAGAAATCATTTGTTAAGGTCCCCACATAAATGAACATGTAAAATTAAAGCACGTGGGATCGGGGGAAATGTACTGGCATGAACAGAGAACTGGCCAACAGACAGGAAAGAGAGTAGAAATAAAACAAGTTAGCTTGCAAGTGGCAGCCAATGATCAGTGGGGTAGTGCAGGGATCAGTGCTGGGACCCCAGCTAGTCACAATATTTATTCACGATTTAGATGAGTGAACTAAATTTTATACTTCCAAGGTTGCAGGCTACACAAAGCTAGGTGGGAGGGTGAACTGTGGAGGACGCAGACATGCTTCAGTATGATTTGGACAAGTTGAGCGATGAAGAAAATGCATGGCAAATCAGGCATACCGTCAATAAATGTGAGGTTATCCAATTTGGTAGCAAAACCAAGAAGGTGGATTATTATCTGAATGGCGATAGTTTGGGAAAGGGGGAGATGTAAAAAGACTGATGTCCTTATACATCAGTCGCTGAAAGTAAGCATGCAGATGCAGCAGGTGGTGAAGACAACAAATGGTATGTTGGCCTTCTTAACAAGAGCATTTGGGTACAGAAGCATGGATGCTTTGCTGAAATTGAACGGGCCTTGGTTAGACCAGACCTGCAGTATTGTGTGCAGTTTCGGTCTTCCACGAATGGATTTTCTGGCTGTGATGGGAATGCAAGAAAGATTTACCAGACTGATTCCTGGGATATGTCAGTGGGGTAGTGCAGGGACCCCAGCTAGTCACAATATTTATTCACGATTTAGATGAGTGAACTAAATTTTATACTTCCAAGGTTGCAGGCTACACAAAGCTAGGTGGGAGGGTGAACTGTGGAGGACGCAGACATGCTTCAGTATGATTTGGACAAGTTGAGCGATGAAGAAAATGCATATGAAGAGAGACTGGATCAGTTAGGGCTATATCCACGAGAGGTTAGAAGAATGAGAGGAGATCTCAGAAATCCTAATAGGATTAGATTAGATTACATTACATTACAGTGTGGAAACAGGCCCTTCGGCCCAACAAGTCCACACCGACTCGCCGAAGCGTAACCCACTCATACCCTTACATTTACCCCTTACCTAACACTACGGGCAATTTAGCATGGCCAATTCACCTGACCTGCACATCTTTTGGACTGTGGGAGGAAACCGGAGCACCCGGAGGAAACCCACGCAGACACGGGGAGAATGTGCAAACTCCACACAGTCAGTCGCCTGAGGCGGGAATTGAACCGGGTCTCTGGCGCTGTGAGGCAGCAGTGCTAACCACTGTGCCACCGTGCCGCAGGAGAGATGTTCCTAATGATTGAGTAGTCCAGAACCAGGGACCATAGTCCAAGGATACAGGGTAGGCGATTTACAACGGAGATGAGGAAAAATGTCTTCACCCAGGGATTGGTGAGCCTGTAGAATACTCTGCCACAAAAAGTGGTTGAGACCAAAACATTGTATATCTTCAAGCAGTTAGATTTATTTTTAGGGCAAGTGGGAATGGGGACTGAGTTGAGTGATCAACCACAATCATACCGAATGATGGAGCAGGCTGGAAGAGTCAAATGGCCCATTCTTGTTCCTATTCTCTATATTAATGAAATAGAAAAGTCAAAGTTGCTAAACAAAACATCAAAATTAAAGTTTCAAAAGTATTTTGGCATAAATAAGGATTTTTAAGAATGTTGGAAAACCATTTAGAACTTATTTTACAACCAAAATTACAACTGGCTTATATATAGAATATTTAAGTCGTGAACAGATTAGAAAATTTTGATTATATCATACAGTAGTTTTTGATTTCTACTTTTTAAATATTTTGCAAATAATCGCACATCCCACCGCTGCCAGCGATCTAAATATTCTGACAGCCCATCACTTTGCATTTGGGCGGCACGGTGGCTAAGTGGTGAGCATTGCTGCCTCACAGCACCAGGGTTCCAGGTTCGATTCCAGCCTCGGGTGACTGTCTGTGCACATTCTCCCCGTGTCTGCATGGGTTTCCTCCGGGTGCTCCGGTTTCCTCCCACAGTCCAAAGATGTGTAGGTCAGGTGAATTGGCCATGCTCAATTGCCCATAGTGTTAGGTGCATTAGTCAGAGGGAAATGTATCTGGGTGGGTTACTCTTCGGAGAGTCGGTGTGGGCTTGTTGGGCCGAAGGGCCTGTTTCCACACTGTAGGGGATGTAATCTAAAATCTAGTCAAGATCTAATCATGATATTACTGAAATTAATTTTCACTAATTTTTAGATGTCCTTTTGCAAAAGCTCTTCCTCCCAGATAAAAGGAACAAGGGAATTTGCTTTTCTACTTGTGCTAATATGTTGTCAATTACTTAAAAATGTGCAGGAACAACTGAATACGATAGACTTAATTGGATTATAGCTCATTGACTTACTCAACACAATCAATATGTTGTTGATAAAAACTAACATACAAGCAAGAAACAAGAAGAAGCCACTGTCTTCTTCAAGCCTGCTCTACCTTTCAACAAGATCAGAGTGAACCGGATTTCAACTTCAACTTTACATTCCTGCATATCTTTCATCTGTTTGGTAATCAAGGAACTATCTATCTCTGCATTAAAAATATTTAAAGTTTCTGCTTCCATTGCCTTTTAAGGAAGGGCATTCTAAAGGCTCAGAGCCCTCAGAAAACTGTTGCCTCATCTGTTTTAAATGAGTGCCCTTGACCATCATCTTACGGGTGGTTCTGCTATAACGCGACAGTTGTGTTCCTCTGCAATCTCACGCTGAATAATATCGCACTATGAAAACCCACGCTAGAAAATCGCTGTACCCGTTCAGTAGAAAGTTCACATTATAGCAGAATACTTGTACCTTCAAACATACACAATGTGTAAATTAACTGTCACTGATCTGAACTATTTTCCATTTCTACCATAAATTTTTTGTCATTATGACTAGAGATTAGCATCATCCTTTATTTGGCGCTCCTAACATGTTCTTTAAAAGAAACTCTTACAAGAAAGCACATGCTAAGGGTGGATGAAGATAAAAATCACAACACCAGGTTATAGTCCAACAGGTTTATTTGGAGGTACAAGCTTTCGGAGAGCTTTTCCTTCATCAGGTAGCTAATGGGGCAGTGTCATAGGACACAGAATTTATAACAAAAGATCATAGAGTCATATAACTGATGCAGTATATTGAACAAATCTATGTTGCTGTTAAGTCTTTCATCTTTTAAACTGGGTTGGAGGTTTGATTCATTTGTGTCAAGAGTCAAAAAGTGTGTTGCTGGAAAAGCACAGCCAGTCAGGCAGCAACTGAGGAGCAGGAGAGTTGACGTTTCAAGCATAAGCTCTTCATCATGACCTTCCTGAGGAATAGTTTATACTCTCAATGTTAACTCTTCTGCTCCTCAGATGCTGCCTGACTGGCTGTGCTTTTCCAGCAACACACTTTTTGACTCTGATCTCCAGCACCTACAGTCCTCACTTTCTCCCATTCCATTAATTTATACCTAATTCCCAGAACTTCTTTCAACTCACATTCCTGAGATAACTTAAGGTTTTACTAAAAAAAGGTGACATCTCAGCTCAGACACTGCATTAAAGGGGAGGTTAGAGTCTGTCTCCATCCTAGTCATGAGTCAGACTAGTTCTATTTCCAAAGTAGGAGTTTATAAAGTATCACACGGATTGCCTACAAATTGTGTGCTTTTTGAACAAAATAGAATGTATCTACAGCTACAAGTCGAGATAGGGGGAGAAGAAGAGAGTGGGGGGGAAAAGGGGGGAAGAGAGAAGAGAGAGAGAGGGAAAGACAGGTGGGGGGGGGGCAGAGATGGGTTGGGAGAGTGAGAGTGCACATGCGTGCATGCTTGATAGAGTGTGTGAGATTGTGATGGAGTATATGCGTGAGAGAAGATGTGCGCATGGGTAAGAGTGTATGTGTGTATGGGGGGGTGGGTTTGTATGTGTGTGCCAGAGAGAAAGACAACATGAGAGAGTGAGAGACACAGCGCGTGAGAGAGACAGCGCGTGAGTGTGTGTATATGAGAGATGGTCTGCATGAGCATGTAAGAGCGTGTGAAAGAGTCTATCGTGTATTGGGGGTCACCTGTGGTGCGATATGAACCCAAGGTCCCAGTTGAGGCCATCCCCATGGGTACCCGAACTTGACTATCAGCCTCTGCTCATCCACTCTGTGTTATTGCATACCCAAAAATCCACCTTAGAGGACAGTCACCTGAAGATCCGAGGCCAAATGTCCCGGACCACTGAAGAGTTCCCCGACTGGGAGGGAACATCCCTGTTTGGTGACTGTTGCGTGGTGTCCATCTGTTGTTGTAGTGTCTGCTTTGTCTGAGCTGGAATGTCACTTTTTTAAAAGAATAAAACCTTAAGTTACCTCAGGAATGTGACTTGAAAGAAGTTCTGGGACTTGCATTTTAATGAATCAAAACTTGCAACCCATTCTAAAAGATGAAAGACTTAACAGCAATCTAGGTTTGTTCAATATATTGCATCAGTTGTATGACACTATAACCTTTTGCTAGATTAGATTAGATTCCCTACAGTGTGGAAACAGGCCCTTTGGCCCAACAAGTCCACACCGATCCTCCAAAGAGTAACCCACCCAGACCCATTCCCCTACTCCCTACTAATGCACCTATCACTATGGGCAATTTAGCATTGGACTGTGGGAGGTAACCGGAGCATCCAGAGGAAACCCATGCAGACACTGGGAGAATGCACAAACTCCATGCAGACAGTTGCCAGAGGCTGGAATCAAACCCAGGCCCCAGCGCTGTGAGGTAGCAGTGCTAACCACTGAGCCACCGTGCCTATAAATTCTGTGTTCAATGATCCAGCTCCACTAACTACCTGACAAAGGAGCAGCACTCCGGAAGCTTGTTCTTCCAAATAAACCTACTGGACTATAACCTGGTGTTGTGTGATTTTTAACTTTGTCCATTCCAGTCGAACACCAGCACCTCCACAGCACAGAGTCATGTGCCTGGCCTTTAACCTCTTAAGTTAAAAAAAACTTATTGATTGCCTCGAAACTAACTGGTTTATCACTTACCTCTTACATGTTGCTTCTCATTCACCAGCTTTCTGAAACCCCTCGCTCTATCCCATGTAATGTTTCTCACACTCTGTCCCTTTTGCTGCTTCGCTCTCCTGTCCTCCTCACTCCATTGTGCTTGCCTCTATCTTTAGCTCTTCACTCCCTTCCCACTCCGTTGCTCCCTCCTACTCTTATTTTCTGCCTGTACATAGGCTCCTCAGAGAGTCAAGTGGATTTAAAATGCAGAAGGCATGGTGGCTCATGGCTTATCACTGCTGCCTCAAAATCCAGAGATACTGGTTCGGCTCCACCCTCAGGCGACAGTCTGTGTGGAATTTGCACATACATCCTGTGTCTGCGTGGGTTTCCTCCAGGTGCTCCAGTTTCCTCTCTCAGTCCAAAGATGTGCAGGTCAGGTGGGTTGGCCATGCTAAATTGTCTGTAGTGTTCAGGGATGTGTCCGTTAGGTGGATTGGCCATGGGAAATGAAGGATTACAGGGATAGGGTAGGGAGGTGGTTCTAGGTGGGATGCTCTTTGTAGGGTTGGTATGGATGCGATGAGCTGCCCCTACACCGTGGGGATTCGATGAAGTAAAAGTCGTATGCAAAGGTGGATGAAGATTTGGTGACATTCCAGACAAAGAATTGATGCTCGAAATACAGGCTCTCCTGCTCCTCGGATGCTGCCTGACCTGCTGTGCTTTTCCAGCACCACACTTTTTGACTCTGATCTCTTGCATTTGCAGTCCTCACTTTCTCCTAGCATGCAAATGTGTCCATGATGCAAAAACAGGTATGCACTAAGCACTAAATCAATAAAAAAAAATCCATTCCTAACAGGCATTTTCTCACCAAGTAGAAGTGTTGAAAATTTAAGTTAGAAACAAAATAAAATCACAATTTGGTCAATACTTTAAAATCAGCGAGGGGAGAAAATCAAACAACAAAGCTGTGTGTAAGTTTACTACTGCACTCCTCGACGCAAAGTCCACAATCTCAACCATTTATTCAGACACAAACAAATGTAGACGTCCTGAGGTCACTTCCAAAATCCTCTGGAGGAGATCAATATACTGAAAACCATTCTCTTGGACAAACAGTAACCCAACTACATAGAAGAAAACATGGTTTCAAAATTACCACATTTTGAAAAATCTTTCTTCCATGTAATATTGGCACTTTTGATCAGTGTTCTCCCTGATCTATGAATAGCCAATAATTTCAAATTCCAGGATCTAAATCATGGTTCTGTTCAGGTTGATACATGGAGCGACAAGGCCAGCAGATGGTGTTGTGGCATACCTCTAGCCCTGAATTCTCAATACAGGCAATCTCCATTGTCCGATCGACTCGGGCGGGCAATATTTTGTTTAGACAATCGAATGCTTGGATAACACAGTTTACCCAAGCATTGGGATCTTGAGATCTTGTTCAGATAATCAAGGTTTTACTGTATAGCCTGAGAAGTCAACAGCTGTCTTGAGTGGAGGATATGGAGGTGCTAGTGTTGGACTGGGGTGGACAAAGTTAAAAATCTCTCAACACCAGGTTATAGCTCAATAGTCCTGTTGGACTATAACCTGATGTTGTGTGATTTTTAACTCTGAGCGGAGGAGTAGTTTCTCTAACACAGGTACACATTCTTCAACAACCTGCTCTTCAGTAATCAAGACCAAATACAACATAATAGACAAAAAAAATGACTGCAATGTTTAGGTAATAATTGATCATATTTCTGATTTGCTGGAATTGCTCACACATCTAAATAGAGAGTAAAACAACATTCAAATTTAAATTTGTTTGCATTTAAAGCAGAGCTAAGAGCTAAAATGGCCATGTTTAGTGACAGAGTAACAAAGATGTGAATTTTTGATGACATCCAAAGTCCATATCTTAGAGTTTAAGTTTGTATGATACTGTACAGTTTGCTGAATCTGACAGTAAATCATGAATTAAAAGTTCAGATTTCACAGGAAAAATCATGTAAAATCATGTGATTTGAAACATTACAGCAAAAGCAATGACTTTTTTTGCTTTAATGTTTTTGTTGTACATGTAAACTTGTCATTGTGTATAATAATAAAGTAAAAGACAGATTAAATGTAACAAAAAAGTTCTACAGTCCAGTTCTTGACAACCAGTTAAACAACCATCTTCCATAATGCTAAAACATGTCAATCAGTGATGCAGTCAACTAACATGACCATATTGCTCCAAAATGTAGTATTTGCAATACATTCCTTAAAACATTTTAAAAATTAGCAGTGTGCAATCTTTAACAATTAAAATGACAGATTTCTTGCCATGCTCTTACCTGATTGTTAGGTTTATTAGAGAGGCACTTGCCAAAATAAAGAGTGCCCTTATCACACAAGCTGCCACATGCTGATCCATCAATAATTCCCTTCTTGTATTTATCACACTAGAAGAGAAATAGCACAAGACTGTAAGATCCTTTCAGAAGTGTATTCACAAAAAAGGAGATTCTCAATTTTACACATACTAGATAAAGGATGGCAAGACCAGCCTTAATTTCCCTTCGCTGGGCTATTTTAGAGTCAACCACCTTAATGTATACTGGGTGTAACACGTAAGACTGTAAGAAATAGAAACAGGAATGGGACATTTGCCTTTCAAGCCTGCCATTAAATAGAATCATGGTTAGCCAGACCAGACTGCAGATTTCTTTCCCTAAGGCACATTTGTGAATCAGATGGGTTTGCAGATCTCAAGGAAAAATCATTTTCTCCTGCAAACCATTCTGCGTATAATCACACTATTATTAATATCGTCTTTTTACCATGCTTTAGGAAACATTATGTTTCTTCCATTGTTTCTGATTATTCAAAAATTGTATTACTGCTGTCCCCTTAGCTACCATCTCCCTCCATAACAAATATTAACACCAGGTCTGCTAAAATTTCAACAATCTGTAATTGACATTTTCTCTGATAATCTTTACCACATCAAATAACTATACTTTAAAAAGTACTCAGTTGGTTACAATGAACTTTGCAATACTATAATCATAAAATTTTAAGGTGCACCTTTTATGCAATCTTGATTTTTTTAATAATTAACTTTACATGGCTGAGGATCAGCTGATCTTTTACAATTTCTCCTTTATGGTCCTTCTATATTCCTTCGTTCTCCGTTGCACTTCCTACCTGACACCTGTCATAGAACACAGAACATTACAGTGCAGTACAGGCCTTTTGGCCGTCAATGTTGCGCCGACCTGTGGAACCAATCTGAAGCTCATCTAACCTACACTATTCCATTCTCATCCATGTGCCTATCCAATGACCAATTAAATGCCCTTAAAGTTGGCGAGTCTACTACAGTTGCAGGCAGTGCGTTCCATGCCCTTACTACTGAGTAAACTAACTACCTCTGACATCCATCCTATATCTATCACCCCTCAATTTAAGGCTATGTCCCATTGTGCTAGCCATCACCATCTGGGAGAAAAGGCTCTCACTGTTCAACATAAGATAATCAGAGAGTTAGATATGTCTCAATTAAGTCGCCTCTCAACCTTCTTCTCTCTAACAAAAACACCCCCAGGTCCCTCTGCCTTTCTTTACAAGACCTTCCCTCCATACCAGGCAACATCCGAGTAAATTTCCTCTGAACCCTTTCCAAAGCTTCCACATCCTTCCTATAATGCGGTGACCAGAACTGTATGCAATACTCCAAATGTGGCTGCACCAGAGTTTTGTACAGCTGCAGCATGACCTCATTGTTCCGAAGCTCAATCCTCTACCAACAAAAACTAAGACATATATGCCTTCTTAATAACCCCATCAACCTGGGTGGCGACTTTTAAGGATCTATGTAGCTGGACACAAAGATCTCTCTGCTTATCTACACTACCGAGATGGTCAGGGAGCATCCAAGGAGTAGGAAAATCGACACTTCTGGCAAAAGCCCTACATCAGCCCTGATGAAGGGCTTCTACCAGGAACGTCAATTTTCCTGCTCCTTGGATGCTGCCTGACCTGCTGTGCTTTTCCAATACCACTCTAATCTAGACTCTGACCTCCAGCATCTGCAGTCCTCACTTGCGCTTACACCACAAAGAATCTTACTCTGCATTCCTGTTACTTCTTCCAAAGTGAATCACCTCACACTCTTCAGAATTAAATTCTATTTGCTACCTCTCAGCCCAGCTCTGCAGCTTATCTAAGTCTTCTGTAACCTACAACATCCTTATTCACTATCCACAACTCCAAGAACTCAATAAGGTTTGAGAAGCATGACCTACTTTTCACAAAACAGTGTTGACTATCCCTAATCAACTTTTTCTTTTCTAGATGATTATAAATCCTCTCTTATAAACTTTTCCAACACTTCACCCACAACTGAAGCAAGGCTCACTGGTCCATAATTACCAGGGTTGTCTCTACTTCTCTTCTTGAACAAAGAAACATTTGCTATACTCCAGTATTCTGGTACTATTCCTGTCGACATGAAGATGACAAAGATCAAAGCCAAGGCTCAGCAATCTCCTCCCTGGCTTCCCAGATGCACACTTGTTCTTTTTTCCCTTAATTTCTATCTTCTGCGTCATTCAAGGAGCTCCAGATTTGGCATGTTTTGAGAAGATTTGTAGCTCAGGTTGAGGTTCTGGTTCTAGAAACAACTCTAGATTTGTTTTTTTTTCTGCCTTTCCCATATGAGGGAACACACTTCTATTGTATTCAAACCCATTTTCTCTTTAAAAGGTAACCCATTCCCACCAACCTGTCATTCCAGCCAAGTTATTTTTGCCTCATCGAAGGTCCACTCTTGACCAGTTGATTTTTCTTACTCTGATTGACCATTGTCCCAAACCTTTAGATATAATGACCACTGTCTCCTAAATATTTTCCACTGATACTTGATCTACTTGGTCCAACTCATTTCCAAAATCCAGGTCCAACTGTGTATCTTTCCTTGTTGAACTAGACAAATAAAGCTGTCAGAAATTCTTCTGAACACAATCTTGCTGTCCCTGCCCCTTACACTATCAATATTCCAGTGAACACTGAAAAAAATTAAAGCCGATTATCCCTATTTCATGATGTTTGCATCTCCTTCTAATTTCCCTCAAGATGTGATTTTCATTCTTCCCACTAACTGGTGGCCTATAGGCTACACTATACAATATTATTGCACTCCTTTTGTTCCCTCGCTTCAGATGAATTGATTCTGCTCATGAATCCACTGGGACATGTTTTCTCTCCAGTAGTGCAATGCTGTCCCTAACTAATATTGTCACCACTTCTTTTTTTTTGCTTTTCTGAACACCGAGTACTGCGAAATATTTAACACTCAGTCCAGACATTCCTTGAACCAGACTTCTGTTATTACCATGGCATCATGTTTCCACATGGCAAACTGTGTCTGTTAGTTCTCAATCTTAATTATCACACTCCGTGCATTCATATAAATGCACAGTAATCTTGATTCAGACTTAACTTGCTCCGTTACTCCAACTCACATATTAACATGAAGCAAAGTTACAACCTGATCCACAACCTGAGCTACAAATCTTCTACATGTGCAATGCGCTCAAACAGACAGACAAAGGGCACATGACTGTCATCCTGAACAGAACACAGTACACTGAAAAAGCAAACACACTACTCATAGGTACCAACATCTACCAACAGGTGGCGATGGACCAGACTCCACAGCAAGAAAACCGTATTACAGCAACCCGAGGAAACTTCACAAGACAGGTGAAGTTAACAAGACAGACCCTCAAATAACGAAACCTGAAGGATCCAATATCGCTACGGATTACCAAAGGTACATAAACAAGGGCCCCCCCCCTCTCAGACCCCACAGTCTCACTTCCCGGTACACCGACATACAGACTAGCAAGGGAACTGCAACGTAAACTGAAATACCTAGTAGAAGACTCAAGCAACTTTATCCACTCCACCCAGGAATTCCTGATCAAGGTAGAGGAAGAGAAGGTCAGAGTTTCCTTCGACGTGATGGTCCTATTCACATCAATAAGCACCACCCTAGCAGAAGAAACACTGGCCTCACTGCTAGAAGAGCCAAAGACACAAACACCTGACAGCAGCAACTCCATCAGCAAGGATAGCATCCTCAAACTAGTAGACCGGTCTCAAACAAATAAACCTGTTGGACCATAACCTGATATTGTGCGAGTTTGACCTTGTCCACCCCAGTCTAACACCAGAATCTCCACATCATTCAGGCAAAGGGAAATGTGTGGCTTGAGGGATGATGTACACGCATTCCTCCATTTCCATAAACCTTCCATTTCTAAGAACTCCCATGTATGATGAAATTCAAAAGAATGGAGCTCATTAAAAATAAGTTAAAACGGTTAAAAATATAATTGAAACTCAATTTTTGTCTATGAATACTGACATTTGTTAGTTTTTGGTGCAACTCGGAATTTAAAATCCTGTGTCCATGAACTCACGAATTGATGATACGGGGAGGGTTTCAGATTTTTGGGACATGGCAATCAGTTTCGAAAAATGAGAAAGCTGTTCGGAAGAGACTAGCTTCATCTGAGCCTAAATGGAACTATTCTCTTGGTTGTGTGTGTAAACAGCGTAGTGAGGATAGATATGAACTTGTAAGGTAGAGGGTGCATTGATAACTGGGCTTAGTTTTCAAAGTACTAGTGAGAGCAAAAGAGGGATGGTGAGCGGACAGAAGGATGAGGAAAGGTTTAAGTGTTGAGAATCAACCAAAGAAATGGTCAACTCCTAATGAGCAATAAATAGATAAGGGCAGGGTTAAATTTATGTATTGAAATGCATGGAGAACAAACTTGGGGAACTGGAAGCAGAAACTGCTCAATGTGTATTTGACAAAACAGCATTGACAGAAACAGGCTCATGCCAGAAAAGAACTGGATACTGGTTTTTAGTAGAAACAGGGCGAGTGAAAAAAGCATGGTATCTTGTTCAAGATAGAACTCCTGCATTAGAAACTATATGGTCAGAGGTACAGGAAGGGAGCGGTGACTTTATTGGATATTTATTACAGACCTCCAAAGTGGGAACAAGACGACAGTATTTGTAGGCAGATTATGGAAACCTGCAGGACAGGTCAGGTTGCGATAATTGGTGATTTCAATTACCCTAGGGTCAACTAGGAATAAGGTAAAATGGGACATGGAAGGAAGAAATCCCTGCAATGTGTGCAGGAGAACTTTATGGAATAGTGCATTTCTGCCCTACCATGGAGGAAGCTGTACTGGATCTCGCCCTAGAAAATCAGGCAGGTCAAGCAGAGCACATCCACATGGGTGTGCATTTCAGAAATAGCAATAATAATAAAATTCAATATTAAGTTGGAAAAAAATCAAATCAGTCAAGGATTAAGAGCCCCACTGGAAAACAGATTTCAGGGGTCAAAGTTGAACTGGAGGAAGTTGATTCAAAACGCATTTTGATGGATGAAGTAGATGAAAAATGAGAGACTTTCAAAAGGAGAGAGATGAATAGAGTCCAAGGTAAGTACATACCCATAAAATAAATACAGGGTACCCTTAGCTAGAATATCCTGAATGACAAATGATATTGATGAGAAAATGAGTAAAAGGAGACAGATAATGCATACTGAAATAATAATGTTAGCAGTATAAATCAGAAAGAGGATCTCAAATGCTAGAGAGAGGCCCAGGCTGGAAAAAGGAAGACTAAGAGGAAGCACGAGGAAAGGATGGCAAGGTTGCATTAAAACAAATTCTACACTGTTCTTCAAACATATTAATAGTAAAAAATTAGCTAAGGATAGAGTGGGTCCCAAAGAAACAAGCAGGGTAAACTGCTCACTGTCGCAAAGGCATGACAGAGGTACTAAGTGAATATTTTGCCTGTCTTAACCAAATTAGAAAATGTGGGTATTGAGCAACTGAACAGTATAATGAAAGATAAAGAGGTGCTAAAAGGGCTGGCAAGACTCTAGTTGTAGATGTCACCAGGCCTGGATGGAAAGCATCCTATCGGAGGTAAGAAGGTGAATTATGGAGTCATTGACAGAAATTCTACAGGTCTCTTTGAACACAGGATTAGTCCCTGGGGACTGGAGGATCGCAAATTTGACACTATTGATTAAGAAAGAGGAAAAGGATAGCTCACAAATTATAGACCTATTAGTTTGACACCAACAGTGCGTAAACTGATGGAGGTCATAATATAGGCTAAGATAAACATACACTTCAATAAGGTAATACTAGACAGTCAACACGGCTTTATCAAGGGTAGGTCATGTTTGACAACTTTAATGGAGTTCTTTGATGAGGTGACACATGCAGTGGATGATGGTACTGTTGTGGTTTGGACTTTAAGAAAGCATTTGATACAGTGCCTGGTAGGTTCATTTGCAAGTTGGAAATGTTTGGGATTAATGGGTCCTTGGCAGCAAGAGGGAAGGTATAGATGGGTATTTCTCAGACTGGAAATGAATCGAAAATGATGTACCAATGGATTGGTGTTGAGACCCTTGCTTTATTTTTGCTTTATATAAAATGATTTGGAGATGGATGTTGTGAGCAAAATCCCTTAAATGTATAGATGATACTAAGCAAGGGAGAATAGCGAATTGCGAGGATGATGCTGAGCAACTTGAGGGACATTGACAAGTTGGTCAAATAGGCAGATACCTGACAGATGAACTTCATTGCAGACAAATATGAGGTGATGCATTTTGGTTGAAAAACAAACCAATATAGGCTCAAATGGTACAACTTCAAGGAGAGTACAGGAGCAGAGTGACACTTAGGGTTCACATGCATAATTCTCTAAAGGTGACTAGGCAAGGTGCAACAGTTGTTAAGGTGACTTACAGGATCCTTGGGTTTATGAATAGAGATACAGAGTATAAAAGCAAGGCAGTGATGCCTCACCTGCACAAATCATTGGTCAAACAACATTTAGAGTATTGCTTTCAGTTCTGAGCACCTATTTAAAGAAGAATGTTGAATCCCTGGAGATGGTTCACAGGAGATTTACTAGAATGAAACCAGGAATTATGGATTTTCAATACAAGGAAAGATTTGAGAAATTCAGCTTAATCTTCTGTGTTCCAAGGCGAATAAGAAGTGATCTTACTGAAGTGTTCAAAGTTATGAACAATTTTGACAGGGTTAAAGAGGATATTTTGTTTCCACTAGTTTGTAAGTCAGTAACTAAGAACCACAATTTCAAGCTTGCCAACGAGAGAGCTAGGAGTAAGTGGAGGAGAAATTTCTTTACTCAGTTGTTAGGATTTGGAATGTGCTACCTGGGAGAGTGGAGGGGGACTCCATTGGAGATTTCAGAGGTAAGTATTTGAAAGTGATGAATTGACGGGGGCTATGGAGATAGGGCTGGAGAATGGGACAAGCTGGGTAGCTCCTTGGGAGCCAGTACAGGCATGATGGGCTAAATGGCTTCCTTCAGTGCAACAATTCTACACACCCATGACTGACACCAGGAAGGCAACATATCATCTACTGCCACAGAAATGGCTGCCGATGGGATTTCAAAAGTACAAGATATTCTTGATGTAAAGCTATAATGTGTACTTTTACATCCTGTACAAACATTAGATTTTATCTTGCAGTTCTAGTGGAGTGGCAGAGAAGATTTCCAGAGCTCTGCACGCTTGTTTGGTGCTGTGAATCACTTACAGAAGTAAAAGCTGAAGGAAAAAAGATCTGAAACTTTTTGGTGTCAAGAAATTATGTAGTTCCAGCACTTTTACGGTCTGCAGTGAATTCAAATTATTTTTGGTCATTTCAAATAGATGGAATCAACAGACTTCAAGTTGGTAGAAACATTAGTTTTCCCTTTATTATCTCCTTTATGATCAATCCATTTCTATACAATCAAATAATTAGAACATTTCAGCATTTAGCTTAGTATGCTTAATACAAATATTCCACTAGAATGGTATCTTTGACAACTTATTCATAAATCGATGTCAAAGTTGTACAAACAATACAAATTGGTTCGAATTGCGCATGACATTAATGTGGGCCTCCCTAATTTTCTTAGCAGCAAGTAGCATAATTGCTTTGACAGAGCACTTAGTTGTCAATTTCTGGTGTGTGATGTTCTCGGTTCCTCTATTTTCTCTCGATGCTTTTCGTCAGCACACACCTTGAGTTGTTCAGTGGCTCAAGGAGCCTGCTCCACTATTCAAGCAGCTCATGTCTGAACTTGTATATCCATCTTCTTAAATCTTTCCTTATTCACTGATGTAGGCTAAAACAAGATCTGGGCAGGGATTTGGCATGAAGAACATTCACATTCCAAGGTTTTGTTTACATGATCCAGTAAAATACACACTAACACTGCTTTGAGATCATTTCTCCTGGCTAACAAGTCCAGAGATCGGGATCATCATTTGGGATAAGGGGGCATTTAGGACTGACAGGTGGAGAAATTCCTTCACAAGAACGTTGTGAATATTTGACATTCTCCAGGCAAGAGCGCCTTGAATGCTCGTTACTAGAGTGCATTTGAGATTAACTTTTGGTGACTAAGGTAGCAATGGTCATCTGCTGCATACTTATTACATGCTAAAATGACAGTGGAGCTGGTGGTGACTGGAAATTTTCCTGCATTGTTTCACTGAAAACACTGAACCTCAGGGGACTGCCAGCAGAGACAGGCCAATAATTTTTGAAAGATGAGTTGTTTCTATTCAGTAACAGAAGGGCCACTGAAGACACATTTGGAGGGAAGGACTCAACAGTAACCACTGTTCCCTTGCCTCATGCAAGTACACTATTTAGTTGGTGGAACAATCTATGGCCAAAGCTTCAATTCTTCCTCACCCCTCCTCAGGGCAAATCTGCTCCCTTTAGGAAACAACAGGACAAGAGACTGGGGATCTCGTGATAAGGACAGTGGCTTTTTGTATAGACTTAATACCAGCACACACTGAGGCACATAACTCTTGCTTGGATGTCATCAATAGCGTTCATAAAGAGACTTGTTCATCTTTCCTTGTATCACATGCCGGAGATCTAAAGACTTATAGTTTAAACAGCAACATAGAGTGGCTGACCAACATATCGGTCAGTTGAGCATAGTATCACTTGAATTTAAATGCAACATTATTTCATATCTGTCACCCCATTACATGACTGCATGGGAACATTTTACTCTTACTTTCCATAGTGCAATCTGAGGTGGTCTGTCTCCTATGTAATATGTGGCATACATACATAAATAAAAATAAATGCATAAATATAGTTCCCTTTGGACATAATTAATGATATTTTGGGTCAGGTAAATTAATACATTATGGTTAGTATGCAAACGGTTTGCTGTGAACATGGTGTCTTGCTAAAGATCTGGAATTTAGTGCAGGACAATTTCTTTTTCTTTTAAAAAGATGGTTTCCATTTCCTGTATGGCCATGTAACCAATCCAGTGCTACCATCCTTATGGTCTGCCACTTTCAATAGATTTGAGCAGCTGTGGCTGATGATTCCTTTCATAAGTACTCATGTAGCTTTGCATTGAAACAGACATGAACAACTGCAGGGCATGTTTTGGTGGGTAAACCACCAACCGTGCTATTTGTGGCTCTTCCTCCTTGCTGCAAGCTACATTCAGTGTCAGTGCTTCCTTTATAAAACCTGGTTGATGCAGGCCTGTTGCACACAGAGATATATCTACACAGACATGTGCTGGCAAATTCTAAATAAAAATGCCATTGTGCACAGCAAATGCATGCTGATCCATACCCCAAAGACAAATATCAAGCAGATAGCACTTCCTGATCACTCCAGATGGTTCCCAGGTGGTGGCAATATCATGCTGATTAACCTTGAGATAGAGACAGAATATATACATAAATATACAAGACTCCTTGTTAAAATAAAGTCAAGGATATTATTTCATATTTTAATAACCTAACTAGCATACATAAAAGAATATTTACTGTGTTCATGTGTGCAGAATCAAAGCGCTTAGCTAAATGAAAAATGGCAAAAAATTGGGACATTATTGCAAGTTTTCTCATTGATTAATAGGTTCTCTCAAATTCATTTTTTAAAAAATAATTCCAAGAAATAACATGCAAGCAATGGGATAGGTAAAGAAAATGATGTAACAAACTTACCTGAACAACTGGATAATACATCCAAATTTGATGTAGAACCAGACTGTTGTGAACCAATGAGAATAGAAAAAAAAAATCTAAACATGGAAAAACCTTAATAAACAAAATCATAAATAAAATTATGTTATAATGCTAACACACAAAGACACTGAAGAGAGAAATGAGAACAATTCAAGATTTATCAAGAGCACTCTCAAAAATGCTGAGGAATAAGTGTGCTCACATACTTTCTCCATAGGGACAGAGAGGTGTGGTCTGTCTTACTCTTCTTTGAACTGGTATTGTTAAAACAACACTCACCAACAGATGTCTACACTTCACTGAAGTTGTACTTTTTCCAGAGAAAGCTTTGATACAGCCTTTTCTCAAATGAAACAGAAACTTGGTAACTTAGCACACATTGTTGTCAAGTCTGCTACTCAGCAGATTGACCACACAGCACAGGTATACATATAAATTGCTGCAGAGACTTTAGTAACAATAAATATACACAAAAGTTCAAAAACCATAATTTATTTGAAGAAATTGATGCAGCGTTCTATTTGAAAGTTTTTTGTTGTACAGGTTACAACAATGGCTTTGTTGGCTTGATTTTTTATATGCAGAAGCATGGGGAAGACAAGAAAGGAAGCCTTCAGATTCAGTGAATAATATGATGCAACAATGGTCATAGAAGTAATTTCAGCACTTCAACTAATTCCAGGTAAAGCACCTACTTAAACAAAACCTCTACGTAATTTTCATACAATTTTTGCTGTTCCAAGTAATGCATTCTGTCCATATTATAATATGGGTTTTTGTAGGGCGTATGTGTTTACAAGGACCTGAAACATCTATAATAAGTACTGATGAACATACAACTGAAAAGCAGTAAGAGACTATGTGGCTGTTAACTCTACAAGACTAAAAACATATTTTAGAAACAAATTTATTTCATAAATCCATGTTTTAAATTTAATGACAGGCAGAGAAAGAACTACTGCATAATTCACACAAAAATTTCACTATCTTTACATTTCACTATGAAGATGCTAATTATAAAGCAAACTTTTTTCTATTACTAGGAGACATCTTTCATTTAGCATTTGAATTAATACAGAATGATTAAACCATAAAAAGGGACAAAATATTAATTTACCTTTTAGATGTGACAATGTGATACAGTTAATACATTTAAACCAAACAGCAGATGCTATAGAACAGAAATACTTACAATTATTTTCTTGCAGTCATGGGCCCGACACAATTCTGTATGAGTAGAATACTGGACATATATTACCCAACTCCCAACAAATACTGCAAGCCATGAAAAGAAGAGGTATTTGACACGTACACATGGCAAGCGGGCCTGTGGGGACAAAAAATGGCATATGTTGCATAATTATTAACCTCAAAACAAATTATGCATGCTTCAACATCCTAAAACAGATTTCCTTTTAAAAACATACAAACTAATTCAGTATCACAGGTATCCAATGGTTTGGAGTTCAATAGATATCAGATTAATAGAAATTTAAAAATAATCTAGAAATAGGAAATGACGATGACCATATCGACTGTTTGAGAATGTGTATAGGGTCTGAGCAGGTTGGGAAAGAGTTAAGTTTTGAGTTTTGTGAAACAAAAAAAGGTTCAATTAGCATGACTCAGTTCAGATAAGAATTTACAGTGAACAATGAGGTGCTGGAGGCAAGGGTAGTGGGTTAACAAGGTGGAAAAACATTCGTTATGTAAAACCATTTAACAAGATGAAGAAACATTCAGTATGTAAAGTCTGTTAACAAAGTCAAAAGTATTCATTCTGTAGTGCCAGTTAACAAGGTTAAAACATTCATTGTGTAACAGCAGAAGGCTTAATCTTTACTCCTGACACTCGCTGATTGTAATGGTCACCCAATCAATATGCATGTTGCCTTATCTGGATGCTCCTCCCTGCAAGGTGACTATGAATTTCATTAAGAATTTGCTGTTCAAGAGAAGACTGAGAACTCATGTCTCTGTGCACATGGGCATTCATTCAGTCTCCCTCTAGACCCAGAATAAAGTTGTAGGAGGTAAAACTAGACTGCATCTGAGCATTTTACTTTGACTGAGACATGAATGGGATGACATGTTGCGCCGGCTTCTTGTTCACTTATTTTCTCCTGAAGGGAGGGTATCACTAGCAAGACTTGAATTTGTTCTCCATCCCCAAGTGCTCTTTAAATTAGCAAGTTGCTAGGACTGATCTGTTGTGGGGAAGGTATCAGGAGAAAGTGAGGACGACAGATGCTGGAGTCGAGAGCGTGGTGCTGGAAAAACACAGCAGGTCAGGCAGCATCTGAGGAGCAGGAGAATCGCTTCGAGCATAAGCCCTTCATCAGGAAGGTATTAGAATCAGACGGTTATAAATTGGATTCAAAGAAAATCTCAAAAATAATTGGGAAAAGTCAATCTAGTTTTGATAAACGGAAAACCATGTTTAACTATTTTTACAAATGTTTTCAAGGAATTACATGGACTATGGATAAAGGGGAGCTCATTGGTGTACAGTGTTTAGATTTCCAGAAAGCACATGAAAAGGTGCAAAGTAGGATTCTTTGGTGCAGGAAATAATAAATTAACATGTTAACATGGATGGGCTGGCAGAAAGCACAGTATACATAAATGGGTCTTCTTCAGATTGATGTACATTCTCATAGCCTCATCCAAGGGATTGGCATGATAGCAAATGTGCAGATGCTAAGATAGATAGCTAAGTATTTTGTGAAGAAAACATTACAAGGACGCAGACTAATATAGGTACAGTATAATGTGGGAAAATGTGAAGTTATTTACTTTGGCAGGAAGAAAATAAAAGCAGAATATTAATTAATAACTGCACAATTCTGACACACAGAGGGATCGAGATGTTTAATGCATAATTTACAAAATGTTTGTATGCTGGTGTTATAAAGTGGAGGTTTGCTGGTGTTATAAAGTGGAGGTTGACTCCCCTCAGACCTAAAACTGAAACACTTAAAGAGGAGCACCTCACCCTACAATGTGTAAAGAGAATGTGAAAAGTTGTGTAACCTGCTTTTCAGCAACCTCTAGTAGTTAAATAAAGTAAATTGCTGATATTCACCTTAAAGTTAACAAGTTACAATTTAGCTAACTAACAGTGAACAAATTAATTAAGCTATTAACAAATCAGATAAATCCCTTCTAATTACTAACTATTCCAAAATAAAACAAGATTCTAATGGTATGCTGTTTCAATAAATAAAAATCCCACTTATAACAAAATTAAGAATTTAGTGTCTCAAAATTCCAGCCAGGTAACATGTCTTCTGGAATGTTCTGTGCCTTCCTCTGTTGAGTCCTTCTATTAGGAACGCTTTCTCAGATTCTTCTGTCAGAAACACCTTTTCCTCTGATTCTTCAAGGTTGGTTTCGTTATTATTTAGGTAACGTTTTCTGTAATACCTAGACGAATGAGAGTGTCAATTTCTCTCAAGAGAACAGAGCGCTGTTAGCTCTGGGATATTTGTCCAACTGCCCCCTTTTTTTATACTCATGACGATGTAACAATATTCCTTACATAGGATTGGTCCTATGTTGTCAAAACCAGATTTAAGTTGAATAGATTTTTGGCATCTAAATGCTTGGTTAAAATTGACTGGCTGAATTCAAAACCTTTTGTCTTGATAAAAACTGCTACTTGGCCAGCTAACTGTACCTTTTGATACAAATGTTTCAGTTTGCGTTCCCTGTGCACTTGCAAACCCCAAAGCTGCTCATAGACATCCATTTTAATCTCTAAGCGCAGAAAAGAACACCATCTTTTAAAGAGACCAAGCAATGCTTTCCCCATTTTACAAACACTAAATTCTAACTTTCTGCCTCCCAATCTACAATTACTCTACCCAACTTCCCAACACAGGTATAGCAAGGTATAGCAAGTGATTGAGCTGGCTAATGGAATGCTATCCTTCATTATGACTAACTGAACAAAAACGTAAGGATAATAATTTTAATTTAGACAGGAAATTGATGAAGTCACATCTTGAATATGGTGACCAGTTTTGCTCCCTTTAAGGAACAATGTAAATTCATTGGAGATAGTTGAGACAAGATTACTGCATTCATACCCAGAATGCAGGAGTTACCTGAGGAGCAAAGTGTGAACAGATTGGGCTTGCTTCTTTTAGAGCTTAGAACACAGAGTGCTGACTTGACTGAAGTGTGTAATATCTTGAATGGTCTTGACAAAATGGACATGAAAAGGGTGTCATCTATTGTCAGAATGTACAGACTATTTGGGGTCACCTACCTCAGTTAGCTGGACATCTAATTTACAATGTAGAATGATACCAACTGCACGGGTTCAATTCCCGCACCAGCTGAGGTTATGATTAAGGACAATCCTTTCCAACCTCTTCCCTCTTGAGGCATGGTGACCCGCAGGATAAGCCACCAACAGTCTCCTCTCTCCATAATGAGTGCACAGCCCTAATGTCTGGTGAGATAATGGTGAATTTACCTTACCTTTATCTTTTAGAGAACTACTTGGCATTGTTTCAAAAATTAAGATTCACTCTCAGAGAGGTACTATTTTCCCCCTCAGAAGACTGTGCCTCACAAGGCATTAGATGCAGGGCCATTAAATAGTTTTAAAAGGAGAGTTCTTTTCAGTTAAGAGACTTCAAGGTTAAACTGGGAGGTAAATGGGAATGTGAACTTTGGGACACAAAAACAGACCAACCATAAACTTATTCAATGGTGGAATAGGCTTGAAGGGGAGAATGGCACACTTCTGCACCTAATTCATAGGAAGGCAGAAAGCAGTTAAAAGTCAACTACATTGCACAAGGTGCAAATCACTTGTAAGCCAGGCCAAGTGAGAATAACAGATTTCCTTTCCTAAAGGAATTAGTGAACTGGATGGGAATGACAATCTACAATGGTTTCACGGCCACCATAACAATATTAGCTTTGAACTCCACATTTGTTTGTTGAATTTAAATTCCACCAGCTACCACAGTCGGATTTGAAGTTGTGTTTCCACAGCATTGTACTGGACCTTTCACACAGGTATCTAACATAGCCTTAGTTATATTCAACACAGCAGGAAAATTTTTTAAAACAATCTGCAGCCCTGTGCAATAGAGAATTTCTGTTATCCTGAACCTATGTCCCTTCTTCCAGATTCCCCAACCATTCAGTGCCCAGCCTGTCATGTCCCTTTAAAATACTGCATTTTTGAATGATATCACCACTGATTCCTCTAAGGGCAAAATAATACAAACTCAAATTTACTTAGCCTTGCAACATAAAACAACTCTCCTCCCATGGACCAATCTAATGAACTCTTGCTGAACTGTCTCCAATGCAAGTAAATTCTTGCTTTAAAATATTGAACTGTAGTTGAGAAATGACCACACCAAAGCCCTGCATAATTGTAGCAAAACCTTACTTGTGCAATTCAATCTCCTTGGAATAAAAGGTCAACATGTCATTTATCTTCCTAATTGTTTATTGTATCTGCATGTTAAACTTTTAAGTACCCAAGTATTTCTGAGCATAATTATTCAGAAGTTTCACAGTTTTAAAAATTATTTTACGTTTCTACTCTTTGCAACAAGAGAATAACCTCATTTAGGCATATTTTCCTCCATCTGCTGCCTTGTTGCCTACTCAATTAATCTGTCTATACCTCTTTTATAGCTGCTGTGCAGCCTCACAGCTTGTATTTGTATCTAGTTTTGTATCATGTGCAAACTTGAATATGTATTTTTTATTTCATGTACACAATTAATCAAGATTATAAATAACTGAGGCACCAACTTTGCTCCTTGTAGCACTCCAATAGTCACAGCCTGACAGCTTGAAAAAGCTCAATACTATACGAGTGTAGTGCCAGTGTCCCTGCTGTTGGGCGAATACTTCCCTGGTTCAAATCCCACCTGCTCCTAAGGTGTGTAACAATGTCTCTGAACTGGTTGATTAGAAAATAAATATTCCAATCTTGGCTTCTTATTCATTAACCAATCATCAATCATGCTAATCAATCATCAATATCAACTCCTACTCCAGAGCCCTTATCCTGGATATAAACCACTTGGAAGTCACCTCATCGAAAGCCCTTTGGCAGTCCAAGTGCTCCATATCTATATGTATTTAGAATCCTGAAGAGATAGGTCACTGTTCCAATGGTTGAGCATTCTAGAATGAGGGACTTAGATATGGCATCAAATTAAGAGCAGGAAATAAAAAAGGTTTTTATACAGAGAACTGAAATTGTGGAAGGCACTTTTTTCTCATGTACATATCCAATGAAATGTAGACCTGCCAGCATAACATCAGTGATGGTTAAAAATGAAATTCCCTACTAAAAAGGGAGGGGAAAAATACTAGAAACAAGAACTATTAGAATTAAAAATTAGGGATATAATTCTAAACCTGCAAAAGAACCTTCCATCGGCTGAACAAAATGCTACATGCAATTATATTGTGAGAGATACTGGAGAGGATGCAGAAAATATTTACAATGATGGTACCAGAGGATACAGAAAGAATGGTTCCTTTTGCAGGAGAGCATTGCTATAGGCCGTTAACAGTATAAACTTCCTTACCTAAGTAATGGCGGTAATGTGGAACTTGGTATTAAAATGACCCGTGAATTTAAGTCAAAAGTCTAGACAATCACATAGAAGGAAAAAGCAAACAGGGAGGAGGCTGGAATGTTGACTCGGCTGACAGAGCGAGAACTGCAGACGGTGGTGATCAGAGTGGAGTGTGGTGCTGGAAAAGCACAGCTGGTCAGGCTACCCTCCCCTCCCGGCACAATCTCCTGCCGATGCAAGAATTGCAAAATCTGCACCCACACCTCCCCCTTTACCTCTGTCCAAGGCCCCAAAGGAGTCTTCCACATCCACCAGAGATTTACTTGCACTTCCACACATCGTTTACTGTATCAGTTGCTTCTGATGTGGTCTCCTCTACTTTGGGGAGGCAGGACGCCTCCTTGCAAAGCACTTCAGAGAACAGCTCCGGGACAAAACACACAAAACCCCACCACTCCGTGGCTGAACACTTGAACGCCCCCTCTCACTCTCCCAAAGACATGCAGGCCCTGGGCCTCCTCCATTACCAAACTCTTACCACCTGACGCCTGGCAGGAGGAACACCTCATCTTCTGCCTTGGGACTCTCCAACCACAAGGGATCAATATGGATTTCAGTTTCCTCATTTCCCCCTTCTCCCCCCCCCCACCCTATTCCAACTCGGCACTGCCCTCGTGACCTGTCTATCTTCCTTCCCATCTATCCACTGCACCCTCCTCTCCGACCTATCCCCTTCACCCCCACCTTCATATACCTATTGCATTCCCAGCTTCCTTCCCCCCTCCCATTTATCTCTCAGCCCCCTTGGCCCGCAAACCCCATTCCTGAAAAAAAGAGTTTATGGTCCAGACGTTGATTCTGCTACTCCTCGGATGCTGCCTGAACTGGCTGCGCTTTTCCAGCTGCACACTCTTGACTGCCAACTCAATTGGCTGGGCTAAAGTATTCTGCTTCTGTGCTGAATATCCTACATATGCAACTTTAATTAAAGGTCAGTGGGGAAAATAGATACATAATCATATAGAATAGAAACAGACCCTTCGGTTCAACTAGTCCATAGCGACCATGTTCCCACCTGCCTGCGTTCAGCCCATATCCCTCCAAGCCTTTCCTATTCAGGTATAAATCCAAACATCTTTTAAGTATGTGAATTCTACCTGCATCCACCACTTCCTCTGGCAGTTCATTCTACACTCACCATTCTGCCTAAAATAGTTGTCCCTCATGTCCTTTTTAATTCTGTAACTAAGACTCATAAGCTGTTTTCAGAAGGGATTACATTGACATCACCTTGGTTCATAATATCCAAAATGTATCAATAGCAATAGGAGAATTTATTTTCTTAAATAATACTTCAGCATAAACTAGTCAGCCAGTGGTGTTTCACACACTTGGTTAGCTGCTCGAAATTCGTGACAGAGTAGGTTAAACACTGATCAGGGAACACAAGGCAGAATTATGCCAACGCACAAAATGAAAGCCCAGTGTAAAGCCAATATGCAGATTTTTGAATTTATGTATGTTAAAGTAGACTTAGCATTTAATGTCAAATTTTCATCTTTGAAAAATGGCGAGCTCCTGCGTATATTTATGACAGTGGTACTTTTATACTACATTGTGGAAATGGTATTTCGTACTTTGCTTCAAACTTACTTATACGTACATACGCGGAGGGAAATCAGGATCAATTATCTGAATAGCCAATGCAAATTATGGTGATGGTGAACAAAATCCAGCCAAGGCAAAGGACACAACAAGGCGCCCTGAACATAATTCTTTCCAGATAATGCTGCAAAGTTTTAATACACTTGCCTCAGCTGAACATGTTGTGGGAAGCTGACTTGTGCTTTGTGCCACTTTTGGCTGCTTAAATGCAAGATTAATGCTCAAGCTGAAATTACCATTTTATTTTAGCTAAGGCATGAGCTTCAAATTGCAAATGCAGACCATAAAACAAAAGGGGTGCTCAAATTTGCAAGAGTAAGAACACATGTAAAAAGTGACAACTGTTGTTAACATTTTATCTGTTTGACCAGGACTAAACATCGACAGAGATCTCTTCAAGAACAAAGTGGAGGGCACCAGAAAGAGGGGTCACATAAATGCATGACATACTACAAAATATTTTCAGACAATCTACCACAAATGCAAGAGGATGGCAAAAAACAGGTAAGTGTGACATACCATCATGTAGCTTTAAAAGGTCATTTTGTTCTGGTTTCTTTTGAAGAGAGGTTGGGAGGCAGAGGTATGCAACAATCTAGGGTAATGTAAACAGCTTGGGAGGCCTTGCGTTTTTAAAAAAAATGCAGACTGATTAGGTGTGGCTAGCTCTCTCATATCTAGATCTCTGGGTTTTGACTTTGTTAGTAGCCTCAAAAACTATTTATGTCGCAGCGTTGGAACCTTCTGTGAAGATCTCCTGGCTGCTACTCTCACTGAATATTCTTTGTGCTTTTTTCCTTCCAGGACAGGAGAACTGCATGTGAGAATCGGTGTCGGACTTTTCCTTCTTGCCAAGGAGCATGTTTATGGGACGTTTATTATATTGGAATAGTTAATTTGTAATAATTACTGTATCTGTTATACTGTTAGGTTTCCAATAGAGTTTACACATTCTCATGGTGCCTGCGCAAGTTTCCTCCCACAATCCAAAGAGGTACAGGTTAGGTGGATTGGTTATGCTAAATTGCCCATAGCATCCAGGGATGTGCAGGCTAGGTGGTTAGGTATAGGAAATGCAGGGTTACAGCGATGAAATGGATCTGTGTGGGATGCTCTTCAGAGGGTCACTATGGACCCGATGGGCTGAATGACTTGCTTCCACACTACAGGGATTTTAAATCATACTCTTAAGTACATCAGGGTAATAGAATGCAGAATGTAGTGTTACAGAGAAGGTGCAGAGAAAGACAAACTCTATGACAAGTCCATTCAAAAGTCTGATAACAGTGGGGAAGAAGCTGTTCTTGGGCTTTTGCCCGAAACGTCGATTTTGCTGCTCCTTGGATGCTGCCTGAACTGCTGTGCTCTTCCAGCACCACTAATCCAGAAAAAGAAGCTGTTCTTGAATAGGGTTTTCAAACTTTGCAATTTCTGCCTGATGAAAGAGGGTGGAAGAGGAGGGTGGGAGGGGTCTTGGATTATGTTGGCTGCTTTCCCAAGGCAGCGATAAGTACAGAGTCAACGGAAGGAAGGCTGGGTTGAGAGATGGGCTGGGCTGTGTTCACAACTCTAATTTCTTGCAGTCTTGGGCAGAACAGTTGCCATACCAAGCAGCTGAAATTGATACAGACTATGGTACATTTATAGAACAGAAGAGTCAACAATTCGAGCTTAAGCTCTTCATCAGGAATGAGGGGTGGTCCAAGGGGGCTGAGAGATAAATGGTAGGGGGTGGGGCTGGGGAAAGGTAGCTGGGAATGTGCAAGGTAGATTACGGTAGGGGTGAAGGTGATAGATTGGAGAGGAGGGTGGAGCGGATAGGTGGGAAGGAAGATAAACAGGTAGGACCAGTGCCAAGTTGAAAGGTGGATCTGGGATAAGGTGTTGGGGGGGAAAAGGAGAAATGAGAAAACTGGCAAAATCCACACTGATGCCATGTGGTTGGAGGGCCCCAAGACAGAAGATGAGGTGCTGTTCCAGGTGTCGGGTGGCTAAGATTTGGTGGTGGAGGTGGCCCAGGACCTACATGTCCTTGGCAGAGTGGGAGAGGGAGTTGAAGTGCTCAGTCACAGGGCAGTGGGATTGTTTCGTAAGTGTGTCCCGGAAATGTGGTCTGAAACTTTTTGCAAGTTAGCGCCCTGTCTCCCCAAGGTGATTGGAGGGGTGGTTCAAGGGTGGAGCTGTGGGAAGTGGAGGAGATGCACTGGAGGGCATAGTTGACTACGTGGGAGAGGAACCCATGTGTTCCAATCTCAACAAGGACAGAAGCCCTCTGGTCCTCACCTTCCACCTCACCAGATACATTGCATCATCCTCCTACACTTCCACCGCCTCCAAACAAACCCCACCACCAGGGATATATTTCCCTTCTCACTCATGTGTGCGTTCCAGATGGACTATTCCCTCCATGACTCCCTTGTTAGGTCCATGTGCCCTACCAATCCACCTCCCCTGTCACAAGTGCAAAACCTGCACTCACACCTCCGCCCTCACCTTTGTCCATAGCCACAAAGGATCCTTCCACATCTAGGGTCTAGATTAGAGCGGTACTGGAAAAGCGCGGCAGTTCAGGCAGCATCCGAGGAGCAATAAAAATCGACGTTTTTACCTGAAGGGCTTTTGCCTGAAACATCGATTTTACTGCTCCTCAGATGCTGCCTGAACTGCTGTGCTTTTCCAGCACCACTCTAATCTAGACTCTGGCTTCCAGCATCTGCAGTCATTATTTTTACCTATCCTTGCACATCTGACAGATTTACCTGTACTTCCACACATGTCATCTACGGTGTCTGTTGCTCTCGATTGGTCTCCTCTACATTGGGGAGACAGGATGCCAACTTGCAGAACATTTCAGAGAACATCTCTGGGACACACGCACTAATCAACCACACTACACTGTGTGACTGAACACTTCAACTCCCTCTCCCACTCTGCCAATGACATGCAGGTCCTGGGCCGTCTCCACCACCAAATCCTAGCCACCCGACATCTGGAGGAAGAACACCTCATCTTCCACCTTGGAAGGCTCCAACCACACAAGATCAATGTGGATTTCACCAGTTTCCTCTTCCCCCCCCCACCTTACCCCAGATCCAACCGGCACCGCCCTCTTGACCTGACCATCTTCCTTCCTATCTATTGCATTCCCAGCTACCTTCCTCCCAGCCCCACTCCTCTCCCATTTCTCTCTTAGCCCCCTTGGGCCACCTCCTAATTGCTGAAGAGTTTAAGTTTGAAACGTCGATTCTCCTACTCCTCGGATGCTGCCTGACTGACTGTGCTTTTCCAGCACCACACTCTTCAACTCTGATCTCCAACATCTACAGTCCTCACTTTCTCCTCGGTGAAAATGCCAAGAGTCATTGTGGCCATGCTGAATTTCCTGAGCCTCCTGAGGCAGTAGAGATGTCAGTGCGCTTTCTTGAATGAAATGTTGATGTGGATGGATGGATGGATGGATGGATCAGAATAGATTGTTGGTGATATTTACTTCTAGGGTCCTCAAACTCTTGACCACCTCAGTACCACTGATACAGACAGGCAAGTGTCGTCCACTCCACTTCCTGATGGAGATGACCAGCTCTTTCATTTTGGTGATATTGAGGGAGGGATTATTGTCTTTACACCATACCACTGAGCTGTCTCTTTCCTGTAGTCCGTCTTGTAGTTTGTTTGAGATCCAAATCACTATGGTGGTGTCATCAGGAAATTTATTAAATGGAATTGGAGTTGAATTGAGCCACACAATTGAGCGAGTATAAGGAGTATAGTGAGGGGCTGAGTACGCAGCCTTGGGGGGCACCAGAATTGAAGGATTGTTGTGAAGGTGTTGTTGCCTGCCCTTACTAGTTGTCGTCTGCAGGTCAGGAAATCAAGGACCCAGATGCTGAGGGAGAGGCAGAGGCAGAGTCCTAGGTCTCAGAGTTTGGAGAGGAGTTTGACTGGAATTAGGATGAAGGCAGAGCTAAAGTCCACAATCAAAAGGAGTGTCTCTGTTAATAAGATGTTCCAGGGATGAGTGTAGAGCCGGGGAGATGTCGTCTGCCACGGACCAGTTGCAACAGTAGGCAAATTCTAATGGATCAAGGCAAACTGGGAGGCTGGAGGTGGTGTGTGCCATTACTAACCCCTCTAAGCATTTCATAATGATGGATGTCAGGGCCACCAAGTGGTAGTCATTCAGGCATCTTAGCTGATTTTTCTTTTAAATGGCATAGTCAAAGTATAGAACTTGATTTAAAGTGTGTATGGTCCTATAACATTCCCTGAATAATTCACTGCAGTGAAATAAATGTCAGAAACCATAACATTCAGGTAGAAGGGATAATATTTCTGAAAGCGTCCGTGTAGTACAAATGGCTCAAATGTTCTTGCCCTCAATGTTAACAAACTGAAGACTGCAGAAGAAATTGCATTTTGTAAGCCCAGTCATTACTGGCATTTAAAACTATTGATGTTGTTGGAAGTTTATGTTCCACTTGTTTAAAGTTATCCACATCACCATAACCGCAGATATGGATGCAATGTGTGCATGTGCGCATGAGAATGTGCAAGAGAGCGAGATTGGGGTTTTATCACATTAGCTGAAATCAAAGAGTGTAAATAAAGCAAAACTGCAACATTAGCTAGTGTGTTAATGTGAAACTAAAAATTGTTTGATTAAAACTCATTAATGATCAGTGAGAAAAGTGAAATCAAAACTGAAATTTGAAGCCCATGTCATGCTTTGTGGATAAAAATTGTTCTAGACAACGATTGGAAAAAAAATAAATCAAAAATCCAGGTGAAAAAAAAATCAAAGGTAAACAATCTGCAAAGAAAATTTGGATCATGAGCAAGTTGCATGGAAGCGATTGCACAAATCATTCAAAATACAAAATGTTAAAAGCATTCATAACTATGGAGGAATAGGTTTTAATTTTGCTTTAGGCAAAACTTGGGAAATCAGACATCAACTTCTGGTGAGTGCATATTTGAGGGACACTCTGAAATCATGAATCATGTCTAAGTTACTCTCCCACATTAGAAGATTCATGATGCTATTTATACTCTATGGAATTTAGAAGAATGGGGGGGGGGGTGAAATCTAAAGAAACATACAGAATACTGAATGGCCTAGACAGAGTGGATATTGGGAAGATGTTTCCATTGGGAGAAGAGACTAGGACCCGCCAGCACACAGCCTTAGAGTACAAGGAAGACCTTTTAGAACGTGGATAAGGAGAAACTTCTTCAGCCAGAGAGTGGAGAATATATGGAATTCACTACCACAGAAGGCTATGGAGACCAGGTCATGAGTATATTTAAGACAGAGATAGACAGGTTGTTGAGTATCAAGGGTTATGGGGAGAAAGCGGGAGAATAGGACTGAGAAAGTTATCAGCCATGATCGAGTGGAAGAGCAAACTCGATGGGCTGAATGGCCTAAATTTCTGCTCCTATGCCTTACGATCTTATTATTTGGCTGAGAGAATCAGCACCAACTCGGGGAATGGATCCTTACTAGATACCCACTACATAGTCCAAAAAGTGGTCTTATCCATGACAGTATAAGTGACATGGTAGAAACATTATGAATCTTAAATAGAGTTATTTGGTATTAGAGATGCATGGAATTTCATTCCTTCAGATTGAAGTTGTTGGAGATTATAGACATTTAAAATTTTTAAAATTGTCTCTGATTCTTCTTTTGGCTTTTTGTTTGTGACAAAGTACCTGTACATGGTTCTGCAAATGTGAATACAAAATGTCATGTCTTACACACCACACAGGTGGAAGACAAAAAACAGCAACATAACAATCTTGTTTAAGAAGGGAGTGAAAGGTAAGCCAAATAACTATCAAATCAATTAATCTAATATTAGATGTGGGCAAATGATTAGGATGCAAGTTTCCAATGGAAACTTGCATCCAAGTGTTCAGTCAGTGGAGTAGCTGCAGAAAACCTGACAAAAATAGTGTAAATCTCTACAAATCTAAAATGTAAATATATATCCGTGACATCCCTTTTAAACATGGTGTAGAAAACACTGACCAAGCAAAATATATAATGGGGGTTAAAGTGCTCATTGCAACAATAAATCATGCAAATAAAACTGATGATCCTAATAGATGATTTATATCCTAAAATCACTTAGGGTTTAAATGTGAGCCCAGTTTTAAACTAAAGTAATAGGATGATTAAATTACTACTTTACTGGGTAGTATCGGTCAGCTGAAGTTCACTTACCTATTAGAAAACCAGCCTGTTTTTTTTCGAAAATGAGATTTAGTTCCAAATCAAAGACCGTCTCTGTAAGGCTGCTACACAGCCCTCCCAATTGAAAATAGGAATCAATGATCTGTTTAATGCCATTATAAATATATATTTCATGAGCTATAATGCTGATCAGACTTAGAATTTCACCAGTGATGCATCTACCTACATTTTTGTGCACATCATTCAAAAATCAACATGTGCACTTTTGTTGAAAATAAAGCAGCAAAAAGCATTGGTTGAAAATAATCTAACAAATGGGGCTAAAATATCAAAACTTCAATTCTTTACAAAGACAACTTCAACTTTTTACTTGATCTTTTCATCCACTTTTTTGCATTTTGACCACTACCCAAGGCTGACAATTGAAAATGATGTTCCAAAGATTTATCTTGTTCCTTCTTCTTTACTTGCTTTTGCTGCCTCAAAGGGTTGCACTCATTGTTTTCCAAATCAAGCGCTTATTCTACCATCAGCTTATGCACTGGATGTTGATAGATACATCAAGTGTATGTGTAAGGAGATTGCAAACATCTTTGGAATAAAGAAAGTGAAGGAAGTGGACAGATGTGAAGATACACAGCAAAAAAAAAAGTATACAGGTATACTGCAGTAGTAACTTTATACTGACAATCAACAGGTAAATTACACATTTCTCACATCACTGTAACAAAACACAAGACAACATGTGACCTGCAGAGAAATAGCTATGAAATAAGTGACCAGGAGCATTAGTTGAAGGATTACTAATCGCCATTCCACTAACAAAACTATACTGCTCTTCTTTAAATATGAAAAAGGTCAAAACATTTATCATGTCCATTTGACAGAGACCACCTGGAGTTAAATGTCTCATCCTAACATTTCCAGCACCTTCCAATTGAAGATGGCAAGACAGGTTAAGACAGTCACTAATAAAGCACGCTATCCAGAGCTTTATCAGTAAGAGTACAGAGTAGAAAAGCAAGGAAGCTAAAATTGCACAGAATAATGGTCTTTTAAAGCGGAAGAGAAACAAGAGTGTGGATTATGGCCCAAGTTCTGAAACCAAGCTTGAACCCACAACCTTCTCACCCAGGATTCATTGTAACATGGTTGACAGGATCATCAATTGCACAAGATAACTGCTCATTGTGCAATGCTAAGCAAGATCACATCAGGTTGAATAGCATTGAGTTAATCTCTCTTGCGGATCCAAAAAGACACCTGAAAACTTCAACAATTTTAAAAAAGTTCAGTTAACGGATTTAAATAAAAAGAACCACGTGAACTAAATTCCTTATTTCAAAGCTTTATTTCTTTTCTTGACTTTATCATAAACTTTCCATGAGCTCCCTCTATGAGGAGATTTAAATAGCTTGCAGCTGATGGCATAATTAAAATCCCTCAAGTCATTTAAAAACAATCAATCATTCTCAACCATTCAATAAAATGTTGCTCAAGACCAGAGAGAAAATAAAAAGGGACTAGCCTTTCGGTTATGAAGTTGACTGTGACAGGAAACAAAGCAGTGATGAACGAACAAAAACTGCAGATGCTGGAAATCAGGAACAAAAACAGAAAATGCTGGAAAGACTCAGGAGATCTGGTAGCATCTGAAGAGAATAGATTAGTCTTTATTGTCACATATACTCAATGAGTACTGTTTATACGTTGCCAATTACAGCGCTAACGCAGATACAAAAGTACCGCTTTTGTTACAAGATTTGTTAGAGAAATAAAACGTCAAGCATTACAGAAAACAGTACAGTATACATGCTGGCACTTAGCTTCCGGTCTGTACCAAGCTCCGACTCCACACTATGTCAGCTGGCCCGTACGGGAGCAGGCCACTGCAGGAGGCCAGAAGGCCGCCATGCCAGGCCAGGAGGCACCTACAGGCGGCCGCCACGCCAGGCCGGGAGGCTACCACACCATGCTAGGCCAGGGCGCTCCTACGGGAAGAGGCTGGGAGAAAGCAGAGTTAGTGATTTCGCCCCAGTGACCCTTCTTCACAAATGATTGCAGCTGGGAAGAATTTGGCATTTCTGCTGTGTCTGGGAGAATGAATAGCTGCTCATGAAGACAATTCATGGCTGACAATGGGTTGACGAATGAACAGTTGTCTTTAGACTGGATGATGAATTATAGTGAAAATCCCTAGATTGGGCGACCTCTACTCTTTCCCATTTACATTCATGACCTAGGCCATTGTGTACAAGGGCACAGTTTCAGAATTTAACATTAAAACAATATAATGGAAACAACAGAATGATGAGTAGAACCATGGAGGGTGCATTAACAGGTTGTTACTTGATGTTAAGAAGAGTGCAGACAGTCAATACAAAAGAGAGGGCACAATCTTAAAAGGGGATGCAGAAGCAGAGGGACCAAATTGTACTTATGTATAAATTATTGAAGATGGCAAGCCAAGTTAAGAGAGTCATTAAGAAAGAATGCATCATCCTGGGCCTTATCAATAGGACTATAGAGTACTAAAGCTAAGAAGTTACATTAAAATTGTATAAAATTTTGGTTCTGCCTCATCTGAAGTATTTTATCCAGTTCGAAGTATTACACCTTGGGAAGGATATCAACAGGCAGGCTTTAGAAAACACAGTTTCAAGAATGAAATTCCTTATCCCTGGTAATAACAAGAGAGACTGGAGAGGCTGGGACTGTTTTCCATGGAAAAGGCTGAGAGAAGATTTGATAGAGGTATTCAAAATGGGAGAGGGGTGTGGAGGAAAAAAAAAAGAAGAGGTATCTGAACACAAATAGATAAGGAGAAACATCAGGCGAATGGATTGAGAAGCAGAGGGCATATACTTAAGGTAAATGGCAAAGTAGGAGGGAAAAAAAGACTTTAGCGCAGAGAGCGATTAGGATCTGAATGCATTGCATGTGGGGGAAGTCAGGGTCAAATCTTCAAGGCAGAATTAGTTCATTAGCTGGGAAAAAAAAACAACTTTGCAGGGCCATGGGAAAAAAAAATGATATGGAGGTGCCGGTTGGACTGGGGTGGACAAAGTTGAAAAATCACATGATACCAGGTTAAAATATAAACTTTTTAAGTTCATCTGTGGGACTTGGGTGTCACTGGCTGGCCAGCATTGATAGTCCATCCCTATTTGCCCTTGAGAAAGTGGTGGCGAGCTGCCTTCATGAACCACTGCAGTCCACTTGCTGTGGGTTGACCCACAAATGCTGGTAAGGAGGGAATTCAAGGACTTTGACCCAACAACTGTGAAGGAACAGCAGCATTTCCCTCGTCAAGGCGGTGAGTGGCTTGCAGGTGGTGGCGTTCCTAAGTACCTGCTGCCCTTGTCCTTCCAGATGGAAGTGATCATGGGTTTAGAAGGTGCTGTCCAAGGATCTTTGGTGAATTTCTGCAGTGCATCCTGTAGGTAGTACACACTGCTGCTACTAAGCACTGATGGTGAAGGGATTGAATGTTTGTAGATGTGGTGCCGATCACGATGGTGTCAAAGCTTAGAGTGTTGTTGGAGCTGCACCCATCCAGGCAAGTGAGAAGTATTCTATCACACTCCTGACTCGAGCCTTGTAAATGGTGGACAGGCTTTTGGGAGTCAGGAGGAGACTTACTCTCTGCAATCTCGGATCTGCTTTTATAGCCAGTGTTTACATAGTGAGTCCAGTTGAGTTTCTGGTAAATGGTAACCCCCAAGGATGTTCAGTGTGGGATTCAGTGATGGTAATACCATTGAATATCAAGGGCAGTGGTTAGAGTGCCTCTTATTGGTGGTGGTCATTGTCTGGCATTTGTGTAGCGTGAATGTTACTTGTCACTTGTTGGCCCAAGCCAGGATATTGTCCAGATCTTGTTGCATTTCAGCACAGACTGCTTCAGTATCTGAGTCATCACGAATGGTGCTGAACACTGTGCAATCATCGGTGCATATCCCCAGTTATGACCTGATGACAGAGCGAAGGTCATTAATGAAGCAGTTGAAGACTGTCGGGCCAAGGACACTACCCTGAGGGACCTCTGCAGAGGTATCCTGCAGCTAAAATGACTGACCCTCCATAACCATCTTCCTTTGGGCCAGGTATGACTAACCAGTGGAGTGTTTGCCCCCTGAAACCAATCGATTCCAGCGACCTGGACTATAATCTGGTGGTGTGGGATTTTCAACCATGGGAAAAGAGGCATAGGAGTGGCACCAGGTGAACTGCTCTTTCCACATGCCAGCACCGATTCAAAAGGGCAAAATGGGCACCTTCTGCATTATTAACATTCTCTGATTCGATGATTATCAAAACCATTGTCAGAATCTGTACAGCATTTGGGAAAATTTACATGGGCATTTTATTCATTATTAAATACTGCACTGAATGACATATGTCCCAGTCACACAAAAATGAAACTGCAGAACATTCTTGGGGTTCAAAATGACAAACTATTCAAGTGAAGTTGAAGCAAAACATCTGTTACAGATTTTGGAGTGAAGATCCTGTTATCTGGTGAGTTCTATTTTTAAAATCATATTGACTTGCCAATCGAAGTAGTTACACTTACATCTATTATGAAAAGTAAACCAGCACACTCCAGCAGGAAGCACTGAATGTGAGAAGGACACTGAAACTTTTGAATACATAGCATTTAGAGGAAAAAACAATTTCCTGAGAGAGAGTTCTAATCTGAACACCAAGGACAATGAAAAATGTCAGAATATATGTATTCATCCTCACATCTTATACCACTCAGATTTGCATATTTGTCCCCTGAACTAACACTACAAGAACCATATTCTTGAAGAAGAATTTAATTATTGCAACTTCATTTTAAGTTTTTAAAAATGCTGTGTTCTTCAACATTTTATTGTAAAGAGTGATTCTTTGGATCAATTTGTTGCCCAGCCTTAAGTGACCTTGGTATGGTGGTGACAGTGATCTGTCTTTTTGAACTGCTACTGTGGTACAGGTACACCCACAGTGCGGTTAGGTAGGGAGTTACTGGGTTTGAAGCAGCAACAGTGAAGGAATGGAAATGTAGTGTCAAGTCAGGATGGGGTGTAGATTGGGGGGAGTGAGGGGCAACATTTAGACATTGTCAGGCCTCTGGTCTTAGTCCAGATTTGCTGAGCTTATGCTGCAATTTCTGTTTTGGTATCAGTGAACAGAACATTGTTTACAGCTTTTAGACATCTTTTTGTTGGTATGGTTCTTGTTGATTTTGTTCGAGAATTCAAGAGTACGTGGTGATCCCTTGTTTAGAAGGTCTAATTGTGAATGACTAGAATAGTTATCTGCATAAATGTTACAATTAATGAAAACTAAATTCTGAACCAGGCTTTGTCATTATTTTAAAAAAAGAACATCTACTAGGACAAAATGATTCCTATTCAAGTGCATCCAGTTCCACTATTCAACCTTCACGAATGACCTTTTAGCAAATCCTTTTCAGTCACATTCTAACCAGAAGATTTACTACATTCCACAGCATTGTTAAAAAGGAACAAAGAACAATACAGCACAGGAACAGGCCCTTTGGCCCACTAAGACTGCACCGACACATACTGCCTGTCGAAACTAAAACCTTTTGCCTCTATGCTGTGCGGATCACTCTATTCCCTGCCGACTCACAGACCTACCAGATGCCTCTTAAACTGTTGCTATTGTATCCGCCTCCACCACCAGCACGGGTAGCACATTCCAGGCACTGACCACTTTCTGTATAAAAATCCCACCTGTCATGTTTCCTTTAAACTTACCCTTTCCCCAAACAGCAACATCCTCTAGCAACTGACATTTCTGCCCACACCTCCTCCCTCACCTCTATCCAAGGCCCTAAAGGAGCCTTCCACATCCAAAGTTTTACTTGCACATCCACTAATATCATTTATTGTATCCGTTGCTCCCGATGCGGTCTCCTCTACATTGGGGAGACTGGGCGCCTCCTAGCAGAGCGCTTTAGGGAACATCTCCGGGACACCCGCACCAATCAACCACAATGCCCCGTGGCCCAACATTTCAACTCCCCCTCCCACTCTGGCGAGGACATGGAGGACCTGGGCCTCCTCCACCGCCGCTCCCTCACCACCAGACGCCTGGAGGAAGAACGCCTCATCTTCCGCCTCAGAACCCTTCAACCCCTTCCCCCACCTCACCCTAGTTCCAAACTTCCAGCTCAGCACTGTCCCCATAACTTGTCCTACCTGCCTATCTCCTTTTCCACCTATCCACTCCACCCTCTCCTCCCTGACCTATCACCTTTATCCCCTCCCCCACTCACCTATTGTACTCTATGCTACTTTCTCCCCACCCCCACCAGCTTATCTCTCCACGCTCACTGCCTTTATTCCTGAAGAAAGGCTTTTGCCCGAAACGTCGATTTCGCTGCTCCTTGGCTGCTGCCTGAACTGCTGTGCTCTTCCAATACCACTAATCCAGAATCTGGTTTCCAGCATCTGCAGTCATTGTTTTTACCACCTGAATGCTTCTCAGTGCAGCTTGATGAATCTGTTGACATGACTATGCAGCCCTGCTGTGTTTTTGCTTTTTTTTAATTTTCCTTTTTGCGCATGGCGTTTAAGGACATTAACAACAATTAAAGTGGGTTTTCTCATCTTTTCTCTCGATAACGAACGAGATGTGAGAATATTTACAATGAAATCAAGAGATATGTGCTTGAGAAAAAACTAAGTCAAGAAACTGGTTGTGCACCACCCCACATTTAGTGCAAATCTGGGCTTTTGCAAGTATGTTCCTGATTTCCCTTCTCTGACAATAGTCCACCAGCAAGTATCAGCAAATGAAGTTATGGAATCTCTACTGTATTGAAATTTCTCGTTAGGAATGTAAGCTCAATTCAAGCAAGAACCTTACTTGTTTAAATCTTTACTTGACAAACTTAATGCTACCTACGGTAAACTAATCCTTTGTGCTGATATGAAGTCAAGTCAAGGGAAAGTTCTGCGGAGATTTTTAAATCTTATTCCTGAAATTATCATTTTTATTGAATCAAGGAATGAAGTATGCAGTGAACTATTCGGCAAAACATGGTTGCTCAACTTTGTAAGAGATCCATTGTCAAACATTAACAGTAAAATGCAGGGAAAGGATGAATTTAACATGTCTGATCAGTGCTGCGAATGTGTTCAAATTGAAATTGAAGTAGTCGTCTCATTCAAAACCAAAATGCTCCAACACTTGGTGTCTGGGAAAAAATTATAAGAAGAATCAAAGACCAAGATGCTCCCACCCAGAATCCTGAGGAAGCTGACTGAGGAATTCAGCAGGAAATTTCAGAAATTAAATCTGATAGAACAAATCATTGTGTTTGTCTAAAATCAAATTCTTACAATAGGTATTGGTGGGTTGACTATCAAATTCTATCAGGTGTTTGATTTACAAATTAATGGAGTTGATGATGGTAATAATCTTTCGGCAAAATCATATTGAACTGAAATTACAGCTGTGGAACAGTGATTTTGGGAATACAAACAGGAAAAGTAGCTGCTTCTATCATCCTGTGCTTTTTATTCCTGATGAAGGGCTTTTGGCTGAAACGTCGATTTCGCTGCTCCTTGGATGCTCCCTGAACTGCTGAGAAGCATTCAGCCTTTCAGGTCCTACTATACTTGCTGAAGGCCATCTTTGGACAGAGATCCTATTTTTGTTATTGTGGAAGCATCAAGTCACAAACGTTCCATTGCTATTATTCTTTCTTTGTTCTAAAAATCTTCAAATCAAACAGTGGCTACAGTCATTGATTCTTTAACTACTTGACCATCTGAGTGATTTCTTGTTCTTTTCCAGAGATGGCAAATTCAAAAATGATACTCATGTGCAGGCCTTACTTTTTTTGCTAGTGTGAATAAAAAACTGCTTTCAAAATATCTTTCAGCTTCTCAAAACTTTTCTGCAAAGCATGCCAACAAATCAGTTGCATGTTAAAGGAAAAACAAATCACTGAATATACTATTTATTGTTGAGTGGTGTCATTACAAATTCCCCTTATCAATACTCTTGTGACAAACAAGGCAAATATTTTTATAATTGTGAACAGAAATTAATTTCCCCATTTTGTGTGGAAGTAATATTTTTTCAGTTTCTTACACGAAATCCAGATTCACCACTCATTAATCGCGAGTCAGGGATGTATTTTAAAAAAAAATGTAAAATACAAAAATGAGCAACTAGGTACAACTGTGAACGTACATTCAGTTAGAGATGTGCACTGTACATGGTAAGGCACCAAATGGAATGTTTTCTTTTTTAAAAACAATTTTAACCATCAGTTGAACTCAAACTTAAATTCTGCACTTGCAACCATCAGGAGTTTATAATGTGGGCCTGGAAGCAGTTTCACCCTGTACTCGTTTCATCTTATAGTATGGGATGTCATTTTGCTACTGGTGAGGCTGCAAGTAGGCCTGTAAATCCATGCCGCTGGAAAATCCAGGATGTTGTTAGCTTCTTTCAAGCGGGATGGGGATGGTCTTGTGATATTATTGCTAGAATATTAATGCAGAAATCCAGGTAACGTTCTGGGAACCCAGGTTCAAATCATCCTACAGCAGATGGTGGAATCTGAATTCAATTTTAAAAAAAAGCTGGAATTAAGAGTTAAATAACGACCACAAAACTGTTGTTGATTTGTCAGGGGAAAGAAGTCCCACCCAGTTCACTGTCTTTAAAGGAAAGAAGCTTAACATTCTTCTTGGAGAAAGGTGAGGACTGCAGGTGCTGGAGATCAGAGCTGAAAATGTGTTGCTGGAAAAGCACAGGTCAGGCAGCATCCAAGGAACAGGAGAAGGGCTCATGCTCGAAACGTCGATTCTCCTGCTCCTTGGATGCTGCCTGACCTGCTGCGCTTTTCCAGCAACACATTTCAAGCTTAACATCCTTATCTGGTCTGGCTGACATGACTCGAGATTCACTGTAACGTGGTTGACTCTCAGCTGCCCTTTGGGCAATTAGGGACGGGTAATAAATGCTCATACCTTGTGAACAAATTGGAATTAAGTGTGGAGGCAGAGGAAGTTACTTCTGTGGTTGCCAAGTTTTTCCATGGCACCAGATTGGCTTCTGTTGATCAGGTACTATACACTGGGCATGGCAGCATCCCCTTGAACATTTTTTCATCCTGTGCAAAACTCATGAGATCCCTGTGCGCTGGGGTTTTCTGGAAGTAGAAATCATGATGCTTGATGTGTGTACACAACTTCAAGGGAAACACAAGTGGTGTATTACTTCCTCAAAGTATTTTACAACTATTACTTCCTTGGAAGTACTATTGGAGCTTTGCAAATATACAAAGCATACAGCAAGGATAAAGCAATAAATAATCTGTTGATTAACACTGTAACCAAAACCTAATTAAAAACAATTGATCAGTTAGTGAAGCATGCATCATTCCCTGACAATATCACTCTCTCAACCATCTGATGGAATCCCACTTGCCTGACAAACCCAATTTGAATTGTGGCTGTAGATTGCTACAGGATCACTTATTTTCACTTGCTCTCAGTAACCAACTGCCTATTATTTAATTTCCAGAGCACTCAGGTCTCTTGGGCTGAATAGTAAATTGTCAAACTTATTGTACTCCAATTCACTTCTTTTCAGTCTACAGAGATTCACAGCATACAATAGAATTTGCTAAAAATGTGTCACATAACGTACATGTCCTAAACGGAAGAATGTATCGTAATACAAGTCAAGGCACTGCATGTTCTCCGAGAAACATGGCAAGGATTGTACATGAACTTGAATGGTGCTATTTAAAACTTATGGGCATATAATTCAATCAACAAAATGATCCTTTATCCTGAAGGGAATTTTATTGTAGTTTAAACCAGATGTCTGAGAGAAGGCTCAACTTAATATAGATATTTACAAATCTATATTACCAGGATCAACTAGAAATTGTCACAATAGTTCTCAAAAAGCTGCATTTATTAAAATCAGCTGAAGTTACTATAAAACATGTATGCTGTTCATCTGTAAAAAAGTTTCAGAATCAGATTATTACTGTTCAGAAGACCATCTGTCCATCATTTTGCATGGTGGATTTTGACTTAATACAAAACTCCTGCCTTCTTTCATAATCCTGCACGAGATGATTACTTAAATTGACACAATGTCCTCTTGAATGCTTCAATAAAAACAAACTTTCTTCCGCCACGATTCCAGGTAGTGCATTGCAAACCTGAACCATGTGGTGTCAAAGTTCTCACATTTGCTTTTTTTTGCCAAAGATTTTAAAAGTGTGTCTGTAGAACATAGACCCTCTGATTTTTTATTCTATTTTGAGCAGGAACAGTTTCTTTAATCCATTGTGTTCAGACCTGTATCGATTTTGAAATCTTCTATTTAAAAAACCCTCCCTTCAGCTCTCTTCTCCCAAGGAAAACATTCTCAGCCTTCCAAGCTATTGTCACAAGTGAAGTTCATCATCCCTAGAACCATTTTTGAATCTCATCTGCATTCAGATCCTTCCCAAAGTATGATATATATGGGGCATGGTGGTTCAGTAATTAGCACTGCTGTCTCACAGCACCAGGGACCTGGGTTCGATTCCATCCTCTGATAACTAAGCTCCTGGGGAATACCCGAACAGTTTCCTCCCATAGTCCAAAGATGTGCAGGCTAGGTGGATTAGCCTTGGGAAGTGCAGGATTACAAAGACAAGTTAAGGGGAGGGGAGAGGAAGTGATGGGTGACTGACTCTGGGTAGGATGCTCTAGGGGTGGACTCAAATGGGATGAATGGCCTATTTCAATACTCTAGGGATTTTATGATACAATAAACTTGATCTGATATATAGTTAAATATACTCCTTATTGCAGCGCTTAGTCATTTACACTAACTTCCTCTTTCCAAGGAGCATCAGCATTGTACAAATGATTTCTGGTACTGTGTGCTGGTGCATACCATTCAGGAATGATATGGGTGAAAAAGACTTACTTACCCTGTCACAAATACCTGACCAAAATTGAAATTCTCCCAGATGCTGTCTATATCAATCGTGAGGACAGAAACAAAATAAAAGAGAAAGGACACTGACTAGAGAACAAAATAACTCAGCGTGCAGAAGACACCCCAAAAATCACTTCACAGCCCAGTTATTTTTAAGATATAGCTATTGCTAGGCAAGTAAAATGGAATGGAAAGTAGAAGTCTCAATTAGAAACTGGGTTCATTGATAATTAATAACCAGGTCAGAGCAAATAAAGTAGAGCAAAAACAAAATGCTAGAGAAATTCTGCACGTCTGGCAGCATTTGCAGGGAAAGCAGAGTCAACCTTTTGGGTCCAGTGACCCTTCTTCAGCATCTCCAATCTGTTTTTCATTTCAGCTGCTCTTTGAGTTTTGTTACATGTAAGATATGATTGCAATTAAGTCCAGTTTATAATCATGCACATCAGCTAAGTATCATTCTTTTTCAGATAGCAAGTATAAACTTTATATTATTGAAGTACCCTAATCTATCCTTTAGGCAATAAATGCTGGCCTAGCAAGTGATGTTCACATGCTGTGAACAAATTAAAAAATACAAATTTATTGCAGTCTGTTATTTTCAGATTTGTCCTTGTTACTACAAAATCAAATCCATAGAAAAGGCAACAGTACTACTGATTAATATTGATATTTTACAGGTTCTAGTTAAAAGCTCTAGTACAAAAAATAATTCTAAGACAGTGGTCTCAATTTAAATAAAATACTGAAGACTTGAATACAAATATTTGACCAGTACTAAATGATCCAGTGCATTAGGAACAAAGACTATTTAGCCCCAAAAGCCTATTCCAACATTCACTTAAATGATGGCTAGTTAATGATTGACTCCACGTACGCTGAACTCAATATCTCTCAAAACCTTTTTGTTCACACATCTCATTTGAAATTTACAACCAAATCAACTATAAACTGCTATTTGAAGAGTTTCTACCACTACACAGGTAGCTAGAAATATTTTCCAACTCCGCTGCTCTAAATTTTATCCTACTTCCCAATGTCAAGAGTTGCTTTCTATCTATTCCTTCACTTCCCACAATGTCTTCCTAAGACAAGTTGAAAAATTGAGATGGTTATTTGCACATAAACAAATTGATGCATTTTTAAGTTTTACATGCATATGCTTAACGTCAGATGTACAGCATGGAAACAGACCCTTCGGTTCAACCTGTCCATGCCGACCAGATATCCAAACCCAATCTAGTCCCACCTGCCAGCACCCGGCCCATATCCCTTCAAACCCTTCCTATTCGTATACTTATCCAAATGTCTCTTAAATGTTGCAATTGTACCAGCCTCCACCACATCCTCTGGCAGCTTATTCCATACACGTACCACCCTCTGCGTGAAAAAGTTGCCCCTTAGGTCTCTTTATATCTTTCCCCTCCCACCCGAAACCTATGCCCTCTAGTTCGGGACTCCCCCACCCCAGTGAAAAGACGTTGTCTATGTATCCTATTATGCCCCTCAATTTTGTAAACGTCTAAAGGTCACCCCTCAGCCTCCGACGCTCCAGGGAAAACAGCCCCAGCTTGTTCAGCCTCTCCCAGTAGCTCAGATCCTCCAACCCTGGCTACATTATTGGAAATCTTTTCTGAACCCTTTCAAGTTTCATAACATCTTTCTGGTAGGAAGGAGACCAGAACTGCACGCAATATTCCAACAGTGGCCTTACCGATGTCCTATACAGCCACAACATGACCTCCCAACTCCTGTATTCAATACTCTAACCAATAAAGGAAAGCATACCAAACGCCTTCTTCACTATCCTATCTACCTGTGACTCCACTTTCAAGGAGCTATGAACCTGCACTCCAAAGTCTCTTGTTCAGCAACACTCCCTAGGACCTTACCATTAAGTGTATAAGCCCTGCTAAGATTTGCTTTCCCAAAATGCAACACCTCGCATTTATCTGAATTAAACTCCATCTGCCACTTCTCAGCCCATTGGCCCATCTGGTCCAGATCCTGTTGTAATCTGAGGTAACCCTCTTCGCTGTCCACTACACCTCCAATTTTGGTGTCATCTGCAAACTTACTAACTGTACCTCTTATGCTCACATCCAAATAATTTGTGTAAATGACAAAAAGTAGTGGACCCAGCACCGATCCTTGTGGCACTCCACTGGTCACAGGCCTCCAGTCTGAAAAACAACCCTCCACCACCACCCTCTGTCTTCTACCTTTGAGCCAGTTCTGTATCCAAATGGCTAGTTCTCCCTGTATTCCGTGAGATCTAACCTTGCTAACCAGTCTCCCATGGGGAACCTTGTCAAACACCTTACTGAAGTCCATATAGATCACATCTACTGCTCTGCCCTCAATCTTCTTTGGTACTTTCTTCAAAACACTCAATCAAGTTTGTGAGACATGATTTTCCATGCACAAAGCCATATTGACTATCCTAAAATCAGTCCTTGTCTTTCCAAATACATGTACATCGTGTCTCTCAGGATTCCCTCCAACAACTTGCCCACCACTGACGTCAGGCTCAATGGTCTATAGTTCCCGGGGCTGTCCTTACCACCCTTCTTAAACAGTGGCACCATGTTAGCCAACCTCTAGTCTTCCAGCACCTCACCTGGGACTATCGATAATACAAATAGCTCAGCAAGAGGCCCAGCAATCACTTCTCTCGCTTCCCACAGAGTTCTAGGGTACACCTGATCAGGTCCTGGGGATTTATCCACCTTTAACCGTTTCAAGACATCCATCACTTCCTCCTCTGTAATCTGGACATTTTGCAGGATGTCACCATCTATTTCCCTCCATTCTATATCTTCCATATCCTTTTCCACAGTAAATACTAATGCAAAATACTGATCTTTGAGGGGCCCTATTCTCTCCCTAGTTACCCTTTTGTCCTTAATGTATTTGTTGGAAAATACAAACAGTTTGAATGCTGGGACAGAAATGGGTTTCCAAGCAGCCCTTTCAATATACGAAGGAGCCTGTAGCACTGATTAATTTCATTCAGTATTCCTTAACACCATGTTTTGCAGCATGTTGCCCCACAACAGATTTTGTGCCAGATTGTCCTCTAACTCTTTATTCGTTACGATCTGGTGAATCACAAACAGTTAAAATACAAAATGACATTCAAAAGATACATTAATGTCATAATCACAATTACGTGGACTTACAAAACATTTAGACTTCCATTTTTTTCATATTGCAACTCTGGTCTATCCAGCCAAACAACAAAGAAAGAAAGTCCTATTGACACACTTAAGATTCCACTCCTCCCCTACTGGTGTGGTGTGGCTGCTATACTTATAATCAATAGGACTTTCTGACATTGCCACCCAAACCATCATGCCCTACTACCATAAACTTTAACTACAGGTCACAGAGCTCAAGATTACAGATATCTCATGACTGGGTTTTAAGAAAATATTTAGTTAAAATTATGAGTTTAAAAGGTTGCATTTTATAAAGACCAGATTGTTGCTTATCTATAATTATCTTTTAAATGAATGACTTGCTCAGCGAAGATGTCTAACAGCCAAGTAAGTTGCAGTGCATCTGGTGACATTTGTAGGCCAGACGAGGTAAGGATAGCTCAATTCCTTCCCCCAAAAAAAAGGATGCTCATGAACCACATGGTTTTTTAAAAAAAAACACAAATCAATGATCACAGATTCACCCCAGGTCAGCTTTCTATTCTAGAAATGAAAGATAGCGTCTTTTATTTGTGATTTTGGACTGTAGACAGAAAAGAAGACAAACTATTTTGAAACCTAGGGGTGAAGTATTTGATACCTATGGAGGACACATTGCAGCTACACAAACAAACTAGAGCAGAGAGTTTGTGTACGAGTGAAGGTGATTGGATTGAGGATGAGGAAGCAATTCTCATTGACAGGCAGAGGATCTTTGTCAATCACTACATGATTAAATGTCAGGTAGTTGACTAGATTGGACTGTACGCAAGACAATGAGAAGCTGGTCAGACCAGAAGAACCATCAATCGGTCTGCAAAGTACAGAAACCTGGGTCTGAAAAATCTGGTAGTTTGGGTGTTCTGTATGTTTCTTTTACAAACTAACTTTCATAATGGCTTTGGAAACACGGAGTTGATTTCCAGGGTGCTAGTGAGTCATGACGAGATTTATTAAGTTCATCAACTGCCTTGGTGGGATCTGGATCCATATTCTCTTGTGAATTTAATATAGGATAACAAGTATCTGCCCTAAGGTCTCTCAACATATACTTTCTGGCCAATTGTGGTTATTCTTAAAGATAAATGTGGCCAGGTCAATAATCATGCATGGTTATCTCTGGGATCTTAGCACACCCACAGTCTAGTCAAGAAGTACAAGTTACTGAAAAAATTTTTCAGTAACTCTTCCAAAGGAACAATTACATTGCACCTGATCTTGAAGCAAACATGTTTCAGAAGTAGATGCGTGAACTAAGCAGCTTGTAATATAGCAGGTTTTCTCCAAATTAAAAAAAAATCCAAATACAAAACAACTGCAAAGATAGTTCAAAAAGAAGTTTCAATTCCCCCCCCATGGTGCCTTTTCCTCATTAACCATGAAATTAGATAAATAAACCAGGCATCGTCACAATATTTCAAAATAATGCCCACAAAAATTAATAAAGTTGAATCATCCACATAACCAAACTACCAAATGAAAGTGTTAAGAATGTTGGATTGTGCTTTAAACTATCCATTTAGATACAAGCTGAAATAATTGCATTTTCAAAAGATAGCTAGACAGAATCTCTACCTGAATACACAAAGTTATAGAAATTGAATTTAAGAGGGGAAGAAAACAACCCTGAAAACTCAAAGATGTTAGTCTGCCAAGGTACCGAAATTAAAAGAGCAACCAGAGACTAAAAACCTCATAGCTCACTGCACTGGAATGAGTGTAAAGACAAATGCTAAACAGAGAGAGGGGAAAAAAAACCCAGAATCATAGAATTACTACTGTGTAAAAGGAAGCCCTTCAGCCCATTGTGTCTGCATCAACTCTCTAAATGAACTTTTCACTTTGTACCTTCCATTTCTCTTGCCTTATAATCAAGAATTCTGAGGATTTAGAATCAACTTGGAAGAGTTGCCTAGCTTGCATTAGGAAAGTCTGTGATAATTTCTGAGTGCAAGACACTTACAGTTAGAAATAGGTTGAGAAAATTAAAAGAACAGAAATAAATCCTTGAGATTCAACAATGACTTTGGCCTGAATTAACAATTCAATGTCTCTTAAAGTACAGAATAACATACGCCTGGGAAATGTGTTTTTCGGTTCTGCCAGAGTGGGTAGATGTTGCATTCTGTATTCAAAGTTTTTAGTTAGTTGCCTCCAAAGGCAGTGTTTAGTCAATAGTGCTTTTCATTTTTGGTTACAGTAAGCATATAGAACATTGACATGCTATCCTTTCAGCTATGAACTGGAAATTTGAGTTTACTTTTAAAAACGGTATTGGCCTCAGATTGGAACAGAATGCTTTTACATGGCATTTTTCATACACCTCAGGATGTCCCAAGGCACTTAAGAGTCAGATAAAATACTTTTGAAACATAATCACCATTGAACTGTAGTAATGCAGCAGCCAATTTTTAAATAATAATAATATAATAATAATAATTTTTATTATTTACCCATTGCTCTTGATGTGGCCTCCTTGACATTCAGGAGACAGGACACCAACTTGTTGAATGCCAACTTTCAGAGAACATCTCCAGGACACACGCACTAAACAACCCCTCTGTCCTGTGGCCGACCACTTCAACTCCCCCTCCATCAAGGACATGCAAGTCTTTGGCCTCCTCCAACACCAAACTCTAGCCACCCGACACCTGGAGGAAGAACGCCTCATCTTCCACCTTGGGACCCTCCAACCACACGGAATCAGTGTCATTTTCACCAGTTTCCTCATCTCTTCTCACCTTATCCCAGATCCAATCCTCCAACTCAGTACCACACACTTAGAACATAGAACATAGAAGAATGCAGCGCAGTACAGGCCCTTGGGCCCTCGATGTTGCGCCGATCCAAGCCCACCTAAACTACACTAACCCACTATCCTCCATATACCTATCCAATGCCCTCTTAAATGCCCATAAAGAGGGAGAGTCCACCACTGTTACTGGCAGGGCATTCCATGAACTAACGACTCGCTGAGTGAAGAACCTACCCCTAACATCAGTCCTATATCTACCCCCCCTTAATGGACTTGAACTGTCCATTTTCCTGCCCATCTATCCACTCCACCTTATCAGCCCCCACCTCAAGCTACCTATTGCATTCCCAGCTACCTTTTCCCAGCCCAACTCCCCTCCCATTTATCTCTCAGCCCCCTCGGGCCTGCCCACATTATTGATGCTTGACTCTCCTGCTCATAGGATGCTGCCTGACTGGCTATGCTTTTCCAGCGCCACACTTGTTTATTGGTCATTATTTATAGGTCAGCGTAACTGTAAATATTACCACTCTATTCACCCCACAGATGAGTCCAATTTTATATTTACCAGTAAATGCACATTTGCAAACAAAAAAAAACCCAGTAATGCTTCATCAGCAACAGGAATCCAAGTAAAAAGAATTTAACTGAAAGAGGGCCATTCAGGACTTTTCTGGTATTGTATCTGAAGCACGGTCCGGGGCTCAAACTAAATCTGAGGGTTCCTCCACAGGCTGGGACCGTGAACGGGAAACAAGATTTCAGGTTCAATCCTAGCCCTTTTTTTCCCCTTTGGCTTAAGGCAAGACCAATGTGGATTATCATTCTACAATCTGTTTGAATATTTTTTGCAAAATGAACTGACAGAAAAATTAAATCACGGCATAGCAACAGAGACCTATCTTTGCTACGAACATTTCATAGTTAGAAGTGCGTCACCCCTTCAGGGTTTACAACATTGTGCCATAATGATTCAAATCCCTTTTTGGGGAAACATCGCACTTTAATGCAATCTGGCGTCTAACCAGTTCAAAGAAATAACCAAATGAACTCGCTAACAACTAAATGAAATTAAAGAAACGAAGTATATTTTAAGGAAATCGAAGACAAGTCGTAAAACAGAAAAATCTAGGTTAATTTCACACAGATCATCAGTAGACTCCATAAAATGGAGTGTGCTGCAATCTAACTGCAAAGACCGCAAGCCACATTATTTTCAGCACAAATCCATATTCATTCATTCATGCATTATATACCTACCGCAGGAAAATGAAAATTCACAGACTTTTAATAGAGAGAGAAAATTCTTATGTCAAGAAAAGGTGCAAAGATAACTAACATTTTCATACATAAATTCATGTAAACAGGGACACTTGAGACTGGTCACACCGGTGATGCGCGCACACCAAGGGTATTTTCTCTGCACACACCAAGTGTGCAAAGAACACATTGTCAATCCATCGCAAAGGTGAGTGTATGTGAAGGTTGCTCTCCTCCCACTGCGCCACAGCCGTTCGTTCATTCATTCATTCACTGACTCCAGGGGTCTCCATGGAGAGCGCGAGCCGCCGGCGGGATAGAGGCAGGTCACGTGATTGTGCCGCTTGACCGTTTTCACATTTTCAAAAAAAAACGACCAGTAGGTTTTTTTTCAAGACTTCCACTTTCCCAGATTCAGCTTGCGCTTTCCATTTAAGCATGTAATTCGGGGATATGTTGTTCATATACGTCGGTCTAACCTTACCTGAATGTAGTAGTGGCTGCCACAGATCTTCCTCAAAGAGGCCCAGGAAAGCAATCCCCTCGCCATGGTAATAGAGCGCATCCACTCTCCTGTGTCTCTTTTTCCCTTTGCTCACACCGTCCAACACTTCACAGCCGCCTGACTCCAACCCACACACATCAGCGACCACACCTTGTAGGGTTTAGACTTCATTTGTCCCACGGTCTCTCCTCCTCCTCCTCCCTTTACCCCGGTTTTGTTTGAAGGCGTCATTTGCGCTTCCAAGCGACTCCAACCGCTTCTGTTAAAGGCGCAACAGCTTCTGGAAAACGGCCAATCCGCCGGACAGAATTTAGCCGACGGAATTTTTCGATGTAACGAAGTGTACACGCAGCGAAAAATCTTCTCCCCACCCCCTTTTCAATTACGTAATATTGCCACGAGTTTTGAGTCAGCGCAAGGAATATTCGTACGTATTTAAAATTAGATTTTAACAGCTGCGAAAGGTGACAACACACGTTTATGTGGCGCCTTTCACGACCAGCAAGCATTTCCAAATCACTTTATAAGCCAATGAGCAAGTACTTTTGAGGTTTGTCACTGTGGTGGTATAAGAAATAGAGCATCCAATCTGAACACAGTAAGCTCTCACAAACGAAAATACTATAGTGCCAGAAAATCTGTTTCTGCTGTGTTTTGGAATTGGTAGACAAATATTGGACCAGGCAGTAATAATAACTCTGCTCTTCTAAATACCTGTAGTTCCACACGATCTTTTACATTCACCTGAGAGGTTGTGCATTCAAATATCTGCTGTAAGGCTTGATGAGTCAAAAAGTGTGGCGCTGGAAAAGCACAGCTGGTCAGGTAGCAGGAGAGTCGACGTTTCGAGCATAAATTCTTCATCCGGAATCATATTCCAGTTTATGCTCCAAACGTTGACTATCCTGCTCCTCAGATGCTGCCTGACCGGCTGTGCTTTTCCAGCACCACACTTTTTGACTCTGATCTCCAGCATCTGCAGTCCTCACTTTCTCCCCTAACACTGTCTGAATTAGGTGTGAGAAACGAAGTTCACTGCCAAATAATTTTAGTCCGAGTCAAATTCCGAAGTAGTCTTTATTCATATGTTCTTGCAAGCCCGGGTGACCACAAAGTCGGCACACTTCTGAATAATATTATTTCACATTTATACAGTTTTCTATGAGGCTCCCTGTACCTCCCCTTTTACCTCGTATGTGACAGTTGTATTGCTCTGTGCAGCTGCTAATCTAATCGGCTTACCACATCTGTCTGTGGCCTGTTGTTAGCGTGCAACTCCCCTTGATAGCTGAGTCTTATTACTTTTGATGATGCAACACTGGGTCTTACCACTTCTGCACACTGAGTCTTTATGACTTCTGAGTACCTGACTTCTGCAGAAGCAACACTTAGACATATTTTCCACATTAGGTAACTGCCATAACTTGAGCTAGTAAAGGGATGCATGTCATATAGTCATACAGATGTACAGCACGGAACAGACCCTTCTGTTCAACACCTCTATCCCTACTAGATACCCTAAAATAATCTAGTCTCACTTGCTCGCACTTGGCCCATAACCCTCTAAATCCTTCTTATTCATATATCCAACCACATGCCTTTTAAATGTTGTAATCATGCCAGCTTCCTCTAGCAGCTCATTCCATGCATGCACCATGCTCTGTGTGAAAAAGTTGCCCCTTAGATCCCTGTATCGTTGGTATCCACATGAACCAGAACAACTGGATCCTTCCCCTCCCACTTTTAAGTTTTTCTTCAGTTTGGATGAGATGTCCTTAACCCTGCCACTGGACAGTCTTAGGACTCACCCTCTCCGTTTCAGAGAACAGTATCTATCCCCCTTATTTAGCTATCCTAACTAATCTGTCCCCACTATGACTACATTCCTTTTTACTACCCCTTTCTGAATGGGACCCTACACCAAGAGTTCTTAATCATATTACACATCCTGTTGTAGTCCCTGCTCTCATCCATACAAACTGAAAGAACCTCAAATCTGTTTGACAATTGCATTGGCTAAGCATCCTCCAATGTTATCTTTTGGGCTCCTATACCTGCTTCACATGCAATTATGCCCTCATATCCCTGACTATGGACCAAATCAGAAGAATCTACCTTAAGATGAACGAAATGTCCACATAATCTTTCTACTCCTTGATGCAGCGAGGTGTCTGAAGCTCAGCCTCCCACTCATCAAGTGGGATTCAAAGTTCCGTAAGCCATGATTCACTCTGGTGACCACCAACTCTCACAATCACAACATCTTACATCCTTATGTTTATTTCATGAATTAGGTTTCAAGCTTAGAGATATAAGTCAACTGGTATTTAAAACTTTTTGTAACTAATGCATCAAATTTGAAATGTCTGGGTGCTCCGGTTTCCTCCCACAGTCCAAAGATGAGCAGGTCAGGTGAATTGGCCATGTTAAATTGCCCATAGTGTTAGGTGCATTAGTCAGTGGGAAATGGATCTGGGTGGGTTACTCTTCAGAGGGTCAGTGTGGACTTGTTGGGCCGAAGGGCCTGTTTCCGCACTGTAGGGAATCTAATCTAATCCCTTTTAAATTTTTCCTCTCTCACCCTAAACCTATAACCTCTAGTTCTGGACTCCTCCAGACCTTGACTATTTACCCTTTCTGTGTCCCTCATGATTTTATAAATCTCTTTAAGGTCACCCCTCAACTTCCCACACTCCAGGGAAAACAGCCCCAGCCTATTCAGCCTGTCCCTATAACTCAAACCCTCCAATCCTGGCAACATCCTTGTAAATCTTTTCTGAACCGTCTCAAGTTTCACAACATTCTTCCAATAGGAGGGAGACCAGAATTGCACATAATATTTCAATAATGGTCTAACCAATGTCCCGTACAGCTGCAACATGGCCTCCCAACTTCTATACTTGATGCTCTGACCAATAAAGGGAAGCATTCTTCATTAGTGGAATTGGGTATCCCTTCCCGCTCTTTGCTACTTCTCCTTGATTGCCTGTTTGAGATTCTCCAAGCAGGGAAGCCATTTCATTTTTGAAAAGAAACTAATTTTTCCCAAATATAAAATGATTTTCCTAGCTTAGACTTGGCTTGGTATGAGACTGATCTAAGAATTATAGTAAACAAAAAACTGCGGATGCTGGAAATCAGAAACAAAAACAGAACTTGCTGGAAAAACTCAGCAGATCTTGCAGCATCTGTGAAGAGAAAGCAAAGTCAGAACTGAAGTAGGGTCACTGGACATGAAATGTTGACTGCTTTCTCTCCACAGGTGCTGCCAGACCTGTTGAATTTCTCCAGCAATTATCGTACTTTCAATCATAACCATGTTCAGTTATTCCAGACAAGCACAGATTGCTCAACTGAATAATAACTAAGTAGAGCATATGTCTTATACTACACTGTGCTCTAAGCTCTGGTATGACCTCATTCTCCATTCAGTTCTGATCACCAAACTGCAAAGTAGGTATCCACACCTTGGATGCAGCATAAATAAGGGCCACAGAGATTATTTGATTTATTTTTGTCACATGTACAATGAAAAGGTTTGTTTTGCGTGTAGTACAGGCAGATCATACCATACAGAGATCAGAGGGTGGTAGAACAGAGCAAGGAGTACAATGTTATGGCTGCAAAAAAGGTGTACAAAAAGCAAGATCAATATCAGGTTTGTAACTTGAGAGGTCCATTCAAAAGTCTAATAACTATGGGTAAGATGCTGTCCTTGAACCTGTTGGTACGTGTGTTTAACCATTTCTATCTTCTGCTTCTGTAAGAAGTTGAAAGAGTTTAGAACTGGGGTGGGAGAGGTGTTTGATGACGTTGGCTGCCTTTCTGAAGGTGGGTTGTGTAGATGGAGTCAATGGATGGAAGGTTGGCTTGCATGATGGACTGAGCTGTGTTCACCAACTCTTCATAGTTTTTTGCGGTCCTGGGCAGAGCAATTCCAGTACCAAGCTGAGATAGATCCAGATAGAATGTTTTCTCTGGGGATTCTTATTGCCAAAGAACTACATACGTGCAAAACTGTAAAACACAGAAAAGCTGATAGCTCAAAATAAGCCTTATAAAATGCTCAATTAAGGTTTATGATTAAAGTCATTGAATAATCTAAGTTCCTTGCAGTGCATGAGATTTCAGGTTGAAACCCAGCAACCTCTAATGTAAGCATAACGTGACGTAGTACAGAAGGAGGCCACTCAGACCATCATGCTTGTGCTGGCTTTATGATCGAGCTTTCCAAATAGTCCCATTGCTTGCCTTTTTCCCATACCTCTCAAAATTTCCCTCCTTCAAGTATTCCAATTCCATTTTGAAAATTATTTTACAATCTGAATCAAACATTGGGTAATGAAGCAATCTATGTCTGCATGCAGTAAGATTCCTAACACATATGTTTGAGTAGATATGTTACAAGTAACTTTTCCACCACAAAAGTTGTAGTCAATGACCATCTCAACAAGAGTAATTCTAAACACTTGTTTTGACTGACAAGAAATATAACTGGGCCAGACCCATAAACATTGTGGCTGCAAAAAGAATTATAGGCTGGGAATTGTGCAACAACTGATTCAACCCGACTCCCAGAGTCTTTCCACCAAATACAAAATACAAGTCAAAAGTGTGTTGAAAACTAACTTCTTGTCTGGAAGACTGCAGGTTCAACAACATTAAAATAGCTTGACACCATTTAGTTCCTGATGAAGAGCTTATGCTCAAAACATCGATTCTTCCACTCCTCGGATGCTGCTTGACCAGCTGTGCTTTTCCAGCATCACACACTCGACTCTGATCTCCAGTATCTGCAGTCCTCACTTTCTACCAGTACACAGCAGCCCTCTTAATCAGAACTTGGCCACAATCTTAAACATTTACTCCCTCTACCACGAGTGCACTGTGGGTTCAGTGTATATTACTATCCCCATGAAGAACTTCTGGGAAGAAACAAATTTTCACAGCATCAGTGGAGAGAAAACTGCTAAACAAATTTTCATTTTTTGAAAACCTAGAGTAACAAACCAATTAAAACCAACATAATTCATAATTGATTAATAGAGGATGGATATTTCACATATAAGAGGAAATTTCACGATAAATTGTTGATGCAACAAATTCATTTTGTTTTAATTCACTCAAGACATCGGCATGGCTGTCTGGACCAACATTTATTGGCTTTCCCTAGTTTCCCTTGAGAACGTGATGGTGAACTGCCTTCTTGAACCACTGTAATCCATGAACTGTAGGTACACTCATAAAGCTGTTTGGGAGGGAATTCAGGATTTTGACCCAGTGACAGTGAAGGAATGGTGATTTATTTCCAAGTCAGGATGGCGAATGACTTTGACAGGATCCTGTAGGTGGCAGCGTTTACATGCATCCGCTGCCCATGTCCTTCCAGATGGTAGTGATGATGTGGAGATGCTGGAGTTTGATTGGGGTGGACAAGGACAAAAATCAAATGACACCAGGTTATAGTCCAACAGGTTTATTTGAAATTGCAAGGTTTTGGAGCTCAGCTCATTCCTCAGGTATGGTATGATGGAGAGCAATAAGACACAGTATTTGTAAATCAGTAGTGACCAACTTTAAAACTAGTTGCTCTTGTTGAATCCTTTAATCAGTCAGGAGGTAGACTGCTGATTAAAATGTAAAATCCAAATTACTTTCAAGTCTTTGTCCCTAGAAAATTGAAGATTTTATCAATGTACATCTCAAGTTAGACAGTGCAGTTTAGGTGTGAGGTCCCACTCCAAATCTGCCTATATTTTAAGCTGAGGTCAGGTTTTTGTTTTGACAGAAAAGAACCTTGAATGAAATAAATAAATGATTTTGAATATGAAAAGTGCTGTCAAAAGATTATTTGGTGAATTTCTGCAGTGCATCTTGCAGATGGTACACAACTACTGCTACTGAGTATCAGTGATCGAAGGAGTGGATATTTGTGGATGAAGTATCAGTTCAGTTATAGAGTCATAGAGATGTACAGCACGGAAACAGACCCTTTGGTCCAATCTGTCCATGATGACCAGATATCCCAAAACAATCTAGTCCTACCTGCCAGCACCTGGCCCATATCCCTCCAAACCGTTCCTATTCATATACCCATCCAGATACCTTATAAATGTTGCAATTTCACGAGCCTCCACCACTTCCTTTGGCAGCTCATTCCATACATGTACCACCCTCTGCATGAAACATTGGCCCCTTAGGTCTCTTTTATATCTTTCCCCTCTCACCCTAAACCTATACCCTTTGGTTCTGGGCTCCCCACCCAAGGAAAAGACTTTGTCTATTTATCCTGTCCATGCCCTTCATGATTTTGTAAACCTCTATAAGCTCACCCCTCAGCCTCCGACGCTCCAGGGAAAACAGCCCCAAACTGTTCAGCCTCTCCCTATAGCTCAAATCCTCCAACCCTGGCAACATCCTTGGAAATCTTTTCTGAACCCTTAGAAGTTTCACAACAGCTGCAACATGACCTCCCAACTCCTGTATTCAATACTCTGACCAATAAAGGAAAGCATACCAAACGCCGCCTTCACTATCCTATCTATCTGTGACTCCACTTTCAAGGAGCTATGAACCTGCACTCCAAGGTCTCTTTGTTCAGCAACACTCCCAAGGACCTTACCATTAATTGTATAAGCTCTGCAATGATTTGCTTTCCCAAAATGCAGCATCTCGTGTTTATCTGAATTAAACTCTGCCTCTTCTCAGCCCATTGGCCCATCTGATCAAGATCCTGTTGTAATCTGAGGTAATCTTCTTCGCTGTTCACTACACCTCCTATTTTGGTGTCATCTGCAAACTTACTAATTATACATCTTATGCTCACATCAAAATCATAGAGTCATAGAGATGTACAGCATGGAAACAGACCCTTAGGTCGAACCCATCCATGCCGACCAGATATCCCAACCCAATCTAGTCCCAACTGCCAGCACCCGGCCCATATTCCTCCAAACCCTTCATATACCCATCCAAATGCCTCTTAAATGTTGCAATTGTACCAGCCTCCATCACATGGGCTGAGAAGTGGCAGATGGAGTTTAATTCAGATAAATGCAAGGTGCTGCATTTTGGGAAAGCAAATCATTGCAGGACTTATACACTTAATGGTAAGGTCCTAGGGAATGTTGCTGAACAAAGAGACCTTGGAGTGCAGGTTCATAGCACCTTGAAAGTGGAATTGCAGGTAGATAGGATAGTGAAGAAGGCATTTGGTATGCTTTCCTTTATTGGTCAGAGTATTGAGTACAGGAGTTGGGAGGTCATGTTGCAGCTGTACAGGACATTGGTTAGGCCACTGTTGAAATATTGCGTGCAATTCTGGTCTCCTTCCTATTGGAAAGATGTTGTGAAACTTGAAAGGGTTCAGAAAAGATTTCCAAGGATGTCTTCTACCTTTGAGCCAGTTGTCCGTAGTGGAACAAAGTATCAATGCTTGTCATGAAGATGACGTACACACTATAAAAAGGAGGATTCAAACTATTTAGAAAAAGAAATTTTACAACTGGTTTTATTAATTTCAGAGGAACCATAAATAATTAACTCAGAACATGGGTACATAATTTTATATGAACTTCTGATTGAATCAAAAGTCAATTTGCAAATTTTAAAATGATCAAATGATAGAGATTAACTTAATGCAAGGAAAATATTTAAAAGAAATAACTTCCATTTATATTGCACTCTAATTCCAAGGCATTCAAATCCAGTTTGAAATATTCTGTCATTGCACAGATTAAAGCAGCTGCCAACATGCTCAGCAAGATTCTTCAAACAGCAATGTAATTAGTCGGCAAAGTGGGTCAATGGTTAGCACTGCTGCCTAACAGCTCCAGAGACCCAGCTTCAATTCCACCTTTAGGCCAGTCTGTACGGAGTTTGCACGCTCTTCCTGTGTCGTCTCCAGATGCTTTGGTTTCCTCCCAAAAATATGCAGGTTAGGTGGATTTGTCAAGCTAAATTGCCCACAGTGTCCAAAAACATGCAGGGTTACAGGGATAGGGTGGGTCTGGGTGGAATGGTCTTCTGAGAGTGACTACAACAAGAACCGAGCTATGAAAAATACTTCATATTTATATTTTAAGTTCAGAAAAGATTTACAAGGATGTTGCCAGGGTTGGAGGATTTGAGCTATAAGGAGAGGCTGAACAGGCTGGGGCTGTTTTCCCTGGAGCGTCGGAGGCTGAGGGGTGACCTTATAGAGGTTTACAAAATTATGAGGGGCATAGATAGGATAAATGGACAAAGTCTTTTCCCTGGGGTCAGGGAGTTCAGAACTAGAGGGCATAGGTTTAGGATGGGAGGGGAAAGATATAAAAGAAACCTAAGGGGCAATGTTTTCACGCAGAGGGTGGTACGAAAATCATTTATATAAATGACGAAAAGTAGTGGACCCAGCACTGATCCTTGTGGCACTCCACTGGTCACAGGCCTCCAGTGTGGAAAACAATCCTCCAACACCACCCTCTGTGTTCTACCTTTGAGCCAGTTCTGTATCCAAATGGCTAGTTCTCCCGGTACTCCGTGAGATCTAACCTTGCTAACCAGTCTCCCATGGGGAACCTTGTCGAGCACCTTACTGAAGTCCATATAGATCAAATCTACCGCTCTGCCCTCATCAATCCCCTTCGTTACTTCTTCAAAAAACTCAATCAAGTTTGTGAGACATGATTTCCCACACACAAAGCCATGTTGACTATCCCTAATCAGTCCTTGCCTTTCCAAACACATGTAAATCCTGTCCCTTAGGATTCCCTCCAACAACTTGCCCATCACCGACATCAGGCTCACTGGTCTATCGTTCCCTGGCTTCTCCTTACTACCTTTCTTAAACAGTGGCGCCACGTTAGCCAACCTCCAGTCTTCTGGCATCTTACCCGTGACTATGGATGATACAACTATTTCAGTATGAGGTCCAGCTTTCACTTCTCTAGCCTCCCACAGAGTTCAAGAGTATACCTGATCAGGTCCTGGGGATTTATCCACCTTTATGCGTTTCAAGACATCCAGCACTTCCTCCTCTGTAATATGGACATTTTTCAAGATGTCACCATCTATTTCCTTACATTCTATATCTTCCATGTCCTTTTCCATAGTAAATACTGATGCAAAATACTCGTTTTGTATCTGCCCCATTTTCTGCAGCTCCACATAAACCTCATTGGGTTTTTGAGAAGGTGACCAAGCACGTGGATGAGGGTAGGGCAGTTGATGTGGTAAATGTGGACTTCAGTAAAGCCTTTGATAAGATTCCACATGGTAGGCTGTTGAAGAAAATGCAGAGGCAAGGGATTGAGGGTGATTTAGCAGTTTGGATTAGAAACTGGCTTTCTGAAAGAAGGCAGTGAGGGGTGGTTGGTTGATGGAAAATATTCAGCCTGGGGTCCAGTTATTAGTGGTGTGCCACAAGAATCTGTTTTGGGACCACTGCTTTTTGCCATTTTTATAAATGAGTTAGATGCAGGCATAGGTGGATGGATTAGTAAATTTGCAGATGACACTAAAGTCAGTGGAGTAGTGGACTTGGAAGAATGTTACAGGTTGCAGCGGGACTTGGATAAACTGCAGTATTGGGCTGAGAGGTGGCAGATGGAGTTCAATGCAGCTAAATGTGAGGTGATGCACTTTGGGAAGAATAACAGGCAGGCAGAGTACTGAGTCAATGGTAAGACTCTTGGTAGTGTGGATGTGCAGAGTGATCTTGGAGTCTATGTACATAGATCCCTGAAAGTTGCCACCCAGACTGATAGTGCTGTTACGAGGGTTTACGGTGTGTTAGGTTTCATTGGTAGAGGGATTGAGTTCTGGAGTTGCAATATCATGCTGCAACTATACAAAATGCTACTGCAGCCACACTTAGAATATTGTGTACAGTTCTGGTCGCCATATTTCAGGAAGGATGTGGAAGCATTGGAAAAGGTGCAGAGGAGATTTACCAGGATGTTGCCTAGTCTGGAGGGAAGGTCTTATGAGGAAAGGCTGAGAGAGTTGGGTCTGTTCTCATTGGAAAGAAAAAGGCTAAGAGGGGATTTGAAAGAGACACACAAGATGATCAGAGGATTAGATAGGGTAGACAATGAAAGTACAAGGGGGCATAACTACAAATTGAGGGGTAATAGATTTAAGACAGATGTCAGAGGCAGGTTCTTTACTCAGAGAGTGATAAGGGTGTGGAATGCCCTACCTGCCAATGTAGTTAACTCAGCCACATGAAGGAGATTTAAACAATCTTTGGATAAGCACAGGGAAGATAATGGGATAATGTAGGGGGACGAGCTGAGAATTGTTCACAGGTCAGTGCAATATTGAGGGTCGAAGGGCCTGTTCTGCGCTGTGTTGTTCCATGTTCTGTGATCTATAAAGGCTGCCTTTCTGATCTTTGAGGGGCCCTATTCTCTCCCTGGTTACCCTTTTGTCCTTTGGATTCTCCTTAATTCTATTTGCCAAAGTTATCTCATATCCCCCTCTTTGCCCTCCTCATTTCCCTCTTAAGTATACTCCTACTGCCTTTATACTCTTCCAAGGATTCACTCGATCGATGCTGCCTGACATATGCTTCCTTCTTTTTCTTAACCAAACCGTCAATTTCTTTCGTCATCCAGCATTCCCTATACCTACCAGCCTTCCCTTTCATCCTAACAGGAATATATTTTGTCTGGACTCTCGTTATCTCATTTCTGAAGGCTTCCCATTTTCCAGCCATCCCTTTACCTGCGAATTTTTGCCCCCAATCAGCTTTGGAAAGTTCTTGCCTAATACCATCAAAATTGGCCTTTCTCCAATTTGTAACTTCAACTTTTAGATCTGGTCTATCCTTTTCCATCACTATTTTAAATCTAATAGAATTATGATCGCTGGCCCCAAAGTGCTCCCCCACTGACACCTCAGTCACCTGCCCTGCCATATTACCCAAGAGTAGGTCAAGTCTTGCACCTTCTCTAGTAGGTACATCCACACACTGAATCAGAAAATTTCCTTGTACACACTTAACAAATTCCTCTCCATCTAAACCCTTAACACTGTGGCAGTCCTAATCTATGTTTGGAAAATTAAAATCCCCTATCATAACCACCCTATTATTCTTACAGATAACTGAGATCTCCTTACAAATTTGTTTCTATAACACAATCCCAATAAGGTGATCATCCCTGTCTTATTTCTCAGTTCCACCCAAATAACTTCCCTGGATGTATTTCCGGGAATATCCTCCCTTAGTACAGTTGTAATGCTATCCCTTATCAAAAGCGCCACTCCCTCTCCTCTCTTGTCTCCCTTTCTATCCTTCCTGTACCATTTGTATCCTGGAACATTAAGCTGCCAGTCCTGTCCACCCCTGAGCCATGTTTCTGTAATTGCTATGATAGCCCAGTCCCATTTCCTAACCATGCCCTGAGTTCATCTGCCTTGCCTGTTAGGCCCCTTACATTGAAATAAATGCAGTTTAATTTATCAGTCCTTCCTTGCTTTGTCCCTGCCTGACCTGACTGACTCACTTCTTTTCTCAACTATACCAGTCTCAGATTGATCTCTTTCCTCACTATTTCCCTGGGTTCCCCGCCCCCCCCACCCAACCTTACTAGTTTAAATCCTCCCAAGCAGCTCTAGCAAATCTCCCTGCCAGTATATTAGCCCCCTTCCAATGCAGGTGCAATCCGTCCTCCTTGTACAGGTCACTTCTACCCCAAAAGAGATTCCAATGATCCAAAAATGTGAATCCTTCTCTCATACACCAGCTCCTCAGCCATGCATTCATCTGCTCTATCCTCCTATTCCTGCCCTGACTAGCTCGTAGCACCGGAGTAATCCAAATATTACTACTCTTGAGGACCTTTTAAATTCCTGCATAACTCTCTGTAGTCTCCATTCAGAATCTCAACCTTTTCCTTCCTATATTGTTGGTTCCGATGTGTACAATGACCTCCTGCTGACTCCTCTCCCCCTTGAGAATATTCTGCACCCGCTCTGAGACATCCTTGATCCTGGCACCAGGGAAGCAACACACCATTCTGATTTTTCGCTGTTGGCCACAGAAACGTCTGTCTATGCCTCGGACTAGAGAGGCCCTTAACACAATTGATCTCTTGGAACCCGATGTACCTGTCATTACGTTAGAGCCAGTCTCAATACCAGAAACTTGGCTGTTTGTGCTACGTTCCCCTGAGAATCCATCATCCCCTACATTTTCCAAAACAGCATACTTGTATGAAATGGGGATAGCCACAGAAGACACTTCCATTAACTGCCTAACTCTCTTACCTTTCCTGGAGTTAACCCATCTATGTGACTGTATCTGCGACTTTTCCCCCTTCCTATAACTGCCATCCATCACATCCTCTTGCACTTGTAAATTCCTCATTGCCTCTAACTGTCTCTCCAACCGATCCATTAGGTCTGATAGGATTCACAACCAACGGCATTTATTGCAAATATAATCCTCAGTAACTCGTAAATTCTCCCTAAACTCCCACATCCGACAAGAAGAGCATATATTTGCTCCTTCACAATCTACAGACCAAGAAAATAGCACCATCTTATTCCTCTACAAAACACTGCCCCAGGTTAAATTAATAGTTATGACTTATATTTTAAGTTTAATCAAGAGACATATTTCAATAAAACATATAATCAAGAAAGAACCCACTCTACTCACTACTGCAGACTTGCTGCCACACCATGCTTAAATATTCACTTCTGTTTCTGTGCTGTGACTTCTCCCAAACAAGTTCCTCCAAGATTTGTCGTGAACTTCACTGTTTGTTAATTTTCCCAGATGCACTCCAATGCACTCCCTCACCCCACTTTTCCCAGAGGCCCCATTAATTTTATTAAGTGATTTACTATTAAGTGAGGTTTCACTGGAATGTAACTTCGGTATTATAGGAAAACTACTTGTACTGTTCAAAAAAGGAAGACAGATAGAAATCTACTAACTAGATGCCAGTCAAGCTGATTTCAATGGTGGGGAAATTTTCAGAAATAATAATCTGAAACAAATTAATTCTGTCTGTAAAATATTAGTTATATACAAAATCATCATGGATTTGTTAAGGATAAATCTTGTTTAACTTTTCGGCAGCAGTTGGAGTGGGAGGAGCGACAGTGAGGACCAAAGGACCGATGGGTAGGTAAATTGTAAACGATGTAAAAGCTTGCTTCAGGAGTTCAGCGTTTACATCGTTTACAATTTACCTACCCATCGGAGAGGAACAGCCATTGGGAATTCTGCACTGTCTGCCGGTTCCTCTCAACAACAAGTATACTGTTTGGGGTGAAACAACTTATCAGGGTAAGCAATGGGGAACAAGTCTCTGGCACAGAGTCTGTTCCTGTTGCTCAGAAGGGAAGAGGAACAGAGCATTAGTCATTGGGGACTCCATAGTTAGGGGGACAAATAGGAGGTTCTGTGGGAATGAGACAGACTCAGCGGTTGGTGTGTTGCCTCCCAGGTGCCAGGGTTCGTGATGTTTCTGATTTTGTTTTCAGGATCCTTGAGGGGGAGCAGCCCCAAGTTGTGGTCCACATAGGCACCAACGACATAGGTAGGACGAGAGATGGGGTTTAAAGCAGAAATTAGGGGAGCTAGGGTGGAAGCTTTGAGCTAGAACAAACAGAATTGTTATCTCTGGTTTGTTGCCCATATCACACGCTAGCAAGGCAAGGAATAGAGAGAGAGAGAGAGAGAGAGAGACGAGTTGAACACATGACTACAGGAATGGTGCAGCAGAGAGGGTTCTGGATTCTTGGATAATTGAGGCTCTTTCTGGTGTAGGTGGGACCTCTACAAACAGGATGGTGTTCACCTGAACCAGAGGGGTACCAATATCCTGGAGGGGATGTTTGCTAATGCTCTTTGAGTGGGTTTAAACTAATTCAGCAAGGGATGGGAACTGAAATTGTAGTTTGGGTATACTGGAGGATGAGCGCAGTGAAGATTTCAAGATCGCAAGAAGGCACCGGCAAGCAAGAAGTTGGTTTGAAGTTTGTCTACTTCAACATCAGGAGCATCCGGAATAAGGTGGGTGAATTGCAACATGGGTTGGTACCTGGGATCTTGATGTTGTGGCCATTTCAGAGACATGGGTAGAGCAGGTACAGGAATGGTTATTGCAGGTTTGGGGATTTAGATTTTTCAGTAAGAACAGAGAGAATGGTAAAAGAGAGGTTGGTGTGGCACTGTTAGTCAAGGACAGTATTACGGTTGCAGAAAGGATGTTTGAGGACTCGTCTACTGAGGTAGTATGGGCTGAAATTAGAAACAGGAAAGGAGAGGTTACCCTGTTGGGAGTTTTCTATAGGCCTCCAAATAGTTCCAGAGATGTAGAGGATAGGATAGCAAAGATGATCCTCGATAGGAGCGAGAGAGACAGGGTAGTTTTTATGGGGTCTTTAACTTTCCAAATATTGACTGGGAATACTATAGTTAAAGTACTTTAGATGGGTCAGTTTTGGTCCAATGTGTGCAGAAGGGTTTCTTGACACAGTATATAGACAGGCCAACAAGGGGCGAGTTCACATTAGATTTGGTACTTGGTAATGAATCCGGCCAGGTGTTAGATTTGGAGGTTGGTGAGCACTTTGGTGATAGTGATCACAATTTGGTTATGTTTGCTTCAGTGATGGAAAGGGATCGGTATATACCGCAGGGCAAGAGTTAGAGCTGGTGGATGGGCAATTCCAATGTGATTAGGCAAGATTTAGGATGCATAGGATGGGGAAGGAATCTGCACGGAATAGGCACAATTGAAACGTGGAGCTTGTTCAAGGACCAGCTATTGCGGGTCCTTGATAAGTATGTACTGGCAGGGAGAAAGTTGTCGAGAGCCGTGGTTTACTAAAGAAGTTGAATCTCTTGTCAAGAGGAAGAAGAAAGCTTATGTTAGGATGAGATATGATGTTAGGGTGCTTGAGAGTTACAAGTTAGCCAGGAAAGACCAAAACAGAGAGCTAAGAAGAGCCAAGAGGGGACATGAGACATCATTGACAGATAGGATCAAGGAAAACCCTGAGGATTTCTGTAGCTATATCAGGAATAAAAGAATGACTCAAGTAAGATTAGGGCCAATCAAGCATAGCATGGGAAGTTGTGCGTGGAGCCAGAGGCGATAGGGGAAGTGCTAAATGAATATTTTTTGTCAGTATTCACACGAGAAAAAGACAATGTGATCAAGGAGAATACTGAGATATAGGCTACTAGTTGCGGTTGAGGTGCATAAGGAGGAGATGTTAGCAATTCTGGAAAGTGTAAAAATAGGTAAGTCCCCTTGGCTGGATGGGATTTATCCTAGGATTCTCTGGGAAGCCAGGGAGGAGATTGCCGAGCCTTTGGCTTTGATCTTTATGTTGTCATTTTCTACAGGAATAGTGCCAGAAGACTGAAGGATAGCAAATGTTGTTTCCTTGTTCAAGAAGGGGAATAGAAACAACCCTGGAAATTATAGACCTGTGAGCCTTACTTCAGTTGTGGGTAAAGAATTGGAAAAGTTTATAAGAGATAAGATTTATAATCATCTAGAGAGGAATAAGTTGATTAGGAATAGTGAACGCAGTTTTGTGAAGTATAGGTCGTGCCTCACAAACCTTATTGAGTTCTTTGAGATGGTGACCAAACAAGTGGATGAGGGTAAAGTGGTTAATGTGGTGTATATCGAGTTCATTTGATAAGGTTCCCCATGGTAGGCTATTACACAAAATAGGAGGAATGGGATTGAGGGTGATTTAGTGGTTTGGATCAGAAATTGGCTAGCTGAAAGAAGACAGAGGGTGTGGTTGATGAGAAATATTCACCTTGGAGTTTAGTTACTGGTGGGGTACCACAAGGATCTATTTTGGGTCCACTCTTCTTTGTCATTTTTATAAATGACCTGGATGAGGGCATAGAAGGATGGGTTAGTAAATTTGCGATGACACCAAGGCTGGTAGAGTTGTGGACAGTGACGAAGGATGTTGTAGGTTACAGAGAGACAGAGATAAGCTGCAGAGCTGGGCTGAGAGGTGGCAAATGGAGTTTAATGTGGAAAAGTGTGATGTGATTCACTTTGGAAGGAGTAACAGGAATGCAGAATACTGGGCTAATGGTAAGATTCCTGGTAGTGTAGATGAGCAGAGAGGTCTCGGTGTCCAGGTACATAGATCCTTGATAGATGCCACCCATGTTGGTAGGGTTGTTTAGAAGGCACATGATGTGTTAGCTCTTATTGATAGGGGGATTGAGTTTCGGAACCATGAGATCATGCTACAACTGTACAAAACTCTGGTGCGACCACATTTGAAGTATTGCATACAGTTCTGGTCACCACATTATAGGAAGGATGTGAAGCTTTGGAAAGGTTCAGAGGAGATTTACTAGGATGTTGCCTGGTATGGAGGGAAGGTCTTACAAGGAAAGGCTGAACGACTTGAGGCTGTTTTCTTTGGAGAGAAGAAGGTTGAGAGGCGATTTATTTCAGACATATAAGATAATCAGAGGGTTAGATATGTTGGACAGTGAGAGGCTTTTTCCTCAGATGGTGATGGCTGGTACAAGGGGACATAGCTTTAAATTGAGTGGTGATAGCTATAGGTCAGATGTCAGAGTTAGTTTCTTTACTCAGAGAGTAGTAGGGGCGTGGAATGCACTGCCTGCAACAGTAGTAGCCTCACCAACTTTAAGAGCATTTAAATGGTCTGTGGAAAGGCATATGGATGAGAATGGAATAGTGTAGGTTAGATGGGCTTCAGATTGGTTCCACAGGTCGGCGCAACATTAAGGCCTGAAGGGCTTGTAGTGCGCTGTTATGTTCTATGTTCTAACTTGCTTGAATGTTTACTTAAATAATGGAGAGGCACTTGTATTTAGATTTTCAAAAGTCATTTGATAAAGCTTTGCCCCGAAAATGAATAAAAGAGGTCCTTTCAGAAGCAAAGTAAAAGTGACGCCTTTGACATCAAGATAATACTTTACTGGGTGGGAATCAGACTGAAATTCTCCACTGTAATGCCTCACACAAAGGAAGATTGTTGTAATAGGTGCTTGTTTGCAGGCTTGTATCGTGGCCTCAGAACATCCTAGCAGGAGATGTTCAGGATAGTTAGCTAGAGTAAAATAAAACAAAGAACTGTGGGTGCTGAAGATCTGAAACAAAACCAGAAATTTCTGGAGAAACTCAACAGGTCTGGCAGCATTTGTGGAAAGAAAGTTGCTTTCTCTGGCAGTTTCTGTTTTTGTTGCAGTCATTTGGACTATTTCAATGAATAAACCTCCTCTAATATAAGGTCAAAAGTGGTGATGTTTGCACAATGTCCAATACCATTTGTAACTCCTCAGAGACTGGAGCAGTCCGTGCCTGGGAACAGCAAGACTTGGATAACATTTAGTCTTGGGCTGAAAAGAAGCATTTGCATCACACTACTGCCAGTCTAAAACCAGTGACAATTTAACCATTTCCCCCAGTTATCATCAGGATTACTATCACTGAATCCCCAATTTCAATCTTGTGGGGGTTATGATTAATTAGGTACTTAATTGGACCAATAAGATCAACTACTATGGTGACAAGAGCAGATTAGAGATGGGAATTCCACCTCCAACTTTGCCAAGGACATGCAGGTCCTTGGCCTCCTCCATCGCCAAATCCTAGGCACCCAACGCCTGGATGAAGAACGCCTCATCTTCCACCTTGGGACCCTCTAGCCACACGGGATCAATGTGGATTTCACCAGTTTCTCCATTTCCCCTCCCCCCACTTTATCCCAGTCCAAACCTCCCAACTCAGCACCGCCCTCTTGAACTGTCCTACCTGTCTATCTTCCTTCCCACCTATCTGCTCCACCCCTCTCTCCAACATCACTTTCACCCCCACCTTCATCTACCTATTGCATTTCCAGCTACCTTCCCCCCCCCCCCCCCCCCCCCATCCCCCCACCCACACACACACCCCTCCTATTTATCTCAGCCCCCTTGGTCTACAAGCCTCATTCCTGATGAAGGGTTTATGCCCAAAACATTGACTCTCTTGCTCCTCGGATGCTGCCTGGCTGGCTGTGCTTTTCTAGCATCACACTCTTTGATTCCGCATAAAGTAACAGACTCCCCAAAGCTTCTTTACCATCCACAAGCATTTGTCAGGAGCATAACTGATTATTTTCCATTTGCCTGAATGAGTGCAGGTTGAAAAACACTCAAGAAGCTCAACTTCATCCTGTATGAAGCTACCTATTTGACTGGCATACCATCCACTGTGTAAGATGTGCAGGTTAGGTGAATTGGCCGTGCTAAATTGCCCGTAGTGTTAGGTAAGGGGTAAATGTAGGGGTATGGGTGGGTTGCGCTTCGGCGGGGCGGTGTGGACTTGCTGGGCTGAAGGGCCTGTTTCCACACTGTAAGTAATCTAATCTAATCTAATCTAAGACATAGTCCACCTAGCACAAATGAACAGTAGTGCAGCAACTTGGAAGGCTCCTTTGACAACAACTTCCAAATCCACAACCTCTAATATTCAAAAGAGAAAAGGCAAATGATGGATAGACTTACGACACCTCCAGGTTCACCAGCAAGTCATGCTGTACGACACTGTATTGTCATTTCTTCACGATCACTGGATCAAAATCCTGGAACTCTGATCTTCTTACTCGCACAAACGTTCAATTCCATTATCACCATGTGCTCACTGAACTAAACTAGCTCATGGTCAAGGAATGTTTTAATTTTAAAATTGTCATCCTTAAAATCAAATCTCTTCACATCCTTGCCTGTTCCAATATTAAGGCTTAATATTGCCTTAAGCAGTTTGACGTCCAATATTTCTTTATAATGCTTCTGTGAAGCACATTGGAATATTTTATTGTGTTGATGTGCTCTATACCTATAAGTTGTTGATTATATTAAATGTTGTCATCCTCATTACAGTTTCATAAACAAATGCAACAAACCATCACGTTCAGTTCTTCTATGATGCAATGGTTGCATTCTGTGCAACCTTGTATTATAGAAACAATGCTTAAAGTGTTGGTGCTGTAATTGTGTTAGAGCCAACACACATTTTAAAAGTTTGTGCTGCAGAAACAGCGTCCCCAATTTGTGAATTTTATGACAGTGAATTTGCGGTGACGAAACGTGTGTTATAACAGAACAACCTGTATTTGCTATGTTATTTTCATTTCCTGTGTATTTATGCACAAAGATTCCAATGCTCTTCTAATATATTAACAATTTTACTATGTAAATCTCATTTCTTTGTCTGTTATTGTAAACTGCATTTAGTTTTCCATCTTGCTGTGCCCCTTCTACTAGATTATTTAGAATATAGAACATAGAAAAGTATAGCACAGAACAGGCCCTTTGGCCCACGATGTTGTGCCGAGGTTTAATCCTAATGTAAAATATAATATAGTCTTTTACTATTCCTGTCACAATCTGTTGTAGCCATCTACTTTAGTGAAGTATGTAACTTTCAAAATTGTTCTATCATTTCCTAAGTCCAGGAATTTAGTTACTATGTGGTTATTGATAACATTTCCCTCAAATTCCAATCTAAGAAATTAAATTTTACTTCCTGAACTTCAACTATCACTTAACCTGTGTGGCTACAATCTCTTTTGTTTCATGGGACTTTTTTGCCACAGGTCTCTTAAATACTACCTTACCAAATATCTCTTCAAGATTTGTATGAGCTATGTTGGCTGCATTCTGTTTATCAATATCACTCCTAACTTCTGTGATATAAAAAAAACTGAAGCAAAGCCTGCTGACCATAGAGCCTTACCATGTTTCTGTAAATACTTACTAATTGAACCCTTTATTATGTTAATACTTTAGCCACAAGTGAAGTAATTGTAATTGCCTTATGATTTCCTGGTTTATCTAATGTACAATGATTCCATGTGAGAAGATTAGAAGTTGCAGTGCACTGTAACTGTAATATGAAGGACATTGCTGATTATTGGAAAGTAAGAAATGAACTATAGGTGGGTTTGTATAAGGGAAAGAGAATAGAAAAGCACCTAAGAGAGTCCCAATTAGTGGAGTTACTACATCTTGGAGCAATTTGAAAGGAAATTAGCTCATAATAAACATGACTTTGATGAAGAGTCATGTCTTTAGAACGGATCTATGTTAGATCCTTGACTTTTTCAAATGTCAGTTAGATAGTAATGTCATCAATTACCAGTTAATAATGACTGGCAGTTAACTGCCAAGTTCATTTGTCAAGGCAAATATTAAATACCTTGACAAATAACCGTAAACCTGAAATGTTTAAAATATAAATGATTTAGGCAATTATTTAATTGAAATTTAAACAAACTGAGACTGGAACAGTCCGTATCCAGATGCAGCAAGACCTGAACTATATCCTGACATTAAACTGACAAGTGGTAAGATTTTCACCACACAATTGTCAGAAAATGACCATTTCCAAAAGAGAGAATCTAACCATCATCTCCTGACATTCAATGATATTATCATGACTGAATACCTCACTAATCAATATCATTTAGGTTATCATTGAGCAGAAATTGATCTGGCTATATAAATGTTGTGGTTACAAGACAAGTCATGGATTAGGAATCCCAAGCAAGTAACTCTCCTCAATTCCCCAAATCATGTCCACCATTTACATGGCTCGGGTCTTGTCGATATATAATGGCCCTATGATTATTTTTACACACCTTAGTGAATTGACTACATATCTGGTCTTCATTTGCTTGCTCATTTTTGGGGGCCTATAATACTCCTAACAGTTTGAGAGCCCCTTTTTATTCCAAAAATCTACACACAAAACCTCATTTGATGACCATACCAAGATATCATCCCTCCTTACTGCACTAACTGATTCCCTAACTAATAATGCAACACCAACACCACTTTTGTATCTTTCCCTTTTCTGCCTGAAGATTCTATACCTGGAATGTTAAGTTGCCAGTCTTATCCATCATGTCTCTGTGATGGCTTCAACGTTGCCGTTCCATGTGTCAATCCATGTCCTTAACTCATCTGTTTTACCTCTAATAATCCTGGCATCGAACTCGAGGCAATATAACTTCGCCTTATTCCATGAGACACCCCATGGCTGAACTCATTCTGCCTTAGTTCCTTTTCTAAGTTGTTACATTGCTACTGAACTAATGCACTGTGATCCTGCCAATTTTCTATCCACACAAATACAGTACATCCAACACCATGAGTTCTTAACTTATGACTCAAACTTTTGTGAGATTCCTTGTTGAATGTCTTCTTGAAGTCCAAATAAAACACATTTACTGGTTTCCCTCTGTTAACTCTTGTTGAGACCTCCTTGAAAACTCTAATAAGTTAGTCAGACATGATTTCCCTTTCATGAAGCCATGCTGACTCTGCTTGATTAAATCATGATTCTCCAAATGTTCTGCTATTACTTCCTTAATAATTGATTCCAATATTTTTCCAAAATTGATATTTGACCAATCGGCGTATAGTTACCAGCTTTCTGCCTCTCTCCCGTTTCGAAGAGGAGTGACACAATGGCAGTTTTCCAGTTCTTTGGTACTTCTGCAGAATCGAGGGATTTTTGAAAAATTGCAACCAATGCATCCATGATCTCTGTTGCTACCTTTTTTAGGATCCTCAGATGCAAGCCATCAGGACCAAGGGACTTATCTGTCTTGATCCCCATTAGTTTGTCTAATATTACGTCTTTAATGATAGTGTTCGTACCTAATTTCTTCCCCCCCCGTATTCTTTAGTATTAATGGGATCTTTATAAAATCTTTCACGTAAGACTGATGCAAAATATCTGTTTAACTCCACTGCCATTTCCTTGTTCCCCATAACTATCTTGCCAGATTCATTTTCCAGGAGTCCTATGTTCACTTGACCTCTCCCTTCCTTGTTATATATTTAAAGAAGCTTGTATTGTCAGTTTTTACAGTTCTTGCCAGATGCCCTCATTGTTTATTTTCTCTTGATTATTGTTTTAGCATTATTTTGCTGGATTCCAAATTTATTGTAGACTTTGAGCCTATTCTGAATTTTGCTCCTCATGATATGCTTTGTCTTTCAATTAATACTCTCCTTAATTTCTTTGGTTCACCATTGTTAGTTTATTTCTCCCTTAAAATCTTTCCTCCTTAATCGGATATATTTTTGCTGAGAATCATGAATTACATTCTTAAATATTTGCCACTGCTGGCTTACTTTCTTTCCTGCTGTTTTGTCTTGGCAGTCCACTTTAGCTAACTCTATCCTCATTTTGTTATAATTAGTTACACACAATTTTTTCCCATCCCACGTTCACACTTAAACTGAATATTAAATTCTATCACTACTTCCCATGCAATCTTTTCCTCAGAAATAGTTTCTTAACACTGCTTCATTACCCAGGTCCAGCATAGCCTGTCATTACCTGATCCAGGATAGTCTGCCTCCTGGTTGGTTCCATGACATATTGCTATAAGAAACTATCCCTTATGTACTATATAAATTTGTTGTTGTAGCTACCCATTACTACTTGTTTGGCCCAATCAACATGAAGATCAACATCACCCATAATTACAGGTCATTCTGTTATAATGCACATTTTGTCATTGTGAATTCGATGTTACGCGATCGATGAATCGGGGATGCTGTTTCTACAGCACAAACCTTTAAAATGTGTATTGGTTTGTGAGAAACAAAGCTCACTGCCAAATAATTTTAGTCCGAGTCAAATTCCGAAGCAGTCTTTATTCATACGTTCTTGCAAGCCCAGGTGACCACAAAGTAGGCACACTTCTGAATAATATTAGTGCACATTTATACAGTTTCTATGAGTTTCCCTGTACTTCCCCTTTTACCTCATATGTGACAGTTGTATTGCTCTGTGCAACTGCTAATCTAATCAGCTTACCACATCTGTCTGTGGCCTGTTGTTAGCATGCAACCCCTTTTGATAGCTAAGTCTTATTACTTTTGCTGACGCAACACTGGGTCTTATCACTTCTGCACACTGAGTCTTTATGACTTTTGAGTACCTGACTTCTGCAGAAGCAACACTTAGACACATTTTCCATAATTCTCCCCTTTTCTTTTTGGCTAATATTTGTTGTCTTCTGCATATCCCTCAAAGGCCACCTCCAAGTTTGTCAGCAGCATCCCTGAGACCTCATCTATCTTGGAAACTTCTTCAGGATCATTCATTTCCCCATTGCTCAACAGATAGAGCTCCTCTCGCTGACTACCTGTTAGGGGTATTTGTTTAGTCAGGGCCGTTTCAATCAACCGCTGGGTTAGTCCCTGTGCACAAGGTATGATGCAACATCCTATAGCTATCAGTACTCCAGCAACCACTATCAAGGAGGTGAGTATGGGGACCACTATACTTTTCCATTTCCCAAACCATGAATTCAGCCTGCCAGTGAGTAATGTGTCCACCCCTGAATTCTCAGCCAGCTTCTTTGCTAAGGTAGTCAACCCCCGCAGGGTTCGACTGATTGACCCATCAGGTGCTGTGTTATTTGGAATAAAGGTACAACAGCTCCCCCCTAATATCATGTATACGCCGCCTTTCTCGGCTAGGATCATGTCCAAGGCCATTCTGTCCTCCCAAGCCATTCTGCTGGTTGCATCGAGCTGCTCTGCTATACCCTTGACTGCATCCCTAGTGTAGTTAATGAACCTCTGCTGATGATAGAAAGTGTAGTTTATCCAATCCCAATTCTTGTCGACCATTACCCACCAGAAGAGAGCCGACTCAAGGCCTGCTGCAATTTGGTTGCGAGCCTTGAACTCATCGGGCACCCCTCTAGGAACTCCTATAGAGTCTAGATATATCTGATCATCAAAAGAAGTATCCAATAATGATCTTTTACTCCGACTCCCTTTTGTCACAATCATTTCCTTTTCAAATGGCAAGGTGAATGGGATTGCCAATTGCACAATTGTACATATGCCTCCCCAATTTGGAGGTAGGGTGGGTCTCAATATTCTCCCTCCACAGTACCACCACAAATCCGCTCGGGGAACCTACAGCGCTGAGTAGTTCCCTCCCTTGTCCGTTCTGGTCACATTTTCAATTTTGATACATGATTTCAACTCCCACAAGTCTCTGAACTGATTTAGACCTTGTCTGCTAATACACGACGTGTGATTTCCGACCGCGGCCAAAAATGTGGGGGGGATTTTAAAACCTTTCTTCTCCAAGGGTGGGAACATTAGTGATAGGGAAGTACAATCCCCATTATTCCATGCAGTCTTATCCTGATACAGGGCTATCATATATTCCACGCCCTCCCTGTCTCGCTACCACCCGAGCGGAAAGGGAACTACCTGGGCCACTGGCCTACCGGAGGCACATGCATAGCAATTGTTTTTGTTCACACTTTTCACAGTGTACTTTACCCATTCAAGCCAGGCATTTGTATCCCCATAGCTAGTTTCTATTTCGATGGTCCTTCACCTCTATCCCAAATATTTCATTTAATTGGACCTGATAGGTGTCCCCTCCCAGAACTGCTTCGTGCCATGTGGTTTTCTTTATCGTTAAATATATTGGGTTACACTTCTTATCGGGACACTCAAGAGCTAGCCAGAAGGGGCTCCGGTGTACTGTGACGAGTGTACTGAAACAAGTACCACCCCCAAGGCCATCCCCGTAGGACTTAAGATGTATCTCTGAGTAGCTGAACTACCTCTGATTTTCTACTTTTCCACAATCAACTAGGCTGCAGGCATCGGTATCTATTACTTGCGGATTAGCACTCTCGGCGACCATTACTAACAAGTAAGAGGACCACACCAAGGTTCGATGAAATCTGAAGACTAGGAGAGCTAAGATCATATACAGCATAGATCTCAGAATGGCACTGTACCTTTAAGACAGCTGGATGATGTCACAGCAGGATGCTCTAGAAGATGCTCTCTGACAGTCCATCACTGATCTATATAATGCAACATTATCATAAATGAGCATAGAACTCCCACATAAGCTGGAGATGCATCTGTTTATCTAATTGTTAATAAACTTCAAGGCTCAATAGAAACTCTGTCTTTGTGCTGTATGTTACTTAGACAGTATCACACTGTTTCATGCTTAAACACATGATCAACATTTGAAATAGGGTCTGTCCTTTTTTAAAAAAAAATCCCTCAAGTGTATTTCTCAGCTTTTATCTGGAAGATTATGTAGTTTAGATACATAGAGATGTACAGCACGGAATCCATGGGCCCAGAAAGCTCCCCCCTGCACTGTGAGCGTCTGGAAGGCCCATTCGTGGTATTTTATCCTTCTAGTTTTCGATCTCTCCATATCTCAATCCTTCCTACAAGTGTCAACATTTGAAACTGACTCTCAATTTCTACCTCATGTCCCTTTTTGTTTGTTAGATTTGTTCATTTGTCTACCGGGATAGAGGGCTGTCAGTCAGTCAATCTTTTGGGAATGTGGGATTCCAGGGATTGGGAGAGTTCTTCTCCATCTCCATGGGATAAAGGGTTCTATCTAGTCCTGTGCAATCAGAGATTGGCTCCTTCTGGTGTTGACTCTGTACAAAGACTAGGCAGATAAGGGTGTGGTTTGTGATGCTGCACTTACTGAAGAACTTGCTTCATGTATGTCGCTGAAGAGCTTCTGTCAAATGGCAGCTTTGTCTAACAGGAACTGTCTGGGAGACACCCACCTGCTGTCCTCTTCAGGCCCAGTTGCTAGTCTTCTGACATGAGGAGGACATGGGTGGCCACCTTACGTGGCTACTCTTGAGTCTCCCTCTCAACACCACATTCCCAGGTTTGGGGAGCAAAATACAAACAAGCAACAAGAGTTCACCCACAGCCCTTCCAGTCTGTTCCACTGTTCAATAAGATCATGGCTGGTCTGATTTAACCACAACTCTACATTCCTGTATCTCCCTGATAATCTTTCATCCCCTTGGTAATCAAGACTCTGCACTTCAAAAGAGTGAAAGATTCCGCATCCACTCTTCTTTGAGAATGGAAATTCAAAAGCCTTAACCCTTGGTCAATGAGAGTTAACATTTGGAACGTGGTATGATTCTCCTTTGGAACTGCTTCAGGATTCAGCTCCAAAGAACAGTCCTATGAAAAGTCATCTGTACTTGAAACATTAGCTTGCTCTCTCTCCATGGATGCTGCCTGACTTGCTGTGATCTCCAGCAGTTTTTGTTTTCCAGATTGAACTCGAAACGTTCACTCTGTTTCTGCCTCTGCGGATGCTGCCAGACGTGCTGAGTATCTCCAGCACTTCATGTTTCATTTTTAGATTTATAACATTTGCAGTATTTTGCGTCTATTTGTGCAGGTTACTTCAGTAGAATTGCATCCCGGTTCCCACATTGGGGCTTTTGTTGTTGCATTTGACTGTCGTGTGTAATGTAGTCTGTTTGTGGGGAAGTTACTGAATTCTGTAAACATTTTGCAATCTGTTTTCACTTTGCGAATGAGGTTGTAGTAGAACTTCTTTCGTTCCCACATTCTGTCTGTGTTAGACCTATCAGCATCCTTCAAGAATGACTAGAGATGGGGAAAGGATAAGAAGCAACAATCTAATTGATAGGAGGACTGTCCGTCTAAACTCACCTGAAATCACTATCTTTAACTTTCTGTGCCTGGCCACTCTCATCTCATTTTCACCCAAGATCATGCTGAGTTTAAAGTCATTTGAGGCACTGTGCTGGCTTATAATTTAAAGAAAATTCTCTCTCTTAACCCTTCTCTCTTTCTCTCGCAACCCCTCTCTCTCGCGCCCCCTCTCTTTCTCGCCCCCTTCCTCACTCACGCCTCTCTCTCTTCCCTTTCTCTCTCACGTCTATCTCTCTCGCCCCATCTCTCACCCCCTCTCTATCTCTTCCTCTCTCTTGCCCCATTTCTCTCTCACGCCTATCTCTCTTGCCCCTTCTCTCTCTCACGTCCCTCTCTCTCTCTCTCTAGTGCAGATGTGAGTAGCTAGGCCAATGATCACTGCCCATTCCTAATTGCCCTCCTGAAGGTTGCAGTGAGCTTCAGTTTTGAACCATACAGGCCATGTGTTAGGAAGAGAGATTGTGTTAGGAAGGGAGATTGTTACTAGCTCACTGTAGATAATGCAGTGGGCTCGGTCTGGACTATCCTGGAGTCTGGAGTTGTCAGCTGGTGAATTTTCTGTTGTGTATCAATAATTGTCTCACAAAGCCTAGGCCTGCTTTGTTCTCTGTCATTCTTCCTGGACCTCTGGCATCCTTGGGGAGGTTGTTTGATCAGACTTCAGTCTAAGTGAGAGTCAATTAGTTCACATTTCAGAGTTTAGGATGTAGTTAAAGGTTTTGATATCTGGACCTTTTTCAGGCTCCCTCAGGATACTTTACTGAGAGAAAGCCATCCTGCTGTGATATTTTCTCTCAGAAGAGAGAGGGAGATCTTTCGTTTTGCTAAAGTCAGACGTCACATGAAATGGAAGTGTAACTAGTGTAGTGGATGTTTAATTTATTCATTAAGCACTTGATGTAGGTGCCTGCACGTTCATGGGTGACCTCTGTTCTGGTCACACTGTTATAGAGAAGATATTATGAAGTTGGAGAGGGTTCAGAAAGATTTACCAGGTTGTTGCTGGGACTTAAGTTATCAAAGTAGGCTGGGACTCTTTTCACTGGAGTGTAGGAGGGTGAGGGGTGACCTTTATAGAGGTTTATAAACTCATGAGGGGCATGGGTAAGATGAGTGAGAAGGGTCTTTTCCCTAGGGTGGGGGTGTCCAAAACTCAGAGGGATATGTTTAAGGTGAGGAGAAAGGTTTAAAAAGGACCATGAGGGGCAATTCTTTCACACAGGGTGGGTTCGCAGGTGGAACGGACTGCCAGAGGAAGTGGTGGATGTAGGTACAGTTACAACATTTAAAAGGAATCTGGACAGGTATATGAATAGGAAGGGTTTAGAGGAATATGGGCCAAGTGCTGGCAAACGGGGCTAGATCTGGTCGGCATGGACGAGTTGGACCGAAGGGTCTCTTTCTGTGCAATTCATCTCTATGACTCTATGACCTAAGTATCCACCTCATTCCAAAAATAGTGCTGGAGTACCAAGAGACTTAATAGAAATCTTATAGAAATTATCCCGCACTTGCATCGCTACTGCATAATCAGTCACTCAAAGTCTTTTTAGCCTGAGTTTCAATGGTTCTTTCGTTGATTTGGCTGTCCAGACTTCTTTCTCAACCGGACACTCCACTAGTCCCTTAACTCTGGTGTAGTGAGTCCAACCTTTCTCCGCTGTCCTTATCGCCATTTCGGTAGTCAAAAGAGCCTGGTATGGCCCTTCCCAATCCAGTTGTAATTTAGTCTCTGTCCATGACTTCACAAGATCCCAATCTCCTGGCCGGATTGGATGAACGGCAAAATTGAGAGGTGGAGTCTGTGTGAGGAAACCCTGTCTCCTGAGAAAAAACAAAGAGAAGGACAGGCCCAGTATATACTTTCTTAAGAACAGGTCCTTAGTCTTGGGGGATCGGCGGTCCCCCTGTCATTCGCAAGTATGGCAGCCCAAACAATATTTCATAAGGGGAAAGACCCAAATCTTTCCTTGGAGCTGTTCGTACTTGTAGGAGTGCTATCGGCAAACATCGGGTCCAGGGGAGGTCTCTAATACCAATTTGGCAACTGTCTTTTAAGAGTTTGGTTCATCCGCTTGATCCTCCCTGAAGACGGAAGGTTCCAAGATGTGTGAAAATCCTAGGAGATATCCAAACTTTGCATTATTCCCTGGAGCACCTTAGAGGTGAAGTGGCTTCCCTGGTCTCAGTCTATACACTCCACTATCCCATACTGGGGAACTATCTGCTCAAGAATTATCTTAGACACCCCACTTGCTGTTGCTGCGGCCAGGGGGTATGCTTCCACCCAACCGGATAAATGATCTACTATAACCAACGTGCATTTTAGCTTTCCTATCCGGGGCAATTCAGTGTAATCCACCTGTATGCTCTGAAATGGTCTTAGCCCAGGGTCTCTCCCACCTGGGACCTGTTTTCTTTGTACCTTCTTGTTTATCTTCTTAGTACCTGACTTCTGCAGAAGCAACACTTAGACAAATTTTCCACAAATTGTAGTGCGATTACAGCACCAACACTTTAAGTGCTGTTTTTAAAGTGTGATTTTTCTATAATGTGGGGTTGAACAGGAACATAACCATCGCATTATAGAAGAACTGACTGTATTGCAGTATTCTTTTAAAATGCTCCTATTTGTTGATTTATATCCTTTCCTACAATATGGCTACTGTTTGGCTATCTATACCTTACCCTTACCGATGTCCTGTTTCCCTTATTGCATTTTTCCTCTACCCAAATGGGATCTTCTTCATCAGAGACAACATCATTTTTCATAACAATCCTCATTCTCATCTCTTATTAACCCTGCTACCCCACCACCTTTTCCTTCTCTCCTGTCTTTCCAAAAGATCAAATATCCCTGAATGTTAAGTTCCCAGTTCTGATTGCTTTTAATCATGTTTCCATAATGGCTGCAAGATCACATCAATTTACCTTGATTTGTGCTGTCACTTTGTCATCTTGAAGGGGGACAGTGCTAGATGCATAACTGTGCAGAACCATCCTAAATGATTTGGAGGTGAGCATCAATTATAATGCTTCCATATTTGCTGATGATGGAAACTAAATGGGATCATATCTTATGAGCAGAATGGAATAAGTCTTCAAGAGGACTTAGACAGGCTAAGTAAATGAGCTAGAAATGGTGAATGAAATATAATGTTAATAAGTGTGTAGTAATTAACTTTGAAAGTAAACAGAAATGAAAACATTGAGAGTTTGGGAAATGCATGTGTCTGAAAGGATCTTCAAAAGCTATGCTGCAGGTTCAGCAAGAAATTAAGAAGGCAAATAGTATGTTGACATTCATTTAAAGGGGTTTGGGTCCAACTGTCTTGCTGCAGTTGTGTAGCGCCTTGATTAGATCTCATTTGGAGCACTGTGTCCAGTTATGATCTCTTTCATTATTAAATGATAAGATATTTTTGGTTATCTTGTGAACAGTTTAATACACCACCACTGTGTTGTAAGACCCTCACAATGAGACCATATACTCACTGTCGATGGTGTACAACAGGGTTCACCAGCTTAATCACTAGGGCCAATAGTTAATGATGAACAATTAAAGAAAAATAATTTTGTTTTCTCAAGAGTTTTGGAGAATGAGGGATGATGTCATTGAAACTTATAACATTCTTATCGTACCTGATGAGGTGAATTTCGGTAGGAAGATTTTCCTGGCTAATGACTCTAAAATCAAGAACATAATCTCAAGGTAAGACTGAGATGAGGTGGTAAATCTTTGGAATTCTGTACCCAGAAGAGTGTGGAAACTCAGTCTCTGACCATTCAGCAATCAGTTGACAGTAATCAGTAAATTTCTGGAGACTAATGACATGAATAGACTTTGAGATATTGCAAGAAATTGGTAATGAAGAGATGATCAACCATGATTTAGAATGATGGGGCTGGCCCGATGGGCTGAATGATCCACTGTTCCGACTGCAACACCAACCCAAAGCAAGATTTTGCATGCGCCATTCCCTGTTATGGTGTTTTCTCTTGTCTTCGTTTTCTGTCTCCTCGTGTACAACGCTCCTTTTTCATGGACGAGTTCTGCTCGTTTCTTGCGCTGTTTCTGTGAGACTTTGTTTGTTTCTATTTCTCGTGCACGTGCCGTTCTCGGTTACGCGCTGTCTCACGTCTCTTCCCCGCTCATCCTCCCTTCCCAGAATGCGCTTTCAGACCCGCGGGAAACCAAAATGGCGCCTGTGTGAATGGATTTGTAAGTGGGACTGAGTGAAGAGGCAGCGCTGTGGTTTCGAATAGGGGAGTGGGCCAGCTGTCCAGAAATCCGTATGTTTAAATTAAAACAAACGGCAATTTTGCAACAATGGCCGAATGAGGTGAATACTATTTTTAAATACGGCTTTCTTTCGTGGTTTATTCATTTAAAACGTAGCGCTAGAATCCGGAGAGCGCGGCCTTTTGGCTGCCGTTTCTGGGAGAAAGCATCCCCGCGGAAACGTTTGTGGAACTCCGAAACTCAGGCTCTGTTTAATAACCATCCCAACTCGTTTTGATGCGATGAATATATACTAATTTTAGAGGCATAGTTGTCCTTTACTTTGTTTACATTGACCGACTTCCTTTGTTTGAAACGAGGTCTAACAGGTTGCAGGGGCTTCGTTTTCTGTTTATTCAGTCGAGGGGAGGACGAGGAAGCCATAGGGAGTTTACCATCTCGAAGCTTCTCTTTATCGTAAAAATCGCTGTAGGTCTCCACTTAAAGAAACCACACTAATTGTAATTTCGAAGTTCATCGAACTGAATTCTCGTAATTTTTGAGGAACTGCTACGAAATGCAACAATAATTAATATCGTTGATTGGCATATACACCAGCTAATAGCATTTGGTTCAATTTGGGGTATTCGGCAAGAGCGATTAAATAAAGTTATTTAACTTCTATAGGGAAATTGCACTTTTGGGATACAACAACAGTTGATTTTGTTTTGTTCCTGCCACGCTGTGCCATATGTTGTCTTAAATTGTAAGACAATCTAGTAATAAAATACTTATTGATCTGGTGGCAATATTTTGAGTAGATTGTTTTTAAATTGTGTTTTTGTTATTTAATTCATGTTACCCATCAAAAAGGTACGGAAACCCATTTGGTCCTTTGTTAAATTACAGCTATCGGGATTATCCAAAATGCATTTATGATCTGTTATTGCCTGGCTTATCAGCAACTCTGAAAATGGACTTTGCATAGTCCATTTGTCTTAATGCAAAATTCCTCTAACTAACCTTTGATAATTTGGTAGTTAGTGTAAATTTGTTATTTTTCTTCTTACCATTATTTGCATAATTAATACAAAAACATTGACTTCATTGTGAGAATTGATTATCGGTTTTGCTCAAATTTGAATTTGGTGTGCTCGGAGATTTGTAGAATAATTTCTGGTAGCGCTTTATTATTCACTAAATTATAAACCAGAATAGACATGTTACATTCTTATTTTTAAGACCGTAAGATGTAGGGGCAGAAGTAGGCCAATCAGCCCATTGAGGCTGATCTGATAATCTCTTGATTCTGTTACTCAGTAGAAATCTGTCAAATAAATGATCTAGCCTAAACAACCCTGTGATGCAGAATTCCACAGTTTCACTACCCACTGAAAGAAGTTCCTCCTCATCTGTGTCCAAATTGAGTGACCTCTTACTCTGATTATGGTTTCTGGGCCTAGACTCCCACGACTAGAAACAACCTTTTCACACACATTCTGTTGAGTCCGCTCAGAATTTTGTTTAAATAAGGCCAGCTTTCATTTTCTTTATACTCCAAATACAGGCCCAATCTCGACAATCCCTCCATAATGAGTATCATTATGACTCTGGACTGCCTCCAAGGCTAGTGTAACTTTTCTTTGATCTCATTTAATGTGTTCTTCTGTTCTTATATTCCTATAAGGGACCTAAAAGTGTTCAGTGTTTCACTCCACTGACGGGTGTCTTTTGTAGATTAAGTGAACATCCGTTCTTTAATACTCCATTCGCTTTGAAATATTATATTTCCCCACTGAACTTGGATGCTAGATTTTTTGTAATTCACGGTTGAAGACTCACAAATCCCTTTGTACCATAGATTTCTGTAGTCTTTCTCCATTTAACTAAAATTCAGTGCCTCTATTCTTCGTGCCAAAGTGCAGGAAGTATTTAAACTAAATATTAAAGGAGGTAGTTAGAGATAGTGGATGTTTTGGTATTATGAACAATGGTAATAATCCTGGTAATAATCTTCCAGGAATCTCCAGATTCTTAAAGTCCCAGAGGATTGGAAAACTGCCAACACAGCACTGTCATTTAAAAAGGAAAGGAGACCAAAAGCAGGGAACATCAGCTATTGGGAAAATGTTGGAGTCTACAATAGAGTATGATAGCCGCACATTTCGAATTCTTATTTGCATTCAGGAGATCATTTTTTCACCAGTTTGTTAAAAGCCCATCAAACTCAGGGCATTTCTGGACTAAATATTCAGAAATGACTGCAGACAAATGGAAGGTCTATTAGAGGAGAATTCAGAGGTAGTGACTATAACTTAAATTTAAAATAGTTACGGAAAAGGATAATTTGAGCTTGGAATAAATGTTCAAAATTGGAGAAGGGCTAATTTTATTAAGAGAAGGCACAGTTTGGCCTAGGTGAACTTGGAACAGCTACTTTGACTGTATTATAAGTTAGTTTCAGCTTAAAGGTGTGTTGAGAAAATTTTTCAGATTTAAAAACTAAACCTGAAATCTTCACAAAAAACTAAGAACTCAGTAAATAGAGGTGCAGGACCATGTGATATAGTTTACCTGTGTGATGTGAACGTCAAATGTTGCAACACATCAGCGGCAAGGAGAGTATCCTGAACCATTTTCAGTCACACCCCTTAGATTAATGATCTTGAATTCGCTCAGCAGCCAGGGATAGAAGGGTGTGACTGAGTAAGGCAGGTAAGAGGGATCTGGCAGGTAAGAGGGATTCAGCAGGTCATGCTGCAGGCAGCTCACCCCTTGAGTTTGTCTAACAGGTTTGAGATTCTTGCTTCCTATCTGGATGAGAGCTTGTTTTTTTTTGGGGAGGAGGGAGGGGGGGAATGTTGGAATTGTACCAGTCTGTACAATATTCCATCCTCTACAGAGTGCTGGGTTGTACTGAGACTGGTCTGTACAGTATTCCATCCTGGACATATTGCTGTAACATCATGGTACAGGGAGCCATTCAAGAGGGGAGAAAAGAAATCTAGTTGTAATTGTCAGGGGAATAGACATGTTCTCTATAGCTGGGTTTGAGAGTCCCGAAGACTGGATTGCTTGCGAGGTGCTCTGGTTCAGGATATCTCGTCTGGACTGCAGAGAAATTTGGAATGAGAGAGGAAAGATCCATTTGCTGCATAGGTACCAACAATATATATAGGAGGAGGTTCTGCTGAGGCTCGGGTCAAAAGTAAAATGCAGAACCAAAAAGTTAGTAATTTTCGCATTATTTCCTGACCTATGGACCAATTGGTGCACGGTCAAGAAGACTAACAAAATAACTATTTGACAGTGTGGGAAAATCTGGTTGAATTCAAGGGACGTTGGCACTATACTGGGGAAGGAGGGGATTGTTCCATTGGGACAGGCTCCGTAGAGTCAGAGATGGAAACAGACCCTTCAGTCCAACCTGTCCATGCCCCAGATATCCCAACCCAATCTAGTCCCACCTGCCAGCACCCGGCCCATATCCCTCCAAACCCTTCCTATTCATATACTCATCCAAATGTCTCTTAAATGTTGGAATTGTACCAGCCTCCACCACTTCCTCTAGCAGCTCGTTCCATACACGCATCACCCCATGCGTGAAAAAGTTGCCCCTTGGTCTCTTTTATATCTTTTCCCTCTCACCCTAAACCTATGCCCAGAGTCCTGGCACATTGCATAACCAGGGCTATAGGTAGGGCTTTAAACTAAATAGACTATAATTGTGGTGCTGGCAAAGCACAGCTGCTCAGGCAGCATCTGAGGAGCAGGAGAGTCGCCGTTTTGAACATAAGCTCTTCATCAAGAATGTGGGGGCGAGCTCATGGTGGGGTGAGACAAGTGGGAGGGGGTGGGACTGGGGGGGAGGTAGGAATGCGATAGGTAAATGAAGAGGGGGTTGGTGGAGATAGTGGAGGGTGGAGCGGATAGTTGGGAAGGAAGATGGTCAAATCGAACACTTGAAGAGGGTTGCTGAGTTGGAGAGTTGGACCTGGGATAGGGTGGGGGGAGGAAACTGAAATCGACATTGATCCCGTGTGGATGGAGGGTCCCAAGGCAGAAGAATCAGGCATGCTTTTTCCAGTCGTCAGGTGGCTCAGATTTGGCATTGGAGGAGGCCCATGCTTGTATGTCCTTGGTGATGTAGGAGGGGGGAGTTGAAGGGTTAAGCCCCAGGGTGGTGGGGTTGTTTGGTGCGTGTGCCCCAGAAATGTTCTCTGAAACATTCCACAAGTTGGTGTCCTGTCTCCCCAATGTAGAGGAGACCACATAGTGAGCGATGGACACAGTAGATGAGGTATTTGGATGTGCAGGAAAATCTCTGCCAGATGTGAAAGGATCCTTTGGGGCATTGGAGGTGAGGGGGAAGGTGTAGTCGCAAGTTTTACACCTTTTGTGGTGGCAAGGGAAGGTGCTGGGAGTGGAGGGTCGGTTGTTGGAGGTGTGCATTGACTTAACTCTGTACCTAATGTTGTAAAGCCTGCATCCACTCCTCCCCTCACCTCTATCCAAGGCTCCAAAGGCTCCTTCCACATCTGGCAGAGATTTTCCTGCACATCCAAACACCTCATTTACTGTGTTCGTTGCTCTCAACGTGGTCTGTTCTACATTGGGGAGACAGGACGCCAACATTTCTGAGAACATTTCTGGGACATATGCACCAAACAAACCCGCCAACCACTTCAGCTCCCCCTCTCACTCCGCCAAACACAGAAGTCCTTGGCCTCCACTGCTAAACCTTGGCCACCTGATGACTGGAGGAAGAACACCTCATCTTCTGCCTTTGATTCCACAGTTGGAGGATTCCATGTCAATTTCACCAGTTTCTTCATTCCACCCCCCCCCCCCCATCTTATCCCAGATCCAACCCTCCAACTCGGTACTGCCCTCTTGAACACATATACCTTTTCTGTCTTCCTTCCTATCTATTCACTTCACCCTCCACTCTGACCTATCGCCATCACCCGCCCACCACCCACCTTCATCTACTTATTACATTCCTAGCTACCTTCTCCCAAGCCCTATTGCTCCCATTAATTCATGGGGTGGAATGTGAGGACCGGGGGATTCTATCCTTGCGATTGGGGGCGCGGTGGAGTTTGAGGGCAGAGGTGTGGAAAGTGGAGGGAATGCAGTGGAGGGCATTGTTGATCGCGTGGGAGTGGAAATTGCGGTCCTTGGAATTGGACAATATCTGGGATGTCCTGGAGTGGAATTGTTCCTCCTAGGAGCAGACATTGGAGATGGAGGAATTTGGAGTAAGGGAACGTGTTTTTATCGGGGGCGGGGGGGGGATAATGTCCTGTGTTAAGTCTGTTACTGGAGACAGTCTGCCAACTGGAGGAAGAAAACCTCATCTTTCAACTTGGGACCCTACAACCACATGGCATCAACATTGACTTCACCAGTTTCCAAATCTCACCCCCCCCCCCCCCCCCCCCCCCCCCCCCCCAACTTATTCCAGATCCAGCCTTCCAACTCGGCACTACCCTCTTGACCTGACTTACCTGTCCATCTTCCTTCCACCCATCCGCTCCACCTTCCCTACCGACCTATCACAGTCACTTGCTACCTGCATCCACCTATTTCCCCACCTCCCTGCCCCACCCCTCTATTTATCTCTCAGTCCCCTTCTCCCTCCACATTCCTGATGAAGGTCTTATGATGAAATGTTGAAGTCTCCTGCTCTTTGGATGCTGCCTGACCTGCTGTGCTTTTCCAGCGCCACCCTTTTCAACTTTTGCTCTCCAGTATCTGCAGTCCTCACTTTCTCAGAATTAAGGGGTGCCAATTTAAAACTGATATGAGGAATTTCTTCTGTCAAATGGTCGTCAATCTTTGGAAGTCTTTGCTACAGGGAGCTGTGGGGACAAAGTCCTTGTGTATATTTAAGGCTGAGATAAATTCTTGATCAGTAGAGGAAACGAGTTATTGGGAAGGGCAGGAAAGTGGACATGAGTAATGTCAAATTAGTCATGATTCTACTGAATGGCAGAGCAGGCTCAAGGGGCTGAATGGCCTTCCTCAGTTGCTATTTCTCATGATCTTGCAAATAAAACTGTCAGAGCATTGGTGGCATTTAAGGAAGAATTAGTGAGAGTGCAGGGCAGATGTGTAACCATAAAGACAAGGGGTGAAACCAGGACTGGAGAACATAAAGGTCAGGATTAAAAAACACAAAAATTTATGCAAGATACCAAAAGCTCAATGTGGGAGAGTCCCTAGAAAAGTATGAAAAGTGCAATTGAGACTAAAAAGAAAATTAGGAAAGCAAAGACAATGTAGGAGAAAGCGTTGGTGTGGTGTAAAATTCCAAGCAGTGGAATGTGGTGAAACGGTTAAAAATTATGTCCCAATACATGTGTGAATCTAACCGGAATGGAGGTGTTGCTTAGTCCCGTGTGAATCTTCTTATCTGTATGTAACCAGAATGGAATGTGTTTTTTAGCCTTGCTCTGCTGTTCACATGAATGTTTATATCTGGAAAAGAATAAAAAGCTGGAAAAGTCTCCAGTTCGGTGAGTCTGCTCCGGGGTTACGTTTAACCGCCGAGCGTGGGTTGTTGGCAACCGCTCTACAAGAACTGACGGCTCCCAGTTTTTGTAACATGTAGAGTGAGCATAAACCAGACCCGTTGTGCGACACTGCGGGGAATAAAATGCCCATATTCTAGCAGTCTCGCCTCTTGGTCGTTTGTTCTGTGTCAGACTACTCTCCTACGAACCTGACCTTGAGAATTTTTTAAAACATTTGGCGTAGTCGAGCAGGGTCAATCGCAATTGAGGAGAGATTTTGATACAGAACAATGTTTTGGAAAACGACTAAGAAACCAGAAGAACAAACTGTGGAGGTCCCGACCGTCCCGGGATGGCATGGATGTGGGCATGTACGTGGCAGTTTGTTTGAGAAAGGATCCCAGTCCTGCCGAAGAACCCCTTGCCTGGGGTACAGCGGAGGATGTGGGCATGTCCAAAAGGCTGAAGCGGAGTTAACAGAATTGAATGGGATTGAACTGAACTGAACTGAGTGGAACTGAAGTGAATCAAATTGAACGGAACAAAATGGAACTGAGCTAAATTGAATTGAAATGGACGGAACTGAATTGAACACAATTGAATTGAACTGAACAGACCTGAACTGAGCTGAATTGAACTACACTGAATTGACTGAACTGAAATTAACTGAAACGAATTGCATAATGTAACACATGTATTGGGCCAAGCAGTGGAATGTGGTGTAAAATTCCAAGCAGTGGAATGTGGTGAAACGGTTAAAAATTATGTCCCAATACATGTGTGAATCTAACCGGAATGGAGGTGTTGCTTAGTCCCGTGTGAATCTTCTTATCTGTATGTAACCAGAATGGAATGTGTTTTTTAGCCTTGCTCTGCTGTTCACATGAATGTTTATATCTGGAAAAGAATAAAAAGCTGGAAAAGTCTCCAGTTCGGTGAGTCTGCTCCGGGGTTACGTTTAACCGCCGAGCGTGGGTTGTTGGCAACCGCTCTACAAGAACTGACGGCTCCCAGTTTTTGTAACATGTAGAGTGAGCATAAACCAGACCCGTTGTGCGACACTGCGGGGAATAAAATGCCCATATTCTAGCAGTCTCGCCTCTTGGTCGTTTGTTCTGTGTCAGACTACTCTCCTACGAACCTGACCTTGAGAATTTTTTAAAACAGTTGGTGAGTACTAGCAAGTACTAGCTGGGTTTGTCATCTTAAATAGATAAATCTGCAAGCCTTGTTGAGATATTTCCTAGCCTGTTGAAGAAAGCACCGAAGGCGACATTGTGAGCCCTGGCAGAATTTTTGAAATTTTTCTGATGGTAGGTGAGGTGCTCGAGGACCTACCTATTAAAAAATGGGAAGCATGGTTTTACGTAAATTACAGAAAAAAGTGAGGACTGCAGATGCTGGAGACCAGAGTTGAAAAATGTGGTGCTGGAAAAACACATCAGGCCAGGCAGCATCTGAGGAGCAGGAGAAGTGGGGGTGGGGTTGTTAGTAGCATCAGAGGTACAAAATATTGCTGCACTTGGAGAGACATTAATCAGGCAAAGACAGTGTGAATTTGTGAAGGGAATGTCATGTTTGACAAATTTAATCTTTTTTTGAGGAGGAAACTTGAGCAGGAGTGTTGATTAAGGTGATACATTTGATGTGATCAACAGGAACATTAGCAAGGCTTTTGATAAGGTCCCTCACTAGCTAAAACCAAAAGATAGCCCATGAGATCCAAGGAAAAGTATTATAATGGATCCAAAATTGGCTGAGATGCAGGAAGCAGAGAGTGATTAAAGGATTTTTGTGTTTGAATTGTGTTTCCAGTGAGGTTCCATAGGACTTCACAGGGGGTGCATTAATAATTTGGGCACACATATTGGAGGTATGATCAAGACATTTTTGGATATCATGACAATTGATAGGGTGGTAAATAATGAGGAAGATGGTCATAGATTGCTAGAGGACATTATCAGACTTGTCAGGTGGGCAGAGCAGTGGCAAATGGAATCAACCTGGAAATGTGAATAATGCAGTTGGGCAGGCCTAACAAGCCCAGGGATTATATGATGAGCGGTAGGATTCGGGAAAGTACTGAAGATCAGAGGGACCTTGATGTGCACATCCATAGATCCTTGAAGATGGTGCAGCTGGTAGATAATGTGCTTAAGAAGACAACTCGGATTCTTGCCTTTATTAGCTGAACCATAAATTACCAAGGTTTGGAGATTATGCTGGAGCTGGCAGGATCACAACTGGAGTACTGCATGAAATTCGGGTCATAAATAGAGAAGGCTGTGATTGCACTGAAGAGGATGCAGAGGAGGTTTACCAAGATACTGTCTGGGTTTGAGTATCTGAGCTCGATTGAATAGACTGGTATTGTTTTCCTTGGAGTAACAGTCGATGAGAAGGTGCCTGATGAAAATTATGTATAAGACGATGAAGAGCATAGGCATGAAGGGTGGTTAGGAAGGCATTCTCTCCAGTAGTAGCGGACTCTCCAACCAGGGAACATGTATTTAGATAAGAGGTAAAAGGCTAAGAGGAGAAATGTATTCACTTGGGAATGTTGGTGTCTGGAACTCATCAGTGAACTTATATACCAAGCATTGAGAGGTCATTAAATCATTTAATGAGGTATTATTGATTCCAATCTTGCATTTTTAGCAGATACACTGAATGTAACAAATCAGAGCAACTTCCCTTTCTAACCCAGGGGAAATTGATTTGTGTACTTATTCCATAGTGTATTTTGATTTAGCTAACCTTGCAAAGACTGAGAAATAAGCTGGAATTTGTGATAAGCTTGGAATTTTTGATTTGTACTGTAATGGTAACTTGAAACAAGTAGAGCTATTTGGGGTGGGGTGGCATTGCATTTTTGCAAAACTTTCCTTCGTTTTGTAAGAAGTTACATTGAAGTTAATTTCAAAAGGCCAAGTGTGATCAAATTTGTTAACTTGTACTTGACAAATGGTAACTTCATGCACATCATCAGTAATTTATAGTGGCAAATGATACAGAAATGAGTTGTTCTGGAATGGCTCATTTTGAACTTTAAATTTCAGTTGATGATGCTATTTTCCTGATGGACAAAGACACTACGGGAGCAGGTAACTCATCTCTCCACAAGCGATCTCCCTCCTGTCGAAACCAGAAGACACCAGTGTCCTCTGTTCAATTGTCATTGCGGGATGGATCAGAAGGAAAAAAAACCTGTATGCAAGTTTGAGGAAGGCCAAGATGTCCTAGCCAGGTGGTCAGATGGCTTATTTTACCTTGGAACTGTCATAAAGGTGAATAACTATGCTTAAGTTTGACAAAAGCAGGCAGCACATCATTTTGAAGCACTCTTGATTTATGTGGAACACTCATGAGTTAGTCATGTAAAAGAAATTTTTCCTACATTGAGCAGGACAATGGATAAATGCTAAATCCAAGAATATTATTTACTTTTGTATTAAACGTTTCAATACTTAGCAGAGAAATATTTTAGCCATTACAGGGGTTCCGCTGGTAACAATGAGTAGACAAGCCCTGTAGAGCATTTACTAAAAGTGACCAGACATAAGGGAATTAGAGTACTAGAAATACCCCCACCCCAAATATGTACAACAGTTTGATAGTTGCATGCTCTCTACTCTTTCCATTGGATTCAGCTGCTGCTCTCTTTGGTCTCCTTATTGTGATCTGTGATTGTGTATTACGGTGCAGTGTGCTATTCCTGTTCTTGATTATTCTTTATATGATGCTAGCTGTCCCTGCTATCTTCTTTGCTTACCTGCTCGCCATTACTGTTCCCTGCAGTGTTTTGAACTTCATGGATGTTTGTAACCTTGATTCAAAGACTTTCCCTGATAATTTAAAAAAAAGATTTTTCCTTTCATCTAATGATCCTAATAAGCAAAGGCAATTTCAATTATTTAGATCCCAAAGCTCAAAATACTGAAACACACTATTTGCGCAAGAGAAGAAAATAACTTCCCCAGGGATTAGATGGGGAGGTGTTGATCATTCTGCTTTATTTGCATGATTAAGTGAATTATATCAGTGGTTGTACCCCAGTTTTGTAAAACAGCTGTTGTTTGAAACAATTATTTGTCACTCAAGGATGGGTAATTACCAGTAGAAATGTTTTAAATTGTACCTTTTTTTTAATTTTTAGTTTTGATCTTAATGGCAAACATTAAACAGTATTTAATTTCTAAACCTTTGGATAGAATGTGAGAAGTCCATTCTGCAAATGATGCTTACTGAACCTAATGCCAGACTAGTTTGTTGAGAATAATAGGTTTAAAAATGAAGATGACAGCATTGAAATAATGCAGATTTTTTTGTCTTCCAAGAGCACACTGGGGAGTATTGTGATAGAAATCTAGTTTGATGGAATTAATCTACACAATTCTGCAAAAGAGAAAACCTGAAGCTCCTTCTAATTTTAATTAAAGGTGAACAAACAGAAAGAGAGCTGCTTTGTCATCTTTGAAGACAGTTCAAAGTCCTGGGTCTTGTGGAAGGACATACAGACTGGTAAGGTTTTGTAAACAAAAGTATTCTTCATGTGATAGATGTGATTTGGTGTAGAGTATAGAATCTCATGTTTCTGTTTTTGTACACAGAAGTACTTAAGGATGAGAATTCCTTGTTTTTTCAAATGATCTGCATTTTAATTGTGATTCTTGTATATCTTTTATAGCTTCCAAAGTTATAGTAGAGCAAAGTAAGTTTAATCCCTCAAGGGCAAGCTGCACACCCATTCATAATTTTCTTCTTATACTTTCCTTGCCTCATCTCCAGAAGGCATTGCCTTATAGTAAACTGAGTTAGTACTGAAATCATCCATGAGATCAAGGATGACTTTCTTGCAGTCCGGTTTGATCCATTCTGAGATGGTTGATAAATCTAATGTTTGGTTACACGTGGGGCAGGTGGTGTTTGAAGAATTCAGTAGATCATGAATTTTGAAGTTGTCTCCTCTATATCCAATTCCTCAGTTTCCCATCTATACGCTGATGATGAAGTTTCTGTGATTGGTGCCTTCCCAGATATACCTCATTTATTTGTTAGTCAGCAGCATGAAATTCCAATGAGCTGGCAGGTATTTTTGACCTCTGCAGCAATGGTTTGAGGGTACCTCTAAAGCATTCCTGTTGTCCTGCTGAAAGTCTCTTGCTGTACCTGACTTCTGAACAGACAGCTGCTTCATATGTCTGGTATTGAATGATATGTCCTCCCAGTGAAGCTGGTTTCAAGTGATTGGTACGTTGGCTTAGCAGAGGATACTGCAGTTGGGACCACCTTTCCTGCAACTGGATGTTAGAAGGTGTTATATATGAAGACATTGCTGATAGTCCGTCTGCAGTGTTTGGAGCTACCTACTGTTGTCCAAATCTCTGATACATATAGGAGTGTGGGAATTGCTGTTCCCTGGTAAACTATCAACCTTGCTCAAATTCTCTTATACCCCAATCAGATGACTCATTAGAAGTGAGAATGAATTTTGTTTTTTTTTGTTTGCCCTTGTTGAGAGGTGCATCTCAGCAGACAGAAAATGTCTGCATTATCCAGAATCATCTTGATCTTAATTGACAGGATAAGGTGGTGTGTTGTTGTTCAGAAGGAGGATATGCTGAAAACATTGAAAAACATAAGGATAGATAAGTCCCATGGGCCAGATGGGATATACCCAAGACTATGAAGTGAGGAAAGAGATTGCTGAGCCTTTGGCGATGATCTTTGCATCGTCACTGTCTTCTGGAGTTGTTGCAGATGATTGGAGGGTGGCAAGTGTTATTCCTTTGTTTGAGAAAGGGAATAGAGATAGTCCTAGGAATTATAGACCAGTCAGTCTTAGTCTGTGATGGGTGGATTATTGAAGAGGGTTCTGAGAGACAGGATTTATGATTATTTGGAAAACTATAGCTTAGTTAGAGATCATCAGCATAGCTTTGTGAGGGGCAGAGTAGAGACTGTGGTGTTATTCCCTTGTTCGAGAAAGGGAATAGAGATAGTTCTAGGAATTATAGACCAGTCAGTCATAGTTTGTGGTGGGCAGATTATTGAAGAGGGTTCTGAGAGATGATTTTCCTGCTCCTCGGATGCTGCCTGACCTGCTGTGCTTTTCCAGCACCACAGTCTTGACTCTAATCTCCAGCATTTGCAGTCCTCACTTTCGCCTTATTGAATTCTTTGAGAATCTGACTAAACCCCATTGAAGGTAGAGCAGTGGATATGGTGTGCATGGATTTTAGCAAGGCTTTTGTTAAGGTTCCCCATGGTAGGCTTATTCTTAAAGTAAGGAGGCATGGGATACAGGGAAATTTTGGCTGTCTTGATACAGAATTGGCTGGCCTATAGAAGACAGAGGATGGTAGTAGATGGAAATTATTCAGCCTGGAGTTCAGTGGCCAATGGTGTTCTGCAGGGATCTGTTCTGGGACCTCTGCTCTTTGTGATTTTTATAAATTACTTGGATGAAGAAGTGGAAGGGTGGGTTAGTAATTTGCTGATGACACGAAGTTTGATGGAGTGGGAGATAGTGTGGACTGTTGTTGTAGTTTGCGACGGGACATTGACAGGATGCAGAACTGGGTTGAGAAGTGGCAGATGGAGTTCAACTTGGAAAAGTGTGAAGTGATTCACTTTGGAATGTCAAATTACCATGTAGAATACAGGGTTAAAGGCAGGATTCTTGGCAGTATGGAGGAACAGTGGGATCTTGGGGTCCATGTCCACAAATCCCTCAAAGTTGCCACCCAAGTTGATAGGGTTGTCAAGAAGGCATATGGTGTGTTGGCTTTCATTAGCGGGGGGGTCACGTTTAATAGCCACGAGGTTACGCTGCAGCTCTATAGAGCCCTGGTTAGACCACTCTTGGAATATTGTGTTCAGTTTGGTTGCATCATTATAGGATGACTGTAGAAACTTTAGAGAGGGTGCAGAGGAGATTTTCCAGGATGCTGTCTGCATTGGAGGGCAGGTCTTATGAAAAAAGGTTGGGGGAGCTATGCAATTTCTTGTTGGAGTGAAGTAAGATGAGAGGTGACTTGATAGAGGTGTGCAAGATGTTGAGAGACATAGAGTGATTAGTCAGAAGTGTTTTCTCATGGCAGAATTGGCTATCACAAGGGTGCATCATTTTAAGGTGATTGGAGGAAGCTTTAGGGTAGATGTCAGAGGTAGGTTCTTTGCTCAGAGCTTTCGGGCATGGCATGCACTGCTAGCAGTGGTGGTAGAGACAGATACATTAGGGACATGTAAGCGACTCTTGGATAGGCACATTGATGAAAGCAAAATAAAGGGTATGTAGGTTAGTTTGATCTTAAAATAGGATAAAAGGTCGGCAAACATCGTGGGCTGAAGGGCTGTACTGTTCTATGTTCTATGTTATGTGTTGATTGGAAGAGGATCTTAATTTTTCAGGTGTCCAGTGTAAAATGTCTTGGGATTCTCCTTAATTCTATGTGCGAAGGACATTTAATTACCCCTTTTTAAGCCCTCCTTTGCTACGTTTTCTTCCTCAAGGGCCTTGTCTGATTTCAGGTTCCCAAACCTTACATATGCTTCCTTTTCCTTTTTGGCTAATGTTTCATATCTGAATTATGAATGCAGGTGACATTAACCCAGAGTAAACCCTGGCTTGTTTGATTCTAACTTGATTTGTTTTAACTATGGAGGTCAGTTACAAAACATGTTCTTAATAGGCTGTCGGTCTACTTTTAACACAATAAAACTTCTATTAAACAAGAAAAAAAAAGAAATTACAGTGCATTAAACAAAATGAAAGGGTAGAAAGATTTGTTGAAGATGTCAGATTCCACTTCATGCTTTTTATCACAATAATATCGTTACACTGGTGAAAAGTCAGCACTTTGCCTGTTCCAGCTCAGGCTGGGACAGCTACCCAGTGGTTTCCTTATGGTGAATTTCTGAGCAGTTGCAGTAAGCTTTTGCCTTCATCTGGTATTTCTTCCTGAAAGACTACAATGTAAGTTCTCAATGACTTCTACCTGCAGAGTGAGCCCATGTGAGTTTCCAAAATTTTTTCTGGCACATACCCATACTGACTTTTTGGGTTGTTCTATTTACTGCAAGTATGGATACATGTCAGTGGGCACCAGCAGTTTATTTTTCTGCACCTGTACAGTGTACTGAACTGTTCACCTCACTGTACAACCTTATTAAAATGCATGCAAATTAAATAAATCTCCAAACTCTCAAATGAAGCTCAATTACATTTAATTAACTAAGTAATGGATGGTAAACAAAGCAAAAAGTGAACCACTTATAATCAAATTATTATATATAAAATGGCCTGAAAGCATTTGCATTGTACTACAGATCATAAAATGTCCAATAAATAAAGTTGTAGATTATTCATATTGTATTGCTCCTTTTGTTTTTTTGACACTAACTACTTGCTCCCCAGATATTTACCACTGACTTATTATGTACGTAGTGATGTAACAATTCTTTCTCTTGGCCTACTCATGAGTTCAGGAAACTGAGTCTCACAAAAGTAAGAGATGACCACAAGGAGGAAAGAGTGAAAAGCATCAATTGCAATGCCAAAAATATGAATTAAAATGATGGGAATCAGTTTAGTTCTCAATTGAAGGGAGATTCACAATTGCTGTAAATGTATTTCAAGCTGATCACCCAAAGAATTTTTATGTCTGAGTTGAGTGGAACTAAGTTAAATGATCAAACTTACCTTTCCTTATGTTTGGGGATGGACTCCTATTTGTGAGCAATGTCAAGTGCATAATACAAAACTTAGGTTTGTGGTTTTCCCTGAACTATTGTTGCTTCTGCTGAACAGGAACTAAGCAACTACAATTCCAAGTACCTTTGAGCATGATTCAAGATGTGCTAGAATCATGGGTTTGTGCCTGACAGTTGTTGCTCTCCTCTCTTAATTTCCTTTGCTTGTATATAATCCAGCAGATGATATTGCATTGTAACCTGTATTACATGCGTTATCTGAATTGAACCAGAATTGCATGCAATATTCCAACAGTGGCCTTACCAATGTCCCGTACAGCTGCAACATGACCTCCCAACTCCTGTACTCAATACTCTGACCAATAAAGGAAAGCATACCAAACACCTTCTTCACTATCCTATCTACCTGTGACTCCACTTTCAAGGAGCTATGAACCTGCACTCCAAGGTCTCTTTGTTCAGCAACGCTCCCTAGGACCTTACCATTAAGTGTATACGTCCTGCTAAGATTTGCTTTCCCAAAATGCAGCACCTCGCATTTATCTGAATTAACCTCCACCTGCCACCTCTCCGTCCATTGACCCATCTGGTCCAGATCCTGTTGTATTCTGAGGTAACCCTCTTCGCTGCCCCCTACACCTCCAATTTTGGTGTCACCTGCAACCTTACTAACTGTACCTCTTATGCTTGCATCCAAATCATTTATTTAAATGACAAAAAGTAGAGGACCCAGCACCGATCCTTGTGGCACTCCACTGGTCACAGGCCTCCAGTCTGAAAAACAACCCTCCACCACCACCCTCTGCTTTCTATCTTTGAGCCAGTTCTGTATCCGAATGGCTAGTTCTCCCTGTATTCCGTGAGATCTAACCTTGCTAATCAGTCTCCCATGGGGAACCTTGTCGAGCGCTTTGCTGAAGTCCACATAGATCACATCTACCGCTCTGTCCTCATCAGTCCTCTTTGTTACTTCCTCAAAAAGCTCAGTCAAGTTTGTGAGACATGATTTCCCATGCGTAAAACCATGTTGACTATCCCTAATCAGTCCTTGCCTTTCCAAATACATGTACATCGTGTCCCTCCGGGTTCCCTCCAACAACGGGTGATTTCGTTGGAGGGGTGGGGTCTGAGGGTGGAGGTGCGGGATGTGGACGAGACTCCCTCAGACCCTACCCCTCCAACCATAACAAGGACAGAACGCATCAGCTTCCACCCTACCAACCTTTGCATAAACGAAATCATCTGCCGACATTTCCGCCACCTCCAAAAAGACCCCACCACCAGGGATATATTTCCCCCCCCCACCCCTTTCTGCCTTCCGCAAAGACCGTTCCCTCCGTGACTACCTGGTCAGGTCCACGCCCCCCTACAACCCACCCTCCCATCCTGGCACCTTCCCCTGCCACCGCAGGAACTGTAAATCCTACACCTCCTCCCTCACCTCTATCCAAGGCCCTAAAGGAGCCTTCCACATCCATCAAAGTTTTACCTGCACATCCACTAATATCACTTATTGTATCCGTTGCTCCCGATGCGGTCTCCTCTACATTGGGGAGACTGGGCGCCTCCTAGCAGAGCGCTTTAGGGAACATCTCCAGGACACCTGCACCAATCAATCACACCGCCCCGTGGCCCAACATTTCAACTCTCCCTCCCACTCTGCCGAGGACATGGAAGTCCTGGGCCTCCTTCACCACCGCTCCCTCACCACCAGACGCCTGGAGGAAGAACGCCTCATCTTCCGCCTCGGAACACTTCAACCCCAGGGCATCAATGTGGACTTCAACAGTTTCCTCATTTTCCCCTTCCCCCACCTCACCCTAGTTCCAAACTTCCAGCTCAGCACTGTCCCCATGACTTGTCTGGACTTGTCCTACCTGCCTAGCTCCTTTTCCACTTATCCACTCCACCCTATCCTCCCTGACCTATCACCTTCATCCCCTCCCCCACTCACCTATTGTACTCTCTGCTACTTTCTCCCCACCCCCACTCCCCTCTAGCTTATCTCTCCACGCTTCAGGCTCTCTGCCTTTATTCCTGTTGAAGGGCTTTTGCCCGAAACGTCGATTTCGCTGCTCCTTGGATGCTGCCTGAACTGCTGTGCTCTTCCAGCACCACTAATCCAGAATCTGTGCATAATAAACCATGTTCCTCCATATTTGGTATTTGAAACAATGTTGTGCTTGAGTTTCTCATGGTCTAATAAAGCAACACTGGTCAAGGTGGTATAGGTATTGGGTGCAGGAAAATTGGATTATGTGGATGCTGGAGAGAAGGAGAGAAAAGAATTCAACAAAGGTTGCCATGTCATGTCCACACGTATGTTTTAGTAAGCACACCAGCTAACAATCAGTAATGATAGAATCATTGTCAGTGCCTTCATGTCTCTTATTGAGAGTGACAAGCTAATTTTAGTGCCCAAATTCTGTCTTATCTAGCCAATACTATTTTGAAGTTTTAAAAAAAAATTATTATAAAAGAAAAATTTCTGAACTATTTGGTTTGAATAGTGAATATGAAGGGGGAGCTTTAATCTTTGTACAAGTTATGTGCTTCATACAGGAAGCACAGTCTAAATTCAGCTTACCTGAAAATCCATATATTTTGGCGTCAACATTACACTTTTTGTGTTGATCAGTAATTAGCAAATCAATTTGCATTTATTTAAACTTGCCAGTTATCAAGAATAGAATGTAGTCAGAGTAGGAAGAAGTATTGGGCTAATGAAACTGTTTAAATGATGACATTAAACTATAAAAAGTCTTGTTTAGGAAGTTCAGCTGGGTCCAATTGTCTTATTGCAAAACAACTAAAGTTATTGTAGTTTAAAATCCTTGAGGTGATCTTGATGGGAATGTTGGGAATTTGTCATGTCTTGAGCCATTCTTAAATCCCTGCAGCCAATATCATCATCATGCTGTTGGATAGGAAGTTCTTGCAATCAGGAACAATAGTACAGCCATAAACTGGTTAAATGCTGAACAAAAGTGCGGTTGTGGGGGGTATAATACTTTTTGGTCCATGTTGCATTACTACATTTGAGTTACCAATTTTAATCATGTAAGTGAAGTACATTGTTATATAAAAACTTAATACTTAATCCTACCTTTTTGTGGCAATTGAGAGTGCTAATGGTAACCTTGATATTATTGAGTCCAAAGAAGACTTTGGCTCAACCCTCGACACGATTCTTATCAACTTCCCTAAAGAATATCAATATTATTGTCCTTGGGAACTCCAGTGCCAGAGTTGGCAACTCTGGAAAGGGACTGTCAGAAAGAGAAGAGTTAGGAATTGCAACTCCAGTAGAGCTGTCATGCTTTCCAATGTGTGGAACACCAGCTGGTGTTCTGCCAAAAAGACAAGTTGATGATCTCTTGAAAGCATCCACAATCAAAGCACTAGTTTTGATTGATGTCATTGTTTAACTCCAAGACCAAAAGCAATTACCAATAGCTCCTCTGTGACTATCAAATCCCACCAGAAGCAGCTGATGGTGAAACTGTTCAGAAAAGAAGTTAAATATTGAGCAGCTTCAATAGCAAAACAAGCTGCAGGTGAATTTCCAACACATTCATCATCAACATCTCTAAAACGTTCATTTTAATGAAGTAAAGGAAATCTAACAAGAACTGAAGACAGGCATCATTTCATGCAACGAAGAAATCATTGATTACAAGACCCAGAAGCACCAAGGACTTGGTCAGTGAGAAGACTGCACCATCCAAGGCATCCTTAATAAGCGGAACGTTCTTTGCCTGGTAAAATGACATCACCAGCAAGGCAAAGAGGAGAACTCATCAAATAGCAAAGGTGGAGTTACCAAGAAGAACTGGGGAATCGAGAATCAATGGTGGATTGAGAAAGTTGAGGAACTGCAACTCCTTCTCGACAAGCAGGACAACTGGGGCTGCGTCAGGGCCACCAAGGCAATATATGCACCTACTTCCTTGGTCTCACATCGGCGCAGTCTCTCCCTTCTGAGAGACTGAAAAGACTAGCCTTCTGTTTAGAGAGCACTTCAAAGAATTCCTAACTGCAATGCAATTATTGATGAGAAAGTCATTGAAGAAGCATCACCCCACCTCCCATATCACCCATCAAAGATGATCTTAGACTGCCACCTAGTTTGGAAGAATTTGAAGCCCACATTAAACCATGAATTGAAAAGCTGCCGAAGTGGATATAATTCTAACAGCGATTTTCAAACTTGGAGGAGAAGGCATTACACATCATCTCCATCAACAATTCCTGAAAACCTGGGAAAGAGGAGAAATCTCTGCCGATCTCAGGGATGCTACCATCACCCTGATCTTATAGAAGTGTCTGTCCAGAGAAATCCACCAAGTCCTGTCTCTCCTCCATGACAGACTGTTGGTGACAGTCGTCACCACTGGTATTATGACACGATCCTTTTGAGGTCAAGATGAGTCAACCAGGGATATGTCATGACTCCCATTTTGTTCACCACCATCCTCCCTGTGCAGAACAACTGTCCATATGCTGGGAAATTGTCTGCAGAATGGATGGAGAACTTTCCAACCTCAAATTGTTGAAATCTAAGAAGAAATCAACACTGACACTGTTCATGGAATATCTGTACAGAGGAACCTCGATCATCTGAATGAGATGGGTGCACACTATTTCGTTTGGATAATTGGTTATTCGGTTAATTGATTTTCTCTGGGGCTCTGAGTTTTCTGTGAAGTCTGCTCCCTGTTCAGACTAGGCTAAAGCACACCGCGCGTGCCCCGTCCCCAACCACGTCTGCTGCTGCCTGCCCCTTGCCCCCCCAAACCCTGCCTGCCTGCCTGCCCCCTCCACCCCCACCTACCGTCCGTGCCCTGGCTGACCCCTTCCAATAGCAGCCGGACTGTACACCAACATTAAGACTATTGCTGCCTTTGTAGGCTAAGTCTCCAAATAGAACCCCCACATCCCGCACTCCACGCACACTTACCTTTTTACTGCAACGTTTTGACAAGTTCCATATTTGCCCTTACAGGACAATGTTGGAGAGAGTATCTGGGAAGGAGGGTTTAGGGTACACGCTTGTGTAGAACTCCAAGGAAAGTGTAGGGGGAGAGAGGGCAGAAGGTCAGTCATTTGGAGACTGTGCCTGGACTGTTCTCGGCAGCATCTCAGTGAGCCAAGTTCGTTTTTAATCATTGTACCTGCAAACAAAAAAACACGATCAGGGTTGAAACAGCTCTTTGACATTATATTTCTATCGGGATCTCGATCTCCTTCAGATAATCTGATATTTGGATAATCGATATTCGGATAATTGAGGTTCCTCTTTGTATGGATGACCGTCATCTCCATTCTTTCTGAACAGAATCTTCCAGCCTTGCTTAATTGGAAGTTTACCAAAGAGTAGGTCTCAGCCTTATCCCCAAGAAGACTCAAGTCCTTTATCAATCCATCCCAAGGCAAGTTCTTGTCTCTCTCCATTACTCGAGAAATCCTCCCACATGGGGAACATTTTCCCGACTTGGGAAGCCACTGTTCATCTAAGGGTGACAAAATCTGGAGACCCAACACTGCATCAAATCTGCAAGCCCCACATTTGGTTGCTGAAGGATGAGAATCTTTACCAACTGTGACGTCAGTGCTGATACCAAGATCTTTGGGTCTTGGCCAGTTGTTCTTCCGAAACTGGAACTACACACAGTCTCATCTTATGTCCCTGGAGAAGTAACATCAATGTTGTTTGAGTTGGTTTCTCCATAGCTCAGATGACAGTCATACTAACATTGGGGTCCTTGATAAAGTCAATAGTAGCAGCGTCAAGGCCGTGATCATCTAAAAATAACTCTGCTGGCTCAGCAACGTGCTTAGAATGCCTGAGTTCCAAATGCTAATGCAGATCTTCTTTGCCGAGCTCAAGGATGTCACTTGAACGAAAGGGCGACCAAAGACTACCGAAAAGCTTCACTCAAGAAAAGCAATATAAACATAAATGGCTTGAAGGCTCAAAGGAAACTGACTTGGAAGGAATTCCTATGAAAAGAACAGGAATTCTTTCAGAATCCCTGTTAGCAAGAGGAAGCATGGAAAAGGCACCTGAGAAAAGAGTGCCAGTGATCTTGAGGCCGAGGACCAAATCAATCTCCTGGAAACACCAAACAAATGGGTGGTTGGAGATGTGGCACTGGGTTTGGGCTCATCAGCTGTCCAAGGATCCACAGAAGCTGGATTAGTGAGACATTACCTAGATTTTCTTAACAAGTGGTTGCCAACAATGACTTAATCATAGGAAGGAGAGACAAAAGCACTAGCAGAACTATCATGGTGACTCTTGTGTGTTTTCTTCTTCCACTGTCCCTGACAGTGGGTGGGTCAGCATGAGATGCTTTTCGGAAGAGCAATGCAGACTTGACGACCTGAATGGCCTCTACCTGCCTTCTAGGGATTCTATGATTCTCTTCTGTTCTAATTGGATAAACCTATCTGTTATTCTCTATGATAGTGGACTTTTATTCACTTGTGGAGCGTTGGCGTTGTAGCCTAGCTGTCGTCCTGCTCCCCCGTCCCAGTCTAAGCAAAACGCTCAGACACAGTATAGGATTATCTCCTTCATCTTTATTCTAGGCCCTGGAGGGAGAGATAATGATCGCCCACGTACACAGAAACATGAGTTCATGATCTTCTCTGGAACAGCAGTTCCTCAATGAACTTTATAGTTATTTGACAGGGAGGAGCATCCAGATAAGGCAACATACGTATTAATTGGGTGACCGTTATAATCAACGAGTATCAGTAGCAGAGACCAAGCCCTTTACTGTTATACAATGAATGTTCTTAACCTCGTTAACTGGATTCATACAATGGATACTTTTCAGCTTGTTAACCCATTACCCTTGCCTCCAGCAGCCCATTGTTTACTGTAAGTTGTTATCTGATCTGAGTCATACTCAGCTGCACTTGTTTCACAAAAATCAGAACTTGATGCTTTTCTTGCCTGCTTATACCCTATACACATTCTCACAGCCAACATTTGCTGACCCCTAGTTGCTGTGAGAGGTAGGTGGCGAGCTGCCTTGAATCTCTGCAGTCCATGTACTCTAGGTGTACCCAGTGTTGTTAAGGAGGGAATTTGAGGATTTCGACCTCAAATTCAGTGAATGAACAGTGGTATATTTCCAAGTCGGAACGGTGAGTCGCTTGGTGGGGAACTTGCAGGTGGTGATGGTTTTGATAACTAACGAGCACCTCCTGAAGCAGGTTATTCCCTTTTGAAGTTTGGGATTCTTGTAATTCTGACCTGATGGTTGTAAGAGAAAAAGCCTCGATAACATGTCTCTTTTTAACAAAACTCAAGCTCTGTGTTACCAAGCAACTAGATCATAGAATCATCGTCTCCCTACAGTATAGCAGCAGACCATTTAGCCTGTGTCCTGACCCTCCAAAGAGCATCCCATCCAGACTCATCCTGCTGTCCTATCCCTACACCCCTACATTTCTGATGGCCAATCTATCTAACCCCCACCTCTTTGGACTGTGTGAAGAACTGGAACACCCTGAGGAAAGGGAGAATGTCCGTGTGGAGTTTGCACAGTCGCCTGGGGCTGGAATCAAACTGTCATCCCTGGCGCTGAGAGGCAAATGTTTTCAGTAAGTTACTGATGGCAAAAGGTAGAGTCATAGAGATATACAGCATGGAAACAGATATTTTGATCCAACTTGTCCATGCTGACCAGGTATCCTTTTTAAATTAGTCCCATTTGCCAGCATTTGACCCATATTCTTCTTGAATCGTTCCTATTCATATACACATCCAGATGCATTTAAATGTTGTAATTGTAACAGCCTCCTCCAATTCTTCTGGCAGCACATTCAATACAAGCACCACCCTCTGTGTGGAAAAAGTTGCCCCTTGGGTCCCTTTTTAAATATTTCTCCTCTCACCTTAAGCCCTCTGCTTTTGGGGAAGGCAATGGTATTATTGTTAGACTACTAATCTAGGGACCCAGGTTCAAATCTCGCCACGAAGATGGTGGAATTTGAATTCAATAAAAATCTGGAATTAAAAGTCTGGTGATGACTGTGAATCCATTGTTGATTGTCAGGAAAAAAACCCACATCTGGTTCACTAATAACGTTTCGGTAAGGAAACTGTTGTCCTTACTCAGTGTGGTCTACATGTGACTCCAAATGGTTGACTCTTAGCTGCTGTCTGGGCAATTAGGGATGGGCAATAAATGCTGTCCTGGCCAGAGATGCTGTCATCTTGTGAGTGAATGAATAAAATAAATAAAAATCCCTCACCCTGGGGAAAAGGCCATGTCTATTTACCCTAGCCATGCACCTCATATTTTATAAATCTCAATAAGGTCACCCCTCAGCCTCTGAAGCTCCAGGGGAAATAGTGCCAACCTATTCAGCCACTCCCTGTAGCTCAAATCCTCCAACCCTGGCAACATCCTTGTAAATCTTTTCTGAACCCTTTCACAACGTCCTTCCTATAGGAGGGAGATCAGAAGTGTATGCAGTACTCCAAAAGTAGCCGAAACAATGAACTGTTCAACTGCAACATGATCTCCCAATTCCTATGGTCAATGTGTTGATCAATAAAGGCAAGCATACCAAATGCCGCCTTCACTATCCTATCTACCTGAGATTCCACTTTCAAGGAACTGTGAACCTGCACTCCAAGGTCTCTATTCAGCAACACTTCCCAGGATCTTACCATTGTGTGTAGAAGTCCTACCCTGACTTGCCTTTCCAAAATGCAGCACCTTGCATTTATCTGAATTAAACTCCATCTGCCACTCCTTGCCTCAATGGCCCATCTGATCAAGTTCCTGTTGTACTCTGATAATCTTCGCTGTCCATTATACCTTCAATTTTGGTGTTATCTACAAACTTACTAACTATACCTCCTATGTTCAATTCAAATCATTTACATAAATGAGAAAAAGCAGTTCACCCAGCACTGATCCTTGTGGCACACGATTGCTCACAGGCCTCTAGTCTGAAAGGCAACTCTCCACCACCACCTCCTGTCTTCTACCTTTGACCCAGTTCTGTATCCAAATGGCTAGTTCTCCCTGTATTCTGTGCATCTAATCTTGTGAACCAAATATTCAAATTTGGTTTTTACTTCTAATTTAATTTGATTGTGTCAGCGTCCAATCATTTGAGGGCTCAAATCACAAAAGACAGTTGAAGTAGATTTACTATAAAAATTTTTAAAAGTAAAATTGGCAGCACGGTGGCACAGTGGTTAGCACTGCTGCCTCACAGAGCCAGAGACCCGGGTTCAATTCTTCCCTCAGGCAACTGTCTGTGTGGAGTTTGCACATTCTCCCCGCATCCGCATGGTTTTCCTCCGGGTGTTCCGGTTTCCTCCCACAGTCCAAAAATGTGCAGGTTAGGTGAATTGGCCATGCAAAATTACCCATAGTGTTGGGTGAAGGGGTAAATGTAGGGGAATGGGTCTGGGTGGGTTGCTCTTCGGAGGGTCGGTTTGGACTTGTTGGGCCAAAGGGCCTGTTTCCACACTAATCTAATTTAATCTTGACACTGAACATAGTGCTTGCAATATGTGCTCAAGAAATATGTTTTGTGCATTTAACCCCAGGAGCTAGTGGAAGTGGAGAGATGGTTTGCACAATATGCCAAGAGGAATACTCTGAAGTACCCAATGAAATGGTTATTTGTGACAAATGTGGACAAGGTAAATTAAAATTTGAAAATAACCTTTGATATATTTTCATGAACGTTTAAACAATGAGGTATTACACTGCTATTTTTATCAATAGGTTATCATCAAAAATGTCACATGCCTAACATAGATTCCAGTGTGATTGCATCAGATGCCAAGTGGCTGTGTCGCCAATGTGTCTTTGCTACTACGACAAAGGTACGGTATGATGATGAGAATCGTATTTCTTTTCTGACAAACGATAAAATGGAATCAGTGAAGTAAATTACAATAAATCCCCAAGTACTAGGAACTGGTGTAGAGAAATAGATTTTGAAAGGATAAAAAGCGCAAATGTTTTGTTTACAATAAAACATAATAAATACTACCAGAAGTAGTACATTCAGCCCCGGAGCCTGCTCGACCATTGACTAAGATCATAGTTGATTTATCTTTTGAATATCACATCTCTATCTATTCCTGTTAACTTTTGACTCCCCTGCCTCGTAAGAATCAGTCTAACTCCAATTTAAAAATATTTAAGAACCCTGCTTCCACTGCTTTCTGAGGCAGACTGTTCCAAAATTGCACAATGCTTTTGAGAAAAGAATTCTTATCTTGGTGCTGAAAAGCAACTCCCAATTTTAAGTGTCCCCTAGTTCTGCACTTAACCACAAGAAGAAACATCCTTTTCACGTCTGCACGCTCAAGAGCATTCAGGATCTTTTAAACTTCAATCACTTTGTTCTTCCCCTTACAAGGACCAGTGAAATTAAGCCCAATCTGTCAATTTTATCTTCATAAGAGAGGTCACTCAATTCAGACATAATCTAGTAACTCTTTTGATCCACCTTCAATACATTGACATCTTAGTTTAGATAAGGGGAGACCAAAACTTTGTGCAGTATTTGAGATGTCGTCTCGCTAGCTGTGTAACTAAAGCACAATATCCTTGCCTTTCTGTTCAATTATTTGTAATAAAGGATAACATTCCAAGAGTTGCTTTTGGTGCTGTAACTGTGTACTGTTATATTGTGACTCATGGACTGAAACATGTAGGTCTTCTTAGGTAGTCAGTTATATAAATGAAAAATTTTGCAGCTACAGATTTTGTTTTACATTGTAGAGGGGTGGCGCTCTTAAGAAGGGACCGAATGCTAAAGCTCTGCAAGTCATGAAGCAGACGTTGCCATACCAGTTGGAGGACCTTCAGTGGGATGTAGGCCACAAAACAAATCATGAACAGTGTTACTGTTACTGTGGAGGCCCTGGAGAGTAAGTAAAATATATTGTGATTCAGATATTGCTTAATTAGGCTTTGTGGTAATTGGAGAAAATTGTAAAAGTGTCTTTTGACTGCCTTGTATGAAGGATAGCCTTTGAGTGGAAACAAGAATGATTACTAGTTAAAATATTTGCTGCAAGATGCTGTACATTAGTAAAAGACATTTTTATACTACAATGGTGACTACTTCAGAAATAATCCATTCACTATAGCATACTTTAAGCTGCCTGGTGGTTGTAGGAAGGGCTACATAAATTCCACCTTTCTTCCTTTGTCTAAGAATCCATTGTAATTGATAGGATCTGACCATTAATAGTATTGAGTTTCATTTCAGGGTCAGAATCAAACTCTGCCATTCATTTCACAAGGGAATGGCTGTAAATGTTATCACTTGGTGTCCTGTTCACACACATTTACCTATGCTGAGGCAAATGTTCTTAATTGCCTTACAGCATCCTGTTATCACTTGGTGAGCCCAGATGTCCCTATCTTCTGCATTCCTTGAGTTCCCCCCCTTTTCTGAGCCTTCCTGCCTGTCTATTTTCTAGTGCAGTAAATGTGTTCTATAATTGACATTTTAGTCTAAATATTTAAAGACAAGTTTTAAGGCTATAGACTTTCTTAATAAGATACCAAAAATATGCCCACAATAGTCTTCAAGTACTGCCTGGTGATTTTGCCTTTCATTCTGAGATGACAGGCTAAATGTTTTCTTAATATATAGCAATCAGCGCTAGAAAGACACCAATCTCAACAGTGCAGATTGATCTGTCAGCCTTGTCATGTGCTAGAGTTCAGTTTGAGCTGAATGAAGGCTGAAAATCCACTTTCTTTTAAAGCATTAGATTGTGGCTGTACCTGAAGCCAAGTGGGAAGAGCCTCCTCCATCATCTGTCCTTCCAGATTTAATTAGTAAGGAAGGCTGGCTGATTCTTCAATGTCCAGGATCTCCATAAACCTGCCACTCCCAAGTATCATGTTATCAATGTAGTAACCAATTATATCTAAACTTCATAGAACTTCTTGAATTAGCAAATAGTTCATTTATGGGAACTATCCAATGATTTGCTGGATGTGTGCATTGGGAAAACTGTGAAAGGAATTAAAATTATATAAGGATAATAGGTTCAAATCCATAGAATGCTCAAATCGCTTTATAAATGCAGTATATTTGCATTTGCAGTGAAGCTGAATACCTACTTAATCTTATGAGATAGGATACACTTTTTTCAGCTTTGTAGATCTGTTTGCTTTTGTGGTGTCAGTGTGGTAATGGGATGCCTCCCTACATTGAGTGAATGCAATAAATTGCATTTTTTTCCAGCTCTCAGAACATCCCCTCAATTAATAACTGAGTGGAGTTGTGCATGAAACTTGTGCAATTATTAACCTAAAAATGTGTTGCTGGAAAAGCACAGCAAGTCAGGCCAAAGGGCTTATACCCGAAAAGTCGATTCTCCTGCTCCTTTGATGCTGCCTGACCTGCGCTTTTCCAACAACACATTTTTAAGCTCTGATCTCCGGCATCTGTAGTCCTCACTTTCTCCCAATTATTAACCTAGAGATCCAGGTAATGTTCTGGGGACCTGGGTTCAAATCCAGTCATGGCAGATGATGGAATTTGAATTCAAAATTCAAAAAATCTGGAATTAAGAGTCTACTGATGACCACAAGTCCATTGTCAATTGTCGGGAAAACCCGTCTGGTTCACTAACATCCTTTAGGGAAGACAACTGCCATCCTTACCTGCTCTGGCCTATATGTGACTCCAGACCAAAGTAATGTGATTGCCTCTTAACTGCCCTCTGGGCAATTGGGGATGGGCAATAAATGGCTAGCAATGCCCTCATCTCGTGGATGAACAAAAAAAGCATTTGATCAATTGTTGATTTTTTTTAACATATTGAGCCAAGAAACCTGGGATTTATTAATTTTAAATATTGTGGTATGTTTTTCATATGCTGCTGTTAGTTTTTCATTTAACAAGTGCAACACAATTTAGGTTGACACATTAGTATGCTCAAGTCCAGGAGTGAGGTTTGAATGGCAGACTGAACTCCAGCTGTGAACCATAATGTCTTCTAAATTAATGCTGTGGCCTTTATGAGGAAAGGTGGTAAAACAGGCTGTTGTGATCGCCTAGTGGATGAAAGCATTGCTACAATATTAGTCTAGTACATAAGCAGGTTCCTCGGCCCAGTCTTTGGTTTGTGCTCACTTAGTTCGGTTCAAGGAAATGTTGTAGAATGGAGACATGCAGAGGAAAATGTTGCCCATGATTTAGAAATTAGGCCACATGGGGTGACAGTAAGGTCACCATCATCCCAGAGGATCCTGCTCCCTCATCAGTGAGAGAGGGACTACTCAAGGTGTTTTAACCTAAGAGTCATCATGCCTCAAGCAACAGACGAGGTTGAGAAGGTGGGACCTTCATGATTACCTTAGCCACTATGGGAATTGAAACTCTGCTGTTGGCATCACTGTGCATCACAAATCAGCTGTTCAGCAACTGAACTAACTCACCCCCAAATTGATATGAATACTCTCTTTATAGTCAGCAATTTGACAATTTAATTTCACTGTTTGGATTTACCACTGCTGGTATTTGTGGAATTCATGCACTGCATTAAGTGATTGAGGGGGAACAACAAAGATTAGTAGTTGGTGAGGTATAGTGTATGAAGGAAACAACAATGTAATATGTAGTTGAAATAAAAGCAGTGCAAGAAAATCTCAGGTCTGGCAGGATCTGTGAAGAGGGAAAGTTAATGTTTCATGTCAAGTTACTCTTTGGAACTCTCTAGTGTGTGGTTAATCTTTTTTATCCTATAATTCAGCAGAGATAATTTGCTGTACTCAAAATATCAACTGACAAGCACCAAAGAGAGTGCGACCCAATATTGTTGTTTCTGTGATCGTCCAGTATTGGTGGTTCTTCATGAATTGAATTCGGTTACGTTCCAACAGCTTGGAATATTTAAGGATTATCTATAGGCTACAATGTATTTTGTCTTTTGAGAGGGAAGACTATCATAACCATATAACAACAAATAGGAATTTAGTAGCTACATATTCTCATTTAATCTATTAAACCAGCGAGAAACATTTTCTCATGGGCATTTTATATAAAAAATCCAAAATGTTCTTAAAACTCTTCTTTCTCAATTGCAATTATACTGTGACAGTGGTCAACTCTTTAAAATGAATATGTAATATAAGGATTCATAAAAGATAAGTCAACTTTTACTATTCTTAACAGATGTTTAATTGTATATTGAGCTGTATATTTTTGCTTTATTTTTGTTAGCTGGTACCTAAAAATGCTGCAGTGCTGGAGGTGTAAACAGTGGTTCCATGAAGCCTGTATACAATGCTTACAGAAGCCAATGCTTTATGGAGACAGGTGATGTTAAATACTAATGTTTAAAGCATGTCTATGATTTTTGGTTAAATTGAATGTATTTCCATAATATTATAATACCTTCATATCTATGTCTGACTATATGTTGACGAGCTCACTAAAGTAAATATTGCATTAACTCATTGCTGACAAGGAGTTAACCGAACAAGTAGTCTTTTGGTGATACAGTTGTTGGATTTCACTTTAAAAGCAGCTAAGTGATTCAGCTGCTTTAGGTGAGAAAGTGTACACATTGTGCATAGCTGCTTTGAGAAGTACTCTCGTTGCTTGCCAGATGTGATCTAGCTGACTCGACATCAGAGCAAAACTAAAACTTCACATCAGCATAAGCTGCATAGTATAGCGAACTTGCACGACGGTTTTTGTATTTAATTTCAATTTTCTTATGTATTTGAATTAAGTTATTTTGCCTTATTTGGATGACAGAAATGCATGTTTAGATCAAAATGTGTGCAACTCATAGCAGCAAGGCAGAGAGAAGACTTGCAGGGATGACACCAGAAAAGTACGTGTGCACGTAAGACTGACAGGCTCTGTCAATGTTCCCTCGTAAATAGAAGGCTGAGGGGTTCATAGAAAGCTAACCTTTCTTCGTAGAGATCTTTAAAATTATGAAAGGTTTGGCTGAGGTGTTGGCAGACTATTCCCCACAGGAAGAAACAATGGAGTTTTTGACCCTCAGCATAAGTCAACAAGAATTCCAGAAGGAATTTGAAAGAAACTTGTTAGTCAAAGAGTCGTGAGAATGTTGAATGTCAGTGTGTATCTTGAAAAGCTTTTAATCTCTGTTAAAGTATATATTAGTGTTTAGATTAGCTAAAGACATGCTTTTAGTTCTGTCACTTTTGGACTCTGTTATCTGGCCAACTAGAAAGATATTGAGCATAGATAAAATATCTCCAAGTAGGTGAATTTGAGGCAGAGTTGGCTTGAGTCTGCCATAACTATGAGTTGATTTTTTTGGAAGTCTGAAAGCAAGTTTGTGATTTATCTTGATTGCAAAATTTATGTGGAGAAGATACATAAACAAGAAGTAAATCCGATTATGTAGGAGAAACTAATCATTTATTTAAGTTTAAAATTTGTGCTGATGTAATGCTTTTGACATCCGAGACAGCTTCAGTCAGTTCAATACTTGTGATGTTTAGTCACCATTGTAGGCAAGAATTTGAAGCAGCTGATTGTATGCCGCAAAGTCTCAAACTTATACATAATAAAAATCTGTTTGTGATGTTAGAGTGCCTTAGATAGAAGTCTTCTGTTCTTAGAAAAAGTCCTGTGAGATATTTCACATCTATCTGACAACAGGCAAGTGACACCTGAATTTAACATTTTATCCCAAAGTCTCAAAAGTGCAACATTTTCTGATTGATGCACTGAAGTATCAAAGCAATTCTGTGTTTTACTCTTCAAATGAGGCGGAACACACTGCCTCAGAAAGTGGCGATGTTTCTGCTAAGCATATAGAGAGCCAAGAGTACTCCATGCTATGAAAAGGACATGGAAGCTCTGGGGAGAGAAAAACAAACCAAGGGTTGCAAGGTTGAATGAGAATTAAGAGATTTTAGCTGTTGGAGAAGATTGTGGCTTTCTTTGATTTAGAAGTGACCAGATAGAGGTCTTTTAAAATTTTGATCAGATTGAACAGGATGAATATCTTTGCTCAGAACGGTTGGCATGTGGAACTTGTTACCACAGCAAATGATTGAGGTGAACAGTTTAGATGGCTCTTGTAAAAAAAAAAGCTAAGTACATGAGAGAAGGGGGAAGTGAGAAGAAATGCTGAAATAAGAGAAGATGGAAGAGGGCGAACGATTTTCATGCAGTATAGATGACACACAGCTTAGTTGTGCTGAATGGCTCACGTCTATTCTTACATTCCTCGTAATCTGGAAATACCATTGTCATCTCTATATTGATTAAAAAGGATTTTTTTGTCCATTAGGTTTTATTTATTTATTTGTTCCGTATGCAATTCTGGACCAGAATACCTCAAACGTCTACCTTTACGTTGGTAAGTTATATGTAATTGTTTTGCTTCAGTGTTTTAAAACCTACAGTATTATTTTGCTCAAATTTATCAAGAACTTTTATAAATACCAGTTGTTCTGATGGCATTATGATGGTTCTTTTTGATGATCAGGAGATTAAAGTCAATGTAAATGATAATGTATTTACGCTGAAGTGATAACTTGTAATGTCAAACACATTTGAGGACTATGCACAATTTTAATCATAATTTTAAAATGTTGACTAATATTCAAATCAGTTAATTTATTGTTCATTTCTTGTTAGAAAACAGAAACTTTAAAAAGTACCCGAAATAAATGGAATCAGTAACTGTAAAATGTTTGCAGTTTTAGTTCTGCCACCATCTGATTTATTTTAACAAGCTATATAATTGGATGAATTTGTCAGATTCCGATTGATCTATCCCTCCAAATCGCTCTTGGTTTTGAGTTAACCTGCAGTTTTGAGCGTGTGCTGTAATTGACTAACAAATGAGTACTTGAAGAAATGTGATGAAACCTATGCTCCTCAGTGGATATTAAAATACTTTCGAACACTTTTCTCTCCCAGGGTTGACATAGCACACTTAAGCCTTTACAATTTAAGTGTTATTCATAAAAAGAAGTATTTTGATTCTGAGCTTGAATTGATGAATTACATTAATGAAAATTGGGACAAACTGCAACCTGGTGAGGTAAGGTCAAATTATGGTTTAGCACTGAATATGACTGACTTGTGTTTAGCAGAGTCAATTTCCAGACTGTTGTTTGTTGTATATGTTTATGTGCAGCAATATTTAAACTGGATAATTTTGCCTCAAATTATATTCTGCAACTTTTCAGTGGAAATATAATTTTAGGTTTTGTTTTAAAATGTGCATTTAACACTAAATTTAATGATGGGTTAATATTGAAGTTCAATTTGAAAACTGACTAGCTGGTGTATGTTGATACTTGTCAATATAAATATTTGGCAGAAATTTTATATGTTCTGTTAGAGGGTTAACTTGAATGTGTCATACATGAATATTTTACATTTAGTTTGGAGTATTGATGCACTCTAAAGTAGAAATAATTAAAAGCATATATATTCTTAGTTTTCTGAGATTAGATTACATTAGATTAGATTACATTACAGTGTGGAAACAGGCCCTTCGACCCAACAAGTCCACACCGACCCGCCAAAGCGTAACCCACCCATACCCCTACATATACCCCTTACCCCTTACTACGGGCAATTTAGCATAGCCAATTCACCTGACTTGCACATCTTTGGACTGTGGGAGGAAACCGGAGCACCCGGAGGAAACCCACGCAGACACTGGGAGAACGTGCAAACTCCACACAGTCAGTCACCTGAGGCGGGAATTGAACCCGGGTCTCTGGCGCTGTGAGGCAGCAGTGCTAACCACTGTGCCACCGTGCCGTGAGCTTCAAAAGTACAGTATTAATTTTTATGCAGTAGGTAGATTTGTTTGAAATTTATATCAATGTAACACACTTTGCTAATTTGCTAATATTTTGCGAATCAATAATTTTATGGGGCCCAAACAATAAAATGATTTTGAATTTGTCATGTTATTCATTTGTAGCTTGTTGATACTCTAAAATCGGATCGATACGAATATGTTCTGGAAGCCCTAAATGAGAACAAATGCATGTAAGTGAGAGTTTAGATATTTTTGAATTAATCTGCAATGTTATTACACACTAATGGAATACTTGAACCTGGGATTTGTGGTTAAGAAGTAGGGACACTACCACTATGCCATTTGAGCCCCCAAAGTGCAGGTTAATCCCAAATAGGTACAATGGAATCGACTGTGTACAGTGTAAAGAAAATTCCACTGAAATAGATTTCTCCTATTAGCCTTTGTGCATGTAGAAAACGAAGGTAGTGAGTAGAACTCTGTTCAGTGAAAATATTTTCTGCCAGCTTGTCCATCACCCCAACTTTACTGAACTATATTTGCACTCTGCTCCTTTGTACGTTACATTCAAAGTCCCCACATTTTTTTAATTCAAATCCTGGTGAATTTTAATGCTTTATGAATGTTACTGCGGAGTCTGCAACAATACTTTCATGTAACAAAAGCAGAAATTGCTGGAAAGGCTCAGCAGGTCTCGCAGCATCTGTGGAGAGAAATAGAGTTAATGTTTCGGGTTGAGGAAAGCTCACTAAACCCAAAATGTTAAGTCTTGATTTCTGTTCACAGATGCTGCCAGACTTGCTGAGCCTTTCCAGCAATTTCTATTTTTGTTTTGACTTCCAGCATTTGCAATTTTTCCAGTTAATATTTCAATGTAATTTGACAGTGGTCACTGCATAAGAGGCTGATTGGCTACCTATGTTCTTGTAAGAGCAGTTCAACTAGTCACATTCCTCTGATCTTTCCCTTGAAGCAAACAAATAAAAAGGGTAAAAGTCACGGCCAAAGAACTGTAATAGGCATTGAACTTTAGTTAATGGTTTCAGGTGCAGATCTAGCATTAGCAGGCTGCTTTTTGTATTGCAATTTATAAGATGCTGGCAACTTAATTTTTCAATAAGTTTCCAAAATTATTATCAACAAATCAGTCTAGATGGGATGGAATTAATAAGCTGAACTTGTTACAAAAAATTAGTGGGTAGGAGATTGTCCAACAGCCAGATGACATTATGTGATTTTGAGAAGTTTTTTTTTGGTTCTTTAAAAATGCAAATGGATTGACGTTCTTTGTATGCTTATTTTCCTTTTGCATGGATTTTAACAAGGATTTTGATGAAGTTCCATGAAGTAGTGTGGTCAGAAAATTAGAAGGCCGTGGGATCCATGGGAAAGTGGCAAATAACATTTAAAATTAGCTCAGTGGCAGTAACCAATGGGTTTCTTTGCTTAGCTGAATAGCTGCTTTCAGTGGACTTTCACAGTGCTGCTTACTGTTCATATCTTAATCTTAAATATAGTAGACATAATTATGTACGTAGATAATTATCTGTAGGGTTCCTAGTGAGGAAGAAAGCTGTAAACTGCAAGGAAAATAAGTATGTTTTGGTCAGATGCTGGAAAGTGGAATTCAGCCTAGTAGAGTGAAGTAACACATTTGCAGAGGCATGGGGTGAGGTGGGGAGAATGTTCTCTGCTTACCACAGGAGTCAATTTGTTGTGAAATTGCCTTTTCATGGGATGTTATTATATTAAAACAGCTAATTAGTAATAGTTATTGTATCTATTATTCTGTTAAGTTTCCGATCGAGTTAAGTTATTCCAATTCCTTCTTTCCTTTTTTAATTGTATTTTAACTATAGTGGATGAATAAAGTGCTTTGCATGAAATCAGGTAGCTTGACTCATTGAATTGTACTTGGAAAGCAGCACCTTACGTTTACCTTTAAAATAAAAAAAATTGTCTTGACTACCTTTTGAATTTTGAGGGGGTTTAGTCTGGTTCATAACAGAGGGTAGAGAGGTGATTTGTAAGGATGTGGTAAGGAATTAAAAATCTTTGCTTTAAGGAATGTTGATTCAGCTGTTAGTTTTCTTTGATACTTAGGAGGTTTGAAAGATTTACTTGACCTATACAAAATTAAGAGGCTCAGGTGGTGAATAGTAACGGCTGTACAGGACATTGGTTAGGCCACTGTTGGAATATTGCAAGCAGTTCTGGTCTCCTTCCTATCGGAGAGATGTTATGAAACTTTAAAGGGTTCAGAAAAGGTTTACAGGGATGTTGCTGGGGTTGGAGAATTTGAGCTATAGGGAGAGGCTGAACAGGCTGGGGCTGTTTTCCCTGGAGCATCGGGGGCTGAGGGATGACCTTTTCAAGGTTTACAATATTATGAGGGGCATGGATAGGGTAAATAGACAAAGTCTTTTCCCTGGGGTCGGGAGTCCAGAGCTAGAGGGCATAGGTTTAGGGTGAGAGAGGAAAGATATAAAAGAGACCTCCGAGGCAACTTTTTCACACAGAGGCTGGGGTACGAGTATGGAATGAGCTGCCAGAGGAAGTGGTGGAGGCTAGTACAATTGCAACATTTAAGAGGCATTTGGATGGGTATATGAATAGGAAGGGTTTGGAGGGATATGGGCAGGGTGCTGGCAGGTGGGACTAGATTGGGTTGGGATATCTGGTCGGCATGGGTTGGACCGAAGGGTCTGTTTCCATGCTGTACGTCTCTATGACTCTATGACCTGTTTTCCTTGGAGCTGTCACTGACTGGGGGCATACGTTTCAAGTAATTGGAAGAACAATTAGAGGGTGGCATGTGTCTGGAATTTAGTGCCTGAAAGGACTATAGAGGTTGAAATATTCACTATATTTAAAAACTATTGAGGTATATTGAACTGCTGTAACCTTGCAGGGTGATACTAAGAATTGGACAGTAGGATTGGTCTGGATAGCTCCTGTTTGACTGGCATAGACATGATTAGCTGAACAGCCACCTGTGACATAGATGTTCTATATTTCCAAGGTATGCACTGTGGCATACAGCAAGAAGAATGTCTTTCCTCTATGCAATTTGAAAATCTTTGTCGCATTTTGTTTTGTGTCTAATCTGGTCATTGGAATCAGGTTCATGTCTGGCAAAGAAATAAAGAAGAAGAAACATTTATTTGGATTGCGAATTCGTGTACCTCCGGTTCCTCCTAATGGTGCAATGAAGACTGAAGAAATTACTGAGGATGTTTCTCATGAATTTAAAATTAAGGGAAGAAAATCTAGTAAACCTACACCTGTATCAACACCTGTTGCTGCAAAAAGGTAAAGCAAATCACAAAGCTGTTGTCTTTTGGCTCTTTGAAGAGAGATCTGAGACAAACTGAGTTGCCATAGGCAACAGAAATACATTCTGGACCTCAGCATGAGCTGTCAGACCATTCTGAGATGCATGAGCAATTTCAGTAATGCATGAAGACTAACTGTGTCATTCCAAGTAGTGAGATTCTGCATTTTTACGTAAACTTGAAATGTCCGAGAGTCTTTAGTGTCTCTTCCACCTAAGGTAGATAATCCACTCGGAAGTTCATAGATTATTGTCCTTTTCTTTTAAAAATAAACTTTTTTTTATTATCATGGTACCCTTCCTTCCTTGTGTACAATCACAATCTGATCTTAATACCCTTACTGCTTTCTGTCCCAAGTTATATATTTTTAAAATTATCATCGCTTATGGTTTCATTGATATCTTGTATTTCATGACTTATGGCTCAGATCACGGTGTGGTAAATCTTTGAAAGAACTGTCCATTTTATGATACTCAAGTTAGTTTTGTAATGCTCAATATTAGAGTCAGAGAGATGTACAGCATGGAAACAGACCCTTCGGTCCAACTCGTCCATGCTGACCAGATATCCCAACCCAATCTAGTCCCACCTGCCAGCACCCAGCCCATATTCCTCCAAATCCTTCCTATTCGTGTACCCGTCCAAATACCTTTTAAATGTTGCAATTGTACCAGCCTCCACCACTTTCTCTGGCAGTTCATTCCATACACGTACCACCCTCTGCATGAAAAAAGTTGCCCCTTGGGTCACTTTTATATCTTTCCCTTGTCCCCCTAAACCTATGCCCTCTAGTCATGGACTCCCCCACCCAGGGAAAAGACTTTGTCTATTTATCCTTTCCATGATTTTCATTTTTATAAACATCTAAAAAAATCACCCCATAGCCTCTGACGCTTCAGGGAAAATAGCCACAGCTAATTCAACCTCTCCCTATAGCTCAAATCCTCCAACCCTTGCAACATCCTTGTAAATCTTTTCTGAACCCTTTCAAGTTTCACAATATCCTCCCAACAGGAAGGAGACCAGAATTGCTTGCAATATTCCACCAGTGGCCTAACGAGTGTCCTGTACAGCTGCAACATGACCTCCCAACTCCTGTACTCAATACTCTGACCAGTAAAGGAAAGCATACCAAACATCTTCATTAGTAGTTAATAATTGTAGCAAAGCAAATAATGGCAATAGTTTAAGTGAAATGTTTTTCAGAATTAAAGCAAAAAGCCTTGAAATACAAAGAGGAGATTAAGAAAAGAAGAAAGGAAAGCACTGTGTAGAAGAAAAACAGCTTACATAAAATAAGACGAATTGTATTGACAAAATTAACCCATTCTAAGCTATTTGAACTCTGCATTTAAGTGGAATCATAAATTCTCAGTTAAGTAGATTAATGATGTTAAATCTCCATCTGAGTAGGCCATGGCTCAAAATATATTGTGATAGATGAATTCCCCTCTCCCGACAGCTTGAAAAATAAGAAACTCTCCCAATCTAAAAATGACACAAAATTCAATCATTGGCCAACAAATCAGAAAGGTTGCCCCTTTTAAGTAGAAAAAGACTGAGGGGCTGAAAGGGGACTGAGCAGTTTTAAACCTTTTATCAATGAAATATTTTGCTGACTGGATCCAGGAAGTCTTCAAGCTGCTGAGGCAATTACTTCCTTGCAAATGAATATGCAGTTTCTAGTTTGCATTATTTGACCCTTGGAGTAGGCATATTCTCTCCCTTGACTATGCTGTACTTCTGGTTTCCAGTGTATCTTGGCTGTGATTTGGGAACAGATTCTCTTCTAATTGCTACTGAAATTTCTATTGGAAGGGGGAACTATTGAATTTTTTTGAAAAGAAATGTATCTCATTATTCTGAAAACAAAAACTTTTAGTGCTCCATATGTTCTCTAAACTGTAAGTTTTGTGTAGCTTTTGCATTCTAATAATTTATTTTTTAATCAGTAGTCCATTAAATAATGACCTGGAAAAAAAAGTCAAGAAAAAGTCATCCATTGAACCTTCAGAACAGTATACAAAATTGAAGGTCAAAAGAATCACTGATTCAACGACTGTAGTAAGTTGACTTATTCTCTTCAATATTTCTGCTTTACAGCTTGGCTATTGAAATCAAAGAGGTATGGAATATAATTACAAAGGCAGCAATCATCTCAGTCGTCATTTTATCACATCGATTTTTCAATAAAGGTTCATAAATCATGAATGACTACTTGAATTTGAGTTACTGTAATTGGGATGTTTTGTCTGCTTTCTGTGTCCCCTCTATATCTGGATATTTAGATGTCAGTGGATACTAATCAATGGTGGACTAATTAATAGATTGTGTACATTCTCACTTTTCAATTTTTCAGTTAAGTTATCTGAAAAAATGAAATTTGGAGTCTAGTCCATGTTGATCAGTGCCACTAATTATTCTAGCTTTGTTTAATTTATTTGAAGTCGGTTGGTTCAGCAAGTTTCCTTAAATCAGTTGGCCAACTTGTGTTAGCAGCACAGGTAATATTTACTTAGATAATTGGCTTGGTTCTGGTACAATAATGCACAGCCAACTGATTGTGTTCAGTTTGTGTATTTGTCACAGTTAATTCAGCAAAGTTAAGAGTTTGATGTTTACGGTTTGAATTGACTTTAGTAGACAATGTTTTCAGGGCTGTGGGGAAAGAATGGGGGAAGTGGGACTCAAGTTGCTCTTGCCAGCTCTCTTCATGGCACAATGATTATCTTCTGTCATGATTATATGATTTTATTTCAGATTCCTAAATTGATTCTTGTTGAATATTCCTAGGTTATTTAAAAGTACTGTTAGTAATAGATGGTCATGTGACATCACTACGTTTATGTAGTGTACATACCCAAAGATGCATTACAATATGCAATTGTATTCATTTCCCATTTTTTGCGTTATACAGAATGTGTACATAGCATGTGCAGAATGAAATGATTTTAAGTGTTAAACTCATTCCTAATATGGGGAACAAAATGAAGATTTACAAGTAGTTTGGGGGGCTAAAGAAATTGTACCTATTGCTAAGCGGAAGAGAGAGGCTTATGTGACGTTGAGGTGAGATGGTTCAGATGAGGCGATGGAGAGTTAGAGTAGCTAGGAAGGATTTAAAGAGAGCGTTAAGAGGAGCAAGGAGGGGACATTAGCAGTCTTTAGCAGGTAGAATAAAGGAGAACCCTAAAGCTTTCTATAGATATGAGGAATAAAAGGATGATGAGGGTAGGAATAAGGCCTGTTAGAGACACAAGTGGGAAGTTGTGTGTGGGCCCTATGGAGATCGGAGACATACTAAACGAATATTTCTCACCTGTTTTCACTCGGGAAATGGAGAATATTGTAGAGGAGAAGACTGAGATATGGGCTATTAGACTTGAAAGGATTGAGGTTAGTGAGGAGATGTTATCAATTCTAGAAGGTGTGAAATTAGGTAAATCCCGTGGGTTGTTTAGGATTTTTCCAAGAGATCTCTGGGATGCTAGGAAGGAGATGGCTGATCTTTGAGTCATCATTGTCCATAGGTTTAGTACCAGAGGACTGGAGGATTGCAAACGTGCCCTTGTTCAAGAAGGGCAGTAGAGATAACCCAGGTAACTTATAGACTAGTGAGCCTTGTGTCTGTTGGAGGAAAAGTTTTGGAAAGGATTAGAAGAGAGAGGATTTATCGAATTTTGAGAAGGTTTGTAGCTCAGGTTGAGGTTTTGGGTGTAGGTTTGCTCGCTGACCTGGAAGGTTCATTTCCAGACATTTCGTTACCCTACTAGTGGGGCCTCCGGGTGAAGCATGGATACATGAACACTAACTAGCCACAAAAAGACATGACCCACTCTGACTAGTATCCTCACATACGGATGAGGAAGGACACCACTTCGACTGGGACAACACATCAATCTTAGGACAAGCCAAACAGAGACAGGCACAAGAATTCCTAGAAGCATGGCATTCCAACCGGGACTATCAACAAACACATAGAGTTAGACCCCATCTACCACCCGCTGAGAAAAGGAACAGGAAATAACTTCACCACAGAAAATAACATCACCACAGGAAGTGACATCACCAACCCAAAGATATAAATAGAAAGCAGGAGTTTTCAGCATTGCTTCGCCTGGAGGCCCACTGAAGATGTTACCTAGTAGGGTAACAAAACATCTAGAAATGAACCTTCCGGCTCAGCGAGCAAACCTACATCCAAAAGATAGGATTTATAATTATCTAGCAAGCAATAATTTGATTGGAAATAGTCAACATGATTTCGTCAAGGGGAGGTGGTGTCTCACAAATCTCATTGAGTTTTTTGAGGTGGTGACCTAGCATGTGGATGAACGTAGGGCAGTTAATCTGGTGTACGTGGACTTCAGCAAAGCCTTTGATAAGGTTTCACATGGTAGGCTACTGGAGAAAATGCAGAGGCATGGGACTGAGGGTGATTTAGCAGTTTAGAATAGAAACTGGCTTTCTGTAAGAAGGCAACGAGTGGTGATGGAGAATATTTAGCCTGGAGTCCGGTTACCAGTGGTGTGCTACAAGGATCTGTTTTGGGACGGTTGCAGTTTGTCATTTTTAGAAACGACTTGGATGCAGGCATAGATGGATGGGTTAGTCAGTTTGCAGATGATACTGAAGTCACTGGAGTGGTGGACAGTGTGGAAGAGTGTTGCAGGGAGACTTGAATAAACTGCAGAATTGGGCTGAAAGGTAGCAAATGGAGTTCAATGCAGATAAAATGAGGTGATTCACTTTGGAAAGAATAACAAGGCAGAATACTGGGTCAACTTGAAAGGTTCTTCGTAGTGTGGATGTGCAGAGGAATCTTGGTGTCCATGTACATAGAAGGAGAAAGTGAGGACTGCAGATGCTGCGGATCAGAGCTTAAAAATGTGTTGCTGGAAAAGCTCAGCAGGTCAGGCAGCATCAAAGGAGAAGGAGAATTGACGTTTCGGGCATAAGCCCTTCTTCAGGAATGAGGAGGGTGTGCCAAGCAGGCTAAGATAAAAGGTAGGGAGGAGGGACTTGGGGGAGGGGTGTTGGGAATGTGATAGGTGGAAGGAGGTTAAGATGAGGGTAATAGGCTGGAGAGGGGGTGGGGGCAGAGAGGTCGGGAAGAAGATTGCAGGTCAAGAAGGCGGTGCTGAATCTGAGGGTTGGGACTGAGAAAAGGTGGGGGGAGGGGAAATGAGGAAGCTGGAGAAATCTGCATTCATCCCTTGTGGTTGGAGGGTTCTGAGGCGGAAGATGAGTTGCTCTTCCTCCAGGCGTCGTGTTGCCATGGTCTGGTGATGGAGGAGACCAAGGACCTGCATGTCCTTGGCGGAGTGGGAGGGGGGAATTAAAGTGTTCAGACGTGGGCGGTTGGGTTGGTTGGTGCGGGTGTCCCAGAGTTGTTCTCTGAAACGTTCCGCAAGTAGGCGGCCTGTCTCCCCAATGTATAGGAGGCCACATCGGGTGCAGCGGATGCAGTAAATGATGTGTGTGGAGGTGCAGGTGAATTTCTGATGGATATTGAAGGGAAGTGAGGGGGGAGGTGTGGGCGCAAGGTTTGCATGTTTTGCAGTTGCAGGGGAGGTGCCGGGAGTGGAGGTTGGGTTGGTGGGGGGTGTGGATCTGACAAGGGAGTCGCGGAGGGATTGGTCTTTCCGGATCGCTGATAGGGGTGGGGAGGGAAATATATCCTTTGTGGTGGGGTCCGTTTGGAGGAGGTGGAAATGACGAATGATGATCCGATGTATCTGGAGGTTGGTGGGGTGGGAGGTGAGGACGAGTGTGTTTCTGTCCTGGTGGCGGTTGGAGGGCAGTGGAGAGCATCGTCAACCACGTCTGAGGGGAAATTGCGGTCTTTGAAGAAGGAGGCCATCTGGGTTGTTTGGTATTGGAATGGGTACTGGGAGCAGATGCAGCGAAAGCGAAGGAATTGGAATATGGGATTTCTAAAATTTACCTAGATTACACCTCTTCCCACCCTGCCCCCTGTAAAAGACTGCAATTTTCCCTCCGACGTGGTTGACGCTGCTCTCCACCGCATCTCCTCCACTTCCCGCTCCTGCGCCCTTGAACGCCGCCCCTCCAATCGCCACCAGGACAGAACCACACTAGTCCTCACCTTCCACCCCACCAACCTCCAGATACATCGGATCATCATTCGTCATTTCCACCACCTCCAAACGGACCCCACCACCAAGGATATATTTCCCTCCCTACCCCGATCAGCGTTTCGGAAAGACCACTCCCTTCGCGACTCCCTTGTCAGATCCACACTCCCCACAACCCAACCTCCACTCCTAGCACCTTCCCCTGCAACCGCAAAAAATGCAAAACTTGCGCCCAACCTCCCCCCTCCCTTCCCTCCAAGGCCCAAGGGATCCTTCAATATCCATCAGAAATTCACCTGCACCTCCACACACATCATTTACTGCATCCGCTGCACCCGATGTGGCCTCCTATACATTGGGGAGACAGGCCGCCTATTTGCAGAATGTATCAGAGAACACCTCTGGGACACCCGGACCAACCAACCCAACCGTCCCGTGGCTGAATACTTCAACTCCCCCTCCCACTCCGCCAAGGACATGCAGGTCCTTGGCCGCCTCCATCGCCAGACCATGGCAACACGATGCCTGGAGAAGAGCGCCTCATCTTCCACCTAGGAACCCTCCAACCACAAGGGATGAATACAGATTTCTCTAGCTTCCTCATTTCCCCTCCCCCCTCCCCCCCCCCCCCCCCCCCCCCGACCTTTTCTCAGTCCCAACCCTCAGTCTAAGCACCGCCTTCTTGACCTGCAATCTTCTTACCGACCTCTCTGCCCCCCCCCCCCCCTCTCTGGCCTATCACCCTCACCTTAACCTCCTTCCACCTATCGCATTCCCAACGCCCCTCCCCCAAGTCCCTCCTCCCTACCTTTTATCTTAGCCTGCTTGGCACACCCTCCTCATTCCTGAAGAAGGGCTTATGCCCGAAACGTCGATTCTCCTTCTCCTTTGATGCTGCCTGACATGCTGTGCTTTTCCAGCAACACATTTTTAAGTCCATGTACATAGACCCTTGCAAGTTGCCACACAGGTTGATAGTGCTGTTAAGAAGGCATACAGTGTGTTGGGTTTTATTGGTAGAGGAATGGAGTTCCAGAGCCATGTCGTCATGCTGCAACTGTACAATACGTTATTGTGGCCTCACTTGGTGTATTGTGTGCAGTTCTGGTTGCCCCACTGTCGGAAGGATGTGGAAGCATTGGAAAAGGTGCAGTGAAGATTTACCGGGATGTTGCCTGGTCTGAAATAACGGTCTAAGGTCTAAGAGGTGGTTTAATAGAAACATACAGGATGATCAGAGGATTAGATAGGGTGGACAGTGAAGATCTCTTTCCTTGGATGATGACATCTGCTTTTACAAGGGGCCATAGCTGCATATTGAGGGGTGATAGATTTCAGACAGATGTCAAAGGCAGGTTCTTGACTCAGAGTGGTAAGGGAGTGGAATGCCCTACCAGCCAATGTAGTACACTCAGCCACATCAGGGGCATTTAAACAGTCTTTGGATAAGCATGTGGATGTAATGGGATTGTGAAGGGTGATGGGCTTAGATTAGTTCACAGATCGGCTCAACATCGAGGGTTGAAGGGCCTGTTCTGTGCTGTATTGTTCTGTGTTCTAACTTAGGTTTCCCTTCCTGGAATAGTTGATTTAAAATATCGAAGCAAGCTTTAAATGGACCAACTTGTTGGCCTCACTGAAGTGTATTGAATTTGATATTCTTTAAAATCTTGGTGATGGAGTGGTGAGATGCATGTTTGTTTTGGTTCTGCATTTGAATCAGAAAGCAAAATCAAGAGTTATGTTTTTAGTTTAATTTGAAATGAAGTTATCATGGAGGTTGGTACCAAGACCTTATTTATCATCATCAAGCAATGTTTTAATCCTTAACAGGAAAATGAGAAAAGCAACCAAAGCCACTGTGATATTCAGGACCAATCTACAATGCTGGATACTCTTGCCTTGGATCTTCCTGGTCCCAAAAGGTTGTTCGTTCATGTTATATTTATATACCATTCTTTATCATTTTTCAATTTTTTTTATATAGAGTCACACAGCATGGAAACAGAGTCTTTTGTCCAACCATAATCCCAAACAAAACTAGTTCTTTTGAGATGGTGCTTGGCCCATATTCCTCCAAAGCTTTCATATTCATGTACTTATCCAAATGTCTTTTAAACTTACCTACATCTGTCACTTCCCCTAGTTCATTCCACACCTGTACACTCTATATCAAAATAAAATTGCCCCTCATGTCTTTTTAAAATCTTTGTCTTTTCACCTGAAACGTTTGCCCCCTAGTCTTGAAATCCCACTTCCTAGGGAAAAGAAATCTGCCATTCACCTTAGCTATACTGCTTATTATTTTATAAACCTCTAAGATCACCCCCCCAACCTCCTGTACTCCAGTTTTAAAAAATGTCCCGGCCTATCCAGCCTTTGCCCATTGCTCGCACCCTCCATTCCCAGCAACATCCTGGAAATCTCTTCTGAACCCTCATCTTTTTGATGATAATCCGATAACGAGGCAACCAGAACTGGACACAGTACTCTAGAAGAGGCCTCATCATCATCCTGTACAATTTCAACATAATCCACTACCTCCTTTAATCGAAGGACTGAGCAGTGAAGACAAGCTTGCTAAATTCCACCTTAGCACGCTAGCTGTATGTGATGCAAACTTCGAAGAATTATGTACCTGAACCTTTGGTTTCTCTGTTCTACAATATTACCTAAGGCCCTACTTTGAATTGTATAGGTCCTGCCTTTGTGTGTTTTACCAAAATGCAAAACTTGGCATTTATCCAAATTAAAGTCCATCTGCAACTCTTCCACGCATTGACCTATTGATCAAGATCTCTTTTGTAATCATAGAGAACCTTCTTCACTGTCCACTATGCCACTAATCTTGGTGTCATCCGCAAGATTACTAATTAGGTTCATTCAAAGGATCTGACTGTTACTGAATTTAAATGTTCTAACAATAGTTTACATTTCCAGTATGATTGAAAAATCAACACAGTAGATCCTTTGAGTGAAGGAATTTCCTTGCATTTCAGACCTAAACTGCTCTACAGCTACAGATACAGACACAGACCTACAGACAAACAGACACCCGTTTGTCACTTTCTTAGTAATCACTATGAACTTTATAGACTGTTGTGCCACAGCTTACTTCCCACTAGCTTTGTATTGTTTTCAGTAGAGTGTCAGAGGCCGACGGATGACCTACTAGAAGTATATAAAAATATGAGAGACATAGATAAGGTAGATAGTCGAGTCTTTTCCCAGGGTGAAAATGTGAAATACAAGGGGCCATAGATTTATGATGAAAGAGGGAAAGCTTAAAGGAGATGGGTTTTTAACATCGCATCATAGGTACCTGCAACACACTGCTAGGGAAGAAGTAGAAACGATAGCACTGTTTCTCAGACATTTGAGACACATCAAAAAGCAGGGAATACACTGCAGGCAACTGGGATTAGTTTAGAATGATATTGTTTGATGCAGACATGGTGGGGCGTGTTTCCTTTGCTATACTGTTCGATGTTCAAAATGGGATATTTTGCACTTGTTTCCTTCATTCCGTCTGTCCTGTTGTATCCTTAATAGATTCAAGCATTTTCTATTCCGCTTAGGTCAGGCATATAGTTCTGCATTTCCATTTCCTTCCTTTCTGCCACTTTCCAGTCAGCTGTGGCCATTTTAGAATTAAGGGAATTCTGAAAGATAATCAATTTATACACATTCTCTGCAAGTATCTCTTTCAGAACTCACCAGATCCAAGCAATTTGTGAATTTTTAGATCCATCAATTTCCCTAATAATTTATTTTTCTAGTAGGTCATAAGTTAGTACTTTTACAATAAGGTTTGCTTTCATCAGACTGTTCATTTGTGAGTTATTTTATGTTGCTTATCTACTATCATTTATCTAACTTCCCAGTCTGTCAATTCTCCCAGTTCATAATAGCTCTGCAATTACCTTTTGTTTAAATTTTAGATCATAGTTTTGGACTCAACCACTTTCAATATCACTACTTTGTTTTAAGCTTGTGTTCTTTTATTGCATTCTAGGAGACTTGTTGAGAAAAATGCACAATCTTTGAATACCTCTGATGTGGAATCCACTGGTGCGGCCAGCACCACAGAAACTACCTCAACTAGTCTGTGTCGACAGTCCAGGTAATTTAAAAAAAAACTAATTTTCAGTGTTTCACTAATTGTAGGTCTTGCAGTCAAATCAAAAGGGAAATTTAATTAGGACTGAGTGAACCTGTGAAGGTATTTGCTGTTCAGTAATCGCAATAGTACTCAATATTTCTACTCCTTTGTGTGCGCTGATGAGGTTCACATAGACTGCAATCAATTAAGATCTTTGATCTATTAAGAAATTGCCCATCACTTTGTACTATTGCTGTTAAAATGTCTGCAAGTTATGTCATGTTAATCAGATGAAATTGGTATCTTGACTGCGAAGCAAGTCATAGCTATATGCTGAAGAATATGGGAGAATGTGTAAACTCCACACAGAGTCGCCTGAGGCGGGAATTGAACCCGGGTCTCTGGCACTGTGAGGCAGCATTGCTAACCATTGTGCCACCGTGCCGCCCACATCAGTTTTATTGAGTTTCATGGAGGGTTTCTCTTCACATAGTCTAGCGAGTTTTATTATGCAATTGTCTCACATTTACCAACCTAGATAGCTTACCTGTGCTTAGCCACATTCTGCCTTAAAACATTTTAAATAATTTTTACTCTTCCCACAGTCCAAAAATGTGCAGGTTAGGTGAATTGGCCATGCTAAATTGCCGGTAGTGTTAGATGAAGGGGTAAATATAGGGGAATGGGTCTGGGTGGGTTATGCTTCGGTGGGTCGGTGTGGACTTGTTGGGCCAAAGGGCCTGTTTCCACACTGTAAGTAATCTAATCTAATCTAATATTTTTAGCCTTGCAAACTAATTACATAATTTTGCAATGACAGATTTTCCAATCTCATGTTTTCAACTTTTAAATTTTTAAGTTTACTTGGAGATTTTGGATTCTCATGTGCCTCATTCATTAGTTTTCCTCTTGAACGTTTATGGAGAGAATAACCAGTGCATTTTATTTTCTGGCTTGCAGTCCTAGAGAACATTTCATGTTATTTGGCTGCATGTTTGCTTGATGACCTCACTGTTTCTAGACTCCCAAAAATTCCAAATGCTTAGTGCAAGATTCAAATTAATGTAAGGGTAAAATCCATGCCAAATGATCTTAGATAAGTGTGAGCAACTTTCTCTGCAGTCCAGTCATTGTAAATGCTATGACTTTGCTGCTGGCAGTGAAGCCTAAATTGATATGATGCCCAAGAGGCTTGATGTCAGTGTTTTTAATTTCATTCTTCTCAACAAGAAGTGACAGCTTTCCTTAATCTAGATTTGTGATGTTAACCATTTCTCTCCACACTTAATGCAAAACCTGAGTATTTCTGTTTAGAACATAGAACAATACAGCACAGAACAGGCCCTTCGGCCCACGATGTTGTGCCGAACATTTGTCCTAGCTTAAGCACCCATCCATGTACCTATCCAATTGCCGCTTAAAGGTCACCAAAGATTCTGACTCTACCACTCCCACAGGCAGCGCATTCCATGCCCCCACCACTCTCTGGGTAAAGAACCCAACCCTGACATCTCCCCTATACCTTCCACCCTTTACCTTAAATTTATGTCCCCTTGTAACACTCTGTTGTACCCGGGGAAAAAGTCTCTGACTGTCTACTCTATCTATTCCTCTGATCATCTTATAAACCTCTATCAAGTCACCCCTCATCCTTCGCCGTTCCAACGAGAAAAGGCCTAGCACTCTCAACCTATCCTCGTATGACCTATTCTCCATTCCAGGCAACATCTTGGTAAATCTTCTCTGCACCCTCTCCAAAGCTTCCACATCCTTCCTGAAGTGAGGCGACCAGAACTGCACACAGTACTCCAAATGTGGCCTAACCAAAGTCCTGTACAGTTGCAACATCACTTCACGACTCTTGAATTCAATCCCTCTGCTAATGTACGCTAATACACCATAGGCCTTCTTACAAGCTCTATCCACCTGAGTGGCAACTTTCAAAGACCTATGAACATAGACCCCAAGATCCCTCTGTTCCTCCACCTCACTAACAACCCTACCGTTAACCCTGTATTCCGCATTCTTATTTGTCTTTCCAAAATGGACAACCTCATACTTGGCAGGGTTGAACTCCATCTGCCACTCCTCAGCCCAGCTCTGCATCATATCCAAGTCCCTTTGCAGCCGACAAGAGCCCTCCTCACTATCCACAACTCCACCAATCTTCGTATCATCTGCAAATTTACTGACCCACCCTTCGACTCCCTCATCCAAGTCATTAATAAAAATTACAAACAGCAGAGGACCCAGAACTGATCCCTGCGGAACTCCACTTGTAACTGGGCTCCAGGCTGAATATTTACCATCTACCACCACTCTCTGACTTCGACCGGTTAGCCAGTTTTCTATCCAATCGGCCAAATTTCCCTCTATCCCATGCCTCCTGACTTTCTGCATAAACCAACCATGGGGAACCTTATCAAATGCCTTACTAAAATCCATGTATACTACATCCACTGCTCTACCCTCATCCACATGCTTGGTCACCTCCTCAAAGAATTCAATCAGACTTGTAAGGCAAGACCTACCCCTCTCAAATCCGTGCTGGCTGTCCCTAATCAAGCATGTCTTTCCAGGTACTCATATAAATCTGAAATGAAAATGTTGTGTAGCTTAGAGATATTGCATTCTTAAATAAAAGGTGACATTGTCAAGAAGCAGTTGCATTCGCATAAAACTAGAATTAATTAGAGACCCCCTTTCAATTTAAAAGAAGTTTGAGGTTAAATGTGAAGATTCTTTAAAAATCACATTGAAATTAGTGATCACATCGAAATTAGTTGTGATGCACTCACTGGAAAATTAGTGTCTTGCTGCACCGGTACAGATTAGTTACTTGGAGGGCCACTACGCAGTCCATGTATCAGGGTAAGCATCGTTGAGACATGGGGAGAATATAATATGGGGTTTAAATTAAAGAAATTTAATTTATCTATGTAATGTACTTAACTACCGACAAAAGTTTCATACTGAAAAGTCCTTCCATCACTCCCAGTACATAATGCTTTCTCTATTCTGTTTAGTTTTGTATATGGCAACTAGTTGCATTTAGGAGTTCAACAGATTTAAATTTAATAACTATAAGTTGGTACGGGGCCATCCAATACTAAAAGCTGAGGAGAACCACTGCGTGTCAAAACCAGTAAACTGACACATTAAAACCAGTAAATTGTACAGAAACGAGCTCATGCATGTGAAAAGAAAACAGGTGGTTATGTACTTCTACTCCGTGTAAGTGGTGGAAGGAGTGGATGTTTGTGGATATGGTGCCAGTCAAGCAGGCTGCTTTGTCCGGAGTTAAAAATCTCTCAATACCAGGTTATAGTCCCACAGGTTTATTTGGAAGCACTAGCTTTTGGAGCGCTGCATCTTTATCAGGTGGTTGTGAAGAATAAGATCATAAGACACAGAATTTATAGCAAACGTTTACAGTGTGATGTAACTGAAATTATAATTCTCACAAACTTTGAAATTATATATTGAAAAAGACTAGGATTTTTTAAGTCTCTTATCTTTTAGAATGACCAACCAGCATGGTCATTCTAAAAGAAGAGACTTAAACAATCCAGGTCTTTTTCAAAATATAATTTCAGTTACATCATACTGTAAACCTTTGCTATAAACTTTTTGCATTGTATGATTTTTAACTTTGTATACCCCAATCCAACACTGGCGTCTCCAAATCATGCTTTGTCCTGGATGGTACTATGCTTGGGATCCAAGAGTCATACAGCATGGAAACAGATCCTTCAGTCCAACTGGTCCATGTTGACAGTGTTCCCAAACTAAACTAGTCCCACTTATCTGCATTTCACCCATATCCCTCCGAACCTTTCCTATTCATGTACTTATCCAAATGCCTTTTAAATGTTGTAACTGTACCTGTATCCATCACTTCCTTTAGCAGTTCATTCCAAACATGAACCATTCTCTGTGTAAAAACAAAACAAAAAGCACCCAAACACAATTCCTTTCCATTCTACTTCCTTGCTCATCTCTAACTTTAAAGCTTTAGCTCCTTAAAATAAGTTTGCAAAAGAGGTAAAATTGGTTCCACCCTAGTTGGTTGTTACATCCAATTAAACTCAGGAAAGTAAAAAGCTGAAATTGATGCTACTAGAGTTAGATTTGTATACGTTTTCAAAAATGTAAAGAACAAATAAACTGGCTGAAACTTTGCAAAATAGATTTAAAAAGTAGTGAATTTTCTACATTTTGGTACTTTGGGGGAGAGGGGAGGGTAGACATGCTTTTTAATTTCATCTTGAATTTGTGCTGTGGTCTGGAGATTTTGGATGCAAGTTTGCTCGCTGAGCTGGAAGGTTCGTTCTCAGACATTTTGTCACCGTAATAGGTAACGTCAGTGAGCCTCCAGTGAAGCACTGGTGTTATTGCTCGCTTTCTATTTGTGCTTAGGTTTCCTTGGGTAGTGATGTCATTTCCTTTTTTTTTCACCCCAAAGGGTGAAAAATGGGATCCAAGTCTGGAGATTTGTTGGCATCGGTTATCCAGACAGTCAGGCAATATGCAAATTTCAGTCAGACAAACAGATATGTAGCAGGAGAAGCCCTGTTAGTTTAGCGTTCCCCAAAACAGTCTGACTGAATGTGACAAAGGAGAAAATTGTCTCACAAAGGGTTCAAAATTAATAGGGAAGAAGTCAGATTGTTGGCACTTCTAAGTTGACAAAATGTCAGGACCAAATGAGATGCATCCAAGGATTCTGAAGGAGGTGAGAGTGGAAATTGCAGGGTGCTGGCCATGACTTTTTATTTTGGCTTCCTTGGACTTGGGTGAGGTGGACTGGAAAATGGCAAACATTTTAGCCTTGTTCAAGAAAGGTTGTAAGGATAATCCCAACAATTACAGGCTAGTAGGTTTAATTTTAGTGTTGGGGAGACTAGTATTGTAATTTTAATGTTGGGAAGACTTCTAGAAACAATTAGTCAGGATAGAATTAATAATCACATTGAAAAACGCTTAGCAAGAGTTAATATTGCATGCCAGTGAGACAGTACTGTGACTCAGTCGTTAGCATTGCTGCCTCACAGCACCAAGGACTCTGGTTCAATTCTAGCTTCAGGTGACTGTGTGGAGTTTGCGCCTTCTCCCCGTGTCTGTTTGGGTTTCTGCAGGTTTTCTTCCACAGTCCAAAGATGTGCAGGTTCGGTGGAATGGCCATGCTAAATTGTCCATCTTGTCTGTAGATGGATTAGCCATAGTAAATGTTGGGCTACAGGGATAGGGTTGCGGGGGGCACTGCATCTGGCTGGGATGCTGTTCGGAGGGTTGGTGCAAACTAGATAGACCAAATGGCTTTTTTCCAAACTGTAGGTATTCTGTGGTTTCTAAAAGGGCGATCATGTTGAGTAACTGTGCTGCAGTTTTTCGAGGAAGCAACAGAGTTGATGAGGGTCAGGCAGTTGGTGTGGTATATATAGGTTTTCAGAAGGTTTATTACAGTGCCCACACAACAGATCTTGAAAGTTATTAGTCATAGTATAAAAGGGTGTGTAGCAACATCAATGCAAAATTGGCTGAATGATTGGCAACAGTAATGATTAATGTATAGTTTTCAAATTGGAGAAAGGTTTGCACTGGTGTTCCCCAGGGGACTCTTGCTTTTCCTTATATATGTTAATGAGCTGGATCTTGGTGTGTTATGGATAATTTCAGTATTTAAAGATGATACTAAACTTGAAAGAATTGTAAACTGTAAAGGACAGAACTTCAGAAGGATTTTGATAAGTTCGTATTTGCAGAAGAACATTGAAGGATAACAGAAAATAGGGGCTACAATTCTAAAATGGATGCAAGAGCAAAGGGTGATATTCCAACAGATTATTGAATTTAGTAGGGCAGATGGAGAGAGCAATTAATGAGGCAGAGTGTTTTCACCGATATTAATAGAGGCATACAGATAAGAACAAGGATGTGATGTTAAACTTTTACAAGAATCTTGCTAGACCTCAGCTGGAGTATAATATACACTTGTGGGTGTACATTATAGGAAAGATGTGAATGCATTGAACAAAGTGCAGAAGTGATTTACAATATGGTATAATGGTAGTGTCCCTACCTCCGGAATCAAGAGACCGGGGTTCAAGTCCCACCAGTTCTTCGGGTGTGTAGTAACATCTCTGAACAGGCTGATTAGGAAAACAGGTTAAATAAAAGACGAGTTAAGTGCCTTAGTGGGCACTGTCTGTGTGGAGTTTGCACATTCTCCCCATATCTGCGTGGGTTTCCTCCGGGTGCTCTGGTTTCCAACCACAGTCCAAAGCTGTGCAGGTCAGGTGAGTTGGCCATGCGAAATTGCCCATAGCGTTAGGTGCAATAGTCAGAGGGAAATTGTCTGGATGGGTTACTTTTCGGAGGGTCGGTATGGACTTGTTGGACCGGAGGGCCTGTTTCCACACTGTAGGGAACCTAATCTAATCTGAAGAATGGTTCCTGGAATGAGAAATCTCGTTTACGAGGATAGATTGAGGAAGTTGGGACTGTTCTCTTTGGTGTGAAGAAAACAAAGGAGATTTAGTGTTTCAAAATCATAAGTAGGCTGAATGGAGATGGGGAGAAGCTGTTCCTACTCGTAAACGAGAGGAAAAAAGAGAATGAGGAGGCATAGACTTAGTGATATGCAAACAAAGCAAGGACGATGTGTGAGAAACTTTTTCACACTGAGTGTTTAGGGTAAGGAATGCACTGCTTGGAAATGCAGTGGAGGAAGATTCGATTGAGGCATTCTTAGAAATGGTGCACAGAGTCATGGGGAAAACACAGAAGATTGGCACTAGGTAATAGAACAAGTGTAAGCCAAATGACTGCCTCCTGCACAGTATCAATTGTGAGATTGTGAATAAGTCTTGAGAGACTTAAAAGTCAGTAAAAGGTCCAGAAACAGAAGTTTAAAAGATGAGTTTAAGGAACACACTCCATAATAAATGAGCTGAGCTAGCTTGTTTAAGGGTCTCCAGAACAGACATTGACGAAACAACAGTTGATAGCAGAAATCTTCTGAAAATAAGCCACTTAGGGTTGTATGTTTGTGCCAACTGAATAAGAAACTTTAAAGTGAAAGCAGGTGGCTATTTACTGAGCTTTGAGTGTAAGTTGTGGGTTAAAAAGGTAAATCTTTATGCCTGAGACTATGTTTAAGTTTTTGTATCGTGTGACGTTTTTCTTTTATGGAATAAACTGTTCATTTTTCAAAGTGCCATTGACAGCCTTGAGAATATATTCAGTAATAGATTCATGGTTAAAAGAAAAACACAAGACATGTGTTCTATCAAGCTTAAACACACTCAGGAATGTCTAAATTGTTCAGTACTACAGCCAGCTGGGATCATAACAAAAATATAACTTCAGTTAGGTTGAAAATTGAACTTAACATTTTATCTTCCATCTTCCTATCCCACAAACGGAAAAATTTATAAATTGGATGTTTCTATTTATGACTTAGTTACTTTGGTTGGAGCAATGTGATGATCATGGTTGTTCATAGTGGCACCTGTGCAGTGAAGCTGAGTAAAACTTAATATTTTTGAGATGTGAGCAGTATTGGAAATTAGACCTATAAATGTTACTTTTAAAGTAAATGTTTCTTTTGAAAATTTCAGCTCATTTTATCGTTTTATTTTTATTTAGCCTTTCTGGTCCAAGAAGAAAAAATCGTACTGTTAGATCTTGGCCATTAACATTGCAACGTTTGAAAAAAAGAAGAGGCCATACTTCACCTAGAAATTTTCAGGCCCAGACATCAGAAAGTGGAAATGATAATGATGAAAAAGATAATTGCCAGTATGAAGGACTTGATACAGAAGTCATCAATGATCAGGACATGCACCTGAATCATTTAAAATCATCTATTACTAACTATTTTGGTGCTGCTGGTAGACTTGCCTGTGGTGAAAAGTATCGAATCTTGGCTCGTCGGGTGACTCTGGATGGCAAAGTGCAGTACCTCGTGGAATGGGAAGGAATAACTGCATCTTGATTCCTGTAATAAAGTTTCTTTTAGAGGCTTAGTTTATGTTGTGAACTCTTGAACTTTTGAAGCTGATCTACAGACAGTCATTACAGTCCTAATGTGTCTCGGCTTCATGCATATTTCTAAATTTTATTCCTATGCAACTGAGAACTTTAAACCCTGGGAATGGGTGACTTCGAGTAACTAGCCATAATCTTCAATATTTTCAGGAACCATTTGTAATATTTTACAGTGTCTTTCTCCACTCAGGCTTATCTCAAGAATTTTGGTGCTACTGCTTACAACTGTGTACTTAAAAAATACCTGCAGGGATTAATTAATCTGTAGGTCAGTCTGTACCAAAATGAAGTTATGTGTTTTTTTTATATTGTCTGTAGCTTTGTTAGATGTTCAAATTTTTGTGTTGAATTCACAAGGTGAAGAGTATTGCCTTTTGATGTAGCTGTACTGTACCTGGCAGTTTTGTACCTTGATGATCACACCGATACCTCTGGAATTTAAAAAAAATGTAACCCAGGATTGTTTTTAAAACCGGCAACTTTTTTGTAATTCTAGTTTAAGCAAATGTTAGTTATTGCCATGTGTCTCTAAAGAATTTGAAACGGGCTGGTTTAGCCAAAGAATAAAATTCACACATTAAGTAATTCAGAAGTGTGTAGCTTTTAAAAGTCAAGTTTTACACAATTTCATTCCATAATCTACACCATTTGCAATACTTTCCTCCTCACTTTTACTCATTATTCTGCCTCTTCATATTGTAATGAATCATCATTTATTTCCAGGTGTCTATAAGAAACTATATTTTACTAGTCTAAGATTCTATAGGCATTTGTACTCTTATAAATTTTGGATCAGAGTCACTTTATTCAGTATTGGCATAGGGCAGTTGTTTTTGGGTTCTTGCCCTTTCTGGAGGTTGTGGTGGCTGGCCGCCTTGTAATACCATAATAACCTTTGTACTAATCAGCTGTTCCCCTCCAAGCCAGTCATCATCAGGACTGGGAAACAAATTTTTCAGCAACGTTCTAGCCAAATTGCACTGCCAAAACAAGTGTTATCTCAGAACTACCTGTAATTCAAAACATGCCAATTCAATTATGACATACTAGATTCCTCCATTGTCATTAGTACAGATTTCTGAAATTCCCTCCAAGTGCATTGTGGGTCAATCTGCAGCATCTGCACTACATCACTTCAAGAAAGCAGCTCATCACCACTTTCAAGGGCAACTAGGGATGGGCACTAAGTGTTAGCCAACCAGCGCTGCCCATGTCCCCAACTGATTTTTTTTTTAAAAATCCAACCATACAACATTCATTGATTCTCCTTTATCCATACATCCTCAAAACTCCCAAAGTTTTTCAACATGGTTTCTCTTGAATGAATCCATGCTGACCATGTCCAATTTTGCAATTACCTTCTAAATGTTCAGTCTTCATATTGTTCACAATGGATGTTAATTTCTTCCTTACCACTATTGAAGAGAAAGTGAGGTCTGCAGATGCTGGAGATCAGAGCTGAAAGGAAAGAAGAAGGGCTTATGCCCGAAACGTCGATTCTCCTGTTCCCTGGATGCTGCCTGACCTGCTGTGCTTTTCCAGCAACACATTTTCAGCTCCTTACTACTATTATCAAGCTGACAGATCTCTCGTTATTTATTTTCCTTCTTATCACAATCCCAATTGATGTGATTACTGGACTTTAGATGCTAAACAAAGCTGATTTGATAGATCAGTTTGTTTTAGTGAGATAGTCTCTCCCTGATACACAAAACCAAATCTGCAACATTGCATTCTTAACAATAAAGCAGAAGTTTATTTCACAAAAGAAATAATCAAATAGAATAACTGTACACCAACTGAGATGCTGAAACAGATAATCCCACCAATCCCAAAAGATACCTTGTCTAGGATCAAAGCACCCTTTGTAAAGCATTCATACTAGATGAGAATCCTTTCTTCCAATATTCTTAAGTTTTAATTTAACTGATGTAAAATCCCAACCTAGTAAACCTGAGCCTTCTGGATACTTTCCTACAGCTGCACTTGAATTTTAATTATAAAACCCCTCTCCTGCAGATAAACCTGTAGGCCGATATAGGTAGTTCTCCTATAACTCTAGTTGTGTTCTAGCAAAACCTCGCTTAATACAAATAATGGGGCCTATAGGAAAAGTGGGGTTAAGGGAAGACCAGCAAATCATTTCACTTAGCTGCTCAAAAATCACAGAGTATAGCACAGCCTGAATGAAGGCTGAAATATTTATTAACAAAAGTAAATTTAACAGTACATTTTAAACAAATTTAAGAAAGCTGCTCTGTCAGCAGGTGACTGGTGCATGTGCAGAACAGCACAGATGGGAGCACACAGAGACTTCAGCACTGACATGGTGCATGCACAGAATGTCACGAACTTCACCTGTGCGTAATGGCATGAAGACCAGCACCGATATTGTACATGTGCAGAACAGTGTGGAGATTTTAGCACGCATGTCTAGAACAAAGCATGCAAACCAATCCCCAATGAAATCGTGCTGTTGCCAACACAGCTAAGTGTTCTCCAAAATACCATACCTTAATTCTTCAGTGACATTCTAGCCAAATTGCACTGTCGAAACATGTTATCTCAGAACTATCTGTAATTCAAAACATGCAAATGCAATTATATTAAAATAAGCACAAATAACACCTTATTGTCTTTCATCCATTTATATAGTAGGTTTTCCCGTGTAATTTCCAGTCGCCAAAAACTTTTTTCAGAATCTGTAATTATGAAATAAATCACAAATGCAATCAGTGTGTTCATAGCCACTTCAACATTCTGGATAAATCTAATCTGCTCCAGATTCATCAACCCTTAATCCAGTTTTTATTTTCAAATACTACATTTACCTATTGCTTCAGTTCTTCTGTTTTATGAACTCCTCAGTTACATGGTATTTCTGGAACATTTCTATATCTTCCTTCGAAAAGACCGACGCAAAGTATGTTTCTCTGACATTTCACTGTTCTCAGCTATAATGTTTGCACCCACCTGCAAAAAGGACCCATACAGGTCATTCTGCTATAATGCGTGTTTTATTAATGCAAATTCACTAACGCAATTGATGATTTGGAGACACTTTCTAAAGCGTGAACTTTTAAAACGTGTTGGCTGCAACACAATTACATTGCCAACGCTTTAAGCGCTGTTTCTAAAGTGCAATTTTTCTATAATGCGGGGTTGGACAAGAACGCACCATCACATAGAAGAACTACTTGTATTTGTGTTAGCAAATCTTCTGCTTTTATCATTTTGATAAAAGCTTCTTCCAGCTTTCATTCATTTGTTTCTTTCATTTAAGTTTCTTGGTCCTCCTTTCCTGGACCAGAAATTGCTTCCAATCTTCAATGTCACTATTCTTAGCATTCTTATACACTTTGTTTTATCTAATGCAATCTTCAACTTCTGTTAATTGGAGTATTTGTGCCTTTGGGAATATAATCCTATGTAGACTTTGTCATTTAAAAAAATCCATAAAGACTATAAGAAAGGAGAGCAGAATTAGGCCATTTGGCCTATTAAGTCTGCTCTGTCGTTCTTATGTCTGCCATGTTTTCCAACCCCATTCTCTTGCCATAACCCTTGGTCCTCTTAATCAAGAACATATCTATCTCTATCTTAAAACCACTCAACATCTTGGCCTCCATAGCTTTCTACAACAATGAGTTTCACAGATTCACCACCCTCTATCTGGAAAGAAAAATCCTCATCTCAGTTCTAAAAGTAATTTCTTCACTGAGGCTGTACCCTCAGATCCTAGTCTCTCCTACCAGTGGAAACATCTTGTCCACATCAGTCTACCCAGTCATATTCTGTAAATTTCAATAGACTACCCCCCACCCCCATCCTCTGAGTACACATCCAGAGTCCTCAACCACTCAAGATCATTCTTGTAAACCTCCTCCAAGGCCAGCACATCATTATTTAGATACAAGACCTAAAACTGCTCACAATATCCCAAATGTGGAGTGACCAGAGCCTTAAACAAAATGAGAAATTGCTGGAAAAACTCAGCAGGTCTGGCAGCAGTGAAGAGAAAGTACAGTCAATGTTTCTGGTCCAGTGACCCTTCTGCAGAACTGAAGGTCCCCATTAGCAGATATTCATTCTGCCAGGCTGACCTGTATCCACTCATTTGTCTGTCCAACTGTGTTTCGGTCTTTTTGAGCTCGAGCTCCTGTTTACTCCTCCGCCCCCAACCCTCCATCCATTCCCTCTTCTGCATAAATACTAACCTTTTCCTAGCTACCATCAGATTGGAATAAGAGTCACTGGACCCAAAATGTTAACTCTGCTTTCTCTCCCCAGATGCTGCCGGACCTCCTGAGTTTTTCCGGCAATTTCCGTTTTTGTTTCCAATTTCGGCGGTTCGCAGTTCTTTCAGTTTTTTGACCAGAGCCTTATACAGGATCAGCAGAACATCCCTGCTCTTGTATTCTCACCCTTAATTAAATTAATGCTAACATTGTATTTGCCTTCCTGACTGCCAACAATCTACATATTAACTTGAAGAAAATCCTGAACTAGGTCTCCCACGTCCCTTCATGCTTTAGATTTGCAAAGCCTTTCCTGTTTAGAAAATAATCTATGCCTCTATTCTTAGTACCAAAATGCCTTGCCTATACTGTCTTCCATCTGCCACTTCTTTGCCCAATCTCCTAGCCTGTTCAAGTTGTTTTGCAGCATCCCTGCCTCCTTAACACAACCTGTTCCTCCACCTATTTTTGTATCTGCAAACTTAGCAAAAATGCCCTCAGTTCCTTCATCCAGATTATTAATACACGATGTGAATAGTTGTGGTCCAAACACTGACTCCTGCAGAACTCAGCTGCCATCCTGAGAAAGACCCCTTCATCCCCACTCTCTGGCTGACTGGCAGAAGGCAATTCTCTAATCACAGCAGTACCTTGCCTAATACCATGAAATCTTACTTTGTTTAGTAGCCTCCTATGCGACACACACAATGACTACCTGTCTACAATCAAATCTTTCACTGCATCTTCTCAATCCACCATCTACAATTTGAGTAGTTGTGGGTATGTTTGCTGAGCTGGCAATTTGGATTGCAGATGTTTTGTCCCCTATCTAGGGGACATCCTCTGTGCTGTGGAGCCTCCTGTGAAGCGCTGCTGTATTGTGTCGGTTAGAATTTGTGTGGTTTCGGTCCTATTACTTCTGGTTGCCAGTTCCCCTTATTTGTTGCAGTGGTCAGTATATTGGGTCTAGGTCACTGAGTTTGTTGATGGTGTCCGTGGATGAGTGCTATGCTTCGAGGAAGTCTCTGGCTGCCCTCTGTTTGGCTTGTCCTATTATTGTTGTATTGTCCCAGTTGAATTTGTGGTCTGTGTTGTCTGTTTGTATAGATACTCAGGATGAAAATGTGTTGCTGGAAAAGCGCAGCAGGTCAGACAACATCCAAGGAGCAGGAGAATCGACATTTTGGGCATGAGCCCTTCTTCAGGAATCTTGAAGAAGGGCTCATGCCCGAAACGTCGATTCTCCTGCTTCTTGGATGCTGCCTGACCTACTGCGCTTTTCCAGCAACACGTTTTCAGCTCTGATCTCCAGCATCTGCAGTCCTCACTCTCTCCTAGATCGTCAGGATAGCTGGTTGTGGCGTTTAGTGGCTGGTTGATGTACATGAATGCAGATCACTAGTTGTCTGCCTGTTCGATCTATATTAATGTTTCATGCAGTCTCTGCATGGAATCTTGTATACCACGTTTGTCTTGCACATGATGGGTATTCAGTCTTTTGTTCTGGTGAGTTGTTGCCTGAGCTTGGCTGTGGGTTTACATGCTGTCATAAATCCGAATGGTCAGAGGAGTCTAGCTGTTGGTTCTGAGACTTTTTTTTATATAAGGTAGAGTAGTTAGTGCTTTAGGTTGTGATATGTCCTTATTGCATTGTTTGTCTGCTAGGCATCTGTTCTTGGCAAAGACTTTGTAGAGGTGTTTTTCTTCTTTGTTTTGCAGATTGGGAGTGCTGTAGTATGTTGTAGCCCTTTTGAAGAGAGTCCTAATAGCAAACCCTTACACAAACCTTGATCATCAATTTAACTTTCATATCCTTATATCTTCCATTTTCAGATGCTAATTTCAGAATAAATCATATACATTTAACCTTCCTGTAAAATTCTATCACTTTCTGGCGTTCATAGGGACGCCTTTTTCATTTCAGAAGACCAAACTCAGAATTGGGAAGGGTTCTTCTGAAGAGGGTCACTCGACCTGGAACTTTAATTCCACTTTCTCTCCCCAGATGCGAACAGACTTGCTGAGTTTTTCCAGCAAATTCTGGTTTTGATTCCAAACTCAAAAATAACTTGGTTCCAAAAACGAGGCTCTCGGCGGCTAAACACCTTGAGGGTGTCTTGGTTCTGTGGAAAAGGCAGGAAAATGGATACCAGCTTGAGTTGCCCTTTCTGAAAGCCAACATTAACAAGAAGGGCCGAGTGCCTTCGACAATGAGCTCAATACAGTATGGAAGTTCGCATAAGGTCTGAAACCTTCATCAAGGCCGTTGTAATTGACGAGTTTATCATTTTTCTCCAGTCGCCCTAAAAAACTGTCGCATCAACCTCACTCATTATGTGCAGTTCTATTGCGGACTCCTATCCTCTTCTCTTTAACGGTCGCCAACACGCCCGCCTCGATTTGACAAAGCCGCGCGAAAGTGGATGGGAAAGACAGGTCCGCGCTGTCCAAACGGAAAACCATATTGGAGGAGCAAGAGTGCAGTGCGACCAATAGAAATGGCGGATGTGTTCCAGCCGCCCAATGGGAAGGGTGTACTGACCCGTGCTATCCAATGGGAAGGAGGCAGGTACATGTTATCCAATGGAAAGGCAGAGCCCCGCGCTGTCCAATGGGGAGGGTGGAATGGCTCGGCCGGGCCCAGTGTTGTCCAATTGGAACGGTGGAAGTGCTGGGCCCCGCGCTGTCCGATTGCAGGCGGCAGCAGCGGCGTGGAGTGGGAAGATGGCGGTGGATTGGTCATGTCCGTTCAGTGTTATGATGGCATCTAGATTACACCAGTGTGTTTGAGACGGACAATGACTGTCTCTATTCCTCATGACAGGTTACGGTGTTGCTCTAGGTAATGTCGCCAGATTCGAGCATTTATTGCGTTCATTCCGGTTTGACTGAATCACAAATCGACCCCTGAGTTGATTATTTTTGGTTAGTACGAACTATGGGATACTTATATTGATATATTTTATGGATTGAATTTTTGTTAGATTCCCAGATGAATTACTAATTATTTAAACCCCAGTTGTGCCCAGCTAATTTTTGGTGCGGATTCCTAACCTATTTTAATACATTTTCATACATAGAACCTGCAGCTGCACAACCAGTAAAGATCTGGGGATGGTTTAATTGCTCTATTTAAGAAAGTTTGAGAGATTGATTATTTGTAAATAGAGGTAGTCATGGTTACTTATAGACACAATCACAGTTGAGAATGTTAAAACGAGGATTTATAAGAATAAAATTCACTGGAATGTTCACATAAGCTTTCTAGATATCAGACGGCCCCGCGATTAAATCATAGTAGTTTATACCATAATGTTTATTTAATTATTTCACACATTCTAGAAATATCACTTATCATATTAATTAGAAATTCGGCGATGCTTACGTAATGGTTTGTGTACGCTTTTTTTGGTTAAACGTTTTATTATAATATTAGGGGAAATTGTGAGCTTTTCATAAATATTACCCGCTGCTTATGGTATAATTCACTGAATTTGCAATTCCATGTCTTAAATATCTTCTTTGGGGGATCTTAACAAAGTTTGTGTCAGTGACATTTCCACTGATCTGGAAAAACTCTCGCAAAATATGAGCTTTTATTTATGCAATACTAAAATTAGCTGTTCCTTTCTTTACATTTAAAGGAACAGGAGTGAGCCATTCATCCCTTTGAGCAAATTCTGCCATTCAGTTTAATTAATGCTGATTTATATTGAGATCGCATCAACCTCTCCCATTCTATCATACTCCATATCTTGCCAAACAAAAATTTAACCATCTTATAAACCTCAACAACTGTTTAGTGGAGACAGTTCTGGATTGCTTATGCTTTTTGTGGGGAGAAAAATATTTTCTGACATCGATCCTGAATGGCCTAACTCTTTGTTAATAAACGTGAAGCTAGAAAAGCACATCACGTCAGATAGCATCCAAGGAGTGGGAAAGTCAGCATTTTGGGCCGAAACCCTTTGTCAGGACTTTTGGCCCAGCTCCTGTTTTGATAATATGCTCCCATGTATTGCACTCATCCACCTTTCTCTTTTATCCTTTCAATTTCTTTGATCACCTTAAACATCTCAATTAGGCACTCTAATCTGCTATATTTTAGGGAATACAAGCCTAATGTATTGAGTTTGCTCATAATATTTAACTCCTTTAGTTAATTTGCTTGCTTTAGGGCATCTTGTGTCACAATATTACCTCACAAAATTTATGGTTTCACTCTGTACAAGACTTACAAAAATTGTTTCAAATCCAATGTTAGATCCACTGGCCTAAGATAATTTGTTTGTCCAGGTGTCACCATAAAGTGGCTTGAACAATTGGTTGCTTTTATAGAACGTATGTGTAATCATTATTGAATTCACAGGAGGAATAATGAAACGTAATCTGAAGGGATTTATAAGAAATTAAGAGTCTTATAAAGTTATTAAATTTCATTATTCTAGACAATGAAAAATAGTAGAGTCTTGTTACAAAGATCCATCATTGTGTCACAGAGGGAATGCAGTCACACTCATTTGGTTGTTGGCTGGGTTGTCATGGTTATGAGAGACCACTTCTATTGTTGGTTCTAAATTGTCAGGAGTACTGTGGAATTCAGTGGAAATAATTGTGAAGTAGATTAAGCACTTTACCACCTTAATATGAGTATTTGTTTTAAATTTTACATGGATGTCAGGTTGGCTCAGTAAAGCAAAAAGTCACTAAAGTTAGAAGATTGTCTTCAAGCCATACTTCAGGATTTTAGCTCATGATTTAGCTTTATAATTCATTGCAGTACTGAAAGAGAACGTAAAATGTGTTTTCTTTTGTATCCACTGCTTGTGAGGCAAATAGATAGCAAAGGGTACTTTCTAGATGGTAAAAAGCTGCACACTTGAACCCATGATACTTAGGGTTCCACCAGTTTCATGGTTAAATTAAAATGAAGTGACTTTGATATGAGTACAATCTAAGTCTTGAAATTCTAGAACAGTGACTATTCCCCTGACTGTACTTTCCACATAACAACAGCATTTCTCTTTTCTCGAATGGCTTCCTGTACCATGGTGCTATGCTCAGTTTGTGCATCCCCCTGACAGCCCCCACTCTCATCCACAAAGCAGCAAGAATCTCAAGACTGTTAGACCAGCTCAAGGACTGAAACGTCTTCACTACCACCTTGATCACTCTAATTGCCTCGCTCGCAGTCACACCCTCTTGTCTCTGATCACTGACCAAATTTGAAGTAGTTAATGCAAGGGGTGCCTCCTGAAGCAGTGTCCAGGTAACACTCTGTCTTCCTAATTTATTGCAGTGTTCTAAGCTCAGCCTCTAGCTCATCAACTCTGAGCTGGACTTCCTCAAGCTACCAACATTTGCGACAGATGCAGTCAATCTGAACCACAATGGGGACCACCTGTGATATTAAAGAGTTAATTTGCTCTACTGACCTGCAAGAAGTTGAATGCCCTGGGGATAAGGTGGTGTGACTTTGTCTTCTGGAAAGAAAGTGAGGTCTGCAGATGCTGGAGATCAGAGCTGAAAATGTGTTGCTGGAGAAGCGCAGCAGGTCAGGTAGCATCCAGGGAACAGGAGAATCGCGTTTTGGGCATAAGCCCTTCTTCAGGAATGAGGAAAGTTTGTCCAGCAGGCTAAGATAAAAAGGTAGGGAAGAGGGACTTGGGGGAGGGGTGTCGGAAATGTGATAGGTGAAAAGAGGTCAAGGTGAGGGTGATAGGTCAGACTGGGGTGGGGGCGGAGAGGTCAGGAAGAAGGTTGCAGGTTAGGAAGGCGATGCTGAATTCGATGGATTTGACTGAGACAAGGTGGGGGGGAGGGGAAATGAGGAAACTGGTGAAATCCGAGTTCATCCCTTGTGGTTGGAGGGTTCCTAGGCGGAAGATGAGGCGCTCTTCCTCCAACCGTCGTGTTGTTGTGGTCTGGCGATGGAGGAGTCCATAGACCTGCATATCCTTGGTGGAGTGGGAGGGGGAGTTGAAGTGTTGAGCCACAGGGTGATTGGGTTGGTTGGTCCGGGTGTCCCAGAGGTGTTCTCTGAAACGCTCCGCAAGTAGGCGGCCTGTCTCCCCCATATAGAGGAGGCCACATCGGGTGCAGAGGATGCAATAGATGATGTGTGTGGAGGTGCAGGTGAATCTGTGGCGGATATGGAAGTTTCCTTTGGGGCCTTGGAGGTAGGTGAGGGGGGAGGTGTGGGCGCAAGTCTTGCGCCTCCTGCGGTTGCAGGGGAAGGTGCCGGGTGGAGGTTGGGTTGGTGGGGGGTGTGGATCTGACGAGGGAGTCACAGAGGGAGTGGTCTTTACGGAATGCTGATAGGGGAGGGGAGGGAAATATAACCTTGGTGGTGGGGTCCGTTTGGAGGTGGCGGAAATGACGGCGGATGATGCGCTGTACATGAAGATTGGTGGGGTGGTAGGTGAGGACCAGTGGGGTACTGTCCTGGTGGCGGTTGGAGGGGCGGGGCTCAAGGGCGGAGGAGCGGGAAGTGGAAGAGATGCGGTGGAGGGCATCGTCGACCACGTCGGGGGGGAAATTGCGGTCCTTGAAGAAGGAGGCCATCTGGGTTGTACGTTTTTGGAACTGGTCCTCCTGGGAGCAGATGCGGCAGAGACGAAGGAAGTGGGAGAATGGGATGGCGTTTTTACAGGGGGAAGGGTGGGAGGAGGTGTAGTCCAGGTCGCTGTGGGAGTTGGTCGGTTTGTACTAGACCGACTCCCACAGCTACCTGGACTACACCTCCTCCCACCCTGCCCCCTGTAAAAACGCCATCCCATTCTCCCAATTCCTTCGTCTCCGTCGCATCTGCTCCCAGGAGGACCAGTTCCAAAAACGTACAACCCAGATGGCCTCCTTCTTCAAGGACCGCAATTTCCCTCCCCCGACGTGGTCGACGAAGCCCTCCACCGCATCTCTTCCACTTCCCGCTCCTCCGCCCTTGAGCCCCGCCCCTCCAACCGCCACCAGGACAAAACCCCACTGGTCCTCACCTACCACCCCACCAATATTCATGTACAGCGCATCATCCGCCGTCATTTCCGCCACCTCCAAACGGACCCCACCACCAAGGATATATTTCCCTCCCCTCCCCTATCAGCATTCCGTAAAGATCACTCCCTCCGTGACTCCCTCGTCAGATCCACACCCCCCACCAACCCAACCTCCACCCGGCACCTTCCCCTGCAACCGCAGGAGGTACAAGACTTGTGCCCACACCTCCCCCCTCACCTCCCTCCAAGGCCCCAAAGGAAACTTCCATATCCGCCACAGATTCACCTGCACCTCCATACACATCATCTATTGCATCCTCTGCACCCGATGTGGCCTCTTCTATATTGGGGAGACAGGCCACCTACTTGCGGAGCGTTTCAGAGAACACCTCTGGGACACCTGGCCCAACCACCCTGTGGCTCAACACTTCAACTCCCCCTCCCACTCCACCAAGGATATGCAGGTCTTTGGACTCCTCCATTGCCAGACCACAACAACACGACGGTTGGAGGAAGAGCGCCTCATTTTCCGCCTAGGAACCCTCCAACCACAAGGGATGAACTCGGATTTCACCAGTTTCCTCATTTCCCCTCCCCCAACCTTGTCTCAGTCAAATCCATCGAATTCAGCACCGCCTTCCTAACCTGCAATCTTCTTCCTGACCTCTCCACCCCCACCCCAGTCTGACCTATCACCCTCACCTTGACCTCTTTCCACCTATCACATTTCTGATGCCCCTCCCCCAAGTCCCTCCTCCCTACCTTTTATCTTAGCCTGCTGGACAAACTTTCCTCATTCCTGAAGAAGGGCTAATGCCTGAAACATCGATTCTCCTGTTCCCTGGATGCTGCCTGACCTGCTGCGCTTCTCCAGCAACACATTTTCAGCTCTGACTTTGTCTTCTATCAAGGCTAATCACCCTCGTACATTATACTTTTGTAGATTCTGGATTAGTGGTGCTGGAAGAGCACAGCAGTTCAGGCAGCATCCGAGGACAGGCAAAATCCGAGGACATGCAAAATCGACGTTTTGGGCAAAAGCCCTTCGTCAGGAATAAAGGCAGAGAGCCTGAAGCGTGGAGAGATAAGCTAGAGGAGGGTGGGGGTGGGGAGAGAGTAGCATAGAGTACAACAGGTCAGTGGGGGAGGAGATGAAGGTGATAGGTCAGGGAGGAGAGGGTGGAGTGGATAGGTGGAAAAGGAGCTAGGCAGGTCGGACAAGTCCGGACAAGTCAAGGAGACAGTGTTGAGCTGGAGGTTAGAAACTAGGATGAGGAAGGGGAAATGAGGAAGCTGTTGAAGTCCACATTGATGCCCTGGGGTTGAAGTGTTCCGAGGCGGAAGATAAGGCGTTCTTCTTCCATGCGTCTGGTGGTGAGGGAGTGGCGGTGAAGGAGGCCCAGGACCTCCATGTCCTCGGCAGAGTGGGAGGGGGAGTTGAAATGTTGGGCCACGGGGCGGTTTGGTTGATTGGTGCGGGTGTCTCGGAGATGTTCCCTGAAGCGCTCTGCTAGGAGGCGCCCAGTCTCCCCGATGTAGAGGAGACCACATCGGGAGCAGCGGATACAATAAATGATATTAGTGGATGTGCAGGTAAAACTTTGGATGTGGAAGGCTCCTTTAGGGCCTTGGATAGAGGTGAGGGAGGAGATGTGGGCACAGGTTTTACAGTTCCTGCGGTGGCAGGGGAAAGTGCCAGGATGGGAGGGTGGGTCGTAGGGGGGCGTGGACCTGACCAGGTAGTCACGGAGGGAGCAGTCTTTGCGGAAGGCGGAGAGGGGTGGGGAGGGAAATATATCTCTGGTGGTGGGGTCTGTTTGGAGGTGGCGGAAATGTCGGCGGATGATTTGGTTTATGCGAAGGTTGGTAGGGTGGAAGGTGAGCACCAGGGGCGTTCTGTCCTTGTTGCGGTTGGAGGGGTTGGGTCTGAGGGCGGAGGTGTGGGATGTGGACGAGATGCGTTGGAGGGCATCTTTAACCACGTGGGAAGGGAAATTGCGGTCTCTAAAGAAGGAGGCCATCTGGTGTGTTCTGTGGTGGAACTGGCCCTCCTGGGAGCAGATACGGCAGAGGCGGAGGAATTGGGAATACGGGATGGCATGTTTGCAAGAGGTAGGGTGGGAAGAGGTGTATCCAGATAGCTGTGTGAGTCGGTGGGTTTGTAGAAAATGTCAGTGTCAAGTCGGTCGTCACTGATGGAGATGGCGAAGTCCAGGAAGGGGAGGGAGGTGTCAGAGATGGTCCAGGTAAATTTAAGGTCAGGGTGGAATGTGTTGGTGAAGTTGATGAATTGCTTAACCTCCTCGCGGGAGCACGAGGTGGCGCCAATGCAGTCATCAATGTAGCGGAGGAAGAGGTGGGGAGTGGTGCTGGTGTAATTACAGAAGGCAAACTGTTCTATGTAGCCAACAAAGAGACAGGCATAGCTGGGGCCCATACGTGTGCCCATGGGCTACCCCTTTGGTCTAGAGGAAGTGGGAGGATTCAAAGGAGAAATTGTTAAGGGTGACGACCAGTTCGGCCAAACGAATGAGAGTGTCGGTGGAAGGGTACTGTTGGGAATGTCTGGAGAGGAAAAAACGGAGGGTCTAGAGAGGTAAAAACGGAGGGCTTGAAGGCCCTGGTCATGGTGGATGGAGGCGTAGAGGGATTGGATATCCATGGTGAAGATGAGGCGTTGGGGGCCGGGGAAACGGAAGTCTTGGAGGAGGTGGAGGGCGTGGGTGGTGTCTCGAACATGTGTGGGGAGTTCCTGGACTAGAGGGATAGGACAGTGTCGAGGTAGGTAGAGATGAGTTCAGTGGGGCAGGAGGATGCTGAGACAATGGGTCGGCCAGGGTGGTCAGGCTTGTGGATCTTGGGAAGGAGGTAGAACCGGGCAGTGCGGGTTCCCGGACTATGAGGTTGGAAGCTGTGGATGGGAGATCTCCTGAGGTGATGAGGGTCTGTATGGTCTGGGAGATGATGGTTTGGTGATGGGGGATGGGGCCGTGGTCAAGGGGGCAGTAGGAAGAGGTGTCCTCGAGTTGGCGTTTGGCTTCAGCGATGTAGAGGTCAGTGCGCCAGACTACCACTGCGCCCCCTTTATCCGCTGGCTTGATGGTGAGGTTGGGATTGGAGCAGAGGGATTGGAGGGCTGCGCGTTGTGAGGGTGAGAGGTTGGAGTGGGTGGTAGACAGGTTGAGGCGGTTAATGTCCCGGCGGCAGTTGGAAATGAAGAGGTCGAGGGCAGGTATTAGGCCAGCGCGGGGTGTCCAGGTGGATGCAGTGCGTTGGATATATTTCCCTCCCCACCCCTCTCCGCCTTCCGCAAAGACCGCTCCCTCCGTGACTACCTGGTCAGGTCCACGCCCCCCGACGACCCACCCTCCCATCCTGGCACTTTCCCCTGCCACCGCAGGAACTGTAAAACCTGTGCCCACACCTCCTCCCTCACCTCCATCCAAGGCCCTAAAGGAGCCTTCCACATCCATCAAAGTTTTACCTGCACATCCACTAATATCATTTATTGTATCCGTTGCTCCTGATGCGGTCTCCTCTACATCGGGGAGACTGGGCGCCTCCTAGCAGAGCGCTTCAGGGAACATCTCCGAGACACCCGCACCAATCAACCAAACCGCCCCGTGGCCCAACATTTCAACTCCCCCTCCCACTCTGCCGAGGATATGGAGGTGCTGGGCCTCCTCCACCGCCGCTCCCTCACCACCAGATGCATGGAAGAAGAACGCCTCATCTTCCGCCTCGGAACCCTTCAACCCCAGGGCATCAATGTGGACTTCAACAGCTTCCTCATTTCCCCTTCCCCCACCTCATCCTAGTTTCTAACCTCCAGCTCAACACTGTCTCCTTGACTTGTCCGACTTGCCGAGCTCCTTTTCCACCTATCCACTCCACCCTCTCCTCCCTGACCTATCACCTTCATCTCCTCCCCCACTGACCTGTTGTACTCTATGCTACTCTCTCCCCACCCCCACCCTCCTCTAGCTTATCTCTCCACGCTTCAGGCTCTGTGCCTTTATTCCTGATGAAGGGCTTTTGCCTGAAACGTCGATTTTGCCTGTCCTCGGATGCTGCCTGTCCTCGGATGCTGCCTGAACTGCTGTGCTCTTCCAGCACCACTAATCCAGAATCTGGTTTTCAGCATCTGCAGTCATTGTTTTTACCTTGTTGATTATACTTTTGTACCCTAATGGGTCCAACATCAAACCTCAGGGATCTGTGAAAATAGCATGTAGGAATTGATGTCCTACTTAAACCATGCAAAGTCCTGGTTAAGCCATATCTACAGAACTAAAGGTAATTCCGGACATCACATCTTAGGAAGAATATGGTATACTTAGAGGGATTGCTGTATAGTTTCAGTAGAATAATTCCTTCATTCCAAATGTTAAGAAGAGAGATTGGGAATCCACGGTTCTATTCCCCAGATTATAGAAATGGTGGGGAGTGAAGAAAGATTTAATCAAAGTTTTCAATGTGTAATTGGAACACATAGGATAAAGTAAGAAAAATTATCTTGTGTGTGGAAAGCCTAGGATTAAAAGGCCTAGTTTAAAAAAGCACTACTCAGAGTGCAGAGAGCACAAGTACCACTGAATATAGTTAAGGAAGAGTTGGACAGAATTTTGATTACTAGTTGGTTGAAGGGTTATGAGGAATGGGCAGAAAAGTGAGGTCTTCTCTCGGCCTCCTCTGCACCAGGGAAAACAAACCTAGCCTATCCAGTCTCATCTCGTAACTGAGATTTTCCTTCCTTGGCAACATCCAGGTGAAGCTCCTTTCACCTTTTCCAGTGCAGTCAATTTCTTCCGATAGTGTGGTCTTCCATCAGTATTCCATTTGTGTCTGAAACAATGCTCTATTAAGTTGGAACTAGCTGCTGTATTCTGGGGTGGTAGCTCATGTTTACCTTTGCTGCCTCATTGCACCAGTGACCCAGGTTTGATTCCACCCTTGGGCCACTGTTCTGTCTGGAGGTTGCATGTTCTCCACGTGTCCCTTGATTTCCTCTGGATGCTCCGGTTTTCTACCACAGTCCAAAGATGTGCAGGTTAGGTAGATTGGTTATGCTAAATTGCCCATAGTGCCCGGGGATTTCCAGATGAGGAGGGTTAGTCATGGGAGATGCAGGGTTTCAGGCATACGGTAGTCTGATGGGTCTGGGTAGGATGGTCTGTTGTGGATTCGAAGGGCTGATTGGCCTGCTTCCACATTGTAGAGATTCTGTGATTCACTCTGGTTATTGAAGGCAAGCAGCTTCTATGTCTTTGCCACCTTGTCTACGTGTGCTGACACTCTCAGGGATTTATGGACTTCTACACCAAGATCCCTTTTTCGCACAGTCCTCCCTTGGGGCATACCTTCATTGCATAAATCCTTCCTTTATCAGACTTTGCAAAATGCAGAACCATACAATTATCAGGATTACATTTCATCTCCCATTGCTCTACCCAATTTACAAGCTGATCAAATCAGACTGTAGCCTGAGACCATCCTCCTATCAACAATACGTTCTTATGTAAATTGACAGTACTCTTCTTTTGCTGGTTGGGGAGTCTTGTGTCATTCATGCAGGCGACATTCCCAGGCCATCGTAGCTGATCAAAGGTAGTCAGTGCCTCGATGCTGAGGCTGTTGGCCTAGTCGAGGATGCTTATTATTGTGTCTTTTATCTTGGCAGATTCACAGGATCTTGTGCAGGCAGTGTTGGTGGTACTGCTCCAGTGCCTTGAGGTGTCTGGTATAGGCAGCTATGTCTCAGAGCCATAAATGAGGGTGGTACCTACCACAGCTCTGTCAGCCATGATCTTATTGTCGGATATGATGTTGTTGTCCTTGAACACCCTTTTTCTCAGGCAGCTGAAGGATGTGCTTGCACGCGAGAGGTGATGCTGGATCTCCTCTTCATTGCTGCTTTGGCCGACAGGACACTTCTGAGGTATTGGAAGTGGTAAGGCCTCCCTCCAAACCTTGATGATTGGTGGATTTGCTCCACAATGTTTATGTTAGTGACTCCTATGTTCTATTTGGTACACAGCACAAGATATTTATTAATAAGGAAGACCATTCAGCAAGTTAACCAAAAATCAAATAACTGCAGATACTGGAAATCTGAAACAAAAACAGAAATTGCTGTCGAAATTAAGCCAATCTGGTAGTGTGTGAAGAGAAAGCAGAGTCAATGTTTTACATCTAGTGACCATTCTTCAGAACTGATTGTAGCTTGGAAAAGGTGATAAGTTAATTTGTTTGATATTGCTCTTTCCCACCTCTTAGCCCGCCACTGCTGGATCTAATTATTTTGAACAATTCCAGCGTTTTGATATCTACAGCTGTACATATAAACACCTTTTGGTTGTTCTTTGTCTGAAAAAGAATATTTTATACTAAATGCATGTCTTACATCCACCAGTAAATTTCAATTAATATCCTGAAAATACCTTTGTTCCTTAAATACCCTCAACTCCATAAATGTCTTCTCCCAGAAGCCTACTTGCCTGATAGTTAAGCCTAAACATTTGGAATAATGAAGAAAATGCCGGAAAAACTCATCAGATCCCGCAGCATTTGTTGGTAATAGAAAATGTGATGTTTTATCAGACCATTATTTCAGTCTACCTGCATTAGGATTAGCAGCAGAGGTTGATCATTTTGGTTCATTGAGTCTGCATTGCATCTGCAGTGTGCTTTTGTTTGGGTTTTTCTGGTTTATCATTACTGTACTACCTTACTTTGACAATATGGAAGGGGAGCAAAGATAAACTGCTGTTGGTGTTATTTCTCATGATGTTTCCACTTGATAGGAAGAGTAAAAGAGCAGAATGTCTTTGAAATAATGAAAAACTGAAAATGCAGCTGTATCAAGGAATTAGGACAATATTTTTAAATTAGATTACTTATAGTGTGGAAACAGACCTTGTCGGCCCAACAAGTTCACACCGACCCTCTGAAGAGCAACCCACCCAGACTTTGTACATTTTTAGACAATCACCCCTTCACCTAACACTACGGGCAATTTAGCATGGCCAATTCACCGAACCTGCACATTTATTTTTGTACTGTGGGAGGATACCGGAGCACCCAGAGGAAACCCACTCAGACATGGGGAGAATGTGCAAACTCCACACAGACAGTTGCTTGAGGTGGGAATTGAACCCGGGTCTCTGACGCTGTGAGGCAGCAGTGCTAACCACTGTGCCACCATGTCGCCTTGTTTGAAGGAATAGTGACATAAAGGTAAGGAAGTCCACCTGTAGTTAGAGAGCTCTACTGAGTGTTAGGTGTAGTTTCATTATCCTTAACAGGAAGAATGCTCAGAGGAAGTGCAACAAACCTTCACTTCTCTGAATCCTAGGATTAGGAATTATCCTAAAAGGAGACTATTTAAAATTTAGCAGAATAGAATTAATCAAATTCACACAAGAGTATGGAGGGGATTTTCAATTTGTGTTTTGGAGGTTATTTTCTCTAGTTAGGGAAATTAAAACTAGTACTGAAAAATGTGTTGCTGGAAAAGCACAGCAGGTCAGGCAGCATCAAAGGAACAGGAGAATCGACGTTTCGGGCATAAGCCCTTCTTCAGGAATGAGGAGGGTGTGCCAAGCAGGCTAAGATAAAAGGTAGGGAGGAGGGATTTGGGGGAGCGGCGTTGTGATTGCGATAGGTGGAAGGAGGTTAAGGTGAGGGTGATCGGCCGGAGAAGGGGTGGGGGCGAAGAGGTCGGGAAGAAGATTGCAGGTCAAGAAAGCGGTGCTGAGTCTGAGGGTTGGGACAGAGAAAGGATGGGGAGAGGGAAAATGAGGAAGCTGGAGAAATCTGCACTTATCCCTTGTGGTTGGAGGGTTCCTAGGCGGAAGATGAGGCGCTCTTCCTCCAGGCGTCGTGTTGCCATGGTCTGGCGATGGAGGCGGCCAAGGACCTGCATGTCCTTGGCGGAGTGGGAGGGGGAGATGAAGTGTTAAGCCACGGGGCGGTTGGGTTGGTTAGTGCGGGTGTCCCAGAGGTGTTTTCTGAAACGTTCCGCAAGTAGGTGGCCTGTCTCCCCAATGTATAGGAGGCCACATCGGTTGCAGCGGATGCAGTAAATGATGTGTGTGGAGGTGCAGGTGAATTTGTGACGGATATGGAAGGATCCCTTGGGGACTTGGAGGGAAGTGAGGAGGGGAGGTGTGGGCGCAAGTTTTGCATTTCTTGTGGTTGCAGGGGAAGGTGCCGGGAGTGGAGGTTGGGTTGGTGGGGGGTGTGGATCTGACGAGAGAGTCGCGGAGGGAGTAGTCTTTCCGGAACGCTGATAGGGGAGGGGAGGGAAATATAACCTTGGTGGTGGGGTCTGTTTGGAGGTGGCGGAAATGACGAAGGATGATATGACGTATCTGGAGGTTGGTGGGGTGGTAGGTGAGGACCAGTGGGGTTCTGTCCTGGTGGCAATTGAAGGGGTGGGGTTCAAGGGCGGAGGAGCAGGAAGTGGAGGAGATGCGGTGGAGAGCAGCGTCAACCACGTCTGAGTGGAAATTGCGTCTTTGAAGAAGGAGACCATCTGGGCTTTTTGGTATTGGAATTGGTTTCCTGGGAGCAGTTGCGGCGGAGGCGAAGAAATTGGGAATATGGGATGGCATTTTTACAGGGGGCAGGGTGGGAGGAGGTGTAATCTGGGTAGCTGTGGGAGTCAGTCGGTTTATAGTAAATGTCCGTGTTGAGTCAGTCGTCCGAGAGAGAAATGGAGAGGTCTAGGAAGGGAAGGGTGGAGTCTGAGACGGTCCAGGTAAATTTGAGGTCGGGGTGGAAGGTGTTGGTGAAGTGGATGAACTGTTCAACCTCCTCGTGGGAGCACGAGGTAACGCCGATACAGTCATCAATGTAGCGGAGGAAAAGGTGCCAGTGTAGCTGCGGAAGATGGACTGTTCCACGTATCCAACGAAGAGGCAGGCATAGCTGGGGCCCATGCGGGTGCCCATGGCTACTCCTTTGGTTTGGAGGAAGTGGGAGGATTGGAAAGAGAAGTTGTTCAGAGTGAGGACCAGTTCAGTCAGTCAAAGGAGGGTGTCAGTGGAAGGGTATTGGTTGGTTCGGTGGGAAAGGAAGAAGCGGAGGGCTTTGAGGCCTTTGTGATGGGGAATGGAGGTGTATAAGGACTGGATGTCCATGGTGAAGATAAGGCGTTGGGGGCCGGGTAAGCGAAAATCATGGAGGAGGTGGAGGGCGTGGGTGTGCATACCTTGATACGGTCCTGTCCCCCTTAGTCCAAGAACTCCCCGCCTACGTTCGGGACACCACCCATGCCCTCCACCTCCTCCATGATTTTCGCTTACCCGGCCCCCAACGCCTTATCTTCACCATTGACATCCAGTCCCTGTACACATCCATCCCCCAATATTGAAGGCCTCAAAGCACTCCGCTTCTTCCTTTCCCACCGAACCAACCAGTACCCTTCGACTGACTGAACTGGTCCTCACTCTGAACAACTTCTCTTTCCAATCCTCCCACTTCCTCCAAACCAAAGGAGTAGCCATGGGCACCCGCATGGGCCCCAGCTATGCCTGCCTCTTCGTTGGATATGTCCATCTTCCACAGCTACACTGGCACCACACCCCACCTTTTCCTCCGCTACATTGATGACTGTATCGGCGCTACCTCGTGCTCCCACGAGGAGGTTGAACAGTTCATCCACTTTACTAACACCTTCCACCCTGACCTCAAATTTACCTGGACCCTCCCTCCCCTTCCTAGACCTCTCCATTTCTCTCTCGGACGACCGACTCAACACGGACATTTACTATAAACCGACTGACTCCCACAGCTACCTAGATTACACCTCCTCCCACCCTGCCCCCTGTAAAAACGCCATCGCATATTCCCAATTCCTTCGCCTCCGCCGCATCTGCTCCCAGGAGGACCAATTCCAATACCAAACAACCCAGATGGCGTCCTTCTTCAAAGACTGCAATTTCCACTCAGACGTGGTTGACGATGCTCTCCACCGCATCTCCTCCACTTCCTGCTCCTCCACCCTTGAGCCCCGTCCCTCCAATCACCACCAGGACAGAACCCCACTGGTCCTCACCTACCACTCCACCAACCTCCAGATACATCGTATCATCCTTCGTCATTTCCGCCACCTCCAAACAGACTCCACCACCAAGGATATATTTCCCTCCCCTCCTCTATCAGCGTTCCAGAAAGACCACTCCCTCGTCAGATCCACACCCCCCCACCAACCCAACCTCCACTCCCGGCACCTTCCCCTGCAACCGCAAGAAATGCAAAACTTGCGCCCACACCTCCCCTCCTCACTTCCCTCCAAGGCCCAAAGGGATCCATCCATATCCGTCACAAATTCACCTGCACCTCCACACATACTATTTACTGCATCCGCTGCACCCGATGTGGCCTCCTATACATTGGAGAGACAGGCCGCCTACTTGCGGAACGTTTCAGAGAACACCTCTGGGACACCCACACCAACCAACCCAACCGCCCCATGGCTGAACACTTTAACCCCCCCTCCCACTCCGCCAAGGATATGCAGGTCCTTGGCCTCCTCCATCGCCAGACCATGGCAACACGACGCCTGGAGGAAGAGCGCCTCATCTTCCGCCTAGGAACCCTCCAACCACAAGGGATGAATGCAGATTTCTCCAGCTTCCTCATTTTCCCTCGCCCCACCTTTTCTCAGTCCCAACCCTCAGACTCAGCACCACCTTCTTGACATGCAATCATCTTCCTGATCTCTCCGCTCCCCCCCCATCTCCGGCCTATCACCCTCACCTTAACCTCCTTCCACCTATTGCATTCCCAACGCTCCTCCCTACCTTTTATCTTAGCCTGCTTGGCACACCTCCTCATTCCTGAAGAAGGGCTTATGCCCGAAACGTCGATTCTCCTGTTCCTTTGATGCTGCCTGACCTGCTGCGCTTTTCCAGCAACACATTTTTCCGCTCTGATCTCCAGCATCTGCAGTCCTCACTTTCTCCAAATTAAAACTAGTAGTCAGTCTTAGAATAAATGATCAATAATTTCGGACTGTGATGAAAGATTTTTTTAAAGGGAGGATTATGAATCTTGGGAATTCTGCACCCTAAACAGTTGTGGATATTCAAGGTGGAGATTGTTCAAGATTAGGATATTAAGGAAATTGAAAAATATTGTTAAAATAAGAAGGCAGAGTTGAACTAAGCTGTGGTCTTATTTAATTATGTAGCAGACACAGAATGTTCTTGTCCAACTTCCTTTCTTTGTTATGATGAGTATTTCAGTGGACACACCACCTTATTTCAATGCTCTGGCCTCTAATTTGTCCCTACCCAAACTTGCACCAAGTACTTTTTAACCTCTTTCCCCTTGTGCTTCAGGTCCACATTGACTCTGGTTAAACAGTCCATAAGTTTTAAAATTCTGTAGAATCATAGAGTCCATACCATTTGGAAACAGGCTATTTGGTCCAACAAATCACATTGACCCACCAAAGAGTATCCCACCCAGACCCAAGCCCTTACCCTATATTTTTCATGGCCAACGCACCTAACCTACACATCCCTGGACACCACAGGGCAATTTAGCATGGATGATCCACCTAACTTGCAAATCTTTGTACTGCGGATGAAAATTGGAGCACCAGAGGAAACCCACACAGACATGGGGAGAATGTGCAAACTCTGCACAGTCACCCGAGGGTGAAATTGAACCTGGCTCCCTGGCGCTGTGAGGCAGCTATGCTAACCATTAAACCATTGCCATCTAGGTTACTCTGAAACTTTTAATTTTCTTATCACCGTAAGCCCTATAATCCTGCACTTCATTGATTCTGGCCACTTAATCATTCTGCATTTTATTGCTCTGCTCTTGATGAATGGGCCTTCATCTGTCAACTCATTGCTTCACTACCTTACTTTACTTTGAAGTTTCTGAAAGCCTACCTCCTGTGAAACCTGAATATTTTCCTTCATTAAAGTTAACATATCAAATTCTTGTTGTGAGTAAGAAAATATAGTCTGTGTTTTTGGAATTTACATTGTTCACAATGTCAAACTTTTCAGATGGTAAAGGCATAGATCATGTTTTTAGTATGTGGAGGAGAGTTGAAGAGAGAAGTGATATTTTGGAAGGGAAAGATCTAGAAGGAATGGTCCAACATAACAGATTAAATAAAATCCCAATGCATAGCAATCCCTTCATATCCTTAAATAAAACTCATTGAATTTCCAGTGGGTAGTCTCATGACGATAATTATTTCTCAATTAATTAATCAGAAGTTACAATTATATCAAAAGATGACCAATTTGCTCCCGATCCCTTCTGACGTGCCAATTGGTTATAGATTTTTTTAATCAACCTGTTCAGATGTGTTATGACACACCTCTGCAGCTGATGGGAATTTGGGCGTTCTGGCAAATTGTTTTATATCTGTAATTAACTGCATTCCTCAATGTGAACAGTCAACAAGAAAACCGTAACAGCTGAAAACTTAATTATTTACTTATTGTATGCAATAATTTCTCAGGTGCACTAGATGGCAAACAGTGTCTACCTGATGTCTCTTGAGTTCATGTGACCTTTGATTCAGACAGGTCCATTAAGACTAGAAAGTGATTAATTGTCTCTTTTAGTTTGTGCATTGCTGGATTGATCCTGCTCTGAAGGATGAATTAGGAGAGCAAATATTGAGCTCTTACTGCCCAGTTATGTATGTACTGTCCTAGAAGGACTAGAAATCCTCTAGTCCAATTAAAAATGAGCATATGGTTCGTTATTCTGCTTCATACAGTTTTACCCTCTTTCCAAACCTTGCTAAATATTCATGACTTCATTGCAGTTTCTGGAATTGTTGTAAGCTCTTAGTAATTAAATGTGTTTTTATTGATTGCCTAAGTAACCCCATTTCCCCTCCCTATTTGTAGTAAATTGTTATTATCGAATACTTGGTTGTCCACTTCATCCAAAGGTGACTAAAAACCTAATTGTTTTCTTAGTGCTTCAGAATGGAGGTGTTATGCTTCCATTCTACTTCGATCTGAATGACTGATAAATTCAACGTATGATCTATCGTCTCTGATACATGGTGCTTGAAGTGTTAGAAGATAGGTTATTTGGAGGCGTTTGCACTCTTTCCAAGGCCTCGACTTCACTTTTGCACTCTCCTGTTGATTTATTGTGTTTCATCCCAAGTTAGCCTATGAAATTTTGGTCAGGGTTGCATGGCGGGTAAGACCATAAGACCTCAGAGTAGAAGTAAGACAATCAGTCCATCAATTAGGAGAAAGTGAGGACTGCAGATGCTGGAAAAGCACAGCAGGTCAAGCAGCATCTGAGGAGCAGGAGAGGCTGACTTGCTGTGCTTTTCCAGCATCATACTTTTTGTCTCATTCGGTCCATCGAGCCTGCTGTGCCATTCAATGAGATCATGTCTCTGATCTGGTAATACTCAACTCCACTTATATGCCTTTTGTTTTTGGGGGTGGTGGTCAGAGAGAGAGAGAAGATGTGCAGTCTGCACTTGCTTGGAGTTTTAGGATTCTGTGCAGAGAAAGTTATATCTAGAACAACCTGAAAGGCAGATGGGGGTCAGGTTGTGGTGGTGACCCAAGTAGAGTGATCTACAGGTCTTGGCAAAAATTCTTCCAACCTCCCCTGCTGGTTTCATCCGTCCACCGGTTAGGTTAGTCTAGTCAGAAACCGTTTCCCCTCGCAAAGCGTCTCTACATTCTTTCCTGCTTATAGTTGGCCAAACTGTGGTCCAGTGGTCAGGGGTTTGATATCAGTCGGAAGTCAGGCTGTACTGCTTGGCGGCCTTTTCATGGTCATAATGCAGCCATGTATCTGGCCATAAGTGGCTGAAGCTAAAAAAAATCAAATCAGTGGCAGTCATGTGTTTATTGGGAGAGTGAAGTATCTGCAGTATTGCAGTCCTGGGGATAAAGGAGACTGATCCACGATACTTGAAATATTACAGAATGCCAGCAAGATGAATACTGAATATAGATTTCATAGTATTGGTGTGCAGTGCAGGACAGAAAACATTATTCAGGTATTGAGAGCTTAAGGAACCTTGTCAAGCTTAAAAGATGTCGAGCAAGATTTCTCCACAGGTTGCAGCTCACACCAGGAAGGAAGAAAATAAGGCAGCAGCTTCTAAACTGAAGTAAAGCATTATTTTTAATCCCATTGATAAAATGTGATCTAGATGTTTCATGGAGTTGAGGAATTTGCAGAGAGAAAATCAACAGCCACAGTTTTTCCCAGATCTTTAACAGCACTAACAAAGGTAGAAGAGCCTCCACCACTTCCTCTGGCAGCTTATTCCATACACGTACCACCCTCTGTTGGAAAAAGTTGCCCCGAGGGTCTCTTTTACATCTTTCCCCTCTCACCCTAAACCTCTAGTTCTGGACTCCACAAACCCCAGGGAAAAGACTTTGTCTATTTATCCTATCCATGCCCCTCATAATTTTGTAAACCTCTATAAGGTCACCCCTCAGCCTCCAACGCTCCAGGGAAAACAGCCCCAGCCTGTTCAGCCTCTCCTTATAGCTCAAATCCTCCAACCCTGGCAATATCCTTGTAAATCTTTTCTGAACTTAAAATATAAATATGAAGTATTTTTCATAGCTCGGTTCTTGTTGTAGTCACCCTCAGAAGACCATTTCACCCAGACCCACCCTATCCCTGTAACCCTGCATGTTTTTGGACACTGTGGGCAATTTAGCTTGACAAATCCACCTAACCTGCATATTTTTGGGAGGAAACCAAAGCATCTGGAGACGACACAGGAAGAGCGTGCAAACTCCGTACAGACTGGCCTAAAGGTGGAATTGAAGCTGGGTCTCTGGAGCTGTTAGGCAGCAGTGCTAACCATTGACCCACTTTGCCGACTAATTACATTGCTGTTTGAAGAATCTTGCTGAGCATAAGTTGGCAGCTGCTTTAATCTGCAATGACAGAATATTTCAAACTGGATTTGAATGCCTTGGAATGAGAGTGCAATATAAGTGGAAGTTATTTCTTTTAAATATTTTCCTTGCATTAATTTAATCTCTATCATTTGATCATTTTAAAATTTGCAAATTGACTTTTGATTCAATCAGAAGTTCATATAAAATTATGTACCCATGTTCTGAGTTAATTATTTATGGGTACGTCTGAAATTAACAAAACCAGTTGTAAAATTTCTTTTTCTAAATAGTTTGAATCCTCCTTTTTATAGTGTGTACGTCATCTTCATGACAAGCATTGATACTTTGTTCCACTACGGACAACTGGATGGATAACTTATTAGCTTTGAGAAAGAGGTTAATGAGGACTGAGAAAACCTCACAAAGCTCAAGAACAGACTTTAGCAGGTTAGAATTTTAATAACAACTATTATTATAGCTTCAATTATCATAGAATCATACAGTTACAGCACAAAAGCAGGAAGTCCCCACTTGATTGTTAGTGCATTCCAGTAAATTAGTATTGGATGTTTGGAGGAGTGATCAATGCTCCTGAACTATTTTTAATTCACTCATGGAATGTGGATGTTGCTGGCTAGTCAGTGTTTATTGCCCATTCATAGCTGGTATTCTTAATGTGCAAGCAGGACTTTGCTCAAGGTTGTGCTGTGGTCACACTTACCAATACTGTCATGAACAGATGCATCTGCAGGCAGTAGATTGGTAAGGATGAAGTCAAGTATGTTTTTCCCTCTTGTTGGTTTCCTTGCCACCTACTGCACACCCAGTCTGGTACCTATGTCTTTTAGATCCTGAACAGCTTGATCAGTAGTGCTGCTGCCTCTTTTGGTGATGGATGTTGAAATGCCCTACCCAGAGTACATTCTGTACTCTTGATTTGGACCCTTGTCTGTACCCTTGCCACCCTTAGTGCTTCCTCCAAATGTTGTTCAACATGGAGGAGTAATGTTTCATCAGCCAAGAGGCAGTGGTATTTGATAATCAGCTGAAAGTTTCCTTACCTCTGCCATGAAACTTCATGGGATCCAGAGTTGAAGTTGAGGACTTTCAATTTCTTCTCAACTCTGTACCACTGTGCTGCCATGTTGACTCTGTCATGTCTGTGGGACAGGGCATTCCAGCATGGTGATGGTGGTGTCTGGGATTTTGTCTGTAAGGCATGATTCTGTGAGTATGACTGTCATTTTTGTATTTAACAAACAGTGAGGGTCTCATGCTGATTTTTGTGGTACACTACTGAACACTAGTATCCAATCACATGAACAGCCTTCTAGCACTACCCTTTGAGTGCTATTACTAAGCCAGTTTCTGATCCATCTCACTAAGTTTCCCTCAATTCCATGTTTTAAAACTTCGTAATCCATCTCCCATGTGGCTCCTTGTCACAAGGTTTGCTAAAATCCATATAAACTGCATCAACTGAACTTCCCTTACAATTGGTCACACATTTTCAAAAATTCTAACAAATTTATTAGGCATGCCCTTCCTCTGACAAAGCCATAATGACTATCTCTAACTAATCCAAGTTTTTCCAAATGGATATTACTTCTCTCCTTCAGAATTCTCTCTAATCGTTTCCCTAACACTGATGTGAGACTCACTGGTCTGTAATTTCCCGGTTCATCTCTACATCTTTCTTGAAAATTGAAACCATATTAGCCATCTTCCAGTCTTGTGGAACTTCTCCTGTCACTAGAGATGAATTAAAAATTTGTGTCAGAGTCCCTGCAATGTCCTGCCTCACCTCTCTCAGCAGCCTGGGATATAGTTCATCTGAGCCAGGGAATTTGTTCGTTTTTAAGCCCGTCAGAGCATCCAATGGCTCCCCATTTCCTATATCAAACTGTGCAAGTTCCTCACAGTTTTTTTGTACCTACATTCTGTACCTACATTCTCCTTTTCCAGAGCATAGACTGAAGAGAAGTATTCATTTATATCCTTCCAATATCCTGTGGGCTTCATACACCATTGCCTCTTTCCTACTCTTTCCTCCCTAATCCTGTTCACAAGTCCCTTCTCGTGTCCCATTTTTGCTCTTCAAATTGTTATCTTGTATTCTCCCTTGCATTTCTTGTATTCCTCTAGGGCCACGGCTGAATTGCCCCTTTTGGATTCTTCTTTTTTATCCACTCCTGAATTGTCCTAGACATCCAAGGTTCCCTAACTTGTTGCTCCTGTAATTCCCTCCAAAGGGTGCATGTTGGGCCTGTACTCTCCCCAGCTCCTTTGTTGAATGCTTCCTTCTTATGTGCAAGGAGCTGTTCCAAATCAACTTTGACCAGATCCTGTTTTTTTAATAATAAAATCTGCCTTCCCTGAATCCAAAGCTATCTTTTGAAGACCCTCTTTTCTCCTTGTCCGTAACAAATTTAAACAGTACTGTGTTGTGGTTGCTACTGCAAAAATATTCCCACACTGCCATGTTGAACACTTCATTCCCCAGAATCAGAGCCAGCACTGTGCCATCCCTTGTTGGGTCTTCTACATATTGATACAAAAAACTCACTTGGATACATTGAAGACATTAGACCCCTCTAAGCATTTAACACTGATTATCCTAATTTATATTGGGAAAATTTGAAATTCCCTTGGTTAGATTGCTGATTTTTCTGATGCCTTTTCTAGTGCTTAAGTTGTTGCTGGGTGGTCAGTCCAGTTTCGTTTTTCCGTTGAGACTTTGTAACACTTAATACAACTGATTGACTTTCTAGGCCAATTCAGAAGTAAGTTGAGTGTCAACCACATGGCTATGGCTTTACAGTCACATGTAGGCCAGACCCGGTAAGGATGGCATCAGTGAGCCCGATCGGATTTTTCAACAATTGACAATTGATTTGTGATGATCATTAGGTTTCTTAGCCCTATCAATTCTTCACTCTCAAATATAAGTTCACCTCTCACTGTGAAATCTGCCTCCACCAGTCTCCCAGATAGTGCATTCCAAATCCTAACAGCTCTCAGGGTGGCACCGTTGGCTCAGTGGTTTGCACTGCTGCCTCGTAGTACCAGTGAGCTGGGTTCGATTCCAGCTTCGGGTGACTGTCTCCCCCATGTCTATGAGGGTTTTGTCCCACCGTCCAAAGATATACAAACTAGGCGGATTGGTCAAGCTAAATTGTCCCATAGTGTCTAGGAATGTGTAGGTTAGGAACGTTAGCTATGGTAAATGTAGGGTTACAGGGATAGAGGTAGGGGGCTAGTTTTGTGTGGGATGCTCTTCAGAGGGTCAGTGCAGACCTGATGGCTGAACAGTCTCTTTCCAAGCTTATAGGGATTCTATGAATAAAGAAGTTTCTCTTCTCACTCTTAGCTCTCTTTCTGACAATCTTGAAATTGTGACAATTAGTTATTTACATACCAGCTAGTTTAAACAGTCCTTCTTTAAATGTCAAAATTGTTCATAATTCTGAACTCCTCAATAATGTTATCTCTTAATCTTGTCTGCTCCAATGAGAATAAGCCCAAATTTCTCTCATCTTCCCTTGTATCTAAAACCCCTTATCCCAGGTATATTCTAGTAAATCTCCTTTGAACAATCTCAAGGGCTTTAACATCCTTGCTTAAATAAGATGCCCAGAACTGAACACAATATTCCAAATGTAGTCTGACCAATGATTTGCAGAAGTGTTGCATCACTTCCTTGCTTTTATAATTAGAGGCATAGAATATAAACTCAAGAGTTTTATAAGCCTCCTTAACTGTTTCAACTAGCCTGGCCACCATCAGATAATTATGCATGTGAAACCCAAGATCTCTCCGCTCCTGTGCTCCCCTTGAAGTTGTAACATTGAACCTGTATTGTTTCTTCTACCAAAATGCATCATCTCTCTCTCTCTCTCTCTCTCTCTCTCTCTCTCTCTCTCAAGATGGTCGAGTAGGATTTCTGAGCCAGAGCTCATTCACTCTTCCTTTTTCTCTTTTTTTTATTGTGCTTCTTTTTCCCTTCTTTTTGCCCATCTCTTATCCTTGAGCCTCGTCAAGTCATCGCAGATACCTGGCCTCAAGTGCTTTGAGGTGAAGCCAGTGTGGACTCATGGCTTCAACATGGACTCCCAGCCTCAAGGTAAAGCCAGCACAGACTTCCGGTCTTCAGGTGAATCCAGAGTGGACTCCCAGCATTCCTAGGCTAGAGAGCCTCGAGATGAATCCTGGCGTGGTCTGGAAGCGTATGTTGGTGCAGACTGGGTTGGAAGAACTGTTATTCTGAACTTTTTAATTTCTTTATTTTTCCAATTTAATCCTATGATTTTGTACTTTTGTGCCTAAGTTGGTGTGAAGGTCTGTAAAGCTGGACCTTTTATTTCTTTATTTTTCTCATTCTTTTCCACAGAATTTGTACTTCAGAATTTTGTACCTAAGATGACCCCATAATTAGCAACTTGTAAACTTTTCACTATACTCATGTGAGTACATTTGACAATAAAGCAAATTCTAATTCACATTTCTCTACGTTGAAATTTATCTTCGAGGTGTCTGCCCACTTGGCCAACTTGTCAATGTCACTCTGAAGTCATTCAGCATTATCTTCATAATTCACAATTCTCCCTTGCCTAATATCTGTAAGTTTATAGATCGCATGATACAGAAATAGGTTATTTGGGTTTTGAGTCTGTTCTGCCATTCAGTATGATCATGGCTAATCTGATTGTGATTTCAGTCCACTTTCTAGACTACCAGCCAAATGCTTTGTTTGCTGAGAAACATGACTGAGATTACAGTCATGCTAGGCTGATAGGTGGCAAGTAACATTCAAACCATGCAATGCCAAGCAATGGCCATCCCCCATGACAGTCAGTGGCAGTTCCATTGCTGAATTCTTACATGCTGGATGGCTATCATTCACCAGAGCCTAAATTGGACCAGCTATGTAAATACTGTGTCTATGAGTGCAGGTCAGAAGTTATGAATTATATGGCAAGTAACTCACTTGCTAATTTTCCCAAAATCTGTCCACTATCTACACATCAGGATTAGGACAATAAGAAGTAGGGAACAGAATGAGGCCTTTCGGCCTCTTGAGACTGCTCTGACACTCCACTTCCTTATGTTTTCCCCGAAATCCTCAATTCCCTTACTGATCAAGTATCTATCTATCTCTGCCTTAAATATACGCAAGGACTCTGCCCCAGTGGTTCTCTGTAGCAAGGAGTTCCGAAGGCATTCGACTCTCTGAGAGAAGAAATGTTTCCTCATCTCAGTCTTAAATTGGCACCCCTTAGTTCTGAAACAATGCTGTCTAGTCATAGACTTTCTTATGCAGCTGAGCATCCCCTCCGCATTTCCTCTGTCCATCCCTGAATGGTTCAGTGAGATCACCTCTTATCCTTCTCTATTCCAATGAGTAAAATCCCAACCATTTTAACCTTTGCTTGTAAGACAACCTCTCCCTACCAATGTATGAATCGCTGAACTGTCTTCAACAAATAATACCATGGTGTCCCACAGGGTTCAGTGTTGGGGCCGCAGCCGTTCACGTTATATATTAATGATCTGGATGAAGGGACTGGGGGCATTCTAGTGAAGTTTGCCGATGATACGAAGATAGGTGGACAGGCAGGTAGTACTGAGGAAGTGGGGAGGCTGCAGAAGGATCTCGACAGTTTGGGAGAGTGGTCCAGGAAATAGCTGATGAAGTTCAATGTGAGCAAATGCGAGATCTTGCATTTTGGAAAAAAGAATACAAGCATGGACTACTTTATAAACGGTGAGAAAATTCATAAAGCCAAAGTACAAATGGATCTGGGAGTGCTAGTCGAGGATTCTCTAAAGGTAAACATGCAGGTTGAATCCGTGATTAACAAAGCGAATGCAATGTTGTCATTTATCTCAAGAGGGTTGGAATATAAAAGCAGCGATTTGCTACTGAGACTTTATAAAGCTCTGGTTAGGCCCGATTTGGAGAACTGTGTCCAGTTTTGGTCCCCACACCTCAGGAGGGACACACTGGCACTGGAGCGTGTCCAGCGGAGATTCACACGGATGATCCCTGGAATGGTAGGTCTAACATACGAGGAACGGCTGAGGATCTTGGGATTGTACTCATTGGAGTTTAGAAGGTTAAGGGGAGATCTAATAGAAACTTACAAGATAATGCATGGCTTGGAAAGGGTGGACGCTAAGAAATTGTTTCTGTTCGGCGGGGAGACTGGGACCCATGGGCACAGCCTTAAAATTAGACGGGGTAAATTCAGAACAGAAATGCGGAGACGTTTCTTCAGCCAGAGAGTGATGGGCCTGTGGAATTCATTGCAGTGGAGGCCGGGACGCTAAATGTCTTCAAGGCAGAGATTGATAAATTCTTGATGTCACAAGGAATTAAGGGCTACGGGGAGAATGCGGGTAAGTGGAGTTGAAATGCCCATCAGCCATGATTAAGTGGCGGAGTGGACTCGATGGGCCGAATGGCCTTACTTCCACTCCTATGTCTTATGTGAATTAAAACTGCTCACAACACCCAAGATGTGCTCTCGTCACTTTCTACAGTTGCTGAACAACTTCGTACGATCCCATTGAAATATGAAGGTTTCTGATTACCCACTGCACCTGTGTGTCGCTTTGTGTTTTGTGCACAGGTACCCCAAGTCTCTTTTAAACAACTTCTCATTTATATAGTACTTTTTTTTTGTCCTACCTTCCAAAATGAGCAACCTAACATTTTCCCATAACGTTTTTAATTTGTCAACGTTTTGCCCACTTACTTAACCTATCGTTGTCTCTTTCTCAACAGTTTGAATCCCTCTTGCAACTTGCTTTTCCATCCTTTTCATTTGTCATCTGAAAGTTTGTCTACTTTAAATGACTTAGAGGAAGGAAGTAAATTTATATTTATTGTGGAAAACAGGCGGTGGTCGAGTACTAGTCCCTGTGGAATCTCATTGGTTTTAAATCACCAACCTGAAGGATGTTGTGAAATTTGAAAGGGTGCAGAAAATATTTACAAGAATGTTTCCAGGGTTGGATGGTTTGAGCTAGAGAGGAAGGCTGAATAGGCTAGGGCAGTTTTCCCTGGAGCATCAGAGGCTGAGAGGTGATCTTATAGAGGTTTGTAAAATCATGAGGGGCATGGATAGGATAAATAGACAAGGACTTTTTTTTTTCTGGGGTGGGGGAGTCAAAAACGAGAGGGCATAGGTTTACGGTGTGAGGTGAAAGATCTAAAACGGACCCAAAGGGCAACATTTTCACCGAGGATGGTGCGTGTATGGAATGAGCTGCCAGAGGGAGCGATGGAGGCTGGTAGAACTACAACATTTAAATTGGGTAAATGAATAGGAAGGGTTTGGAGAGATATGGGCCAAATTCTGGCAAATGGAATTAGATAAGGTTAGAATATCTGGTTGGCACGGACGAGTTGGACTGAAATGTCTGTCCTCTGCATCTCTTATGACTCTATGAAAAAGAATCCTCTATGCCCACTTTCTATTTCTTGTCTATCAGTGAATTCTCTGTTCATGCCAATATAGTATCTCCAACACCATGGGCTCTTATGACTTGACCTTTTGTGAGGTACCTTGTTGAATGCCTTTTGGAAATCCAAATACTACACATTTACTGGTTCTCTTTTATCCATCTTGGTTGAGACTTACTCAAACACTAATAAATTAGCCAGACACACTTTTCGTTTGAAGCCATGCTGACTCTGCTTGGTTAGATTATGATTTCTCAAATGTATGTTACTACTTCCTTAATAATTGATTACATCAATTTTCCAACAATAGATGTTAGGTTAATTGGCTTATTGTTACTCAGTTTTTGCTTGTATTCTGGAGAAGCACCCTTCAATGCTTCCTTATTCCTGATGAAGGGCTTTTGTCCAAAACGTCGAATTTTCTGCTCCTCGGATGCTGCCTGACCTGCTGTGCTTTTTCAGCGCCTCTCTAATCTATATCGTAGCAAAGATGCGCGGGAAGCCGGAGGACTGGGAAACTTTTAAAGAGCAACAGAAGATAACTAAAAAGACAATACGGTGAGAAAAAATGAGGTATGAAGGCAAACTGGCCAAAAATATAAACGAGGATAGTAAAAGTTTTTTTAGGTGTGTGAAAAGAAAAAATGGTTAAGACTAAAATTGGGCCCTTGAAGACAGCAGTGGGTGAATTTATTATGGGGAACAAAGAAATGGCTGAAGAGTTGAATAGGTACTTTGGATCTGTCTTCACTGGGGAAGACACAAGCAATCTCCCAGATGCAATAGTGGCTGAAGGCCTAGGGTAATGGATGAACTGAAGGGAATTTATATTAGGCAGGAAATGGTGTTGGATAGACTGTTAGGTCTGAAGGCTGATAAGTCCCCGAGACCTGATGGTCTGCATCCCAGGGCACTTAAGGAAGTGGCTCTAGAAATTGTGGGTACATTGGTAATCATTTTCCATTGTTCTCTAGATTCAGGATCAGTCCCTGCGGATTTGGAGGGTGGCTAATGTTGTCCAACTTTTCAAGAAAGGAGGGAGAGAGAAAACGAGGAATTATAGACTGGTTAGCCTGACGTCAGTGGTGGGAGAGGTGCTGGAGTCCATTATAAAAGTTGAAATTACGACTCATTTGGATAGCAGTAACAGGATAGGTCAGAGTCAGCATGGATTTACAAAGGGGAAATTGTGCTTGACTAATCTTCTGGAATTTCTTAAGGATGTAACTATAAAGATGGACAAGGGAGAGCCAGTGGATGTAGTGTACCTGGACTGTCAGAAAGCCTTTGATAAAGTCCCACATAGGAGATTAGTGAGCAAAATTGCGGCACGTGGTATTGGGGGCAAAATACTGACTTGGATTGAGAATTGGCTCGCTGATGTGAAGCAAAGAGTAGTGATAAACGGGTCCCTTTCGGAATGGCAGGCAGTGACCAGTGGAGTACCACAAGGTTCGGTGCTGGGATCGCAGCTGTTTACAATATACATTAATGATATAGATGAAGGTATTAAAAGTAATATGAGCAAATTTGCTGAAGACACAAAGCTGGGTGGCAGGGTGAAATGTGAGGAGGATGTTCTGAGAATACAGGGAGACTTGAGCAGGCAAGGTGAGTAGTGGACGGATCTGTGGCAGATGCAGTTTAATGTGGACAAATGTGTGGTTATCCACTTTGGTGGCAAGAACAGGAAGGCAGATTACTATCTATAGAACATAGAAGAATACAGCGCAGTACAGGCCCTTCGGCCCTCGATGTTGCGCCGATCCAAGCCCACCTAACCTACACTAGCCCACTATCCTCCATATGCCTATCCAATGCCCGCTTAAATGCCCATAATGAGGGAGAGTCCACCACTGCTACTGGCAGGGCATTCCATGAACTCACGACTCGCTGAGTAAAGAACCTACCCCTAACATCTGTCCTATACCTACCCCCCCTTAATTTAAAGCTATGCCCCCTTGTATCTAGTATCTAAATGGAGTCAAGTTAGGTAAAGGGGCAGTACAACAAGTTCCAAGCTTTCTTGTACACCTGTCAATGAGAGCAAGTGTGCAGGTACAGCAGGCAGTGAAGAAAGCTAATGGCATGCTGGCCTTCAAAACAAGAGGAATTGAGTATAGGAGCAAAGAGGTCCTTCTGCAGCTGTACAGGGCCCTTGTGAGACCGCACCTGGAGTATTGTGTGCTGTTTTGGTCTCCAAATTTGAGGAAGGACATTCTGGCTATTGAGGGAGTACGGCATAGGTTCGTGAGGACAATTCCCAGAATGGTGGGACTATCATATGTTGAAAGGTTGGAGCGACTGGGCTTGTATACATTTGAATTTAGAAGGATGAGAGGGGATCTGATTGACATGCATAAGATTATTAAAGGATTGGACACTCTGGAGGCAGGAAGCATGTTTCTGCTGATAGGTGTGCCCAGAACCAGAGGGGACAGTTTAAAACTAAGGGGTGGGCCATTTAGAACAGAGTTGAGGAGAAACTTCTTCACCCAGAGAGTGATGGATATATGGAATGCTCTGCCCCAGAAGGTAGTGGAGGCCAAGTCTCTGGATAATTTCAAGAAAGAGATGGATAGAGCTCTTAAAGATAGTGGAATCAAGGGATATGGGGATAAGGCAGGAACTGGATACTGATTGTGGATGATCAGCCATGATCATACTGAATGGTGGTACTGGCTCGAAGGGCTGCACGACCTACTCCTGCACCTATTGTCTATTATCTTCCATTGATTGTGATGGATTATTCCACACTTGTCTGGATGTATGCACCTCCAACAATACTGAAGGTCAACATGATCCAAAAGATGCGTCCCATTTAATTTGCATCCCACCTACCACTTAGAACATTCATTTCCTCCATCATTGACATACATGGCAGCTTTGTGTTCCATCTACATGTTTCACTGTGGTCACTTTATCTTCAACAACACCTTTCAAGCCCATATCTTCTACCCCAGCCAAAGCATCCATATCTTGTGAACAAATTTTAAATATTAGGCCAAGGACCAACCTTGGTTTGGCAAGGGAGCAAAGGATGCATATCTAAAATGATATGCAAATTTGGTGCAGTTACAATAGAGACACGGGCAGATTGGGAGGCAAATTTTGAAAAGATGTGTAAGTAATAGGGTTGTTGTTGTGGGTGACTTTAACTTCACTAGATGGGGGCATGAAAAAGCTTTAGTGAGTAGGATTAAGGAAAACCCTGAAGTGTTCTATACTTATGCGAGGAACAAGAGGATAGCCAGGGTGAGAGTAGGGCTGATCAGGGATAGTGGAGGGAACTTGTTCCTGGAGTTGGAGAAGGTAGGGAAGGTCCTTAATGAATACTTTGCTTGAGTATTCATTACTGAGTTTCTGAGGACAGCACAAAACAGGCTGACATGCTCGAACTGGTTGATGTTAAGAATGAGCAAGTGCTGAAAACTTTGACAAACAGGATAATTAAGTCCATGGGCCAGATGGCATTTACCCAAGGTTACTAAGGAAGTGAGGGAAGAGATTGCTGCACCTTTTGGCGATGATCCATGCGACCTCACTGTCCACTGGAGTAGTGCCAGATGATTGGAGAGTGGGAACTGTTATTCCCTTCTTCAAAAAAGAGAATAAGGATAATCCTGGGAATTACAGATCAGTCAGTCTCACATCTGTGGTGGGCAAATTATTGGAGACAATTCTGGGAGACAATTCTGAGAGACAAGATTTATGATTACTTGGAAAACCATAGTTTGATTGGAGATAGTCAGCATGACTTTGTGAGGGGTACGTCATTTTGGTTAGGGTTTCTGGATGTGTTTTGTCTGTTTGTTTGGATTTTGTTGCTGAGCAATTGGTGTCCAGAAACCCTAGCCGCTCTCCCCTACATCAAAGACATTTCAGAAATGACTGCCAGACTACTCAGACCCCTTGGCATCATGGTAGCCCACAAGCCCACCAACACACTAAAACAGCAGCTAATGAACTTGAAAGATCATATACAGACAACAAACAAAACTAACGTCATTTACAAAATACTATGCAAGGATTGTATCAAACACTACATTGGACAAACAGGCAGAAAACTAGCTACCAGGATACATGAACATCAACTAGCCACAAAACGACATGACCCTCTCTCACTAGTATCCTTACATACAGATAAGGAAGGACACCACTTTGACTGGGACAACACATCCATCCTAGGACAAGCCAAACAGAGACACACATGAGAGTTCCTTGAAGCATGGCATTCCAACCAGAACTCTATCAACAAACACATCGAATTAGACCTCATCTACCACCCCCTGAGAAAAGGAACCGGAAATGATGTAATCACAGGAATCACCAGCCCAAAGAAACCCAAACATAAATAGAAAGCAGGAATCATGTACACTGCTTTGCCTGAGGCCCACTGATGATGTTACCTAGTAGGATGATGAAACATCTGGAAATGAACCTCCCAGCTCAGCGAGCAAACCTACATCCAGAACCTCAACCTGAGCTACAAATCTCAAAACTCAATGATCAGTTCTTCAGTTTTGCCTTCTGTTTTTTAACTTGTCATTGTTAGATATCCGTCCTACTACGGTGGAACCAAACTAAGTATACAAAAACAACAAGGTTTCAGAACATGAGAGGGCGTTGGAGTCGTCACAAGTAATCAAGTGGGCTGAATTTGTTTCTGGATCATATGTTCTAGAATGTGCTATCTTATTTGCAGTAAAAAAATCAAGACAGTAGGGAATTGATTCATAGGAGTAATGACACCTTGAAGAAGTGCAGTTCAGATCATGGCACTAATCAGCTGTGGCACTGCAAAGGAGTGAACAATATGGTGTAAAAGTGCAGTTGTTATAGGAAATTCCATGGAAGGGGGAACAGATGGGTCTTTTTGTAACTGTCATTGTGAAACTAGCTTGCATGTTAACCCTTGCACCAACTCTGATGTTCGCTATCCTGGCACCAAGGAGGCATTGAGGAAGACCATTCTTTATACAGTGAGTGGTATCTGCCTGTGGGCGGCACGGTGGCACAGTGGTTAGTACTGCTGCCTCGCAGCGCCAGAGACCCGGGTTCAATTCCCGCCTCAGGCTACTCTCTGTGTGGAGTTTGCACATCCTCCCTGTGTCTGCCCAGGTTTCCTCTGGGTGCTCCGGTTTCCTCCCACAATCCAAAAATGTGCAGATTAGGTGAATTGGCCATGCTAAATTGCCCGTAGTGTTAGGTGAAGGGGTAAATGTAGGGGAATGGGTCTGTGGTACGCTTCGGCGAGTCGGTGTGGACTTGTTGGGCCGAAGGGCCTGTTTCCACATTGTAAGTAACGTAAGTAATCTAATCTGCACCAGAATCTACTGACTGTCAGTATGCTGGACTTTCATGTCCTTGACTATACCTTCTACCACATTTTTGTTATTCTGCCTCCAAAACATAGGTCACAATATCACTATGCTGGTATATTGTCTTCACCATCTTCCTAATGCTCCTCTTTTGAAACTCTTTGGAAGCTGTTTGGAATGTTATGATGTTATAATTTGTTCTTACTTTGCCATTTAGGAATAACATGAAAATGTCTTTTGACATGATGTTGAAGTGAAAATACCCTTCCACATTTCAGTGCTACATAAATAAAAATTATTATTTTATTTCAAACCTGGATGTACAATTAAACTTAGGATGGTTTTATTTTTCTCTCCAGTGTCCGTTTAGGTGACCAGTCTGATGACTGTTCTCAGCAGGGTTATTCCCCTGCTTTGACCACGGAAGATCTCTCTCAGTCTGATCCAATGGTTCCTGCAATGAATAATCGTCATGTGACTATGGCTGAAAGAATGACGCCACAGAAATGTGTTTTCAGCAACATAAGTCCAACCAGCAGTTTTGGAGGCAGGGTAAATTTTTTGCACTCAAATGACCTTTGTTTCTTGGATATTTTTAAATCTGCAATAGTAAATTGTTACTGCTTTTGACTGTTGAGAGCTCTGTTTTCTCTCTCTCTCTTGCTCTTGGTCTCTCTCTTGCTTCCCTCTCTCCCACTCTTCCCGTCTTCTCCTTCTCTCCTCTCCTTGAGTGTATGCTGCCAATCTGCTATTTGAAAGTAAATGTATAACTGTCCCTGCAAATTAAAATGTCAGGAAATTCTTCTTTTTTCTAACTTTATACATTAAAGATTACTTTGTGTTCTCTAATGCCTTTCAGTACTTAGGCTGATTTCATACTCTGTCATGCAGATGAGAAGTCCCTCCTGCTGCTGATTTCCATTTGGTTTAAAGCATAACATTTCTCATGTTTGGTGAGGTATTGGAGAACTTTACTTCATCAAAAGTGATTGACTTCAGAATAGGGCAGGTGGTCAGGAAAAAGCCATGAATAATATCACATTTCAACATGTTTTGTATTTTTAGACATCTCAGGTGCCAAGCACATTTGCTATTGAGCAAGAAAATGAACAACTATGGAAAAAGCTCAGTACACTTAGAGAGGACAATGCCCGTTTGGTGTCCCAGAATCACAGTTTGGTACGCGAGATTGAAAGTATACAAGCGGAGCTGACTCAGTCAAAAGTTAAAGTGAGTATTCCAGATGTATATGCATTACATGCATAACAGCTGGGTTCGTATTCAGATAATCTTAAAAACCTTTACTTGCATTATTATAAGGACTACATTTCAGATGTTGCAGTTCATGGCTTAATGGAGGAGGAGAAGCAAATGAACTGAGAAATAATGTGGAAATGGAATATTGAAATATATTTTCATAATTTATATAGATCTCAAATATAGGAACTCAAATTCAAAAGCACTGGTAATCCAGAATTTTTCTTGAGCACACATAAACCTCCAAGATTGGCCATGTTATTAATAACAAGAAATATGACAAAATCTGTCAAGCTTCTCATGTTTTTCAAGGCACAACTTAAAGGTCTTTGTCAAGTACAAATTTCTGTAACATTAAAGCAGGTGAAGGAGTGTGGGTAGAAGAAAGTGCAAACAGAGGTATGTTTCAAGGAGGTTTTTGAGGATGGGCAGAGATGTGTTTCACGCACAGTAATTAGTCAGTTGATACAGGTTCTAACCAAATGTTTTCTTCTGTTAAAGAGCTCAAAACTTTGGAATCATGGAAAATACGATTGTATTCTTCAAAAGTAAATAGACGTCTGTAAATCATTTTGGAATCTCCTGAGCTTTTGTTAAAAAATCCTGTATTCTTTTTGAGATACATTTGTGATATTTGCCTCCAGTATTCCTTGTAAGCTATGGCTCAGTTGGTAACAGTCTCATCTGAATCACAAGGTTCAAGTCCTATTCCAGGATTTGCCTGAGATGTTTCTCAGTTTTCTTCAAAATCTGAACAGCATTCTTGAAGTTGAGGAGTAATTTGGAAATGAGAAACACTCAGTGAAGTGTTAATTGCTTCCACCTGCCATTCCAACATTATTATAAATTATCTAAAATTGCTCATGTAAAATGACTAAAATCAGATGTGTTACCAGCTGCAATATCTAAATATGAAATCACATTTTTGCCCTTTAAGGAAGTGCACCACATTGGAGGAGGTAAAAATCTAATTAATTGTTGTGATGAAACACTAGGACACTTATAAGTATATTTGCATTTGAACGAAAGCCAAAATGCTTCTGACAGTATAATAGGGATGACACTTCAAAATTACATGTTCAACTGTTATGTTCTTTTGGAACATACTGAAGTGGTGAAGGCACAGTAGAAGAGCTTGTTCCATTCCAATAAATGCAATCATGTGATATGGGGGTTTAAATGTTCCTAAGTCCCACTGTCAGGATGTCTCAAAATAGTGAATTCTTGTGGCCCCTTTGAAGAAAGGTGTACAATCTAGATACATCATCTTTGAAGTTTGAATTACAACTTCATCTCAGTCCAAAATGGCTTACACAGTATTCTTAGACTGTGACCCTTCACTCTGGACTTTCCCTCCTTACCATGTCTTATCCTGTTAGAATTTTACAGGTGTCGATGAAATCTCCCCATGTTGTTCTTCTAATATCTAGTGTATTTAACAAACCAGTCCTGTCTGTCTTCGTACATCAGTCCTGCCATCTCAGGAATCTATCTGGTAAACCCTTGTTGCACTCCCTCTATTGCCAAACATTCATTCTTGGATAGGGAGACCAAAATTGTATGCAAACTCCAGGTGTAGTTATGCCAAAGCCCTGCACAATAGCAGGAAGACATCCCCTACTCCTGTGCTGTAAATCTCTTACTATGAAGATCAATGTAAGTTTGACTTCACTTCCCGCTGCACCTGCATGCTTACTTTCAGTGACTGATTAACAAAGGTCTCGTTGCACTTCCCCTTGTCCATTTTCTATCACAGTTCAGACAACTTGTCTTCCTCTTTTAGCTACCAAAGTGGATAACCTCACATTTATCCACATAATTCATCCGCCATGCATTGGCTCACTCACTCAGCTTATGCAAATCACACTAAAGTAAAACATAAATTGCTGGAGAAGCTCAGCAGGTCTGGCAGCATTTGTGGAGAGAAAGCAGAGTTAACATTTTGAGTCCAGTGATCAATCTTCAGAACTGGAACCAGCTATTAGTAAAGGACTTCAGGGCAACTCCCTCCTGACTGTGTATCCCACTCTTCCACCACCTCTGCTGAGTATGTTCTGCTGTTGGGACAAGACATAACCAGGGATGTTGATGGTTGTATCTGTGACATTCTGTAAGGTATTGTTGGAGGAAAATGATTAAATAAATCACTTGACACCCAGAGTCTACTTCCAGCATCAAGGAGTTTATTGAAGTTACACTGGTGTGACAGCAACTCTGAGAGTCCAGAAACCTTTTTCACTGCAAGTGGAAAGACCAACTTTTTAAAGTTTGTTTTCAGCCTGCCTTTGACCAATACAAACCAATCATATTACTAATTGATTACATAAGCATCTACTCAGGTTATTCATGTGACTGCATGGTCAGTGATTAGCAGCCTTATGGATGATCCTCAGTCTTCTATGATCTCATGATGTTTACCACACACTTGGCCTTTTACAATGTATATTATTAAACCACATTCCAATGCTTATAACTTCTGCACCTGTAATTCAGTCTTCTCTGTAAACAGTCAGAAAGTGTTGTGCTAGAAAAGCACAGCAGGTCAGGCAGCATCAAAGGAGCAGGAGAAACTATATTTCAGGCATTAGCCCTTCATCAGGAATGCTGCCTGACCTGTAGTGCTTTTCCAGTGCCACAATTTTCGATCCAACAGTAGTACATTCGCCAACTTTAAGGGCATTTAAATGATCGTTGGATAAACATGGATGATAATGGAATAGTATAGGTTAGATGGGCTTTGGATTGGTTTCACAAGTTGACGCAACATCGAGGGCCAAAGGGCCTGTACTGTGCTGTAATGTTCTATGGCTGTGATCTCCAGCTTCGGCAGTCCTCGCTTTCTCCTCCTGCCTGTAAACAATATGGTTGCCTGTCTGTCCAGAGTTATTTAGTGGAATGTTTTAATATTTTTAAAGAGAAATTATATTTCAAAATCTATAACTATGTTTATCTGTATTATGTACTTAACAAAAGTAACTATTTGTGATGGATCTCAGATCTGAAATCAGCGAGGTATGGAATTCTTCTGTCAGCATTCTCAAGCATGTCTTTATCCAGCTGTTTCTGTATGAATAACTGCAAACTGCAGCTGCAGCTTGCAACAAGACCTTTTATCTACTATCTTACTCTTATTGCCTTGGATGTATTCTGTCTACTAAGCTACAATTGTCCTAACGTATGGCTAACTTTATTAGTACACTAAACAAACTACTGCTTCAGCTAAAAAGAAGTCTTCACCACCATCTTATGTCAACTAAAACTCATGGGCAGCCATTTTTAGACCACCTTTAGCCGGGGCATCCCCAACAGTATAATTCTATGAGTTTGGCTATGTCAGGCTGTTACTTGACTAGTCAGGGAGTCCGTTCTCCCAATCTTCACACTAGCAGCCCGATATTAATAAGGAGGACTTTGCAGGGTTGACAGGGCTGTTTCTCCCTATACCTTTTGATGCATTTTGCCCTAAGAATTGTATCTAACTCCTTTTTGTAACATTGAATGTTTTGATCTCAGCTGCTTTCAGTGGCAGAGAATTTAACAGGCTTACCGGAACTCTATCAACAAACACATTGAGTTAGACCCCATCTGCCACCCCCTGAGGAAAAAAAATCAGGAAATTATGTCATATTAGGAAATGACATCACCAACCCAAAGAAACCTAAACATATAAATAGAAAGCAGGAATTACCAGCAGTGCTTCGCCTGGAGGCCCACTTGAAGATGTTACCTAATAGGGTCTGGAAATGAACCTTTCAGCTCCGCAAGCAAGCCTACATCCAGAACCTCAACCTGAGCTACAAATCTTCTCAAAACTTGCTGGCTGAAATAAATTCTCCTCATGTCAAACCCAAATGGCCTCACCATTATCCTTCTACTGTGACTCCTGGTTCAATACTCCCTGGTTGTCTGGAATATCTGAAAGATTGGATTTGTTTTCCCAGGATATATATATATTATATATATATATTAGAGAGAGAGAGAGTTTTCATAATTGGTTTAGATTATTAATTTGATAGCTTTAACACAATTGTGATTATATTGAGTGCCCATTTATTCGGGAAATTATATTGGAAAAGGATACTTTTTGAGATGGGAGAAAATTTTCAAAAGTAGACAGTGCAAGTATTCAAAATAATTTAGTTGTATTCATGTATGTCAAAAATGAACCTCAAATTTCTTTCTTGTTTTAACTCTCAGTTTTGTCATCTTGAACCATCTATTAATGAAAAGGCACTCCATATTTCTCAGCTAAATGAAGATATCTTGGGTTTGGAGGCAGAAGTAGAGGCTCAAGAGAAAGTTCTCAGGTAATTTGCAGAGCAGAGATTCGCTTTTTATTTCAGTTTTCACATGTTTTGGTTCTGCCCTCAACATTCCCTCGGTTACAGGAGAGCTGGTGTTCTGGAGGAGTGTTGTGGCTAAATCACCACAAAGTACCTTTAATTTGGCTACTTATTGAGAAATCTCACAGGCTATCAAGTATTGAAACAGTGATTTTAAACTTTATTGCATGTAGCAACCAAAATAAGACTTCTCAAGTAAGCAAATTAAGCCTCACAACTCAACTTGACTATTAGCCAATTAATGGTGGAATTTAGCTACAATTCTAACCAAAAGCATCTGTTTTTGAAAGTGGACAAGTTTCAATTCTTGTACAGTTTGTTATTCAAAGTTCTGTTAATGAAGGGTTCTGGTGTTGGATTATTATACAGATTTTCGTCCTTCTGGTCTATGATGTGATTTTATTGATGAATCTTTCGATTTCTTTCATCCAAAATTTGTTGACTGTTTTGCAATCTCTGAGACTGCAGCTTTATCCCTGATTAGAAGTAACTTCTTTGTTCCTTGTTACATTTGGCTTTAACTGTCTAAGACACAGCTTTCCTGTGATTAACTCCTCAATTTCTGGCAGTCAGTTATCCTTGTGGCAACAAAGCAGCCAGTTATCAAGCAGACATCAAAACAGTTTTGTTCATGTATTTTCAACTTGCTCTATTCCCAGACATGGCTAATTGCTTTCAGTTCCTATATAAGTTTGTCCTTGTCCTTTAATATTTATTCTAGACAGTTATTGCTGCTTTTTTCCATACTTAACACTTTATCTTTGTTGATCCTTTCAATCCATGAATAGTTATTTAAGTTCTGGTGTTGCCTGAGTCAAAAGATTATAAGTTCAAAGCTCAAGAACAAAGTGAAGGATCCTCGCATTGATGAATGTGCATAACTTCAAATGAGACATTAAGTGAAGATTCATTGACTTATTCACGTGAATGATACACTTCCACTAATTAAAATGGAACACTCGGTTCTTTTGCTATCCTGGTCAATATTCTTCCCTGAAACAAAACCGGTTTATCTGGTCATTCATTTACAGTTTGAGAACTTTGCCGTGAATAATTAGACTGCTGTTAATAAATCACAGAATCTCTACAGTGTGGAAGCAAGCCAGTCGATCCATTGAGTCCACACCAACCCCTCAAACAGCAGCCCACCCCGCCCTACCCTATTCTTGCAATCCACCTAGCCTTTAACCTCTGAGCAATATGGGCAATTCAGCATGGCTAATCCATCTACCTGCACGTCTTTGGACTGTGGGAAGAAACCCACGCAGACGCAAGGATAATTGGCAAACTCCACACAGACAGTCGCCTGAGGCTGGAATCGAAACCCGGTGCTTGTTGCTGTGAAGCAGTTGTGCTAACCACTGAGCCACCCTAATAGTCATTATCTATAGACTATTAATCCAGACAGCCAGGTAATGCCCTGGGGACCCAGGTTTGAATTCTGGCAATATTCCAGAGTAGTGGGTTGATTAGTTTGTGAGTTTGAGTTTTGCACGTATATTGATTAACTGGAAACATGGGTGATTTAGGAGTGTTGGCTAACAGATGAAAAGGACCATTGGTGATTTAGAACATAGAACATAGAACATAGAACAATACAGCACTGAACAGGCCCTTCGGCCCACGATGTTGTACCGAACTTCTAACCTAGATTAAGTACCCATCCATGTACCTATCCAAATGCCGCTTAAAGGTCGCCAATGATTCCGACTCTACCACTCCCACGGGCAGCGCATTCCATGCCCCCACCACTCTCTGGGTAAAGAACCCACCCCTGACATCTCCCCTATACCTTCCACCCTTCACCTTAAATTTATGTCCCCTTGTAACACTCTGTTGTACCCGGGGAAAAAGTTTCTGACTGTCTACTCTATCTATTCCTCTGATCATCTTATAAACCTCTATCAAGTCACCCCTCATCCTTCGCCGTTCCAACGAGAAAAGGCCGAGAACTCTCAACCTATCCTCGTACGACTTCCTCTCCATTCCAGGCAACATCCTGGTAAATCTTCTCTGCACCCTCTCCAAAGCTTCCACATCTTTCCTAAAGTGAGGCGACCAGAACTGCACACAGTACTCCAACTGTGGCCTAACCAAAGTCCTGTACAGCTGCAACATCACTTCACGACTCTTGAATTCAATCCCTCTGCTAATGAACGATAATACTCCATAGGCCTTCTTACAAACTCTATCCACCTGAGTGGCAACCTTCAAAGATCTATGTACATAGACCCCAAGATCCCTCTGTTCCTCCACCTGACTAAGAACCCTACCATTAACCCTGTATTCCGCATTCTTATTTGTTCTTCCAAAATGGACAACCTCACACTTGGCAGGGTTGAACTCCATCTGCCACTCCTCAGCCCAGCTCTGCATCATATCTTTAGTGGTCGGAGAAAAAAATGTTCAGTTATGTGTAAGAGCACTTCGAGATGTAAAAAGAAAACTAAAGACAAATAACACACGTCTGGAGCAGGGCTATTGTGGCTTAGTGGTATCATCCCTACCTTTTAGCTAGGAGGCCAAACTTACAAGGTCCACCTTCTCCGGCGACGTGTCATAACATACCTGGACTGTTTTATTGAGAAATAAAACCTGGAGTAGATTGTGAAGAGTTTACCAAGTGGTATTATCCCTAGACTGTATTTCCAGGGAATTAGGTAGTATTCTGGGGAGATGGATTTGAATCCTGTCAGTCATCCAGAGTGGGAGAATGGTGGATTGATTTGTTCATGACCAGGGCTCTTGTGACACAGTAATAGCATCCCTACCTTTGGGCCAGACTGCCTGGATTCATAACACGTAAGTTGATTAAAAATATCATACAACCTAGAGCAGGGTGTGTCATACAGGAAAAAAGGACCAGGAATCCCCATCCATTCCTACCTACCCACTCATAGCTAATAATCAACTGTAGTATCTGCTTAACTGACCAAGCAGAGCTCATCTGTAATCAACTGGTGATGTGGAGATGCCGGTGTTGGACTGGAGTGGACAAGATTAGAAGTCACACAACACCAGGTTATAGTCCACTAGGTTTATTTGAAATCACAAGCTTTCGCCAGGTGAGAGGGCAGCGCTTCAAAAGCTTGTGATTTCAAATAAACCTGTTGGACAATAACCTAGTGTCATGTGACTTCTAACCTATAATCAGCTGTCTCTTTTATGCACTGCCAAAAAGTGAACTCTGCTTACCTACTCAGCCAGTGTTAAATGCTTTAAAGTTCATTTATGAGACCGCTGGTAAGGCCAGCAATGCAATCCCTAATTACCCATAGGAAGATGGTAGTGACCTAACTTCTTGAACCACTGCAGTCCAGACTCCTGTTGAATACCTTGCTGTGATTGCACTTGAGAAGTTAACATTTCATTGTGTAATATCTAGTCACATCTGCAGGATGTGATGAAGTACTACTTAAATGCAAATTCATTTTTTAAGTAAATTAAGAAAATAATTTCCAAAAATGTGACTGCAATAATGTTAATCTTGCTTTGAAAACTATTTTGTTCTGTTTGTGACATGTGTGCTATTTATATAAATAGGGCTGGGTGTACACAGGTTGGAGGGTGCTGATTCAGTCATTACTTGTCCACATCACACTAGGGCCTAGGGGTTTTATGGAAAAGGGGTATTGTGGGCCAGAGGATCTGGGTTCATGCCCCACTTTCCCTGGAGGTGTGTCATAACATTTACAAACAGGTTGATTAAAAACATATTTTTAAAGTCTCAGTTGGGCCTTACAGAACAGTTCAAGAGACTGTTGTCTCTGGGATAGAAGATCCAGTTCAAATCCCAGCAGCCCGGTGGCAGTCATGATGTGTTGGAATAAGTTGATTATTTTTTCACTGGTGCTGTTTAGGCTTGCTTGTTATGTACATATTGGAAAGCCAGCACAAGTCTGTTGATAAAATGACACTTACTGACATTGGTGGTTTGTAACAGATTAGGAGCAGGAATAGGCCATTTGGCCCTTTTGAGCCTGTCCATCATTCAGTATTTTCATGGATGAATGTCCAACTCAATACGTAGTTCCCACTTTCTGATCTTTATGGAGTCATAGAGTCATACAGCACGGAAACAGATCCTTCAGTCCAACTGGTCCATGCCGATCTTAAACCGAACGTCTTACTTGACTGCATTTGGCCCATATCCCTTTAAAGGGTTCCTATTCATGCACTTATTCAAATATCTTTTAAATCTTTTTAAATGTTGTAAATGTACTCACCTCTACCACTTCGTCCAGGAACTCATTCCATAAATGCACCCACTCTGTGTGGGGGGAAAAGGTTGCTCCCCAGGTCCCATTTAAATCTTTCCTCTGTCACCTTAAACTGATGCCCACAAGTTTGGCCTCCCTTACCCTTGGAAAAAGACCTTGGCAATTCATCTTATTTGTGCCCCTCGTGATTTTATGAACCTCCATAGGGTCACACCTCAGCCTCCGATGCTCCAGGAACAAAAACCTATCCAGCCTCTCCTTATAAGTCAAACTCTCCACCCCTGGAATTGTATCGAAGTCCTTCCTTTTTGAAAATATTCAATGTTTTGGCCTCAAACAGTATCTATTGCAGAGTTCAACAGGTTCACCATTCACAGTGAAGAAATTTCTCCTCATCTCAGTCCGAAATGGTCTGTCATGTATCCTTAAGTTATGACTCCTAGTTCAGGACTCTACATCATCGGAAATATTCTTCCTGCATCAACCCTGTTTAATCCTGTTAGAATTTTGGTGGTGTCTGTGAGCTTTAAAGCTGGGAGCTAAACATTTGTAATGTCTCAATTTGTGATTAAATCTAAAGCTGAAAAGATATTGAGTTCTAGTCTCTTCATAAACTGACTGCAAGAAGTTTAGCAAAAGGTCTATTTTTAGAATTTTAATTTAAGATCATTTCTTTTTGTTGTGAGCATTTGTGATAAAGCCATTGAATTTGCCAGTTCTCATTTGTAAAACTCCATAAACATTTACGTATAAAAACTGTTTTTTTTTCTTTCTCACTAAGAGTTGCAGAGGAAAAATTAGAAGAAAGTCAATGGGTGGTGGCTGAGAAGGAAAAACTCTTGGAAAAGTTATCTGATGAATGCAAAAGAGTAAAGAATGAACTCTACGAACAAAGTCGACGAAGAAAAAGGTACTGATCAACAGTGAAATGATCTTTTTGTCAGAATAACATTTTATTAAGTTAAAGGCAATTCATGCCTAATGGCAGTGCTGTTATATAGCAGCTCTTTAGAAGCTTGCCTTAGTGATGTTCTTTTTCAGGTTGTCCTTTGCAATTCAACAACTGGAGAGGCTGGTTCACACTGCCCAAATTTCCATTGGTATAATGCTGCATCAATTAAAATTTTACTTTTATGTGGAATAAAAGTAGAAAAAAGAATTCTGCAACTTTGGGGAAATCCAGTACCTGAGTATTGTACTGACACACATTTTGATTAAATTTTGATTCTTGAATTTTGATAGTTGTGGAAAATAGGCATAATGTGGTTTATTGAAATCTGGAACAGTTTCAATTAGGAAAGGTTCCAGTCTGAAAATGAGGGATGATACATCAGGGTATCCATTTGAGATTAGTAATTGAGGGTGAAGTTGAAAGGAACAAGTGATTTGATGGGAAATGGAGTGTTGGTGCATATAAAGAAATTAGAAAGTCTTATTTTTCTCATTATCAACCTTTTTCCAGCTGTATCAAGCCACAAAATGTTGGGCTTGACTTTTATGGCGGATGAAACCAAAAGTTTGTTGTTTTATGTATAAAACATTTTCTTGATGAGAAAAGTAGTTTGATGTTTTGGGGTTTTAGTTACTTTAGTTCAGAATTCAGGAGGCTTGGAAAAGAAACCTGACCTTCCATTTAATATTTAATTGGGGAACTCACTGGGCATAATTTGGAAATCTAGATTTTTATAACACCTGGAATGCCAGAATCAAGTCAAACAATTTCCACCTCATGTTGGAGAGGGAACCACTATTATTAAAAACGGAGAACAAGTGTTACCAATGAGATCAAGTTGCTGAGATTGTGTGTGGAGGATCTTGGGTGGGTTTACATATTGCTTGAAACTTGCTTTAGCGTAGTGATAAATTTGAATGTGAATTTTTGACAAAAACAAATTTGACAAGCTGTGATACACTTCAAATAATATTTGCCTATTGATCACAGTGGGTGAGACTGCATCCATGGAGAGAGAGCAAGCTAAAGTTTTGAGTCTGGATGACTCTTCTAAAGTCTTCTAGAAGAGTTACCTAGACTCAAAACGTTAGCTTGCTCTCTCTGACCTACTATGATCTCCAGCATTTGTGGTTTTCAGTACAGATTCCACTATCTGCAGTTATGTGTTCCTACATTTGGCCTACTGATATTGTTTTCAAATAAAGAATAGCAGCTTAGGAAACAGAACTGAGCTAGAACAAAATTCAAATGTAAGTACTTTTATGAGAAGAGAGAGTATAGAAAGAAATGTTTTGATGGGAGAAATACAATATGTTTCACAGAAAACTTGCTTGATTTGTGTGAACTCCACCTCCACTCATATTTTTACTTTTGTCTGGAGATTTAAAACTAGAACATACATGTTATATTGGAAAAATACATTTCTGTACTTCAGGAATATATGACTAGTGACATAAGTTCAACTTTTTGTTCTAAATAGAGCTGAACAACAAAGAAATGAAGCGCTTTATAGTGCTGAGGAACTTTCTGCTGCTTTCAAACAATATAAGGAAAAGACCACGGAAGAGCTTTTAATGGTGAGGGAGGATGCACCTTAGTTATTCAATGTAAATATTGAATCTGCAGAAATATTTAATTTAGTTTTCTTCTTTATATTATAGTTTCAAGCCAATGAACAGGAATTGCAGAGGCGTCTGGATCAGTATGACAAGGACAGAGTAGAGTTATTTGAGAAATGTACGATGTTCGAAAAAGAGTTGGAGAGCAAGAATGAGGAAATGAGGTTATCTCTTAATCATTCTTATATGCACTGACTTCAACAGAGAAAATTAATTAAATGTTTTCTTTCTTCAATTTTCCTACTTTACTGTTGTCATGCATATGTCACCACTTGAACACAATTCCAGTCACCATAACAGTGGCTCTCTTAATGTCTCTTTAAACTGGCTGTTCATCGTGGGCAGGTAGAGAATGAGATTTACACCCTCGAAGCTAATCCCAATCCTATCTCATTCAAATATTCATATGTTAACCCATACTGTAGTAGGATTCAATGAAGAAAGTTTTGAAGATTAAACTACTAATTGTAATGATTTTTGCATGGTTTTCTTTTTCTCTCCTCAGCCTGAAAATATTTATTTGACTGATTGTAACTTAGTATTTTTTTTATAATATCAACTTCTGACACGTTAAAAAATGCTTTTTGAGACTCTAAATAACCAAGGTATTACCTCTCAAACGCTAACAGATTTGTCAAACAGCAATTCCCCTTTTAAAACTGCAACTCCACCCATCATATTGTGATTTTATAAGTGCTGTATCAAATAATAGATTTTAGCATTATCACTTGTTTTTTTGGCAAAGCAATAGTCTTGCTTTAATTTATTTATATAGCACCTTTAATTAATAAATTACCTCAAGATGCTTCTCAGAAGCATTACAAAACAAAATATGACACGGAACCACATCAGGAAATGTTAGATCACAAAATATTTAGGTTTTAAGGATTGTCTTCATGAAAATGAAGTAAGGATGGAATTCTAGGGTTCAGACACCAGGAGTGAGTGATTAAAATCAGGACGTTTAAAGATCTGAAATAAATGAGTGCGGATATTTCTGAAGGTTGTGGAATTTGGGGCTGGAGGACATTAGAGTAGAGGATAGGCCAAAGCCTTGAAAGGATGTGAAACAAGGATGAGAATCAAGTACATTTGACCAAGTACTAGTATATGTCATTGGTGCAGGGATATTGGGAAAATGGAGCTTGATACCTTTAACTACTTTTGTGGCCCTGGATTATATTAGTTTTCCTAACTCAGATGTTATATACTTTAATTTAGTTTCCCAATCTACTCTATCCAACTCACATCTTCATAGCTATCTAGTTTGCTTAATTCTGGGATGAAAAGCCTCCGTTATGAGCAGAGACTGGTTAGATTGTATTTGTTTTTTCTTGATGCAGAGGAGGCTGAGTGCGATCTAATTAAGGTTTACAAAATTATGAGAGGTATACATAGGTTAGACTGTGGGAATCTTTTCTCCATGGCAGACATATCTGAGACCAGAGAGCAGGTTTAAGGTGAGGGGTGAGTTGTTTCGATGAGATCTGAGAAAAACAAAATACCCAGAGGGTAGTAGAAATATGGGATGCACTGCCTGAGATGGTGGTGGATGCAGATACAAAACAAAAAGAAGCATCTGGATGAGCACTTAAATGCCAGGGTATAGTAGATAAGTAGGTATGAACCAAATGTTGGTAAAAGGAATTAGTGTCGATTGGTCTCTGTTGATCACATAGACATGGTGTGCTGAAGGATCCTGTATGCTTTTATGAGTTGTGCCTTCCGGAAGGTTTTGTTCTGTCCTGTTTCTTTTGAAATCAAATGTTGTCAACTTGAAGCTGAGCTGTCTGCTCTGAGCCCAGCTGTTTTCAAAATTTGAACAATAGAAGCAGTATGAAGGGGTGGGGTCAAGCTCCCACAGAACAAGGATTTTAATTTTAGCTGTTAGCAGTTGCATGGCACCTGTTATTCCTCTGTTACGGTGAAAAGCTTGGGTTCTCTTCCTGCTAATAGGATTGAGATTTTGCTTTTGTCAAGGGTGTGTTAATGGGATGTAACTATATTGAAACAGTTGTTATTTAGTCGTTAAATAATCTATTATTCTGTTAAGTTTTTCAATAGAGTTAAATTATTCTAATTCTTCTTCCTTTGTTTATATTTTATCTTTAGTGTGAATGTAAAATGTGTTTTGCTTCAAGCCTAGTAGTTTGATCAATCAAATTGCATCCAGAACGCAACACCTTGTGCTTGCTTTTAAAAATAAGAAAAATTTGGGGTCTAGGGTATCTTTTTAATATATTTTGAAGGGGTTTGATCTGGTCTACAGTAATGCTGTATAACTCACTGAAAGGCCTGGTTTCACAGACAATTAAAAAGCTTCCAAACTCAGTCCAAAGTTTTCTAGAAACACATTTATTACAGATTTGTTGTCACGTTTTACACTGATAAACATAACCTCACAAATGCTCCAGTTGGTGGATCAGTATACTGATTATCCTGAATACCTTCAGTGAACTTGTCCTCCAACTACTGCATGTTTGGTTTTCCCTGTCTACATAGTTATCAAAATAAATCTATTTACTTCTAACGGCTGTTAATTCATGTATTTTTCCCCTAATGTTATTCTGTGTATCCAAGGTACATAACATTATTGTTAAATCATTAATTAATAGTAAAGTAACTGCACTAGCTAAGTACATACGATGGCTACAAGAGAAGCTTAGGGTTGGAGATTCTGTGATGAGTGACTCACTTCCTGAATTTCCAATTTCACCATCTGCAATGAACAGAATTGAGAATGTGATTGGGTACACTCCACTTATTTTGGTGTGTGCAGCCCCACCAATACTCGAGGCTTGACAAAGCAACCAACTTGACCATCATCTCATCCAATATCTTTACAAAACATCTGTTCACTTCCTTCAGTATTGGCACACAGAGCAGTAGCATAGACCATGCATAAGATCACAGTAGCAGTTCATTTAAGGGGCTTTGATAGTACTGTCCAACATTTGCCATCTACCACATAGAAAGATAATGCATGCATTGAATACTACCTGTCCAAGTTACACTTCATCCTAACTTGGAACTGTGCCATAATTCCTTCACTATCGCTGGACCAAATTCCTGGAACTCCCTTTCTGATGGCAATGCCAGTGAAGCTTGCTATTGTCTAATAAAACTTTAAAAAATAATTCAGTATGTATATAGGACAGATAAGTGTGAAGTAGGTACTGAAATACATGTAATAGTTGGCACACAGGTAATATTCATAATTTTTCTTTTGTTTGTAGGATCATAATGGGACAGTCTTGTGATGTGAAGTTGGTTCAGCATGATCTGGAGGCTAAAAATGCAGGCTTGTTTTCAGTTTTGTCTGACTCCAAAGAAAAGATTAAGATGTTAGAAAGTGAACTCACTGATAAAGAGGCTATTTTAAAAGAGAGTGATGCCTTGAGGGTTGAGAATGCAGGACTAAGAGGACTTACAACTTCCCAAAGTGAAAAATTGCTTCAGGTAAATAAAGAACTCGAGGTTGCCAAATTGGAGGTGAAGAACTTGGAGTCAATTTTACAACTGGAACAGACACAAAGCGAAGAGGTAAACTAAAGAGTAAATATTTCACTGTCAGCCTTACACCAACCTTGCACAGACTTCAATAATGTTAACATCTTGCACAATATGACGCATAGTCTGCGCTGTGAGCTGGTATTTTCCTATTCAGGTGTTTATGGAAGCATGATTGCTCCATGTGCCTTCATTTTCACCCTTGCTTTCCCATCCTTAGTGCAGTGTTTTCGTTTAGAAGGCCAAAGACTTTGAGCCTACCAGAAATGTTGACATTTCAATGTAGAGTCGACAGTGTGCTTTCTTGTTAAAGTGATACTGTCATTGAGGTGTGGTACTAAATTCGGCTTTAAAATGTCCAGTGCCACTGTTTTAAAAGAAGACGACCAGTGTTTTATCCAGCATATTGGCTAATTAGATTAGATTACTTAGTGTGGAAACAAGCCCTTCGGCCCAGCAAGTCCACACCAACCCTCCGAAGAGTAACCCACCCAGACCCATTCCCTTACATTTATCCCTGACTAATGCACCTTACGCTATGGACAGTTTAGCATGGCCAATTCACCTAACCTGCACATCTTTGGACTGTGGGAGGAAACCAGAGCACCCAATTAGTACACTCTCACAACCAAGCAGCATGTCTTGCTGCCAGGCAGTCCTCCGTCTATGGGCTATACATCTTGCTGTATGGTGTTGTGCTACATTAATCTTAGATCTGCTCCATGTGCCAGCAGCTTACAGGCCAAGCACATTGCATGTGCAACAAGCAGATAGCCATGTATCCAACTCTTTGGGAAGTCGTCCACAATGTGAGGGAGTCTTAAGTGAAGGGCAGCCTCATGTAATAGTCCAGGGGATAGGCCACAGTTGAGCGTTTGTTGGGGGTTCTCAGTCAAGAGTTACTTACCTCTGCAATCCAGGGAGTGGGATTAGGCCATTCCATTGGCGCTGTATTGGCCAGATGACCGGTAGAGCTAGTACACTCAGGGAGCAAACAGTGAGCTGGGCATGTCTTCCCCAGAGTTGTCTAGTCACGGTCAAGGGAATGTGTCACTGACCATTGAGTCCATCCTCAGAAAGTAAGGGCATAAGGTGTTGGGGGTCAGATAGCGGCTGCTCAGTGACAGAGACTTGGTGCTTTAGCTTTCAGGACTGTGGTGGCAAGCTCTGGGAAAGGATGCAGTATAATTTTGAAGGAGAATAGCATTTGAAGAGGATTATAGTGTTAAATATGGCTAGGAGAAGTTGAGGACTGTTGAATATGGCTGGGAAGGGTATAATGAGGAGTGGGGAAATTGTCTAAGGTCGGTAGTGTCCTGAATTCAAGTTGGGGGATGTTCTTAACAACACAGGTATGTTCATTTTCAATGGAAAGTCAGGTGTATGTGAATGTCAAGAGATTGGGTGATTACTTGAGGAATCGTGAATCCTCTTGGATTGATGGATGGACTGCGAGGAAGGGGATGTGGATATTTAGGGTCTCATTGACATGAGCAGGCTGAGGCTGGGAGCTGCGAGAGGAGGAGTGCTCACTCATGGAAATTGGAAGTGATACAATGGGAAGAGAATAGCTGCAGCCACACTGAGAGGGTGAGGTAAGTGATTTAATCCCTAATTATTCTAAGTATGTAAGTTTGCTCGCTGAGCTGCAAAGTTTCTTTTCAGACATTTTGTCACCATACTAGGAAACATCATCAGTGAGAGTCTCCAGTGAAGTGCTGGTAGTATGTCCCGCCTCTCTCTTTATATGTCTTGGTTTCTTAAGGTGGGTGATGTCATTTCTGGTTGGTCTTTTTCCAAGGAAAAGTAGATAGGATCTAAATCGATGAGTTTATTGATGGAGTTCTGGTTAGAATGCCATACCTCTAAAAATTCTCGTGCATGTCTTTGTTTCGCCTGTCCTAGGATGTGTGTGTTGGCCCAGTAAAGTGGTGTCCTTCTTTGTCTGTATGTATGGAAACTAGTGATAGTGGGTCATGTCTTTTGGTGGCCAGTTGGCGTTTGTGTATCCTGGTGGCAAGTTTCCTGTTTGTTTGTCCGATTCTTGCAGTTCTTGCATGGTATCTTGTAAATGACGTTAGATTTGCTGGTAGAATAGAATGGATCAATTCGTTCCATTAGTCGCTGTTTAGGTGCGTTGGTAGGTTTGTGAGCTACCATGATGCCAAGGAGTTTGAGTAGTCTGGAAATCATTTCTGATATGGCTTTGATGTAAGGTAATGTCGCTATAGTTTTTGGTTGCATTGTGTCTGCTTGTTTGGGTTTGTTTCTGAAGAATCGGCAGATTGTGTTTATTAGATATCGGTTTTCTTGAAAACCTTGTATAGATATTTTTCTTCCACTTTCTGTAGTTCTTGGGTGCTGCAGTGTGACGTAGCTCATTGAAATAATGTCTTGATGCAGCTCCATTTGTGGGTGTTGGGGTGATTTGCTTCTGAAGTTAAGTGTTTGGTCTGTGTTTGTTGTTTTTCTGTAGACGCTGGTTTGAAGCTCTCCATGAACAGTACATTCAACTGTCATGTCTTGGAATGGGAATCTGTTGTTCTCCTCCTCTTGTGCAAATTTTATGCCTGTCAGGATATTGTTGACGGTGTTATATGTTTCCTGTATCTTGTTTGGTTTTGTGATGACAAAGGTGTCTCTGCAAGCTAACTTATATACTTATCATCAACCTGAGCTACAAATCTTCTCAAACATCACCCTAATTATTCTCTGTGAATCTCATCTATCTGAAACTCATCACCTGAGACTTTTTATAGTGGTAGATTTTTTTAATATATATTCATTCACAGGATGTGGACATCATTGGCCAGGCCAGCATTTATTACCCATTCCCAGTTAACCAGAGGGCATTTAAATATCAACCACATTGCTATGCATCTGGGGTCACATGTAGGCTAGACAAGGTAAGAATGGCAGTTTCCTTCCCTGAAGGACATTAGTGAACCAGGTGGGTTTTTTTTAACAATTGGCAATGGTTGCATGGTCACCGTCCAACTCTTAATTCCAGATATTTTTAATGAATGCAAATTCTATCTTCTGCCATATCAGGATATGAACCCAGGTCCCCAGAGCATTAATAGTCTAGAATTAATACTACTAGATCATCACTTACGTACCCTGCCCTTGGACCGGAACACTCAGGTTCACGTGCAGTGTACTAACTGAACAGGTTGATGAGAAAAGTAGGTTAAATAAAACCCAGGCCCGATCCCTCTCCCCCGATATCCCCCTCACTTTTGATCGTTTGTATTGGCCATTATAGCCTTTGCTTGTAAATACTTGATTGGCTGCACAGGTGACTGCTGGTGGTAGTTAAAAAGTGAAAATTAAATTAATTAAAGATTCTGAGAAGAAAAGATTTTGATGGTCGTAAAGTCGCTCAGTTGTTTGTAATAGCACTCCAGAGTATAAAAAAACAGGAAATGCAGACCCAGCTGGAGAAGTAATAGTCTAGTAGTATTATTGCTAGACCTTTGGCCCAGGGAGTGTTCTGGGGACCTGCATTTGAATTCCCCTTCCCCCCACCCCCGTGACAATTTGAATTCAGCAGAAATCTCGAATTAAAGGTCTAATAATGACCATGAAACCATTGTTGATTGTCAGGAAAAAGCAGAAATCAGATCTGGAAAGGGCTTTGCATGTAAATTTCTAATTGGCTCCACAGATAGAACATTGAGCATAGAACATAGAAAAGTACAGCAGAGAACAGGCCCTTAGGCCTACAATGTTGTGCCGAGGATTATTCCTAATCTAAAATTAAATAATCTAATCTACACACCCCTCAACTCACTGTTGTCCAAGTACATGTCCAGCAGTCGCTTAAATGTCCCTAATGTCTCTGCTTCCACCACCACAGCTGGCAATGCATTCCATGCATTCACAACTCTGTGTAAAGAACCTATTTCTGACATCTCCCCATACCTTCCTCCTAACACCTTAAAACTATGACTTCTCGTGCCAATCAATCCTGCCCTGGGGAAAAGTCTCTGGCTATGGACTCTATCAATGCCTCTCATTACCTTGTATACCTCGATCAAGTCACCTCTCTTCCTCCTCCTCTCCAGAGAGAAAAGTCCAAGCTTAGTCAACCTCTTTCTTTAAGACAAGCCCTCCAGTCCAGGCAGCATCTTGATAAACCTTCTTTGTACCCTCTCCAAAGTCTCCATATCTTTCCTATAATAGGGTGACTAGAGCTGGACACAGTATTCTAAGTGTGGTCTCATCAAGGTTTTGTAGAACTGCAGCAAAACCTTGCGGCTGTTAAATTCAATCCTAAGTCATAAATCCTAACCCTCAGAATTCTTTCCAAAACTTTGCTGGTCTGTAATTGCCAGGGATTTCTCTACTCCCTTTCTTGAAAAGAGCAACAATGGTTGTCTCCTTCCAATCCTTCAGTACGACTCCTGTGGAGATTGAGGAGGCAAATATCCTTGCCAGCAGCTTAGCAACCTCCTTTCTTGCTTCGCGGAGCAGGCTAGGATAAATCTGGTCTGGCCCTGGGGACTTATCAATCTTAATGTTTGCCAAAATTTCCAGCACATCAACTTCATCAATCTTGATCTGTTCAATCCTATTTCCCAGCTCCTCAAAGTTCTCATTCACAATAAGTTCCCTTTCCTTAGTGAAAACCGATGCAAAAAACTCACATAGGGCTACCCCTATCTGCACAGGCTCCACGCACAAGTTCCCTACGCTATCCCTGACCGGCCCTACCTTCTTCCTGATCATTCTCTTATTCCTCACGTATGAGTAAAATGTCTTTGGGTTCTCCCTAATTCTTCCCACAAGGCCTTTTTCATGCCTCCTCCTGACTCTCAGTTCATTTCTCTCCATGTGAGAGCTCCTTTCTAGCAAGCCTGTTAACCTCTAAAGCTGTGCTCGACCTTTGCTTCTTCCATTTTACTTAAGCTGCCTCCTTCCTTTTGACGAGAAGCTCCTCTGGTCTCATCATCCAAGGCTCCTTAATCTTACCCTTTCTTGCCTGTCTCAGAGGAACAAATTTATGCATCATTCACAACAACTGCTCCTTAAACAGTCTCCACATGTCTGTTGTGCCCTTTCTGTGGAACAATTGCTCCCAATCAGTACTTCCCAACTCTGTCTACTAGCATCATAATTTCCTTTTCCCCAATTAAATATCTTCCCATGGTAACTGCTCCTTTACTTCTCCATGGCTATGATAAATGTGAGACAGTTATGGTCACTGTCATTAAAGTGTTCTCCCACCTGTCCTGGCTCATTGGCTACAATGATCAGCTGTGACAGTTAGTCATTAAAAACAAAAACAAAGCATGGCGATTTAATGGTGGAAAATTTCTTTAGTTTCTTCGGATACAAAAAATAGAAAGACCAAAGGATCAATCTGCAGAACGATCTGTCCCTTTGCCATGAATAGATGGCCTGTTTTGGTGTTCAACAATAAATGATGTTTCTTTTAAATTGGGCTACCTGAGTTACCACACCTCAGGAGGGCAAACAGTGTCAGTAGCAAATAGAACCATATTACACATTGTACCCCTTAATTGGACCTGATATTGGCAGTTCTGTGCGGAAAAACCGCTATCCATTAATTCTCCTGTTTGGCTATAAACTGCTGCAAATTTCTGACAATATGTTGATTGCCTACATAGATTTAAATTCAGATGCATTAATGTTACAGTCAACAACATTTATGTCTAAAATGTGAAAAACAAAGTAGCTTCTTTCATCATTGCCACCAAAGATATTTTTTTCACTCTGTCCCTTCCATAATGCCTAAGTGCATTTCTTGGCTCTGCAGCTGGGCAGAGGAAGCCCACTTTGATGTCTAGGCTATTGGCCCTGGAGCTTTGGTGAGGTAACCCCAGGGACGCTTGTGTCCAGATGGAGCAGACGTGGCATGAGTCATCTTGCTAGAGGGAAGTTTATCCTTTTCAACTTCAACTTTCAGAGTTCAGAGGTGGGTAGGCAGTGTGAAGGCCCAATCACATCTACAGTATCCTGAGTGGAAACAGCTGAGAGGTCTGTGTATGATTCTTGCACTGGCTGAATGTCTCCTAGTGCACCCAGCCTCCATGTGAGAAGGGTTCACCTGGACTTGGTTCAACACTCCCCTTCCTAAAATGCAAAGCCCGTGATCCTGGGGACCAGGCAGGCAGGTTATTATCTGAATGGTGATAAACTGAGATAAGGGGAGGTGGAATGAGACCTGGGTGTCCATCCTTACTAGTTTATGTTCACCAGCTGTACATAAATATGCAAGTGGTGAAGAAGGCAAATGGTATGTTGGCCTTAGTAGTGAGGAAGAAGACAATGAGGACTACAGATGCTGGAGATCAGAGTGAAGAGTGTGGTACTGAAAAAGCACAGCAGGTCAGGCAGCATCCGAGGAGTAGGAAGATCGACATTTCAGGCATAAGCTCTTCATTAAGACGTTGATTCTCCTGCTCCTTGATGCTGCCTGACTTATGATTTTCCAGCATCACACACTTGACTTCATAGTGAGGAATTCAAGTACAAGAGCAGGCACGTCTTGCTGCACCTGTACAGGGCTAGGAAAGACCACAAACAAGTAAAATTACTAAGTCGTAAAGCTGCCACTGATGCTCCACACGGAGGAAGGCAGTCAGATGTGGTGAAGCACTGAGGATACAGCGCAAAGGGCATCCAAGGTTAGAGGTGTAGGAAGCTGAGGGTGAAAATGAGTGAGAGAAGATGTGAGCAAAACTTGAGAGTGTGTGGTATAAGACCTGGTGGGACTTGTATGCAGTGTCAGAGAAGAGTGAATATGAGGTGGCACAGAGATTTTGAAAATCAGCCTGGCAGAGTAGAGAAGAGTGTTGACCATTTTGACCACAGCCTGCAAATGGCACTGATCTTGATGGCAACCTCAGATCAGGCTGGCAGGGTCTGGTGTCATGAACTCCTCTCTGTCTCTTTCTGGAAGAGAATAGAATCTTATAATGCCTACAGTGTGGAAGCAGGCAGTTCAACCCATCAAGTCTGCGCCAACCCTCCAAAGAGCAACTGTCTTGAAACACAGTGTATCCAAGGGGTTCTTCGGATTCGGTCAAATGTAGTTAAAAGAAGACTCAACAGCAATTTGCTTAAATACAAATATTTATTCAGATGGAAAAAAGCAATGAGCCTCAGGCCCTTTTACCTTTTGGGGACCCCTCAATCGACAGATTAGTCTGGAGGCTTAGGTTGTTCCTAGCACCATTCGCAATCCTGGTCCAAGGTGAAGGCCTATGCATCGGAATCAAGTCTCCCTATTATGCAGTGTAACGAACAGCCAGTACAAAAAACAGTTTAATTGTTTCGTCTTCGGTGCATACAGGAATGTTCACAGGGTTCATTCAAGGTCATGCAGCTGTCAAATATCACCAACAAAGTTAACCCTTCAGCCGATCCTATACAAAATCCCACCCAGACACCCCCATCCCTGTAACTTTGCATTTCCCATGCCTATTGCACCTAGCCTTGGTCACCATGCTTAATTTAGCATGGCCAGTCCACCTAACCTGCACATCATTGGAATGTGGGAGGAAACCGTAGCATCTGTAGGAAATCCACCCAGACAAGGGGAGAATGTTGCGTGTATCCCTGGTGGTGTGAGGCAGCAGCGCTAACCACTGAGCCATCATGCCACCCAGAGGATGACCCTTCTCTGCTCTATCTCTGCCACCACAACCTCCAAGTTCCTATCAATGAATTCTGATGCTGTCCTCCATTTTTCCAACATCTTGTGGACACACCCTTCAAGGGGAGGTGATGACCTAGTAGTATAACCACTATTAATCCAGACACCCAGTTAATGTTCTGGGGACTCAGGTTTGATTCCTGTCATGGCAGATATTGGAATTTAAATGAAATAAGTATTTGGAATTAGGAGTCTAATGCCGACCAGAAACCATTGTCGATTATCACCTCTGATTCCCATTGAGCATGTATTCATTGCATATTCAACATCTGCCCCTCCTGCAACCAGTTTCCTCTGCTTTACAGAGCCATCGAGTCCTACAACACAGAAACAGACCCTTCGGTCCAACTAGTCCATGCCAACCATGTTCCCAAATTAAACTAGTTTCACCTGCCTGCATTTGGCCCATAAACCTCCAACTCTTTCCTATTCTTACACTAATTTCTTTTAAATGTTGTAACTGAACCTACATCCACCACTTCCTGTGGCTGGCAGTTCATCCCATACATTGACCACTTGGTGTGAAAAAAGTTGCCTCTCATGTTTTCAAAGCTGTCTCCTCTTGCCTTAAAAATATGTCCCCTAGGTTTGAACTTTCCCCCCTTGTGGAAACATCTTTTCTATCCACCTTATCTATGTCCCTCATGATTTTATAAACCTCCATTGGGTCACCTCTCAACCTCCTACACTGCAGTGAAAAACGTCCCAGCCTTTTTTTATCACTCAAGCCCTTCATTCCTGACAACATCCTGGTAAATATTTTCTGAACCCTCCCCAGTTTAATAATATCCTTCCTATAACAAGGCAACCAAAACTGCGCCTGGTATTTCAGAAGAGGCCTCACCCATGTCCTGGACAATCTCAACATGATATCCCAACTCTTATACTCAAAGATCTGAGCAATGAAGTCAAGCATGTTTAAACGCCTTCTTTACCACTCTGTTTACCTGTGATGCAAATTTCAGAGAATTATGTACCTGAACCCCTTGGTCTGTCTATTCTGCAACACTACCTAGGGGCCTACCATTATTTGTATAAATCCTGCTCTTGTTGTTTTACCAAAATGCAATACCTCGCATATATCTGAATTAAACTCCGTCCCACTCCTCAGTCCCTTGACTCAATTGTTCAAGGTCTTTTCGTAGTCTTAAATAATCCTCACGATCTACTATACCACCAATTTTAGTGCCATCCACAAACTTACTCCATAAGTAACAAAATGCTCTTTGTGAAGTTGTATATATAAATATTTGTCCAGCCAATGATCTTCTAAATTAAAATGGTAAGTAACGCATCTTTGTGTGATCCTATCAAATGAGTAGTTTTGCCTCCAGGTGACTTTGACTTTGTTGGGTTGTAAATATGAAGTGCCAAATGCCAAGGATGGTTTTACACAAGATCGACCATTACTCGAGTCTGTACATAACAAGTTCGTTACCCCTTCATCCCCTATTATTTTGCTTTGCCATTTGCTGGTTCCAATTCAGATATGTTCTCAGTAAACTTAAAATTGTAAAGATCTCTTTGATAAATAAAGATAATCTCATTTCCAAGATCTCATTCACTGTCATTCTTGTCATCTCATTGTTTTTGTTCCTAGATGATCTCTATCAGCTGTTATAGATGAAAGAACATGGAGTCCTTTCAAATAACTGACGTCTTTTCAAATTACCTGCTGTATATTAGTGCTTATTCATAATTATTTTAAAATTGGAGAAATTATTTATTAATTGATCATGAAATCTTGTACATATTAAGATTTTTAAATTTAAATTTGAATAATTACAACAAATAAATTGATTTTTAGCGTGGCTGCAGTAGTGAATAGTCAGAGAATATAACTGAAGGAACACATTTTTCAGACTGTAAATTTTGAGTTTGGGATAGGAGAACAAAATCAGATGGATGAAGCAAGCTTAGAATGTTGACAGTTTGGGGTGAAGCTTCCAATGCAACTTGTAACTTTTTAAGTAAATGTTGTAAATTTGACCAGATACCAAAAAAAAGCAGAGGTCTGTGTATTTAATCTAGTTATCCCTGTTTCTGTATTGCAGATAGATAGTGGTACATTTGGTAGAGGAGTTGCAAATTTAAGCTCCTTGAATGCCTTCTCGAACAGAAAAGAGAATGGGATGAAGGATTCCAAATTAAATGCTGATTCAAGTGATTCCATTGTTACAGATCTCAGGTAATTGCTTCGTAATAATAATTGCCTCAATTAATAGATTAATAAATGTTACATATTATGGAATTCATATACACTAGATTCTTTCTCTTATGCAAAAAAGCAGGCCTTTGGCTTATTGATGGTGCTTAATCTTGAACTGTTTTCTTGACTGATCTTTTTCTTCTCTATTGGCAGTTTGCATTACCTACCATACTGCGGGGGATAGTTGACAGGCAACTCCCAAACCTATTACAACTGGAGAGGGAATTGAACTCATGCTTTGGTTTTATACTGAACCATAAACTTTTTATCTAGCTAACCGAGCTAACCAGTAGTATCATAATTCTGTTACTAGATTAGTAATCCAAAGACCTAAACTAATAATCCAAAGAATGAGATTTTAAATTTCTAATAGCATTTTTCTAAAATCTGGAAGTAGGAGTTGTTAGGAGAAAGTGAGGACTGCAGATGTTGGAGATCAGAGTCAAGACTGTCGTGCTGGAAAATCACAGCAGGTCAGGCAGCATCCGCGGAGCAGGAGAATCAACATTTCGGGCAAGGCCCCTTCATCAGGAATGAGGCTTGTGGGTCAGGGCTGAGAGATAAATGGGAGGAGACAGGGTTTGGGGACAGGTAGCTGAGAAAGCGATAGGTAGATGAAGGTGAGGGAGAAAGTGATAGGTTAGAGGGAGACAGGTCCGGAGGGCGGTGCCGAGTTGGAGGCTTGGGACTGGGATAATGTGGGGGAGGGGAAGTAAGGAAGCTGTTGAAATCCAAATTTATCCTGCGTGGTTGCAGGGTCCCAAGGCTGAATATGAGGCGTTCCTCCTCTAGGCACCGGGTAGTAACGATTTGGCGGTGGTGGAGGCCCAGGATTTGCATGCCCTTGATGGAGTGGGAGGGGGACTTGAAGTGTTCAGCCACAAGACAGGGGTTGGTGGGCACAGGTGTCGTTCTCTGAAACAATCCGCACGAAGGCATCCTGCCTCCCCGATGTAGAGGAGATGACACCGGGTGCAACGGATGCAGTAGATGACATTGGTAGAGGTGCATGTAAATTTCTGACGGATGTGGAAGGATCCCTTGGGGCTTTGAACGGAGGTGAGGGAAGTGGTATGAGAGCAGGTTTTGCACTTCCTGCAGTGGCAGGGAAAGGTGCCAGGAATGGGGCATGGGCTGGTTAGAGGTGTGGACCTGATGAGGGATTTGCAGAGGGAATGGTCTTTTCGGAACGCTGATAGGGGTGGGGAGGGAAATATATCTCTGGTGGTGTGGGGTCCATTTGGAGGTGGCAGAAGTGGCAGAGGATAATGCGTTGTATGTGGAGGTTGAAGGGCTGGAAGGTGAGGACCAGGGGCTTGGAGAGCAGTGAGTAAGAGTTGTTACCAAATATGGAAAGCAGCATTGGTATAACAATAAACGTGGGCACAGAACTGTCTCTCTGCTTTAAGGCCCTTAGTGATTCCATTGACTGCCTATAAAACATAGCACTAAAAGTATGTGTCAGAGTCGTGCAGCTGAAAATATGTGGATTTTCAGAGCTGTAAGAAAAACCAATGGAGAATAAAAAAAATTAGAATTGCCTGATAAGTCAAAATGATTGCATTTTCTACTCCTTGCTGCTATAGAAATGAAAGGTGTGAGATTTATATAGAACCTCAAGACAGAACAGAAAATGTTAGGTAAAGGGATTTAGAGAGCTGGGAGCTAAGCGTGGGCGAAAATGTGTTGAAAGCAAGGCATGTCATGTCGGGACTGGGGTGAGGGGGGGCAGTTAGTAGATATGGAAGGAAGTGTTTAGCCTCTAAAAAATATTAAACTCATTATTGAGCCCTGAAAGATGTAACGTCGCCAAGCAGAAGATGAAGTTTTGCTTTTTGAGCTTTGTTCCCTGGCTGGTACTTCTGTCTTAGGCCTGCTGCAGTGCTCCAGTGAGATTCGGTGCAATCTGGAAAGAGCCAGCAGTGAGTAACAAATTCAAAGTGAAATGACAATGCCGAATTTTACTTTGATAGTATTGTCAAGTCATGACCAGAGCTGAGCATTGGACCATCTGTCAGAACTGAAATGTTTAACGTGCTCAACAAAAGTGATTTCATGTGGTAATTTGGGATCTCTGTTAAACAGTTGTCATCTCAATTGTTCATTGCTTTAGTCACTGACATTCATTATCATCACAATCACAGACATCTGTATATAATTAGAGATGCTGTACAGCTGCATACAACTCCTCCACCTGCAGGCAACTTATCAGAAAGGTGTGATCTTGGTACCAGTATGGAGCATAAAATGACTGACCGTTTCAGAGATCTACTGTTCTCCAGAAAAGGAAACAATGAATAACAGTAGTCGTTATGCCAATTGCACTCACCATGGGAATGACCCTTTTCAATGAAGGCACATAACCCAAGATACCAGAAGAACTGCCAAACACAAGTTGCATGTGTACCATTCAGAGACCTGCAGGATGTAAAGACTAGGCATGAAATGCATGCATGGTGACCGATGAATGTGGAACTGACTAAAATGAACAGAACAATGAGATTAAGGATTATATTAGTTGTGCAGTACTGTAACAAATACTCAGCTACACAAGCTAAGGTGCTTCTGACACATGACAACACCTCAGACAGAACATAGGTAAAACTTGGAGTAGACCACTTCAACTCACAGAGTCTGATCATCTTGTCACCGTCGTCTAATATTTGACCGATTGAGAGTTGGATCTTCTGATGCCACTGACTGCCAGTGCAATTGTGAAATGTCTGAAAACATTCTTAAGTTGCAGTTATTATGGCATTCTTGATCCAGTGAGTGACAATATCCATTAATCAAGTGAAGAGTTCTGTGCATGTGTAACCATTTTCTTTGTGGCTATAGAGGGTAACTTGGGTAATTTGTGAAAGCAATTTACAACATAAAGATTCACTCAAAAGAACAAACTCCATTCTTTCTCGAAGGCTGGACCAAAGTGCAGTTTTGTTTTGTTTTCCTAGCTGAAATCTAGAGCTGTTGAAGTGGAGTTTTGGCAGGAATTGTCATTCCAATGACAAAGAAGAAACTGAAAAGTAGAAGCTAGTGGACCATGTCAAAGGAACTACGAACAGAATTGCACTATGGATAATGCTGTTACAATGGGCCAGTGTTAAAATACTCAAAACCATTTTTTGAGATGTCTCAGCAAGAATGATAATTTGAGTCTCAGTTGCATGCAATGAATCCATAGAAGTATCCATAGAATCCCTACAGTGTGGAAACAGGCCCTTCGGCACAACAAATCCACACGGACCCTCCGAAGACTAACCCATCCAGACCCACTCTCCTCAATCTATTATCCTATATTTATCCCTGACTAATGTATCTAATCCATACATCCCTTACCACTATGGGCAACCTAACATGGCCATTTTACCGAACCTGTACACCTTTGGATTGTGGGAGGAAACCGGAGCACCCGGAGTAAATCCACGCAGACTCGGAGTACATGCGAACGCAACACAGACAGTCGCCCGAGACTGGGATTGAACCTGGGTTCCTGGTGCTGTGAGGCAGCATTACTGACCACTGAGCCACCTTGCCAACCCCAAGCCATCTGAAGCTGGATTAAATCTTTTAAAAACAATTTTTATAACTGGCAGAACTGTGATCCTCATTTTGCCAACATCAGCAAGATTCTAAGATTGCAGAAATCCAGAGGTAATAAGACTGCTGTATTATATTGCACCACCTAGTGTCTGAAGCACAAGCCTTCACAGGGTAGTGGAATAAACTGACTTCTGTCTTCACAGAAATCCAGAACAAGAACACTGAAGAATATGTAGAAAAGGCAGAGTGTTGTGTTCCAGGTCAAACCAATGTTCAGAATAATGTGCTTTAATTTTTGTACAGTATAACCCTCAATATCCTTTTTGCCCACCCACCTGAGTCAAAACATTGAAATGTAACTGCATAGTATTTTTGCTGATTGACATGTGCTTTTGTATATAAAGGAGATTATGCAATTCCATAACAGGAACCAGAGGTAGGCCATTCAGCCATTCGAGCACACACCACCTTCTGTTGAAACCAAAGCTAATTCAACACATTTGAGGAAATGGACTACATAGAACTTTGGAATATAGAAATAGATCATTTGTTCTTACAATTTTATGCTAGTATTTATGCTGCTTTCAAGCTTTCTTTAACTTGCCATTCTATAACTACACAAATTTCTCCTGAATTCCTACTTGGGCACTGCCTGTCCTGTGCTTACACCGACTTGTTTTTGACTCCTAATTAAGTGGTAATTCAGGCTATGAGTTAGTTATGAACCATTTATGAATGCAGGGTTGTGATGTGTTGAAGTGATGCAGGCATTATGCAGGACTTCTGCTGTCTACTCATCCCACAATCAGCATGTGGAACCCAGAACTAAATGCATATCTGGCTGACTGAAAACTCATTAGATGCCCTACTCTTGCAAGGCTAGCCTAGATTAAAGCTAGCCTGCTCTTCGAAAACGCTGCTTCACTTCTTAATGAAGCGATGTATTCTGGCTGCATGTTGGAACTATTTCTAGGAGTCTTTTTCACATGAAAGTAAGAAAAATAGAAAGACATAGAAATAGGTATATAAGGGATTAAAGAATGACCAGAGTAAGATCAGGACAATGGTGGGAAGTTGTGCTTGGAGTCAGAGGAGATAGGGGAGGTGCTAAATGAATATTTTTCGTCAGTATTCACACTGTAGAAAGGTAATGTTGTCGAGGAGAATATTGAGAAACAGGCTATTAAACTAGATGGGATTGAGGTTCAAAAGGAGGAGGTGTTAGCAATTCTGGAAAGTGTGAAAATAGATAAATCCTCTGGGCCGGATGAGATTTATCCTAGGATTCTCTGGGAAGCCAGGCTTTGATCTTCATATCATTGTAGTCTACAGATATAGTACCGAAGACTAAAGGATAGCAAATGTTGTTCCCTTGTTCAAGAAGGGGAGTAGAGACAACCCTGGTAATTATAGACCAGTGAGCCTTACTTCGGTTGTGGGTAAAGTGTTGGAAAATGTTATAAGAGATGGGATTTATAATCGTCTCAATAGGAATAAGTTGATTAGGGATAGTCAACACGGTTTCGTGAAAGGTAGGTTGTACCTCACAAACCTTATTAAGTTCTTTGAGAAGGTGACACAACAGGTAAAGCCATTGATGTGGTGTCTGTGGATTTCAGTAAGGCGTTTGATAAGGTTCCCCACGGTAGGCTATTGCACAAAATACTGAGGCATGGATTGAGGGTGTTTTAGCGGTTTGGATCTGAAGTTGGCTAAGTGAAAGAAGACAGAGGGTGGTGATTGATGGGAAATGTTCATCTTGGAGTTCAGTGACTTGTGGTGTACCGCAAGGATCTGTTTTGGGGCCGCTGCTGTTTGTAATTTTTACAAATGACATGAATGAGGGTGTAGAAGGATGGGTTGGTAAATTTGCAGACAGCATTAAGGCCAGTACAGTTGTGGATAGTGCCGAAGGATGTTGTAGGTTACAGAGAGACATATATAAGCTGCAGAGCTAGGCTGAGAGGTGGCAAGTGGATCTTAATGCGAAAAAGTGTGAAGTGATTCACTTTGGAAGGAGTAACAGGAATGCAGAATACTGGGCAAATAGGAAGATTCTTGGCAGTGTAGATGAGCAGAGAGATTTCTGTGTCCATGGACAGCACATAGATTCCTCAAAGTTGATAAGGCTGTTAAGAAGGCACATGGTGTGTTAGCTTTTATTGGTAGGAGGATCGAATTTCGGAACCATGAGATCATGCTACAGCTGTACAAAAATCTGGTGCATACAGTCTGGTCACCATATGAAAGAAAGGATGTGGAAGCTTTGGAAAGCGTTCAGAGGAGGTTTACTTGGATGTTGCCTGTAAGGTTACCTCAGAGTACAGCAGGATCTTGATCAGATGGGCCAGTGGTCTGGGAAGAAGCAGATGGAGTTTAATTCAGATAAATGTGAGGTGCTCCATTTTGAGAAAGCAAATCTTAATAGGGCTTATACACTTAATGGTAAGGTCCTAGGGAGTGTTGCTGAACAGAGAGACCTTGGAGTGCAGGTTCTTAGCTCCTTGAAAATGGAGTCGCAGGTAGATAGTATAGTGAAGGCGGCATTTGGTATGCTTTCCTTTATTGGTCAGAGTATTGAGTACAGGAGTTAGGTCATGTTGCGTCTGTACAGGACATTGGTTAGACCACTGTTGGAATATTGCTTACAATTCTGATCTCCTTCCTATCGGAAAGATTTTGTGAGACTTGAAAGGGTTCAGAAAAGATTTACAAGGATGTTGCCAGGATTGGAGGATCTGAGCTACAGGGATAGGCTGAACAGGCTGGGGCTGTTTTCCCTGGAGTGTCAGAGGTTGAGGGGTGACCTTATAGAGGTTTACAAAATGATTAGATTAGATTATTTACAGTGTGGAAACAGGCCCTTCGGCCCAACAAGTCCACACTGACCCTCCGAAGAGCAACCCACCCAGACCCATTCCCCTATATTTACCCCTTCATCAAACACTACGGGCAATTTAGCATGGCCAGTTCACCTAACCCGCACAGTTTTTTTAGACTGTGGCAGGAAACCGGAGCGCCTGGAGGAAACTCATGAAGATACGGGGAGAATGTGCAAACTCCACACAGACAGTTGCTGGAGGCGGGAATTGAACCCAGGTCTCTGGCATTGTGAGGCAGCAGTGCTAACCACTGTGCCACCGTGCTGCCCTGAGGGGCATGGATCGGATAAATAGAGAAAGTATTTTCCCTGGGGTGGGGAAGTCTAGAACTAGAGGGCATAGGTTTAGGGTGAGAGAGGAAAGATATAAAAGAGGCGTTAGGAGCAACATTTTCACACAAAGGGTTGTATGTGTATAGAATGAGCTGCCACAGGAAGTGGTGGAGGCTAGTACAATTGCAACATTTAAGAGCATCTGGATGGGTATATGAGTAGGAAGGCTTTGGAGAGATATAGGCCAGGGGCTGGCAGGTTAGGATATCTGGTCGGCATGAACGTGTTGGACCGAAGGGTCTGTTTCCGTGCTGTACATCTCTATGACTCTATGGAGGGAAGTTCTTATGAGGAAAGGCTGAGGGGCTTGAGGCTGTTTTTGTTAGAAGAAGGTTGAGAGGTGACTAAATTGAGACATATAAGATAATCTGAGGGTTAGATATGTTGGACAGTGAGAACCTTTTTCCTCGGATGGTAATGGCTAGTACGAGGGGACATAGGTTTAAATTGAGGGGTGGTAGATATAGGACAGGTGTCAGAGGTAGTTTCTTTACTCAAGAGTAGTAGCGACGTGGAACGCACTGCCTGAACAGTTGTAGAGTCACCAACGTTATGGGCACTTAAATGGTCAGTGGATAAATATATGGATGCGAATGAAGTAGTATGGGTTAGATGGGCTTCAGATTGGTTTCACACGTCTTCGCAACATCAAGGCCCGAAGGGCCTGGAGTGTGCTGTAATGTTCCATGTTCTATGCAAGCCAGAAAAAGATCTCCCAGGTTCTTTAATTCAGTTCTGCAAGCCTTAGTCCATAAGATGGAAAGAGAAAGAATGTTGTTCGGAGAAATGGGGAGTCATTCATCACCTGAAAGGTCAAGGAATCTGGTCCTGAGGACCTCGCTGCAATGCTGGATAAAGTTCACTCACCTCACAGAGATAATCTTGGTCAGTTAAACTGGCTGCAATGCCATATCCTACTCACTTAATCAGCAAACTCACACATGGCTCATTCCATCACACCCTTCTCTCACAATAATTGGTAATCAGAAGGACATGTTCTTAAATTGATGTGCTGCTCCTGATCTTCACACATTTAACACTGCTAAAAATCTCAAGTCCAAACCTTGTAGTTTGTAACTTCTTCCAGTTATTCAACTGTGAATGGCACATCACCCATTGTAATGCATCTTTTTCTGCACTTCCATCCTCTTGCAGGAAAAAGTGATGCATAGCAGGGGTCAGTGGCAAAGAACTAGTGGGGGCAAGTAGAACTGCATCTCCTACTTGGATGCTAAATTACTGTTGGAAGGTGACTGACATCAAAAACTGTCAAGTTTGCATGCTTCTGACCTGCATTATTGTTCTTCATAATGTAATGATCAGTGCAGGCTGTCCTGGGAGCCTCCCCTACAATTTCTATCACCTTTCCCAGGGTGAGAGATTCAATAATGAGAGGTCACGCGATCAAGGTGAGAGGTGAAAAGTTTATGGGGGATATACACAGAGGGTGGTAGGTGCCTGGATAGCATTGCCAGCTGAGGTGGTAGAGGCAGGCACTGTAGATTCATTTAAGGTGCTTCTGGACAGCTGCATAAGTAGGTAGGGAGCAGAGGGGTATAGATGTTTAGGAATTGGGCGATAGGTTTAGACAGTGGATTTGAATTGGCTCAGGCTTGGACAGCCGAAGGTCCTGTTCCTGAGCTGTAAATTTTCTTTGTTCCGTTGTGCTGAAATGTTTATGGAGCTGCATTTTGCAGCTATCAACTCAAACTAATTGAATCATTTTTAGTGTGTACTCATTCATGGGATATGGATGTCACCGGCAAAGATGACATTTATTTTCCATCCCTCTCTTCCCGGAGAAGGTAAGGTTGAAGTATTAGATTAGATTAGATAATTTACAGTGTGGAAACAGGCCCTTCGGCCCAACATGCCCACACCGACCCGCCGAAGCGCAACCCACCCAGACCCATTCCCCTACATCTAACACTACGGGCAGTTTAGCATGGCCAATTCACCTAACCTGAACATTTTTGGATGATGGGAGGAAACCGGAGCACCCGGAGGAAACCCACACAGACACTGGGAGAATGTGCAAACTCCACACAGAGTCGCCTGAGGCAGGAATTGAACCTGGATTGTGAGGCAGCAGTGCTAACCACTGTGCTACCCATACAGATTGCTTGAAGTATCTTTTTAAACTGTTGAAGGTCACCTGGTGAAGTTACTGCTTTAATATTATTTGAGTTAAAATAAAAAAACTCCCAATGACAATGAAGAAGCTACAATTTGGAGCTGTTGATTTTTCCATGTGCTTTGTTTAGATTGTACATGCCATTACAGCTGAATAAAACTATGGTGTATCTTGTAAAGGTAAACACTGCATCGAGCGTATATCAGTGGCAGCAGGGGTGAATGTCATAAAGGTAAACAGTTTGTTTTGTTGAGAGTGTAGTTGAGCTGCTTGAATGCTTTGTAAAATAGATTAATCCAGACAAGTGGACAGCATTCCATTACAATCCTGTAGATTTGGTGAGTCATTCACCACAAAATCTCTGGCATGTTGTTGTAGCCACAGTATTTATGTGGCGAGTCCAATCATTTTTGTTCACAATAATTCTCAAAATGTTGATCCTAAGGTTTTTGATTATGATGATGGAATGATAAGACTAAGATATTCTTTGGTGCCACATTGTATCAAATCCAGTCACTCTTGCCTCTCCCACAAAATTTATCTGTAACCCATATTTAATTTGAGGATTCACTAGAACTTGAATTAAGCAGATTGCTTAGAGACTTAGTGCTGCTTGATTACACGATGACCACAACTTCCAGTTGATGGAACAATAGATTTAAAAACCTCATGGGTCACATCTCCGTCCTTTTTTCCCTAATGAAGAGAGCTCTGTTCTGTCCAGTATTTCTTGAAGGGTATATCCTCTCAGTGGTTTCTTTGGTATTGCTCTAGTCTTTTAGTAATATGACAACCAGAGTAGTGCACAAGAAACTAATTGTGCCTTCATCACTGTTGTATGTATTGAATGTGACTTTTGTATCTATTGGTTTGAAATTAATTCATAGTTTTTTTGCATCTTTTAACGGTTTTGTTAATTTCCATTGTTAGCTTTAATAATTTGTGCTTCTATTTCTAAACCCTTTGCACCTCTAACCCATTAAGACTTGCTTTCTAATTATTAGGTGGCTTTTTTTCCTCTTTTATCATTTCCCATTTATATGTCCATTCAATAAGCTCATTTGTGTCTTCCTCAGTATGAATGATATCCTCTGGTGTAGACTGCAGTATTTGATATTTTGTGTCTGTTTCCCCAAGTCTACATCATTTATACCAATTGCAAACAAAAGTGTTTCTGTCACAGATCCTTGTGGAATCCCACTATTCCATCCTTTGCAAAACTGAATAGCTACCTTTAAACGCTTCTGTTCCTACTTACTAGTTCGCTATCTATTCAGTTTCCAAACTCCATGTATACTGATATTAATCATGTGACTACTATTTGGTCTTTTGAAAATCTGTGTATACATTTACTGAATAGTATTTAAGTGTGTAATGTATTGCAAAATGTTATTTATGTCATTTAAGTACAGAAGTTGTCGAAGAATTAGCGGGCGGCACGGTGGCACAGTGGTTAGCACTGCTGCCTTACAGCGCCAGAGACCCGGGTTCAATACCCGCCTCAGGCGACTGACTGTGTGGAGTTTGCACATTCTCCCCGTGTCTGCGTGGGTTTCCTCCGGGTGCTCCGGTTTCCTCCCACAGTCCAAAGATGTGCAGGTCAGGTGAATTGGCCATGCTAAATTGCCCGTAGTGTTAGGTAAGGGGTAAATGTAGGGGTATGGGTGGGTTGCGCTTCGGCGGGGCAGTGTGGATTTGTTGGGCCGAAGGGCCTGTTTCCATACTGTAAGTAATCTGATCTAATCTAATCTAAAAAATTTTTTATCTTTTCCATTGTCTTAGTTTCTGGCTTTGTTGGATTAAAATTCTTCTCCTTTAGCATTAAATTAGCCATGAAAGATGCTGAAATTCAAAAGTTGAAGTCAAGCCTGATGAACAGCAAATTCTCAACACAAGAATGTGGTGACATTTTGGGTAAAAGTTGTGTTTTGTTGGATAGAGGAAGTCCAGAACTAATGTCAAACAGAAATAAGAAAGGTAAGTCGTTACTTGTAGATGTGGAGAAGAGAATAAAAGTGAAATTAACGATTTAATCACAATACAGTAGTAAAGATTTTAATTTTTTGGTTTTGTTAGATGTGCAGTGAAAATATCATCTTTTTATATAGGTTATTGTCTTCTATCCTTTTATAAGTGACAGATTGGCTACTGAGTATTTCATCCATTTAAATTATAATACCACTCGCTTGAACAGTTTTCCTTTAGGAAGGTACGGAAGGAAAAGTGGCAAATAAGGAGATAAAGACTGGTTGGTTTAAAGGAGTTTTTAAAAAACTTTTTAGTGGAGATTGATTTTATATTTAATACCATATTTGAAGCAACCATAACATTTCTGAACATATTGATGAGAATTTTATATATAAAATTAAATAACATTCAGCCCCTAAATGCCCTCATAGGGAAAGTTTGTTTTGTATCCCACTGAAATAAAAATGTCTGAGTTCTGTTCCTACAATGATCTAGATTCCTGTTTTTGAAAATGAGAAGTAATAATGAGGGATTAATAGTTGGAAAGTTACAATATTCCCTTATTAAGAATTCAAGATAGAGAAACAACACAATAACATTTGCTTAATCTTGGCAATGGGATTTTGCATTCACACAACTGTCAACACTAATTCAGCAGTACTGCTAAGTAAAGCTGGTATAAAATATGAGAATCAAAATATGGTTGTTTTACTTGTTAAGTTTCAAGAAGGGCTGAAAATGTGTTGCTAAAACAGTGCAGCAGGTCAGGCAGCATCCAGGGAACAGGAGAATCGACGTTTCGGGCATAAGCCCTTCTTCAGGAATGAGGAAAGTGTGTCCAGCAGGCTAAGATAAAAGGTAGGGAGGAGGGACTTGGGGGAGGGGCGTTGGAAATACGATAGGTGGAAAGAGGTCAAGGTGAGGGTGATAGGTCAGAGTGGGGTGGGGGCGGAGAGGTCAGGAAGAAGATTGCAGGTTAGGAAGGCGGTGCTGAGTTCGAGGGATTTGACTGAGACAAGGTGGGGGAGGGGAAATGAGGAAACTGGTGAAATCCGAGTTCATCCCTTGTGGTTGGAGGGTTCCTAGGTGAAAGATGAGGTGCTCTTCCTCCAACCGTCGTGTTGTTGTGGTCTGGCGATGGAGGAGTCCAAAGACCTGCATATCCTTGGTGGAGTGGGAGGAGGAGTTGAAGTGTTGAGCCACAGGGTGGTTGGGTTGGTTGGGCCGGGTGTCCCAGAGGTGTTCTCTGAAACGCTCTGCAAAGAGGCGGCCTGTCTCCCCAATAAAGAGGAGGCCACATCAGGTGCAGCGGATGCAATAGATGATGTGTGTGGAGATGCAGGTGAATTTGTGGCGGATATGGAAGTTTCCTTTGAGGCCTTGGAGGGAAGTGAGGGGAGGGGGTGTGGGCGCAAGTCTTGCATCTCCTGCGGTTGCAGGGGAAGGTGCCGGGAGTGGAGGTTGGGTTGGTGGGGGGTGTGGATCTGACGATGGAGTTACGGAGGGAGTGGTCTTTACGGAACGCTGATCGGGGAGGGGAGGGAAATATATCCTTGGTGGTGGGGTCCGTTTGGAGGTGGCGGAAATGACGGCGGATGATATGCTGTACATGGAGATTGGTGGGGTGGTAGTGAGGACCAGTGGGATTCTGTCCTGGTGGCGGGCGGAGGAGCGGGAAGTGGAAGAGATGCGGTGGAGGGCATCGTCGACCACGTCGGGGGGGAAATTGCGGTCCTTGAAGAAGGAAGCCATCTGGGTTGTACGTTTTTGGAACTGGTCCTCCTGGGAGCAGATGCGGCGGAGACGAAGGAATTGGGAGAATGGGATGGCGTTTTTACAGGGGGCAGGGTGGGAGAAGGTGTAGTCCAGGTAGTTGTGGGAGTCGGTCAGTTTGTAGTAGATGTCCGTTTTGATTCGGTTGCCTGAGATAGAAATAGAGAGGTCTAGGAAGGGGAGGGAGGAATCTGAGACTGTCCAGGTGAATTTGAGGTCAGGGTGGAAGGTGTTGGTGAAGTGGATGAACTGTTCAACCTCCTCGTGGGAGCACGAGGCAGCGCCGATACAGTCATCGATGTAGTGGAGGAAAAGGTGGGGGTGGGGCCAGTGTAGTTGCGGAAGATGGACTGTTCCACATATCCTACGAAGAGGCAGGCATAGCTGGGGCCCATGCGGGTGCCCATGGCGACTCCTTTGGTTTGGAGGAAGTGGGAGGATTGGAAAGAGAAGTTGTTCAGGGTGAGGACCAGTTCAGTCACTCGAAGGAGGGTGTCAGTGGAAGGGTACTGGTTGGTACGGCGGGAAAGGAAGAAGCGGAGGGCTTTGAGTCCTTCGTGATGGGGGATGGCGGTGTACAGGGACTGGATGTCCATGGTGAAGATAAGGCGTTGGGGACCGGGGAAGCGAAAATCATGGATGAGGTGGAGAGCATGGGTGGTGTCCCGAACGTAGGTGGGGAGTTCTTGGACTAAGGGGGACAGGACCGTGTCGAGGTATGCAGAGATGAGTTCGGTGGGGCAGGAGCAGGCTGAGACAATGGGTCAGCCGGGGCAGTCAGGTTTGTGGATTTTGGGCAGGAAGTAGAAGCGGGTGGTGCGGGGTTGTGGGACTATGAGGTTGGAGGTGGTGGATGGGAGATTCCCTGAGGTGATGAGGTTATGGATGGTCTGGGAGATGATGGTTTGGTGGTGGGGGGTGGGGTCATGGTCAAGGGGGCAGTACGAGGAGGTATCTGCAAGCTGGCGTTTGGCCTCAGTGGTGTAAAGATCGGTGCGCCAAACTACTACCGTGCCTTTTCAAGAAGGACCAAGAGGCTGAAGCGTTAACAGCAGGAGCTTAGTTATGGAGATGTTTACTCTATAGGTAGCAAAGTTAAACCAAGTTGTATTTGCCTCAAAATGGCCAAGGATGTCATCATAAATAAATGGTCTCTCTTAAAGTAACAATCCACCATACTTGCACAAATGCACAACATCCCTCTCCCTTTTTATCAGTTACAAATCACACAACACCAGGTTATAGTCCAACAGATTTAATTGGAAGCACAGCTTTCGGAGCACTGCTCCTTCAGGTGGTTGTGGAGTGCACAATTGTAAGACACAGAATTTATAGCAAAAGTTTACAGTGTGATGTAACTGAAATTATACATTGAAAAATACCTTAATTGTTTGTTAAGTCTCTCATCTGTTACAATGACCATGATTGTTTCACTTCTTCTTTCATATGTGATTGCTCCTGTGATCTTGCCACAAAGTGTTAAGTCTTACACTTTTGATAATCTTGGATCATTTCTAGTGTATTTCTCAATTTGTCCTGCTGTTACTAGAGTGCTCTCTATTTGTTCAAAGTAGAAAATGTCTATAGAAGGACTGTTTGTAGTTGTTGACTCACTTGGCAAATGTAATCTAAAGAGCCCATTGGCATCCCCATGTGAATTGAATTCCTGATACTTAATTGTGTGAGCTGATAACAATGCCCATCTCTGCACGCAGCTTGCTGCTAGAGAAGATATCTTTGTATGAGGCACAAATATTGAGGCTTGTGTTCTGTTGATGGGGAATGTTCCCAGCTTTGGTGGAATTATCAAATGTCAAATATGATTCCTTGAGCTTTTTTCTGTCACGTTTCTGCTTTGTTTAATGACCTTAATGCAAAACCTGAACAGGTGAAGCAGCACTTTACCTGCACTTCTCACTGCATTTGCTGCTCACAACGTGGTCTCTACACTGAGGAAACAAAACATGGACTGTGTGACCACTTTGCAGAACATCTGCGTTCTGCCCACAAAAAAGACCCTGAGCTTCCAGTTGCCTGCCACTTTAACACACCATCCTGTTTCCTGGTCAACATCTTTGTCTCAGCTTGCTGCAGTGCTCTAGTGAAGCTCAGCGCAAGCTGAAAGAACAACACCTCATTTTCTGCTTGGGGACCCAGCAGCCCTCACTCAGTATTGAGTTCAATAATTTTAGGGCCTGATCTTCCCCCGTGTCCTAGCCCTCTAGCACACACATCAGGTATTGTTATCACACAGTCGGCCATTACACACGACCCATTGTTAGCCACTAACGGTCTTCATTAACAGCTATTCACCCTCATGACCAGATTTGTTATTGACTCCTTTGTCCAAGTGTTCTTCTGTCTCAGGCTCTATCCCTACCTATCCTTACTCCTTACCCCTCCCCCCATCCTATCCTCAGCATATAAACCGACATTTTCCTCGCTACTGTCAGTTCTGAGGAAGCGTTACCAGACCTGAAACGTTAACTTTGATTTCTATTCACAGATGCTGCCAAACCTGCTGAGCTTTTCCAGCAACTTCTGGCTTTACTAATGCAAAAACTATTGGCTTTTCTTCACAGTTGAGTAATATGTTCGAGGAGAAAGTGAGGTCTGCAGATGCTGGAGATCAAAGTTGAAACTTTATTGCTGGAACAGCACAGCAGGTCAGGCAGCATCCAGGGAACAGGAGATTCGACGTTTCGGGCACAGGCCCTTCTTCAGGAATATGTTAGAAATGACTGCTGTCACTCCAGACAATAATACATCGTCTGTTAGGTGTCATGGTAACTTTGGGTCAAAATAGGTCAGGATTGCTGTTTCACATTCATCTTCCCATTCCAATTTTTGTTTTATGACAATAGACAATAGGTGCAGGAGTAGGCCACTCCTCCTGCACCTTCGAGCCTGCACCGCCATTCAACATGATCATGGCTGATCATTCCTAATCAGTATCCTGTTCCTGCCTTATCTCCATAACCCTTGATTCCACTATCTTTGAGAGCTCTATCCAACTCTTTCTTAAATGAATCCAGAGACTGGACCTCCACTGCCCTCTGGGGCAGAGCATTCCACACAGCCACCACTCTCTGGGTGAAGAAGTTTCTCCTCATGGTCTATCCCGTATTTTTAAGCTGTGTCCTCTGATTCGGCACTCCCCCATCAGCGGAAACATGTTTCCTGCTGCCAGAGTGTCCAATCCTTTCATAATCTTATATGTCTCAATCAGATCCCCTCTCAGTCTTCTAAACTCAAGGATATACAAGCCCAGTCGCTTCAGTCTTTCAGTGTAAGGTAATCCTGCCATTCCAGGAATTGACCTCGTGAACCTACGCTGCACTCCCTCAATAACCAGAATGTCTATCCTCAAATTTGGAGACCAGAACTGCATGCAGTACTCCAGGTGTGGTCTCACCAGGGCCCTGTACAGCTGCAGAAGGACCTCTTTGCTTCTATACTCAATTCCTCTTGTTATGAAGGCCAGCATGCTATTAGCCTTCTTCACTACCTGCTGTACCTGCATGCTGGCCTTCATTGCTTGCCTAATAAATTATGCAAACAGTTTGAATGGTTGCAAGATTTTGGGACAAACCTACGGTAGTAATTTAGCAAGCCGAAAAAAGATCATAGCTTTTATTTTTAGGTGCGGGTGCCTCAGTTATGGCTTTACATTTGAAGATGATTTATGTAGTCCCTGAGCATCATTGACAATTATTTGATCATGATTTGGAGATGCCAGTGTTGGATTGGGGTGTATAAAGTTAAAACTCACAACACCGGGTTATAGTCCAACAGATTTATTTGGAAGCACTAGCTTTCGGAGCACTGCTCCTTCATCAGGTGGTTGTGGAGTATAAGATCATAACTTACAGAATTTATAGCAAACGTTTACAGTGTGATGTAACTGAAATATATTGGAAAAGACCTGAATTGTTTAAGTCTCTCAGCTTTTAGAATGAATATATTGGTTTCAGTTCTTTCATATGTAAATTGCAGAACTTGTTTAGTTACACTCTCAAGTGAACTTTAACAATTAGTGGCATGTCGGCCCAGATAATGCATTAAAGGTGTGAGGTGCCCTGTGTGAGACTGTCTGTGCCACAATGTTCAGACTGATTCTAATCTAAAAAACAAATTTACAGAATCTTACATGGATTCATGTAGTTTTTGAGTAAAATAAAATGTAATTCTGCAAGAACAAATTCACTTCCCAAACTTATATATATATAATATATATGTGTGTGTGTGTGTGTGTGTGTAAGCATGTGGGTGTCTGTGTGTAATGGGAGGGGATTTGAGTATGTGTGTGTAAGTGTGTGAGTGTAAAGGGGTATAAATCTGTACCACCATTATACGTGGGGACACCTCTCACCATGTCTGTGGCAGGTACTCGTGCGACTCAGCCAATGTTGTCTATCTCATATGCTGCTGGCATGGAGCATTGGCGAGACCGAGCAGAGGTATGGCAGCAGATGAATGGACACTGCACAATAATCAACAGACAGGAGTGTTCCCTCCCCGTCGGAGAGCACTTCAGCAGTCCGGGACATTTGACCTTGGACTTTTGGGTGACCGTCCTCCAAGGCAGACTTCGGGATAGGCAACAACGCAAAGTGGCCGAGCAGAGGCTGATAGCCAAGTTTGGTACCCGTGGGGGTGGCCTCAACCAAGATTTTGGGTTCATGTCACACTACAGGTGACCCTACTGCACTACACACACACACACAGACAGGCGCATACATTCCTACACACACACGCTCCTACAGACCCATACACCCACGCAGACCCTCTCTCATACACAAGCTATCTCTCATATGCTCACATACACTCCCACACTCGCACACATGCACGCACTCTCTCACAGACATTCATAACCCTGCCTCTCACAGCCACCCACATGCTCACACACACTCATAAGTTTGTGGGGTGAATTTGTACTTGCAGAATCACGTTTTAATTTGCTCAAAAACTGCATGAATCCATGTAAGATTCTGTAAATCCGATTTTTAGATTAGAATCAGTCTGACCATTGTGGCACAGACAGTCTCTCACAGGGCACCTCACACCTTTAATGCATTATCTGGGCCGACATGACACCAATTGTTAAAGTTCATTTGAGAGTGTAACTTTAAAGAAGTTCTGCGATTTACATATGAAAAAACTGAGACCAACATGTTCATTCTAAAAGCCACGAGACTTAACAAACACTCCAGGTCATTTTTGTTTCAGTTACATCACACTGTAAACTTTTGCTATAAATTCTGTGTCTTCTACTCTACCACCACCTGATAAAGGCTAGTGCTTCCAAATAAACCTATTCAACTATAACCTTTTGGTATGTGAATTTTAACTAATTATTTGGTGGGACGTCTAAAAATATCACGATGTGGAGATGCCGGTGTTGGACTGGGGTGTACAAAATTAAAAATCACACACTGGTGTTGTGTGATTTTTAACTAAAAATATCACGTTTCTCTTTCTTCAATCTTAGGCCATAATCTTGGAGTTTCTTCAGAATAGCATACAAATTGTGGTGATGCTCGTTTTCATTTCTCCCTGTGACTAAAATATCGTCTAGGTAACACTGGACACGTTCCAATCCACTTAAAGTATGATCCATGGCACATTAAAATAGCAAGAGCGGATGTGATTTCAAAGGGAAGTCTCTTGCATTTGAATAGTCTTCTGTGTTACAGTTATCAAGTATTTCTATGACTCAAGATCTACGTTCATCTGGAGATAGGCTTGACTAAAGGCCAATTTGTATACCTGACCTCCAGCTAGTCCAGCAAATAGGTTTTTCATTAAAGGCAAAGGAAGCATACATAAGATTTTGGCAACTGTATATAGACCAGTGAGCCTGACTTCGGTGGTGGACAAGTTGTTGGAGGGAATCCTGAGGGACAGGATGTACATGTATTTGGAAAGGCAAGGACTGATTCAGGATAGTCAACATGGCTTTGTGCGTGGGAAATCATGTCTCACAAACTTGATTGAGTTTTTTGAAGAAGTAACAAACAAGATTAATGAGGGCAGAGCAGTAGATGTGATCTATAGGGACTTCAGTAAGGCGTTCGACAAGGTTCCCCATGGGAGACTGATTAGCAAGTTTAGATCTCATGGAATACAGGGAGAACTAGCCATTTGGATACAGAACTGGCTCAAAGGTAGTTTGAGCCAGGTAGACAGAGGGTGGTGGTGGAAGGTTGTTTTTCAGACTGGAGGCCTGTGACCAGTGGAGTGCCACAAGGATCAGTGCTGGGCCCTCTACTTTTTGTCATTTACATAAATGACTTGGATGCAAGCATAAGAGGTACAGTTAGTAAGTTTGCAGATGACACCAAAATTGGAGGTGTAGTGGACAGCGAAGAGGGTTACCTCAAATTACAACAGGATCTAGATCAGATAGGTCAATGAGCTGAGAAGTGGCAGATGGAGTTTAATTCAGATAAATGCGAGATGCTACATTTTGGGAAAGCAAATCTTAGCAGGGCTTATACACTTAATGGTAAGGTCCTAGGGAGTGTTGCTGAACAGAGAGACCTTGGAGTGCAGGTTCTTAGCTCCTTGAAAATGGAGTCGCAGGTAGATAGTATCGTGAAGGCGGCATTTGGTATGCTTTCCTTTATTGGTCAGAGTATTGAGTACAGGAGTTAGGAGGTCATGTTGCGTCTGTACAGGACATTGGTTAGACCACTGTTACAATATTGCGTGCAATTCTGGTCTCCTTCCTATCAGAAAGATGTTGTGAAACTTGAAAGGGTTCAGAAAAGATTTCCAAGGATGTTGCCAGGGTTGGAGGATCTGAGCTACAGGGAGAGGCTGAGCAAGCTGGGGCTGTTTTCCCTGGAGCGTCTGAGGCTGAGGGGTGACCTTATAAAGGTTTACAAAATTATGAGGGGCATGGATAGGATAAATAGGCAAAGTCATTTCCCTGGGGTCGGGGAGTCCAGAACTAGAGGGCATAGGTTTAGGGTGAGAGGGGAAAGAAATAAAAGAGACCTAAGGGGCAATGTTTTCACGCAGAGGGTGGTACGTGTATGGAATGAGCTGCAAGAGGATGTGGTGGAGGCTGGTACAATTGCAACATTTATGAGGCATTTGGATGGGTATATGAATAGGAAGGGTTTGGAGGGATATGTGCCGGGCGCTGGGAGGTGGGACTAGATTGGGTTGGGATAGCTGGTCGACATGGACGGGTTGGACCGATGCTGTACATCTCCATGACTATGACTCAATGAAAACAGTTGAAGCTTTGGATGAATTATCGGGAAAGTGGGACCAATCTGAAACGAAGAATTAAGAGACCCAAAAGGGGTCATGAAATATCTTCAGCAAACAGGGTTAAGCAAAATCCCAAAGCCTATTATTCGTATATAAGGGGCAAGAGGTAACTAGTGAAAGGATTGGCCCACTCAAGGATAAAGGAGGCAAGTTATGCATGGAGTCAGATAAAACGGATGAGATTCTTATTGAGTACTTTGCGTCAATATTCTCCTGAGGAGTGGGATAGCATGTATAATGAGGTTCGGGAGAGATGTTTGATTACTGTAGGTCAAGTCTGCATAAGGAGGGAGGAGGTGTTGGGTATTCTAAAATGCATTAAGGTAGACAAGGCCCCAAGTGCAGATGGGATCTATCCCAGCTTTCTGAGGGAAGCAAGAGAGGAAATAGCTGGGATTTTAACAGATATCTTTGCAGCATCCTTGAACCGGAGGACTGGAGAATTGCTAATGTTGTCCCCTTGTTTAAGAAAGGTAGCAGGGATAATCCAGGTAATTATACACCGGTGAGCCTAATGTCAGTGGTAGGGAAGCTGCTGGAGAAGGTACTGAGGGATAGGATCTATTTCCATTTGGAAGAAAATGGGCTTATTGGTGATAGACAACATAGTTTTGTGCAGGGAAGGTCATGTCTTGCCAACTTAACAGATTTCCTTGTGGAAGTGACAAAGTTGATTGATGGGGGAGGGCTATCGATGTCATATACATAGACTTCAGTATAGCGTTTGGCAAGGTTCCCCATGGTCGGCTGATGGAGAAAGTGAGGTCGAATGGGGTCCGGGGCATACTAGTTAGCCGGATAGAAAACCAGCTGGGCAGCAGGAGACAGAGAGTAGTTGTTGAAGGGAGTTTCTCAAAATGGAGAACTGTGACCAGTGGTGTTTCACACAGGGATCTGTGCTGGGACCACTGCTGTTTGTGATATACATAAATGATCTAGAGGAAGTTACAGGTTGCATGATTAGCGAGTTTGCAGATGACACTAAGATTGGTGGAGTAGCAGATAGTGAAGGGGACTGTCAGAGAATACAACAGAATATAGATAGATTGGAGAGTTGGGCAGAGAAATGGCAGATGGAGTTCAATCCGGGCAAATGTGAGGTGATGCGTTTTAAGATCCAGTTCAAGAGCGATAAATGGAAAAATTCTAGGGAAAATTGATCTGGTGTTCAGGTCCATTGTTCCCTGAAGGTGGCAACACAGGTCGATAGAGTGGTCAAGAAGGCATACAGCGTGTTTTCCTTCATCGGCTGGGGTATTGAGTACAGGAGTTGGCAGGTCATGTTACAGTTGAATAGGACTTTGGTTAGGTCACATTTGGAATAGAGCGTACAGTTCTGGTCGCCACATTACCAAAAGGATTCCGATGTTTTGGAGAGGGTGCAGAGGAGGTTCACCAGATGTTGCCTGGTATGGAGCGTGCCAACTATGCAAAGAGGTTGATGAGGTTAGGGTCATTTTCATTAGAAACACGGAGATTGTGAGGGACTTGATTGAAATCTACAAAATCATGAGAGGTATAGACAGAATGGATAGCATGAAGCCTTTTTCCAGAGTGGGGTCTCAATTACTAGGGATCAGGAGCTCAATGTGAGAGGGGAAAGATTTGAGAGATATGTGTGGAAAGTCATTTACGCAGAGGGTGGTGGGTACCTGGAATGCGTTGCCAGTGGAGGTAGTAGAGGTGGGCAAAATAATATCATTTAAAATGTATCTAAACAGATACATGAATGGGCAAGGAGCAGAGGGATACAGATCCTTTGAAAATAGGCAACAGGTCCGGATAGAGGATCTGGATTGGTACAGGCTTGAAGGGCTGAAGGGTCTGTTCCTATCCTGTAATTTTCTTCGTTTTTTTTTGTTGTTTGATCCTGCTCAACACGTGCTCCTGGATTAATAGTGACCTCAAAATCTCCATAGAGGTGTGCCGATCCATCTACCGTCATCACTAGTAGAAAGACCCCAATTATTCATGCTTACAGGTTCAAGGACTCCCTTCTTGACCAGCCTCTCTAATTCTGTCTTAACCTTTGATTTGAATGCATAAGGCACCCATTTAGCCTTGCAAGACTTTGCTTGATTTTCAATTTGACAGAGATCTTTTCCTTGCTTCTTAGATTGCTTTGGAAAACAATTGCATGTTTCTTTGGAATTTATAATAGATTAGTCTCTGTACCTAGGAAGCAGCTTACTTCACCCCAGTTGAGTTTGATTTTCTCCAGCCATGACCTTCTCAATGAAGCTGGAGAATTTCCTTTGACAATGTCTCCGGGCAACTCGTCAGACTGACCATGTAGCTGAATATTCACATTGACACAGCCCTTTAAAGGTACCACTTTGCCTCTGTACGTTCTTAGTACAATTTTGATTATTGCTGTGTAGTATGACTCAGGTGCTTCTGATATACACATTTTTAGATATGACTAAAACTCCGACTCTGTCCTCCTCCATTTTTACCAGTTTGCCATTCAATAAAGGAGTGACCCAGTATTAGTTGGTGTTGCTAGCAATGATCAGCATGTTTAATAACAGCTCCTCTTTGGTCTGAGAGTCTGGGCTTTTTTCATGCCATTTTTCTATGATGTGGATTTTATACTTTTAGTTTTCTGTAATTTTGCTGCATGTTGTTTCTTCCTGAAACACGACTGTTCACTGTACCCTTTTTATTATAGTTTCTGCATATAGCTTCTTGATTCCAGCAATTTGCTGCTGCGTGACCTGTTTCTCCAAACTCATGGCAGTTTTGAGTCTGTTGCTGCTCATCTCACAGCTGCCATTTTATGAACACTCATGTTTGAGCTTAACTGTTGAGCTTTTTTGGCTGCTAATGCCATAGAGGCTGCTATTTTCAGTGCTCTGTTTAAGCCTAGGTTCATTTCCATCAGTCATGTGGATTGCTTCACAATTTAAACCACACATCAGACTGTCTCTGTCAGAGGTCACACAACACCAGGTTTCAGTCCAACAGGTTTATTTGAAATAACAAGATTTTGGAGCGCAGCCCCTTTGTCACGTGAAGTGAAGCAAAGCACTCAGGCACAGAATTTATAGTCAGAGAAATCAAAAGATTGTACAAATGGTGTGAGTGAAGTGCCGACAGGCCGGGTAATAGGTCTCTAACGTCACGAATGTCAGACGGTGTGAGTAAAGTGTCAACAGCTGAATAGCAGGTGAAGAGAAGGCCTAAAATCTGATCAATTAAGGCAAAGAGATTATTACAAAGCATTAAAAATAAGGTAGTTTTGCAGACAAACTGAATGATTGGAATAACATTATATGTATAAGGGTTGCTGCCGAGGGTCTAACCAAAGTAACAAGTAATCCAAAACTGTACAAGATAGAGCGATCATAAAATATCAAGGTGATAGTGTCAAAACAGGGCACAAAGGAAGGTTTTACAGGTACAGAGCAGTATGATGGGGTCATATTTGCGTGACATGAACCCAAGATCACAGTTGAGGCAGTCTTGAAAAGGTACAGAACTTGGCCATCAGTTTCTGCTCTGTGATTCTGCATTGGTATTTTTCAGAGATCATCTTGGAGGACATTTAGCTGAAGATTGGAAGCTGAATGTTTTCAACTGCTGAAGTGTTCTCCAACTGGGAGGGAGCATTCATCCATTGTCATAACATATGTATGGTCTCACCGACATACCATGCCTTGGGGCATTCTTGCCTGCGGTATATGATATAGACAACATTGGCTGAGTCATATGACTATCTGCCGTGTACTTGGTGGGTGGTGTTACCATGTGTGATGGTAGTATCCATGTCGATGATCTGGCATGTCTTGCAGAGGTTGCCTTTTGGCAGGATTGCATGGTGTTATGATTGATGTCCTGAAGGATGGGTAGGTTGCTGCGAACAATGGTCTGTTTAAGGTTTGGCGGTTGTTTAAAGGCGAGAAGTGGAGGTGTAGGAATGATCTTGGCGCGATGTTCATTATCGTCCGTGAAGGCTGTGACGAACAAGGCATGGTTTCCCTGCTTTGGGGAAGTACTGGATGGCAAAGGGTACTCTATCAGTCGTATCCTGTGCCCCTTTTCTGAAGAGGTTATTGTGGTTTTTCACTGTGGCATGTTGGAACTGGCGATCGTTAAGTTGAGTATTATATCCCGTCTTTCAGCATCTTTAGATGTCTGTCACATTCCTCTTCGTTTGAGCAGATCCCGTGTATGCACAGGGCTTGTCCATAGGAGAAGGGTTCTTTAACATGTTTCGGGTGGAAGTTCGAGAAGTGTAGTATCATGAGATTATCTGTGGGCTTGTAGTAGACTTAAAGTATTGAGATGTCAGTTCTTAATGGGGATGTGTGTATCTAAGAATGCGTGATTTTGATGAGTAGTCCATAGTAAGTACGATGGTGGAATGAAACTTGTTGAAATCATCGTGTAGTCGTTTCAGTGATCCTCATCATAATCCGGAGGGAGAAAATGTTGTCTATGTATCTAGTGTATAATTTTGGTTGAAGGTGTTGGTGTATTGGTGTGCAAATTTGGTTCCCATGGCTGTTCCCTGTGTTTGGATGAAGAATTGCTTGTAGAAGGTGAAAATGTTGTGCTTGAGGATGAAGCAGATGGGTGGCATCTGGAAATTGGCAGTAGTTGGAGTTGAGTACTGAAGCTGATGCAGCACTGCCGTTGTCGTGAGGGATGCCGGTGTAGCGTACCAGAATGTACATTGTGATGAGGAATGTTCCTGGTTCGACTGGTCTCTGGGTGCTCAGTTTCTGTAAGAAATCTGTAGTGTTGCGACAGAAACTGGGAGTTCCTTGTACAATGAGTTTCAAGATGCCCTTGACAGAGAGGTTCTCACACAGAACCCTGTTGCCCGATAAGATTGGCCATCCAGGTGTGTTGGTTTTGTGTATCTTCGGAAGGCAATAGAAGTCTCCTAAGCGAGAAGTATGTGGGATTAGAGTGGATAGTCTGTCTCTGATAGCATCATTGATGTTGTATTTGAATTGACAGAATTCTGCTAACTTCTTGAAAATTGCTCCAAGCTGGGAGTTAGATTCACTATCATGCTGCTTGCGTTTGTGGAATCCGAACTATTCAGCAGTCACCAATGATCTTGGTGAGAAACGGTTTATATGTTTTAGAACTCGGTTTCTGTGGCTGTTCCAGACTCCTCCATTGCTTTAGACCCCCACCCACTTCAGAACACTTGAGAATACAGAGACAACTATATATGCTTTAATTTTGTTAGCTTGAACAAAAAAATAAAATCTCTGTGTATAAAAGTTTCAGTTCTCTGTATTGTCATTATACGGTTCCACATTCTAAAATTTCCTGCTTTTTGTTTTAAATGGAAATTTCAAATAGCATGATGTGCCGCAAAGATTTTAGCACCACCTCATTTCATATTTAAAACAAGGTATTCCTGAAGGTGAAACAAAAACAGAAGTTTCTGGAAAAGCTTAGCAGGTCTAACAGCATCTGTGAAGAGAAATCAGAGTTAACGTTTCGGGTCTGGTGACTCTTCCTGAGTTGTCATCTTGTGTTAAGTTGCAAGAACGACCAAGAATCCAAAGTATTAAGCAGCAGGAGCTTTATTTGTGAAATGTTTGCAGGCAGCAAGGTTGGACAAAGCTGTTTCGCACCCAAAATGGATCGTGACAGTCCATCATATTGACAAAATATACAACACTGTTGTTGTGGCCAATCTTCTGTTGCCATAGGCCAGCGCTATGAGCATGCAAAATCTAGAGGAAATGAAAACTCTGATCTAAATTTTGAGGGGACGCATCAGTAAGCTCAGTTCCTAAAAATAATTCACTTGCATGTTGTAATAAATGATCGAATAGTGATTCATAGTCCTTCTGCTCCTCTCTAGCCATATCATGTTAAGTTTCATCTCTCATTTACTACAGGATTGAGAGCAACTATCTCAGCACAAATCTGGGTATCACAGTTGATGCTGTTTTAAAAAAATAAGCTTTTCCGTATTATAATTTTATTTAGTTTGTAAAATAATCCTTTCTTTTGTTATTGCTCATGATTTCTTAGATGACAGAAGGTCCATGGAACGGCACTTAGAAGAGGAGCGATGTAGGCCAATAGAAGTTGAGAAGCTGCAGGCACAATTACTAGATGCTGAGGCTACAATTTCAATGTTACAGACTCAGTTGACTGAACAGATAAATAACTTCGAGCAGATACAAGAGCAACTTTCGGAAAAAAGCACATACATTGGGAATGTGGAAGAGGAGGTTCGTTAAATTACACATTCATATAAAGAAATGTTTCATTTACAGGTCCATGTTGATAGAGGGAGAAACAAAGCTGGGGGCCTAGGCCAAGGGCAGCACCGAGGCTCCTGATTTTGTCTCAGACCTGCACACGTGCACTTTCTTGTGTGAACTTGCATACTGCAGGATTGCAGGATGAGTCGACTCCCTCCTCCATTCTGGGGTGAACTGTAATGCCATTGTTTACTGACTTGACTGACGTTAACTCTCCCTATCATGAAGATTGAATCCAGGGAACCTTTACTAAGTATAAATCATGCCCAGAGCTCTTTTGATGCATTTTATCTATTTAACAAATATAAGATTTCCATATCAGTTGTATTGATTTATTAGTGCTATGATTGAGTTTTATTTTTGGCATATATATCTGGTAATTCAGATGTTAAGAAAAGATGGTTTGAGATTGCACTTGCTGGTGATAAATGTTAATAGATTTTTGTTTTGGTGCTAGTAGTAGCAGCAGCAGCAGTAGTCCCTATAGTACCATTGCCACTATTCTTTGTTCATTATTAGGTTGTTTACAACTTCAAAGAAAGTTTGGACAGTGCATACTTTGAATTGTTTATGTTTCTAAACTGTTGACTGGAGATGGCAGATTGTATCTCCTACTATAATTCACCCATTGCTGACATTGTGGAAATGTACATTTAAGTCATTCAAGGTCTTGTAGAACCATTCATAGACATCGTGGCTATCCCTTGAGGTCAAGGGTGATGGTCTTCGTTCCATTGATCTATTTATCAGCTGTCAGGTGACTTATGAGTCCAATCTTGGCTTTGAAATGTAGAGCCGTTATAGTACAGAAGAAGACCATTCAACCAATTATGTCCATTCTTCTCTTCCCAAGGAGCAATTCATATATTTCCACTTCTTCACCTTTCCTCCATATCCCTGAACATTCCTCTTCTTCAGATATCTTGAACATTTAGATGGTGTAGAAAGATTTATGGCATAGAAGAAGGCTATCTGCCCATTGTGTCTGTGCCAAAATGAGCCAACTTAATTCTATGATAAAGCAATTAGTCCATGTCCCTGGAGGTTAAGGGACTTCAGCAGCATGTTCAGAGACCTTTCAAATGAGATGAGTCTTTCTGCCTCCACGACCCACTCAGGTACTAAATTCTAAACATTTACCAACCCTGGGTAACTCTCCATACCTTCTATCAATCTGTGACCCCAAGTTGCCGATCCCTCTGCTAGGGAAATTATGGCAATTTCATCCATTCTATCCAGGACCCCCTCAAATTTGCACATTTCAGCTGGATTTGTAGAAAATGAGTTCCCTGATTGGGACTGTTAATCTGGTCCAATCAGGGAGCCCTTGCTAACATATAAAAGAAGGTGAATATCTCATACAAAAAGCAGTTGGTTCAGTTACCACTTTGGCCCAAGCTTGATGGGGTGAAATTGATTGCAAGAGATTCATCTACATTGGCTCAACATTTTTAAATTTGAAAATGGCTACCTGAACAAAGTCCTAATTAAATACCCAGAAGTCTTCCACGAAGGTCAAGGGACTACCAGAGGAGCCAAGGCCACATTACATGTCGACCAGGAAGCAATTCCATGATTCCACAAAGAACACCCACTGTAACTTGCCTTATAGGCAAAAACAGAGGCAGGAGAAAGTGAGGTCTGCAGATGCTGGAGATCAAAGTTGAAACTTTATTGCTGGAACAGCACAACAGGTCAGGCAGCATCCAGGGAACAGGAGATTCGACGTTTCGGGCACAGGCCCTTCTTCAGGAAAACAGAGGCAGAAATCAGAAAGCTGGATAGTGAAGGAATCACCAAACTTGTCCAATTTGCAGAATGGTCAGCACCAGTTATACTGACCTATGAAGCCAGATGATATGGTGGAAGTGTTCTTTTACATGTTCTACAAGCAGGTCATGCCGAACAGAGTGCAGAATAGAGTGTTACAGCTGCAGAAAGAGTGTACAGAGAGAGATCAACATTAACATTTGAGAGATCCATTCAAACATCTGACAATAGCAAAGGAGAAGCTGTTATTGAATCTCCTTATATGTGTATTTCTAATGTTTATCAGGAAATGAAACATTTTTGAACAGTAAAGTTTACAGGATTCTTAAGGGGGAGGGAGAGCACCAAGAAGTTGTGGTACACATTGGTATCAATGACATAGATGGGGAAAGAGGGGAGGAACTGAAAAGAGAATATAGGGAATTTGGTTGGAAGCCAGAAGGCAAAATGAGCAGAGTAGTAATTTCAGGATTGTTACCAGTGCCACATGCTAGTGAGGCTAGGAATACAGCACGAGTGCAGATGAACACGTGGTTGCTGGACTGGTGTAGGAGGGAGGGCTCTAGATATGTGGATCATTGGGATACCTTCTGGAGAAGGTGAGACCTATACAAGAAGGACGGGTTGCACCTGAACTGGAGGGGCACCAATATCCTGGGCGAGGGGTTTGCGAGAGCTCTTCGGGAGGGTTTAAACTAGATTGGCGGGTGGGAACCTGAGCTACGGATCAGATAATGGAGTAGGTAGTGAACAGCCAGATACAGCATACAGAGATAGGCACTTGATAGGGCAAAGGCGCAGTCAGAGTGATGGGTTGAAATGTGTCTACTTTAATGCAAGAAGTATCAGAAATAAGGGTGACAAATTCAGAGTATGGATAATCACTTGGAATTATGATGTTGTGGTCATTACGGAGTCTTCAATATCACGGGGGCAGGGATGATTGTTGGATGTTGCCAGGGTTTAGATGTTTCAAAAGAAATTGGGGGGAGTGGGGGAGGTAAAAGAGATGGAGGAGTGGCATTGCTAATCAGGAATAGTATCTCAGCTGAAGAAAGGGAGGTCGTCGTGGAGGGTTTGTCTATGAGTCAGTGTGGGTGGAAATCAGAAACAGGATAGGACCAATCACTTTATTGGGTGTTTGGTACAGGCACCTCAATAGCAACAGAGACACACAGATTGGGAGGCAGATTTTGGAAAGGTGCAGAAATAACAGGATTGTTGTCATGGGTGACTTTAACTTGGCTAACATTGATTGGAACCTCCTTAGTTTAATATTTTGAATGGAGTAGTTTTTGTCATTTGTGTCCAGAAAGTGTTGCTGGTGCAATATGTAGATAACCCACTAGAGAGGAGGTCATATTGGATTTGGTGCTTGGCAACTAACCATGCCAAGTATCAGATCTCTCAGTGGGAGAGCATTTCAGTGAGAGAGATCACAACTCCCTAACCTTTACAATTCTCATGGAGAGGGATAGGAGCCAATGGTATGGGAAAGTTTTTAATTTGGTGGAGGAGGGGGGGTGGAATTACAATGCTGTTAGGCAGGCTCTAGGGCGCTTAAATTGGGAACAGATGCTGTCACGAAAATGCACAACAGAAATGTGGAGGTTGTTTAGGAAGCACTTAGGATAGTGCTGGACAGGTCTGTTCCACTGAGGCAAGGAAGGGATGTTAAGGTGAAGGAACCTTGAGTTACAAGTGATGTGCAACATCTACTCAAGTAGAAGAAGGAAGTTTACTTAAGGTTGAGGAAGCAAGGATCAGACATGGCTCTTGAGGGTAACAAGATAACCAAGAAGGAAGCAAAGAATAGACTTAGGAGAGTTAGAAGGGGGCATGAAAAAGCTTTAGCGAATAGGATTAATTAAAACCCAGAAGCATTCTACACTTATGTGAGGAACAAGAGGCTGAGCAGAGTGAGGGTAGGACCAGTCAGGGATAGTGGAGGGAACTTGCGCCTGGAGTTGGTGGAAGTAGGGCAGGTCCTTAATGAATACTTTGCTTCAGTATTCACTACTGAGAAGGACCTTGATATTTGAGAACAGCGTGTCACAGACTGATATGCTTGAACAGGTTGATATTAGGAAGGAGGAAATGCTGAAGGTTTTGAAAACTGTAGGATAAATAAGTCTCCTAGGCCAGATGGGATATACCCAAAGAGGGAAGAGATTGCTGCACCTTTGGCAATGACCTTTGCGTCCTCACTGTCCACTGGAGTAGTGCCAAAGGGTGGAAAATATTATTCCTTTGTTCAAGAAGGGGAATAGGGATAACTCTGGGAATTATAGACCAGTCAATCTTCTATCAGTGGTGGGTAATGTATTGGAGAGGATTCTGAGAGACAGGATTTATGATTACTTGGAAATAGTTTGATTAGAGATAGCATGGCTTTGCGGGGCGTAGGTCATGCCTCACAAACCTTATTGAATTCTTTGAGGATGAGTCAAAGCAAGTTGATGGAAGTAAAGCAGTGGATGTGGTTTACATGAATTTTAGTAAGGCGTTTGATAAGATTCCCCATGGTAGGCTCATTCAGAAAGTAAGGAGGCATGGGATACAGGGAAGTTTGGTTGTCTGGATACAGAATTGGCTGGCCCATAGAAGACAGAGGGTTGTGGGAGCTTGAAATTATTCACCCTGCAGCTTGGTGACCAGTGGTGTTCCGCAGAGATCTATTCTGGGACCTCTGCTCTTTGTGATTTTTATAAATGACTTGGATGAGGAATGGAAGGGTGGGTTAGTAAGTTTGTTGATGACGTGAACATTGGTGGAGTTGTGGATAATGTGGAAGGCTATTGTATGTTTCAACAGGACAATGACAGAATGCAGAACTAGGTTAATAAGTGGCAGATGGAGTTCAACCTGGAAAAGTGTGAAGTGATTCACTTTGGAAGGTCAGATTTGAATGCAGAATACAGGCAGGATTCTTGGCAGTGTGGAGGAACAGAGGGATCTTGGTGGTCCATGACCATAGTTGCCACTCAATTTGAAAGGATTATTAAGAAGGCATATGGTGTGTTGGCTTTCATTAGCAGGGGGATTGGGTTTAAGAACCATGAGGTTATGCTGCAGCTCTATAGAGCCCTGGTTAGTCCAAGCAGCAGTCTACTCTTGATGATCAATGATGGGATGATATATCAACAATACAATGAAGCAGTACTTGGTAAGCAATAACCTGCTCACTGACACTCATTTTGAGTTCTACTGAGCTCCTGACATCACTTTTCCAAACATGGTCAAATGAGATGAATTCTGGAGATGAGGTGAGAATATCTGCCTTTGACATCAGGGCAACATTTGACCGAGTGAGGCATTAAAGACCCCTAGCTGAAAAATGTGTTGCTGGAAAAGTGCAGCAGGTCAGGCAGCATCCAAGGAGCAGGAGAATCGACGTTTCAGGCATAAGCCCCCCCCTAGCAAAGCCACAGTGAATTAGAATCAGATTTGAAGCTTTTCATAAGTTGTAATCATACCTAGCACAAAGGAAGATGGCTTTGGTTATTGGTGAGAATCATCTTAGCTCCAGTCCATCTTGAGAGATGTTCCTCAGGCTAATGTATTAGGTGCAACTGTCTTCATCAGGTTTATCAATGACCTTTTCTACATTATAAGATCAGAATTGGTATGGTAATCAGATCAGGCTCGGGATAATTGTCGTTGGTTGCACATTATTCGTGCCATTACTGCCAAGCAAGATCAGCAAGGGAGAATCTAACCATTTGTCTTTGACATTCCATGTCATTCCCTTCACTAAATCCCTCACCATCAATATCCTGGGAATTACCATTGACTAGAAATTGAGCTGGATTAACCATGTAAGTACTATCGCAGCAGGTCAAAGGCTATGAATTCCACAGAGAGGAATTCTCCTTCCACCTCCCAAAATCTATCCACTATCCACGAGGCACAAGTCAGGAGTGTAATGGAATAGTTCCCAGTTGTCTTGATGAATGCAGTTCCAACAACACTCAATATGTTTGACACATTCCAGGACAAAGCAGCTTGCTTGCTTGTCACCAAATCCATAAAATTTGATTCCCTCCACCACGGATGCACAGTAACAGCAATTTGTAACATTTACAAGATGCACTACCAAAATTTGTCAAGGCTCCTTTGCACTTTCCAACACCACTTTTGAAACCCACAACTACTGCCATCAGGAAAGACAAGAACAGCATATAGAAGGGAACACCACCATCTTCAAGTTCCCCCTCCAAGCCACTCACCCTCTGACTTTGAAATATATTGCTATCCCTTAATTGTCACTGGTTCAGAGGTCTGCAATTCTTTCTCTAATGGCATTGGTGTAAACCTACACCAAATGGACTGTAATGGATTAAAAAGGTCGCTCCCTTTCTCAAACGCAATTAGAAATGTATAGTGATCGCTGATTCAGCCAGCAACACCCCTCTCCACAAAGATTTTCAGCTTGCATTTACATAATATCACTCTACCCTCCATATTTCAGACCATTTATGCTGAAATCATCATCCATGCCTTTTGTCATTTTCAAATTCTAGCCAGTTTCTTTGCTATGTTGACCACCATTCCATCCTGCACTGACCATATACTTCAGACCATTCAAAATGTTGGTACCTGTTTTCTGACCTGAACCAAATCCTGCTCACTCCGGTCCCTTTGCTTGCTAATCTGTGTTAGTACGTGGTCTCTCAAAGCTTTAAATTTAAAACTTTGCCCATTATGTTTAAAATCCTTCAAAGACTTCTCTCTGGACCATGATCGCCATAGTGGCTAATTAATGAGAAAATTCTTGAAATATTGTGAGCAGTTCAGGACACTACACCTTAGAAAAAATGTTAAAGTTGGAGGTAAAGTAGTGCCGATTTAACAGAACAATAAGTAGACTTCAAGGATGGAATTACAAAGAGAGGTATCATGAACTGGGGTTGTATTCCCTCAAAATTAGTTTTGGAAGCAATGAATTAAGGTTTCACAGAAAAGGTATAGGATTTTGGAACTTGGTTCTACAAAGGAAAATTGATGCTTGATCAATTGTCAAATATATAACTGAGATTGATAGATTTCTATATGGAATTAAAAGGAAATAGATCACAGATCAGTCATTATCTCTAAACAGCAGAACAGATTTAAGCACTGCATAATCTACACTTTTTTTTCTTTGCGTTGTTAGATTGTAGATGAACATGATACATAAATGATAGTGGAGTAAAAGAAGAACAAAGAACAGTACAACATAGGAACAAGTTCTTCGGCCCTCCAAGCCTGTGTGGACACATTTTGCCCTTCCATGCTAAAACTGTCTTTGCTTACAGGATCCTTATCCCTCTATTCCCTTCCTATTCATATATTCATTTAGGTGCTGCTTGAATGCTGCTATTGTGTCTGCTCCTACCATCCCTGGCAGTGTGTTCCAGGTACTCACCACCCTTTGTGTGAAAAACGTTGTGTCTTATCACCTTATCAAAAGCCTTCTGCAAGTTCAAGTCAACCACATCTACTGGCTCTCCTTTATCAACTCTACTAGTTACATTCTCAAAAAAAAATTCCAATAGGTTTGCCAAGCATGATTTCTGTTTTCCCTTGATGTAAATTCATGCTGACCTCGTCAAGTCCTATCACTACTTGCCAAATGCTATACTTTTGCATCTTTTATCATGGACTCCAGCATTTTCCCTACTGCCAATGTCAAGCTAACTGGTCTATAATTTCCCATTTCTTTCTATTTCCTTTTTTTTTTAAGTAATTACATTAATAACCTTGTAATCCATAGAAACTGTTCCAGCTCGCCTCAAATTTTGACAGATGACCATCATTCCATCCTGTACTCTAAGACTTCCGTAATAGGCTGGGGTGTAGATTATCAACATAGGAGCAAATTACTGCAAATGTTAGAATCTCTACTGAAAGCAACGAATGCTGGAGATCACAGTGAGTCAGACAGCATCTATTGAGAGACAGCAAGTTAACGTTTCAAGTCTAGATGATGCTGATGAAGAATCATCTACGTTTGAACTGTTAGCTTGGTGTCTCACCATTGATGCTGCCTAACCCACTGTGATCTCCAGCATTTGTAGTTTTCAGTGCAGATTATCAAGCCCTGGCCTTTTATCCCATCGATTTCCCCAATACCATTTCCTTACAATACTAATTTGCTCCAGTTCTTCCCTGTCACGAGATCCTGTGTTCCCTGACATTTTTAGGAGTTTGTGAAGACTGAGACAGAATATATATTGAACTGGTCTGCCTTTTCTTTGTTACCCCTGTTTCTGACTGTAAGGGACCTATTTTGTCACTCTCCATCTTAATGAGGAGTTCAATCATGTTCTTCCCCAAGGGGCCTTGCACAGCTAGATTGCTCATTGTTGGTTTCTCATTACACAGTACCCTGCCTAGGATGACCTGTAGTTGGTTTGTCAACATATTGATCATGAAAACATCTTTTACACACTCAAAGAATTCCTTCTCCACTACATTGTTACTGATTTGATTTTTCAAACCCATGTGCGTATTAAAATTGCAGCTGTATCTTTATTTCTTTTGTCTCTAATTTCTGCATTATTATTAGATAGAACCCCCACTATTGTTTTATGCTCAATTCTGTTGCTAAACTCTACTCAAAAGATTCTGCTTCATTGGAGTTAATATCCTTCCTCACTATTGTCTTAATGACATCTTTAATCAGCAATGTAGCCCCATTTCCTTTTCCTGTTGTCTTTCCTTACTAAAACATGAATACCCTGGATCACATTGCAGCCACATATCCATAATTCTAACAATATTGTACTTCTTTTTGTCTGTTTTGCATGACTAATTCATCCACTTCATTGTGAATGGTCCATACATTAAGACACAAGGCCATGAGGTGTGTGTGTGGTTTTTTTTAACATATCATGAGGGACCCACAATAGTAGAAGAGCTACATTTCTTCACTTGACTGTTTCCTCTTCCCGCAACCCCTTTCTTATTGCTGCTATGTTGTACAGTGCCTTCTTTCAAGCTATTATCACCCCAGCAGTCTCCAGTACTAATTTGAGAGTGGCCAGATTCATTTGACTCTTGCACAGCCTGTCTCTTTGTAGCCACACGATGACTGCAACGACTGTACTACACACTGTGCTTGTGGATTGACAACTTCCTAAAATATTGTATCCGTTGCTCCCGATGCGGTCTCCTCTACATTGGGGAGACTGGACGCCTCCTAGCAGAGCGCTTTAGGGAACATCTCCGAGACACCCGCACCAATCAACCACATCGCCCAGTGGCTCAACATTTCAACTCCCCCTCCCACTCTGCCGAGGATATGGAGGTGCTGGGCCTCCTCCACCGCCGCTCCCTCACCACCAGACGCCTGGAGGAAGAACGCCTCATCTTCCGCCTCGGAACACTTCAACCCCAGGGCATCAATGTGGATTTTAACAGTTTCCTCATTTCCCCTTCCCCCACCTCATCCTAGCTTCTAACCTCCAGAAACTCGATCCCCTGACCTGTCCGGACTTGTCCGACCTGCCCAGCTCCTTTTCCACCTATCCACTCCACCCTCTCCTCCCTGACCTATCACCTTCATCTCCTTCCCCACTGACCTATTGTACTCTATGCCACTCTCTCCCACCCCCACCCTCCTCTAGCTTATCTCTCCACGCTTCAGGCTCTCTGCCTTTATTCCTGATGAAGGGCTTTTGCCCGAAACGTCGATTTTGCCTGTCCTCGGATGCTGCCTGAATTGCTGTGCTCTTCCAGCACCACTGATCCAGAATCTGATTTCCAGCATCTGCAGTCATTGTTTTTAACTTCCTAAAATATACCTTTGAGCGAATCATATTTTAATAATTAATTTACTTGCTCTTAAACTTACCCAATGTGTAAAATGTAAATTTCTTTGCTCCTACATTGGGGAGACTGGACGCCTCCTAGCAGAGCGCTTTAGGGAACATCTCTATGCTTTAGTTTAGAAAGGGAAAAGAGAAGGACTCATGTGCCAATTACTTAACCTGTTTTCTCATGATTTCACACTTCGATAATTTTTCTTTTCCTTGAACCTAGTCCTTACTTCGCTCTGTTTTTTTTACCTGCCACTGAAGTCTTAAACCTGGTCTTGGGTTTTTCTGCCACACTTCTAACCCGTTGGTCTTTGCTCCTGATCTGCTGAGTCCTCAAGTTTTGAGTTCCTTTTCTCAATCACAAAATTGTTGATTGTTTTATTCAACAGCGATTGGAAATTCTGGAAGCAGAAACATTCAGAAAAAAAAATGATTGATTATTTTTCAACTGTGGCAAGTGTTAAGTCAGCTACAAACAAAGCCTGATGCTGCATTAATGTTACTTAGCAGATCTTTATCTCAAGACCAGAACCCATTTGACCAAATTCAGCTAATAAGTTTTCAAACCTTGCTCTGTTCCTAAAAATGCTGGGGCACTTTGAAGGAGAAAGTAACAATCAATGTTATATTCTAAAAGGCCATGTGGTGAAGGATTGAATTGGAGCTGATCTTTAAACATTTTATAAACATTTTTTTAAAGAAATACACATTACAAATATGCCTTTTCTAATCTCAATCACTGCAATTTTAGTCTCTCCTACTTATAGTAAGATAAGTGAATTTCCACATAATGCCCATATCTGCATAGAATTGAATGTAGTTAGTAATGTGTAGCAGAAGTTTTGTGCAAATAGCTACATGCTAAGGTTCCAGTGCTAATTTTCCCCCAGTGTCAGATTATAAAATTATAATAATACTCAGTTAACTTTATGCTCTCTTGTTAGGATCCTTACTGTGCATACATATTGGGAATTCAGGAGTACTCAATTTTCTGAGCACTTAAAACAAGTTTCAAAAGTTTGTGTGCAGTAATGTGTGAAATATGCTGAAATATGTGGAGAATCTGCGTTGAGTGAAAGGAAATACAGTTATGTCAACTGTATTTGGTTAATTATTCATATCCAAAGATAAGTGTTTTGAAATACTTCTTAATATGTCCATATCACATTTGTTTCGCAGCTGAGGAAAACAAAAAGTCAGCTTGCCATAATGGAGAAACAGTTGGAGGAGAAAACCATTGTTTGCACAACAAATGCAGTCAAAACAATCGAACATGAACAAGAGATTGCGGTAAAATTGGAATAATAATTTAATGACAACTATTGTGCAATGCTTACTTAGATTGTTAAAGTGAGGTATCACAACCACTTTAATTTCAGAAAAAGTCCTCGAAATATGGCAATTTCTTGACAATCATGTAGATATCTATGCTTATTGAAAATGAGAACTTTGTTTAAAAACCCATGCATTTTTGAATTTTGTTCTTTTTCTACAGCTCAGAAAATAGAGATTTCCAGCATTTGCAACTATTAAATATTCAATTTTATTTGCTTAATGGAGTTGTGACTTGGAAGCACTTTGTTTCATGTAGAGCTTGGAAACTCCAAAGTTTGTGTATTTATAAGACGAGTGATTGAACCTTTTAAGTTGAAAGCCATTTAAATCATGCTTTCATTTTACCCCAGAAATCATATTGAAATATGGTGTTTTCTTGTAGAATTCCAAGAGTGCACATCCTATTTACATTTTTTTCTTAAAGAATTACTTCTTCACATCTTTACCTAAAGGTGCAGATTATAATCCCAGACTAATGGTTTCACTAATGTCCTTCAAAGAAGAAAATCTACCATCTTCACTTGGTCTGGCATACATGTGACTCCAGAGGCATAGCAATGTGATTGACTTTCAACTGCTCTCTGAAATGGCTATGCAAGCCACTCAGTTGTATCAATTGATACAAAGTCGCCACAAAGAAATGAAACTGAATGGACCAGCTTGCATTGATCTATGCACCAGAAAAGGCAAAGGCAGAAACAGTGTTGTCGATCCTATGGAGTCCTCCTTAGAACTCTGGGGGTGTTAGTGCCAAAATTGGTAGAACTGTCTTGGAGGCTATTCAAGCAACAGCCTGACATTGTCGGTCAGGTTTGATTCCATGGGTATGACTATGTCCCAGCCACCACCATCACCATCTGTGAATATGTCCTATCCTAACTACAAGACAGACCCAGTAGAGGTATACAGTAGGGAAGGAATTGCCCTTGGAGTCCTCAATGTTGACTTTGGACCCATGAAGCCTCATGGCTTTAGGTTAAACTTGGCCAAGGCAACCTCCTCCTGATTACCACGTACTTTCCTCCCTCAGCTGATGAATTGGCATTCCTCCATGTTGAATAACACTTTACGGATGCACTCAGGGTGGATAGGGATCAAAACATATTCTGGGTGGGAGATTTCAATGTCCATCACCAAGAGTGGCGAGGCAGTAACACTACTCACTGAACTGTTTGGTTCTGGAAGGACATTGCTGCTGGACTGAGTCTGCAGCAGGTAGAGGGAACCAATGAGGGAAAAACATACTTGGTCTGTTAGCTTCAGGTGCATCTGTCTGTGACAAGATTGGTAGGAATGACCATTGCACAGTCCTAGTAGAGTCCTGCCTTCACATTGAGAATATCCTGTATTGTGTTGTGTGGATTATCACTGTGCTAAATGGGACAGTCTTCAGACAGATCCAGCAACTCAAGGCTGGGTACCTTTGACACGTGTTGGGCAGTCAACAGCAGCAGAATTATACTCCAATGCAATCTGCAACCTCATGCCCAGCATATCCCCACTCAACCATTATCATCAAATCAGGGGATCACTAGTGAGTGCAGGAGGGCATGCCAGGAGCAGAACCAGGCATATTTAAAAATGAGTTGTCAACCTGCTAAAGCTATCAAACTACTTGTGTGCCAAATAGCATAAGCACTGTGATATTCAGAGCTAAGCGATCCCACAACTAGCAGATCAGATTTAAGCCTTGCATCCTACCTCATCCACTTGTGAATGGTGGTGAACAATTCAACAACTTATTGGAGGACGAGGCTTCACAAATACCCCCATCTGCATTGATGAAGAGCTTATTGCAAAGGATAAGGCTGGAAAACTTGCAGAAATCATCAGCCAGAAGTGCCAAGTGAATGCAGAACCCAGACTTCAACCAATTTAATTCGCGTGATATCAAGAAAGGTTGCAAGCACTAGGTAGTGCAAAGGTAATGGGCCCTGTCAACATTCCAATAATGGTACTCAACACTTGTGCTCCAGAATTTGCCACTCTTCTTGCCAGTTGTTCCAGTACAATTGCAAACTGGTATCTACCCGACAATGTGGAACATTGCCCAAGTATGTCCTGTATGCAAAAAGGCTTGGGCTGACAAATAGCAAATATCATTTACGCCACACAAGTGCCAGGCACTGACCATCTCCAATAAGAGACAATTTAATCATCAACCCTTAACATCACTCAATCCCTCAATATCTCTAACCTTGGCAGTACTATTGACCAGAAACTCAACTAACAGCCACATAAACACATTGGCTATGAGGGTGGGTCTGATGCTGGGAATACAGGGGCAAGTAACTTTCTGCCTGAGTATCCATCTACAAGGAACAACTCAGGAGTGTGAATGAAAACACCCACTTGCCTAAATGGGTGCAGTTCAAATAAAACTCTTGCTTGACACCATCTAGAACAAAGCAGCCCACTTGATTGGAACCTCATAAACTTTTATGTCTTCCATCACCGATTCTTCAACAACATCTTCCAGGCCCACGAACACTTCCAGAAAAGAACACTAAACGAACAAGGATGGCCGATACATGGGAACACTCACCACCTGCAAATTCTCCTCCATGTAACTCCTCGTTCTGACTTGAAAATATATTGCCAAACCTTCACTGTTGCTGGGTCAAAATCCTGGAATTCCATCCCATGAGTATTGTGGGTCAACCTACAACATGTGGACTGCAATGTTTCAAGAGGGCAGCTCACCGCCACCACATCAAGGGCAATTAGGGATGAGCAATAAAAATGCTGACCTGCCAGTGATGACCATGACCCATGAACGAATTTTTTTTAAAAATTGCATTGGCGTTGCTCAGTGATGTGAAAAATTGCCTATGTTAATTTCACAAAAATGTAGGATGAATCTAAACCAACCACAGCAATTAATATTCTATAAACCCATTTCCCCTGTCATTGGAAAAATTTTGAAAGCAGTTATCAACAGTACTATGGAGCAGCCCTTAAACCATTTAGCTTCCATACTGGTATTTTGTTTCAAGTTTTGAGTCTCCTGTTACCAGCATTCTGTAGGGAGTGATCACTGATCAGAAACCCAAGTGGACTATTCATACTATGACTACAAGTGCAGGTGAGAACTGAGTATTCTGGATTATATGGTCTACTTTCACATTCCCCAAAATCTTTCTACTATCTGATTTTATCTATAACAATGCAGTCTGCTTGAACAGCACCACTTGTCTGAATTTTAACTCCTCTCCTGTAACAGCACAGGGTGCATTGCAACAACAACTTTTGTACTTCAAAAACTTGTAAGTTATATTAACTAAAGGTCAATTGATGTATGGGTATACCCATCACCTCCATGATCAAGCCACATTCAGACATGACTTGGGATGCATATTGATAATCCTTCAATGTTGCCAGAAAAAAATCCTCTAACTTCATCCAACATCATTGTGGCAAATAGTCCCCTCATAGTTCATGAAGGCCTGCCACCATCACTTTGTGGCAACTAAGGTTGGTCAATTTAATCCTGATCATCTGAAATATGCATGCATCCTAAGAATTAATTTTGTTTTACCCAAGGCTTTTTTTTAAAATTGATGCCAAATACATTAGGTGACTAAGGAGGTGGACGAGGGGAAAGCAGTGGATGTGGTGTATATGGATTTTAGTAAGGCTTTTGATAAGGTTCCCCATGGTAGACTTCTGCAAAAAATATGGAGGTATGGCATTGAGGGTGAGTTGGAGGTTTGGATTAGGAGTTGGCTGGCTGGAAGAAGACAGAGGGTAGTAGTTGATGGCAAAGGTTCATCTTGGAGTGCCGTCACTAGTGGTGTTCCGCAAGGATCTGTTTTGGGACCATTGCTGTTTGTCATTTTTATAAATGACCTGGAGGAGGGGTTAGAAGGTTGGGTGAGCAAGTTTGCGGATGATACGAAAGTCGGAGGAGTTGTAGACAGTGAGGAAGGATGTGGCCGGTTACAGCGGGATATAGATAAGCTGCAGAACTGGGCAGAAAGGTGGCAAATGGAGTTCAATGTAGCTAAGTGTGAGGTGATTCACTTTGGTAAGAGTAACAAAAAGATGGGGTACTGGGCTAATGGTCGGATACTTGGTAGTGTGGATGAGCAGAGGGATCTTGGTGTCCATGTACACAGATCTTTAAAGGTTGCCACCCAGGTAAATAGTGCGGTGAAGAAGGCATATGGCGTACTGACTTTTATTGGTAGAGGAATTGAGTTCCGGAGTACTGAGGTCATGTTGCAGTTGTATAAGACTCTGGTGCGGCCGCATCTGGAGTATTGTGTGCAGTTTTAGTCGCCATACTATAGGAAGGATGTGGAGGCACTGGAACGGGTGCAGAGGAGGTTTACCAGGATGTTGCCTGGTATGGTAGAAAGATCGTATGAGGAAAGGCTGAGGCACTTGGGGTTGTTTTCATTGGAGAAAAGAAGGTTTAGGGGTGACTTGATAGACGTGTACAAGATGATTAGGGGTTTAGATAGGGTTGACCGTGAGAATCTTTTTCCACGTATGGAGTCAGCTATTACAAGGGGACATAGCTTTAAATTAAGGGGGTTAGGTATAGGACAGATGTTAGGGGTAGGTTCTTTACTCAGCGAGTCGTGAGTTCATGGAATGCCCTGCCAGTAGCAGTGGTGGACTCTCCCTCATTATGGGCATTTAAGCGGGCATTGGATAGGCATATGGAGGATAGTGGGCTCGTGTAGATTAGGTGGGCTTGGATCGGCTCAACATCGAGGGCCAAAGGGCCTGTACTGCGCTGTATTCTTCTATGTTCTATTATTTTAAAGTGATAAACATGGAGAAATTCTCCATTCAGACATGAATGCCTTTTCCGATTTGGGGTAAACAAAAATATTAATCTGAGGTGGATTATCCTTGGTCAGTTAATTAAATGTGCAAATATTGTTTTGAAAAAGTGTTCTTCTCATCCTCACTTCCTTCATTGCATGACTTGTCTTCGAAACATGCTTCTTTTATGAAAATATTTTGTATAATAATATCTATATCCATTGATTTTGTTATCACTAATTCTCCCTTCAAAATTTTAGGAAAAGAGTAAAGAAATAATCAAATTGGAAAAATTCATAGCAGAACAACATCAGGAAAATATTTTTGCATGTGAACATATAAAGAAGATTCAAACTGAACAGTATCAAGAACTCGAGCAACAGATTGAAATTGTAAGCTTATGTTTTAAAATCGATTACTTAAAATTGCATTTGGGTTTCTTTATCTTGATATATGGGAGTTTTAAAATTATAAATGTATTGTTTAAAAACAAAATGGGCTGTACTCATTAAAGGAATGCTGTTTTTAATATGCTTAGAAAGATTTGTATGATTCCAAATTACCTTGTTTTGTAGTTACAGGCTAAGATTTCTGACCTTGATTTCATAGAAGCTGATGTGACTGAAACACATTGATAGTCTTTTAACTGTGCACTTTTCTGTTTCTCACATTGTTACTTTTCTTGGTGAATCTGATTGTAATCGTAATGATAAAAACTATTGACATGCCCAAAAATGTAAAATTAGAGAAAAATTGAATGTGTTAAATACTTGAGTTTTGTGAAAACGTCAACATGCTAATTTAATCAGAAAAAGATGTGCTGATTTCTAGTTTCTTTGACATTGGAAAGTCAGATAATTTGGAGCTGTTGTTTCTGTCATTGAAGAAGTCCGATAATTTGCCACTAAATGAGTTAATGGCTAACAGTGTTCCTATTGTTTTCTTGAATAGATTCTGTATTATTACTTCCAGCTTGGTTTCTTTCAAGATTCAAGTGTTCTGCTTTGCAAACCAATCCAGTTAAATGTGTCAGGAATACATAAGTGTGCCATCCCATAATTGTCCATCAAATATGGCCTCTCCAAATAAACTACGTTCACTTTGCTTATTCATTTGCTCAAAAATGCCTTTAAACTTCTTTCCTTTAGTTGGAAAAGCTAATATTTCTTTGTGTGAATGTTAGAAATGTATAACTATATGCATTTTTATATAGTTTGAGCATGTTTTACAATGCCTAACTTGTAGGCTGATACCTAATCCACAATGAATTAAAGGGTGTTGTATTTTAGAAGGTGTGATTGTGCTCCTGAAAATTGGCACTAGCTTCGCTTGTACTTTGCTGGGATAATATGTTTTGCATAATCCACCAGTGATTCCAATTTAATTCTGTCTCTTTGAGGCAACAGTGCAATTTGGCAGGATGTCAAATGTTAGTTTGTCTATGCTCCTTTTTGTTATTGCAGTGATGATGTTAAGATCTGTGTGATAGAAGAGCTTTTGCTGTTTCTCAAGATACTATTGGACCAAAAGATGTTTTAGCAGAATTAGGCCATTCAGCCCATCTACTATTCAGTGAGATCCTGGTTAATATGATAATCCTCAATCCACTTCCCTGCCTCTTCCCCATAACCCTTGATTCCCTTACTGATTGCAAATCAGTTTATCTCAGCCTTGAATGTACTTCATGACCTAGCCTCAACAATTCTCTGTGTACAGAATTCCACAAATACATACCCCTCAAGAGAAGAAATTCCTCTTCATCTGTCTTAAATGTGCAACCCCTATAATTCTGAGATTATGCCATCTGGTCTAAGACATTCCCACAAGGGGAAGACAACCTTTCCACATCTACCCTATCAGGTCCTCTGAGAGTTTTGTATATTTCTGTGAGGAGGCCTTTCATTCTTCTATCTGCCAACAAGTACAGGCCTAACCTACACAACCTCTCCTCATAAGGTAGTCCTTCCATACCTGGTCTTTGCCCGGTGAACCTCCTCTGGATTGTTCACTTTAGTATATCTTTGCTTAGATAAGGGGCTCGGTACTGTTCATAGTATTCCAGCTGTGGCCTGAAGGGCACCTTGTATAGTTTAAGCAAAACTTCCTTACTGTTAGATACCATTTATTTTGAAATGAAGGTCAGATATTCCATTTGCCTTCCATATTACCTGATGAACTTGAATGCCAGTTTTTTTGTGATTCATGGAAGAGGACTTCTAAATCCTTCTGTTCCTTAACTTTCTGCAGTCCTTTTCTATTTAAATAACATTTAGTTCAGCTCCCCTATTCTTCTTACTAAAATGCATGTCCTCACATTTTCTCACATTATATTTCATCTGGCAAGTTTTTGCCCACTTTGTTTCTCTGCAGGTTCTTTGTATTAGTCTCACCACTCCCTTCTCACTTGTTTTTGTATCATCTACAACTTGGCTATATTGTTTTCACTTTCCCCATTCCAGTAGACTTTAACATTGACATTGTCCCACTAAGAGACATTAAGCTTATGGCCTGTAATTACCTGTTCTTTGTTCCCCTCCCTTTTTAAATATAGGTGTTATATTGGGAGTTTTCTAATGCTGTGGGACTTTTCCAAAATCAAGGGCTTCTTGAAAGATTACTAACCGTGCATATACTATATCTGTAGCTAATTCTTTTACTATCCTAGGATGCATCTCATCAGGTCCAGGGGACCTATCAGTGTTTAACCATATTAGTTTCTCTAGCACTTCTTCTGTAGTATTACAGCGTGGAGACAGGCAGCCAAATCAAACTTACCTTCCCTCCTCTATGTTCATAACAGAGTAAAATTAAAACTTTCAAAGATGCCCAAATTGACCCCCCATAGTTCCTAACCACACTTTTTGAATAACCAATCCCAGACTATCTGGATTGTCAATTCTAGACACTGGGTTTGTAGCTTAAGCAAATCACTTAACTATTTATCAATAATATAGTAACTTTAGGAGAGCAAAATTAAACCACAAAGTAATCTATAATTAAATTCAGTAACCTTTGTTTTCATCCCAATTCACACACAGGACAGACCAACAAAGATAGTTATGGGATAAACAAAACAAAATAACAAAACTGACCAGATTACTTAAGCAGTTCTCCCACTGCATTGTTTCAGAGTCATATGTGTGATTGTTTCTTGGTTGATTTTCTGAAGACATCAGTCCACCTTTTCAGTTCATGCTGAGAAAGTTTCAGCAACAGTCATAGTTTCTATTCTTTGAACTTCCTGTATGATGGCATAAACAACCAACTCTTCCTTCTCAGAAACATAATCTAGAACCATTTCAAACTCTCCAGCCCCTCCTGTTTGATCATCATGTTCTCTTCCAGACTTGCTGGCACCATTTCTCAGGTACTGACCTCATTAATGGACATCTGCTTTCTGGTTAAACAAACTACTTTCCCTGGAATTAAAGTGTCTATGGAGCACTTTGATCAAGATCCAACCTGCAATTAACTTTTGTGCCTGGCCTCACAAAAACACATCAGCTTGTTTATCCTTTTTTGAACTCAAAAGACTGCTCACAGTCCAAAGGTCTTTTTCTGTTCATGCTTCACAACTCCAAACCAAAATTAATAACCAAGTAAAACAAAACATAGAAGAATACAGTGCAGTACAGGCCCTTTGGCCCTCGATGTTGCCAAATCTGCAAGGGTTCTAACTTTTGAAAAACTTTTTGTATTTATTTGCTCTCCTCCTTTGCCTCTTGAATGTTTAATAGTTTGGGATATTATTAATGCTTTCTACGGGGAAAGCATTTATTCAACTCCTGTTATTTCCAGTTGCCCCATTATTACCCTCCCAGCCTTATTTTCTAATGGGACTATGTTTACTTTGGCTTCTCTTGTGACTTTAAAGAAGCGCTTGTTGTCTGACTTGAAATACTTGCAAGATTACCCTCAAGGTTTATTTTTTCTCTTTTCAGTTTTTTTGGGCATCTTTTGTTGGTTTTTAAACCTTTCCAAACCTCTAGCTTATCACCAATCTTTACAAGGTGTTCTTTTTTTTCTTTCAATTTGATGCTGTCTTTAACTTCTCTATTTAACCAAAGTTGGCTTATCCCTCTCCTGGAATCCTTCCTTCTCACTGGGATACGTTTTTGCTGTGAGTCATGATTTATTTTCTGAAACATTTGCCATTGTTCTTCAACTATCTTTGCTGCTAAACTCCTTTATTTTTGATCTGCTGTGACCAAGATTTGAGAGCAGACTATCTATGGAGCTTGTAGTGTGAGATGGGCCTCCATTGAAAATGTCAAAGGTCAACTTTTCTGCAATAGTTCTTGCCTTTATCCACACTGACACTGCAGAACAGTCACAGTTGCTAATTGTTGCCTCTTGTGATGAGGTCAAAAATCATAACACCAGGTTATAATCCAACAGTTTTATTTGAAAACACAAGCTTTTGGAGCTTTGCTCCTTCAGGTGTTTTCAAATAAACATGTTGAACTAGAACCTGGTGTCGTGTGATTTTTGATCTTGTCTAACCCAATCCAACATCAGCACCTCCACTTCATGGCTACTTGGAATGATCAGGGCAGTTATTATTCTTCCTTTTAGATTAATTTTATCTTGTACTTCTAATATATCAAGGCCCTGTGCTCATTTGACCTGTCATTTGATCCCATTTCCTCAACTGCACAAAAATATGTAGGCTTAAACTCATCAGATTAGTCCTAGCATCTTTCTTTTGTGAGCCCATTAGACTGTAATTTACTTTGTTTGGTTTTAAAATGAATATATATATAATCATTCTTATTAAAGTTGCTTACAGTCATTAAAATGTTGAACCTGTTTGTTAAATATTTCACATTTTGTTCACATTTTGCCAGTTCTTTACGTTTGTCCAACATTAAAGAATTTTTCCATGTTCATATTTGACTCCCTTGCAGGTTACCAATCTTTCCTAGAATAATTGCCATGGAAATTTCTGAAATAAATAATTTCAGAATCTTTTATGCCTAAATGTTTTATTCTGCATCTCGCATGAAGCCAACCATTGCTCCAATCTCTTCTTCACAATCCTTGTTGAATCTACATGCTCACTGACTCTCCATCCTTCTTAAACATCTTTTCTCTGGATTTTATGCGCATGTTGGTGCTCTTGTATTCTTCCATTTCTGGGCCAGGATAAGGTCGTGTCAAAATTTGGTGTTTGGAGTCATTTAAAAATGTGGGCAGGACCTGATTTCAAGATTCCTGCACAGTGTCAAGGTGCAGGTAGTGAGCACTCCTAACCCATTTGGCTTCATTGTGGGCATAATTCCGTGCCATTTTTGTGCAGTCTGGCCAACTTCATAGTCATGGTTTATGGCCCCTCAGAGGAGTTGTGAGCAATAGCCTGGATTTGGGAACTTTTTGAAAAGTTAGTTTAAAGGTCTTTTCTGTGGCTTCCTTCATGTGTACACACCCAATATGCAGATCTGTAGAATTGAAGGTGGTGATGGCCTAGCGCTATTATCGCTGGACTATCAATCCAGAGACCCAGCTAAGGTTCTGAGGATCCAGGTTTGAATCCTGCTACTATCAGATGATGGAATTTAAATTCCATTAAAAATTTGGAATTGAGAGTCTGATGATAACCATGCCGATTGTTGGAAAACCATCTGGTTTGCTAATGTTCTTCAGGGAAGGAAGCTTCCAACCTTACCTGGTCTGGACTACATCTGACTCTAGACCCACAACAATGTGATTGACTCTTAACTGCCCTCTGGGAAATAAGAGATAACAATAAATGCTGGCCTAGACAGTGACACACTAAACCTATGAATGTATTTTTAAAAAATCAAAGAGGCATATGATAACATTGGCAAGTACTGAAATGCTGAGGGGAAAAATGAAAATTTTCTGTGAAAAATGCTGCTGTTATTAGAGCTCTATAATAATGTAAATTGGACAAATCATTATAGGATCAATAGCTGATGCTTAACCTTGCTCTTAACTTTGTCCAAATAAACCTTACAGGCATTGACATAAATGGTCAAAAAAAGGATGATTTATTATAACTGCACAAAAATGTTACTCCAAGTATACAATGCACTTCACTTCAAACTGTTAAAATAGATGTGTTTGTGTTCGTGTTCGTTTGCGTTCGTTGGAGGTCTCTGATAATGAGTCCAGGTGGAGAAAATGATGTTTGGCTATCTTTTGACACAGTTCTCTGAAGACTTTGGGATATCATGAAAGGCACATTACAAATTCAGTTGTTTCCTTTCCTTGTTAAGCTTCAAAGTCAACTGGAAGAGAAAGAGCAACAGTTGAAAAAACAGAAGCAAACAATATCAAATGTACAGGAAGAGATCAGTGCCAAGCAAAGCAGAATTGAATCATTGGAATTCCTCCTTGAGGAAGCCAAAGAGGTAAGCTGTAAAACTAAAATTTTAATCATTCTCTTTTTAATGATTTCATTCAGTTAGGGATTTCACAAAGATTAATTTTGGAAAAAGATTTAGCATATGTCAGTGTTTTTAATGTACTTAAAATGTAATGATATTATGTCAAGCTGAACTTTTGGCAAGTTTGACTTGATTTTTGTTTGTTTGATTTGGACTTTCCTTCACTCATGGTTATGTGTTACAAAAGTTCTGAATAATGCCTTTAAACATACATACACACAAGGATTTCCTTTACAGAAAACCAATGACATGCAGTAAAGTGTAACAACCAAACAACAAATCCAGCACCAATACGTTAAGCCAAGAGAAAGGAGACCTTAATTTTTACAAAGTTAAAAGTCACACAACACCAGGTTATAGTCCAATAGGTTTAATTGGAAGCACACTAGCTTTTGGAGCGCCGCTCCTTCATCAGGTGATTTATTTTTACTGAAGTGCTGGAGAACTCAGTATAGCAGTATCTCTGTAGAGAGAAACAGAATAAACACTTGGAGACCAATGTGACATTTCTTTGGTAATAAAAGTAAAGTACTGAGGATGCTGGAAATGAAACATAGAATTCTGGAGTAACTAAGCAGATCTGGTAGCATTTGTGGAAAGGGAACAGAGTTAATGTTTTGAGTCTGGTGTAATTCTTCAGGGTTGAAACTTTATTGCTGGAACAGCACAGCAGGTCAGGCAGCATCCAGGGAACAGGAGATTCGACGTTTCGGGCACAGGCCCTTCTTCAGGTCATTCCTGAAGAAGGGCCTGTGCCCGAAACGTCGAATCTCCTGTTCCCTGGATGCTGCCTGACCTGCTGTGCTGTTCCAGCAATAAAGTTTCAACTTTGATCTCCAGCATCTGCAGACCTCACTTTCTCCTGTAATTCTTCAGGCACTTCTTCAGAACGGAAACAAGTTGGGAAAATTGTGTTTTTCACCCTGTAGACAGGGAATGGAGTTGAAGATGGTACAGGTTGTGAAGGTACTCAGTGCCAAAGACAAAGGGGTCATTAATGGTAGGGAAGAGAAGATAGAAGTGTAAAATAAGGTGTATACAAAGGTGTAAAAAAGAGAAAATAGGTCCCCTCTATAAAACTATTAGCGTGAGTAAGTTCTTGACTTTTTCTACCCTTTGTTTTGAAAATGTACTTCCTGATTTTACTACTCAATGAGCTAGCATTCGCTTGAAGATTGTTTTCTAGTTTCTCAATATCTACACTGTAGGATCTTTCAACTGTTTAAAACCGCTTGATTGGATAACGTGCCAACTTTGTAAACTCAAAAAACAAAATTTCAAAAGTGCTATTCAATTCTGCTAGATGATTGAAGCTAGGTCTGGGGGTCTCACTGAGCATGGGCACATTTGATAACTCCCTCTATCATTGTGTGATCTCTGCCTCAGCCAGGAATGTTGACATTGAAATGGCACTCACCGCATCAATTTGTAATTTTTTGCATAGATCGAGGAAAATAAGTATCACCTTACATCTAACCTTTTTTTTCCTCATGGTACATATGTACAATTCCCAGTTTCCCCTCCCCCAAATTATGTAATTTGTCTCGATATCATCCTATATTCGTCAGTCAAATCATCCTGAATTGTAAATTTGGGTCTATAGTTTTAACTGTTTTAAACTAGGAATCTGTCTTGTAATTTGATGTTTTTATTGAATTCTCTCTCTCTTAATCTGAGAGGAAGCAAACTTGAAAGATATTCTGAAGCCTTAACGAAGTTTTGCACAAGGATGAAATAAGTTATATTTTACAATGGAAAGTACTATAATTGCATCCTTGTACATTTATTTGCTACAGCTTCATAACATTGTTCATAAACTTATACAGAGTTATGAAATATGATATCAATGTAGATGTCAGATTTTCTTGTTTTTAAAGTGTAAGTGCACTCAGCATTGATCCTGCATGCGTGCATTGTGTAATTGTCCCAGTTAAATGCTATTTCTCAAATGGGGGCCTATTCCCAACCAAAGACTTGTTTGAGGTAAAGAACAATCCCGAGATGCATGTCATATCTGTGCATTTCTGAAAAAGCAACTCAGCTAACCCCACTTACCTTCTTTGTCTGTAGTCTTAAATTCTGTCCAATTCCCTTTCAAATAACAGAATTTGCTTCCACCTCATTCCAGGTCTATTAAGTGTTTTTTCTCATGTCACCATTAGTTCTTTGGCCAATCATTTTAAATGGTGCCCTCAGGTTCTTCATTGTTACGTCAATGTGAACAGTTTCTTTCTATCTCCTCTGTACAGACTCCTCATGGTTTTGAACCACTCTTTAATCTCCTCTAGGTCGGTCTTTTCTCTCTAAGGAGAACAAACTCAGCGTTTTTAATCTATCCTGAACTTTTTTAATATTATGGGTGCCACTTGAAAAGGCTTAGATGGGACCTTGCAGGTGTTGGTGTTCCCACAGATTTCCATGTCCTTCTTAGTGAAAGAAGCCATAGGTTTGGAACATGGTCTCAAAAGAAACTTGGGGAGTTGCTGTGTGCACCTTTTTATATTATGAAAACTAAAAACATGAGTAACAAAGGCCATGATGTCTGCCTGGTGCCAGGGTTGTCAGATTTGGAGTGGGAAGGGAGGGATCCAGTTGTCATTGTTGAAACTTTATTGCTGGAACAGCACAGCAGGTCAGGCAGCATCCAGGGAACAGGAGATTCGACATTTCAGGCACAGGCCCTTCTTCAGGAATGTTCATTCCTGAAGAAGGGCCTGTGCCCGAAACGTCGAATCTCCTGTTCCCTGGATGCTGCCTGACCTGCTGTGCTGTTTCAGCAATAAAGTTTCAACTTTGATCTCCAGCATCTGCAGACCTCACTTTCTCCATCCAGTTGTCATTGCCCAAGTTGGTACAAATGCCATTGATAGGACTAGAAATGAGGTTCTGCTGAATGATTTTGAACAGTTAGGAGCTGAACTAAACAGTAAAACCGACAAGGTAATTAGGATAAGATTACTACATGGGCCCTGGGCAAATTTGCTCTGAGCAAGTATTGGAGTTATCATGGTGTAAATATTGGTAAAGGAAGAATTGGTTCCAGTTCATGAAGCACTTGAACTAGTATTGGGATAGAAGGGAGTTGTTCTGTTCATACAGATTTCGCTTTAACTGTATTGGGACCAATGTCCTGAGACAAATTAGTCCTTTATTCTGTAGAATTTAGATAGCGAAGGGGTGATTTAGGCGAAGCCTGCAGGATATTTATAGGGAAAGACAGTGTGAGAGCGGGCGTCTGTGAAGGTGAGACAGTGTGAGAGCGGGCGTCTGTGAAGGTGAGAGTGTGAGAGCGGGCGTCTGTGAAGGTGAGACAGTGTGAGAGCGGGCGTCTGTGAAGGTGAGACAGTATGAGCGGGCGTCTGTGAAGGTGAGACAGTATGAGCGGGCGTCTGTGAAGGTGAGACAGTATGAGCGGGCATCTGTGAAGGTGAGACAGTATGAGCGGGCGTCTGTGAGGGTGAGAGTGCGAGAGCGTGCGTCTGCGAAGGTGAGACGATGTGAGAGTCGGAGTCTGTGAAGGTGAGACAGTGCGAGAGTCGGAGTCTGTGAAGGTGAGACAGTGCAATAGCAGGCGTCTGTGAAGATGAGACGGTGCGAGAGCTGGAGTCTGTGAAGGTGAGACAGTGCGAGAGCTGGAGTCTGTGAAGGTGAGACAGTACGAGAGCAGGCGTCTGTGAAGGTGAGACAGTGTGAGAGTCGGAGTCTGTGAAGGTGAGAGTGCGAGAGCGGGTGCCTGTGAAGGTGAGACAGTGCGAGAGTAGATAAATTGTTTCCACTGATTGAAGATTCCAGCACAAGGAGGCATTGTCTAAGAAAAAGAGCGAGTCAGGGCAGGCAGGAACAAAGCAGCGAACAAGGTAGGGACTGATAAACTGCATTTACTTCAATGCAAGAGGCCGAACAGGGAAGGCAGATTAACTCAGAGCATGGTTAAGAACATGGGAGTGGGATATTATTGCAATTATAGAGACGTGGCTTAGGGATGAACAGGACTGGCAGCTAAATATTCCAGAATACAAATGCTTAGGAAGGATAGAAAGGGGTCGGTGGCAAGAGAGATGGTGGAATAGGGTTTTTGATAAGGGATAGCATTATAGCTGTACTTAGAAAGGATATTCCTGGGAATACATCCAGGGAAGTTATTTGGGTGGAACTGAGAAATAAGAAAAAAATGATCATCTCATTGAGATTGTATTGTAGACCCCCAGTAGTCAGCAGGAAATTGAGAAACAGATTTGTAAGGAGTTCTCAGTTATCTGTAAGAATAATCGAGTGCTTATGGTGGAGGATTTTAACTTTCCAAACATAGACTGGAATTTCACAGTGTTAAGAGTGTAATTGAACAGGAATTTGTTAATTGTGTACAAGAAAATTTTCTGATTCAGTATGTAATGTCCCTACCAGAGAAGGTGCAAAACTTGGGAAATAGGGGAGGTGACTGAGGTGTCAGTGGGGAAGCACTTTGGGACCAGTGACCATAATTCTATTAGTTTTTAAATAGTGATGGGAAAGGATCTAAAAGTTGAAGTTCTAAATTGGAGAATAGCCAATTTTGACTGTATTAGGCAAGAACTTTCAAAAGTTCTTTGAGGCAGATGTTTGCAGGTAAAGGAATGACCGGAAAATGGGAAGTGTTCAGTCTAGAGACAGTATATTCCTGTTTGAGTGAAAGGTAAGTCTGGTAGTGTAGGGAAAGCTGGATGACTAGAGGAATTGAGGTTTTGGTTAAGTAAAAGAATGAATCATATGTCAGGCATAGACAGCAGAGATCAAGTGAATCCTTAGATTATAAAGGCAATAGGAGTATAAGAGGGAAATCAGGAGGGCAAAAAGGGGACATGAGCGAGCTTTGGCAACTAGGGTTAAGAAGAATTCAAAGGGATTCTATAAATGCATTAAGGACAAAAGGGTAACTAGGGACAGAATAGGGTCCCTCAAAGATCAGCAAGGCAGCATATGTGTGAAACCACTGGAGATGGGGAAGATATTAAACGAGTATTTTGTTTCGGCGTTTACTGTAGAGAGGACATTGAAGACGTAGATTGTGGGAAAATAGATGGTGACATCTTGAAAAATGTCCATATTACAGAGGGGGTGGTGCTGGATGTCTTGAAATGCATGAAGGTGAACAAATCACAGAACCTGATCAGGTGTACCCTAGAACTCTGTGGGAAGATAGGGAAGTGATTTCTGGGCCCCTTGCTGAGATATTTGTATCTTCAATAGTCACAGATGAGATGCTGGAAGACTGGAGGTTGGCTAACGTGGTGCCACTATTTAAGAAAGATGGTAAGGACCAGCCCGGGAACTATAGACCCGTGAGTCTTACATTGGTGGCGGGCAAGTTGTTGGAGAGAATCCTGAGGGATAGGGTGTACATGTATTTGGAAAGGCAAGGATTGTATAGGGATAGTAAGGCTTTTGACAGTGTTCCTCATGAGCAAGGTTAGAGCTCATGGAATACAGGGAGAACTAACCATTTGGATACAGAACTGGCTCAAAGGTAGAAGACAGAGGGTGGTGGTGGAGGGTTGCCTTTCAGACTGGAGGCCTGTGACCAGTGGTGTGCCACAGGGATTGGTGCTGGGTCCATTGATTTTCTTCATTTATGTGAGTGATTTGGATGTCAACATCGGACGTATAGTTAATACGTTTGCAGGTGACACCAAAATTGGAGATGTAGTGGACAGTGAAGAAGGTTACCTCCGATTACAATGGGATCTTGATCAGATGGATCAATGGGGTGAGGAGTGGCAGACAGAGTTTAGTTTAGAATAAATGTGAGATGCTGTATTTTCGAAAGGCAAGTCAGAGCAGGACTTATACACTTAATGGTAAGGTCCTAGGGAGTGTTGTTGAACAAAGAGGCCTTGGAGTGCAGATTCATAGTTCCCTGAAAGTGGCATCACAGGTAGATAATATGTGAAGAAGGTGTTTGGTATGCTTTCTTATTGGTCAGAGTATTGAGTATAAGAGTTGGGAGGTCATGCTGTGTCTGTACAGGACATTGGTTAGGCCACTTATGGAATATTTTTTGCAATTCTGAGCTCCCTCCTATCGAAGGATGTTATGAAACTTGAAAGGGTTCAGAAAAGATTGACAAGGATGATGCCAGGGTTGGAGGATTTGAGATACAGGAAGAAGCTGAATAGGCTGGGCTGTTTTCCCTGGAGTGTCGGAGGCTGAGGGGTGACCTTACAGAGATTTATGAAATCATGAGGGGCATGGAGAGGGTAAATAACAAGGTCTTTTCCCTGGGCTGGGGGAGTCATGAACAAGAGGGCATAGTTTTGGGGTGAGAGGAGAAAGACATAAAAGGGACCTTAAGGGGCAACATTTTCATGCAGATGGTGGTGGATGTATGGAATGAACTACCAGAGGAAGTGGTGGAAGCTAGTACAATTACAACATTTAAACAGCATCTGAATGGGTATATGAATATGAAGGGTTAAGAGGAATATGGGCCAAGTGCTGGCAAATGGGACTAGATTAGGTTAGGATATCTCGACGGCATGGATGGGTTGGACTGACGGGTCTGTTGCTTCACTGTACATCTTTATGACTCTATTTAGGGCCAGGCCATTCAGGAGAGATGTTAGAAAGCACTTTTAAATGCCAAGTGAAGCAGAGATTTCGATCTCTCTTCATTAAATGTTGGTCAATGCAAATTCAGTTGTTAAATTTAAATGTGAGAGAGAGAATTTTTTAAAATTAAACAAGTGCGTCAAAGGAGAGAGGTCCAAGGCAGGCATATGGAGTTAGGCTCTAGGTCAGCTATGAAAGCAGAGCTGTTCCTATGAATTGATTCACTGGGGCTGAAGAGAGACTTAAACCTAATTAGAGGGGAATCATAAGCTTCCAGGACAAGAAGAAATCATGGCATTCCACCAGAAGTGGACAAGAAGGGTCAGAGTGTGCACACATAAGAAAGTAGCAACAAATATGGTCAAAGAGAGGAAATTTACTAAAATGGCAAAATTAATGGCACTTTACTTAAATGTATGTGGTATTTAGAACAAAATGAATGAATTTAACAGCAGAGATTGATGTTAATGGATATGATTGTGTAGCCATTATGGAGACATGATTACAGGGAGATAAAATTTGGGAGCTATATCTTCAGTGATATGTGATTTTTCAAAAGGGAAGGGTAGCTTTGTTGGTACAATGTGGCATAAGTATGATAGGAAGAAATGATCGAGGATAAGATGTAGAAAACATATGGATGGAGGTAAGAAATAACCATGGGTAGAAGATATTGGTGGGAGTAGTCTGTGGGCCCCTAACAGTAGCCTTTTGGTCGGACAAAATAAATAATACGGTAATGAGGGCATATAAGGAAAAAAAGGCAATAAGTTAATCATGGATGACTTTAATCTTCATGTTGGCAAAATAAAATTGGCAAAAGTAGCAATAAAAAAGAACTCATAGATTTTAGTTTGGATAGTTTCCTGGCGAAATATTTTGTGTATCCAAGCAGAGATCATGCTAATGTATAATGAGGCAGTTTTACATAGAACAACACAGCGCAGAACAAACTCTTCAACCCTCGATGTATTGCTAACCTGTAAACTAATCTAAGCCCAACCCCTACACTATCCCATCATTATCCATATGCTTATCCAAGGACTGTTTAAATGTCCCTAATCTGACTGAGTTAACTACACTGGCAGGCAGGGCATTCCACACCCTTACTACTCTCTGAGTAAAGAACCTGCCTCTGACATCTGTATTAAATCTGTCACCCCTCAATTTGCAGCTGTCCCCCTTCATACAAGCTGACTCTCACTGTTCACGCTATCTAATCCTGTGATCACCTTGTATATCTGTATTAAAGCCTCTCTTAGTCACCTCCTCTCCAATGAGAACAGACCCAAGTCTCTCAGCCTTTCCTCATAAGACCTTCCCTCCAGAACAGGCAACATCCTGGTAAATCTCCTTTGCAACTTTTCCAATGCTTCCACATCCTTCCTGAAATGGGGCGACCAGACCTGCATACAATACTCCAAATGAGGCCGCACTGGCATTTTGAAGCATGACATTACTGCTCTGGAACGCAATCCCTCTACCATTAAAACCTAACACACCATATACCTTCTTAACAGCACTATCAACCTGGGTGGCAACTTTCAGGGATCAATGTACGTGGGCTCCAAGATCCCTCTGCACATCCACACCACCAAGTATCTTTCCATTGATGTTTTGGGCAAAAGCCTTTCATCAGCAATCATTCCTGATGAAGGGCTTTTGCCCAAAATGCCAATTCTCGTGCTCCTCGGATGCTGCCTGACCTGCTGTGCTTTTCCAGCATGACTCTCACAGGGCAGCTCACACCTTCAATCCATTATCTGGGCCGATATGACACCAATTTGATATAGATTAGATTACTTAGTGTGGAAACAGGCCCTTCGGCCCAACAAGTCCACACCGACCCGTCAAAGCGCAACCCACCCAGACCCATTCCCCTACATTTACCCCTTCACCTAACACTACGGGCAATTTAGCATGGCCAGTTCACCTAATCTGCACATTTTTGGACTGTGGGAGGAAACTGGAGCACCCGGAGGAAACCCACGCAGACACTGGGAGAATGTGCAAATTCCACACAGTTGCCTGAGGCGGGAATTGAACCCAGGTCTCTGGCGCTGTGAGGCAGCAGTGCTAACCACTGTTAAAGTTCACTTGAGAATGTAACTTTTAAAAAGTTCTGTGATTTACTTATGAAAGAACTGAAACCCAACATGCCAATTCTAAAAGATGAGAGACTTAACAAACAGTCCAGGTCTTTTTCAATATATAATATTAGTTACATCACACTGTAAACTTTTGCTATAAATTCTGTGCCTTATGATCTTATACTCCTCAACCACCTGATGAAGAAGCAGGGCTTCAAAAGCTAGTGCTTCCAAATAAACCTGTTGGACTATAACCTGGTGTTATATGATTTTTAACTTTGTACACCCCAGTCTAACACCGGTATCTTCAAATCTTAATTAACTATGATTTGTCTTTTGCAAATCCATTAGGCATTCTTTAATTAATCCATACTTAACCAAGATAATGTTAGTTTTGTCTCAAGATCGTCATTTGTCAAAGCTTTCCTGCTGCTGAGATTGAGCTGATTGGCGTGTAGTTGCTGGATTTAATGTTGTACTGTTTGTTTGAACAAAGATGCAATATTTGCAATTTTCTAGTCCTCTGATACGAGACACTAACTAATGAGGATTGGAAGAAGAAAGACACTGTCTCTGCAGTTTTGGTCCTTGCTTTCCTCAGCATCCTTGAATGTATGCCATCTGGTCCTATGACAAATATCAACCTGTATTTAAAATTTGCTAGTAATTCTACTTTATGAATTTTCAGCCTATTCCTTAATGTCCCCTTTCACTGTGACTTCAGTGGCGATTTCTTTAGTAAATACAGATGCAAACTTTGCATTTAGTATCTCAACCATATCTGCTACGTCAAGATCTTTTTGCAGTTGAGTTTTCTTCGAAGTCCTAATACCCATATAAATCACTGTCGATCATAAACCTGGAAATAATTTCCATTGATTAGCGCTGCTGAAACTATACTTTCCCATATTATTAAAAAGCAACAATCATGCCAACTTAGTTTAAAGATTCAGATTAAAAACTTCTAAAAGTCTCAAATTATTTCCCAATTATTATGCTTGTGTCAAACCCCACAAAAATGGCAGCCTAGGAGAATTGTTGCCATGACTTGATCTGATGACAAATTCAGCTAAAGAGTAGACCAAATAATTTTGATTTTCTCAGAAAAATCATACAACTCTGTAAATTGATCCATTTACAGCATGAAATCAGAAGCTCTTGAGGTTTCTGTTCAAAAAATAGACAAAAATTCAAAATTAAATTTACATTGGCAGCACAGCTAAATGTTGATATGAACTTTGCAATATTTGGTTATTTCTATTTCTGATTATAATGAGCACATCTATAATGTTGGTATTGTCTATTCCATGCCACCCAGCATTCTTTCTAACATGATTTATATATATTTCTAGGAAATAAAGAAACAAGATAACAGAAATAATGCTGCGTTAAAAAGCTTACAAAATCAAACCGATGAAGAAGCTTCCAAAGTCTGTAAACTTTATTTTATACTCATTATAATTCTACTTTTTGTGGATGGTAAATGCATGCAAATGGAAAAAGCATTGATTAGTTAAATTAAAATTAGGTTGCCATTTTATGGATCATTAGTGTATTTCCAAATCAGAAATGCTTAATTGTAGGTTTTCAAGTATTTTGCAACATTTTCACTGTTGTGTTAAATAAACACAGGTTAAGGATTTGGAAAATGCATTAGCAATTTCTAAGGAGGAACTGAAAATTCAGTCACAACAGTTTGAAGATATCAGGGAACAACAAAAAAAGCAGATAGAGAAGAAGTCTGAAGAGGTAAATTATACAATGTACTGCTACCATTGTTGAGCAATCTGTTTTGCCAGATATAATTTCTGTTTTATTAATTTCAGAGCTTCAGAACATACGTATATATGTTTATTTTCAGAACTGGCTTTTGTCCTTTCCAACCATTTTGAAAATGTGAAAGGTTTATAAGATTTGATTGTTGATTCTCATTAACAAAATAAATGGCAAATTTAAATATAATTTTTCCTTTCCAAGAACAGGGAAGATGCTGCTTAGATATTGTATGGTATTTATTCATTCAGTATCACTTTGTGTAAGAGCATTGTTTGCTTTCAGTGGCCTTACTTGTCAGGTGTTTTTCTCAAAAAGATATTTTACAGATTCCTTTTACAGAGCCAATTATCCTCTCCCACGTTTAAAAAAAAAATGGCATTGTGCAAAATAACACCAACAGTTGGATGTGAGGAGGAAAGTTGATCTAAATTTCTGCAAGTTTGATGTCGGGTTATCTTTTCTGACCATCGGAATGAGAGGAGAATCAAATTAAGTTACTATAAAATAACCATAAATAACTTGGATTTAGCAATTGAGGGAACAATATCAAAATTGACTGGCATTAAATAAGAATGTATGATAATTAAAATAACTGTAAAAAGGCTTTGAGAAATAGGAAGATAAGGATAGCCAATAGCTCTTTGAAGGGAAAAAAAATTGTGGTAATTTGTTTGGAAGTAAAATCAGGGAAAGGAAACGCTCATTCTACATATTTTACATGGAGGACCTGAGATTGCAGATATTAAGTTATTTAAGACTGGCAAGGAAATATATTTTAAAAAGCAACGAGGTAACGCCATCCTCAGTTTTGGAACAAAGCATAGGCTACCAAAGCAAGAAGCTATTATTAACTTCTAAAAAAAATCTTAGACTGTAGCTGTGGAGTTACGTACATTTTTGGACGAGGATGTCAAAGGAATGAAGAAGATTGCTGTATAGGTTTACTAAAATTTTCAAAAATGGTATTGTCTTTAGAATATAAATACATCAGATGTGTCTGCATTTTTACTGCAGCTCAGAAGGTTCAGCGATCACTTAACAAGCTGTTTTCTGGATTTAAAAGATTATTATTGTAAATTTTAGATTATTTTCTTTATTAAGGTGGGAATGAATGTTATTAATTTTGGGTAATCATCAAAAAAACTTAATGTTGGGACTATGAAGGTTTCTTTATTTTCCAGATATTTAGAATGTATATTCTAATGATTAAAACAAATTTACTTCAATAACTGAAGAGATTCTTGGAAGAGTAACGTTACATTCTGCATATAAAACTGTCAGGAGAATGGTGGTAGATTGGGTGACTCAAAGAAAAGTAGGGCTGAGTTGATGGGATGAAAAATACGTTTGTGTTTCGTTGTAACACTATAAATTTATGATTATAGAACTTGGGGCTCTGAGGACTGGCACAAGTTCACTGTTATTCAGTGAAGTTGCAGCTTTGGGACACGGTGCTGTAAATAGTTGTTGAATTTTATTTTTGAAAGGTACTTTGTCTGCAGAAACAGTTAAAAATATCTGCAATCAATCTGAAGGAGAGTAATGAGCAGAATATGCAACTCCAGCAGACCTTGGTACAGTATCAACAAATGTTGCAGCAAGGGACAGCTAGAATTGGAGAGCTGGAAGACCACCAGGCAATGTTAGAAAGACAGGTGATTGTTTTCAAAATATATACTTTCCATTTGAGTTTTATAACATAATCTGATCAAATTTGATATCTTACATTTTTCCTTGCAAGAAGGCTTGCAGTTTTTCACAAGGTGAGTGCATGAAAAAACTCAAGTATTAAATCTTTGCCTCAAATGGAATAACACCTTCTACAGATTATAATTGCTTCTTACTTTGCTACAGACCTGCTATTAATTCTGTCCCTTTAGTTATGTAGGTAGATCTATAATAAATGGAAAAGAGAGGTGAAGGTTTTTAAAAAAGATTCTTTCATAGAATGTGGCTTAGTTGTCCAGACCATTTATTGTGCATCATTGATGCAGTTGAGAAAGTGGTGCTAAGCCTTTGCCTTAAACAACTTGGACTCATGTGACGCAACTAGGATGAGAATTTGAGAATTTCAACCCTTTTAATATAAGGATGCAGCATGCACCCAATTGCAAAAGCAGAGTCCTGGAGTTACACATCAGGGCAGAGGACACAATCTTTCATAGTTGCTGAGTATGCTTATATTTCTATTATTGCTGGCAAAAGGCACTGTACAACAAATATGCAGAAGGCCAGACACATGGTGGACCTCGACTGAGAAAATATTCTGGAACCTTCTAATTTTGAACTCCAACATGGTCAATTTTCTACATTCCTATTAATTGCAGTCTGTGAATCTCAAAAGTATGGTGGCAGGGATACCTCCTCACCACCACCAACCTGACTTTGTGATGTTTTCTTTGAATTGACATTTCCCTTCTTTGGTTACCGATTATGGTAATCAACTACAGAGGAACTCGATTATCCGAACATCATTTATCTGAATGTCGGATTATCCGAAGGAGATAGAAACATTACATCAAAGAGCTGTTTCAACGCCAATCGCATCTTTTGTTTACAATGATTAAAAACGATCTCGGCTCACAGAAATACTGCCAAGAACAGTCCCTGATATCGATGGGAGCCCAGGCACCGTCTCCAAATGACTGACCTCCAGCTCTCCCTCTCTCTCCCCACACTTTCTCTGGAGTTATACATAGGGGCGAACCCTAAATCTAGATATTCTCTCTAACATTGTCCTGACAGGGCAGAGGTGGGACTTGTCAAAAAGTTGTCTATCTGTCTGTGTGCGCTATTTGGAAACTTGTCCCACAAAGACAGCAGCAGTCTTGCTGTTGGTGTCCACTCCAGCTGCCCCGGAGGGAGAGAGCGACTGATGGGGGCAGGGGCGCACGGTGGGGTCGGGGTGGCTAGGGTGAGGGTGCAGATGGGGGTCGGACAGTGAGTGGTGGCAGGGGCGGTGCTGGTCGGTTTTTGGAGAGGGGGTGCGCTTGGGGGATGTGGTTCGGGGGGGCGGTGTTGAACGGAGTTGGGGGAGTGTGGGCGGTGTTGGATGAGGTTGGGGGGGGGCAGGCAGGGGGAATGGGGTTGGGGGGGGGGGTGACAGTGTTGGGGGGGCGGGCAGGGTTGGGGGGACGGGGGTGCAGTTGGGAGGGTGGGGTTGGACAGGGTTGGGGGCAGACAGCTGGCAGGGGTTGGGCGGAGGGTGGAGTTGGGGGGCAGGCAGAGAGCGGTGTTGGACGGGGTTTGGGGTGGGGCTCACATGCGGTGTGTTGCTGCACGGGGTGTGCTGCAGTCTCTTGAACAGGGAGCAGACTTAACAGAAAACTCTGGGCCCCAGAGGAATGACTCTGAGAGGCATTGAATCAATTAACCGCATAATCAGCTATCTGAAAGAAATAGTGCCCGCCCATCTCGTTCGGATAATCTAGGTTCCTCTGTATTCTGGCATAACTTGTATATCCAGTGTTCGAAGCATACTAGACACTGAATGTGGAACGATGTCTGTGCCTGTCAACTTTCCTGCCAGTCTAAAATATCTGACACTATTGTGTTCACAGCCCAGCCATCTATCCAGTCTGGTAGACTTCTCTGTGAAAGTGCCATTGGATAGTAGTGAGAGGTGGTGAGGAGTTAGGAGGAGCAAAATATACTGAAATAGATGAAGAACATCGGAAAAAAGGTGCAGTAGAATATTGGATTATAAAATGGAAAGAGCAAGGAATGAAAGTTAAGGGCAGGTTCTTAGAATGATTGGAAATAGGTAATGGCATGCCACCAATTTCTATTTCAGGTTGCTTCTGGTATTTTTGTGTCTGTGGTATGGAGTGATACACGGATTTGCTGATAGGCATAAAATTGTAAATAATTATGCAGACAAAGAGAAAGATATGGGTATTATTAAATAATGGGATATTAAGATTTGGTGCAGGTTCACAAGGACATTGATAGGTGAGAAGAAATACAAATATGAAGAAAGACTTGAAACTTTAATGGCTGCTTTTATTAATTTGATAAATATATTTTAAGTTATGAAGGAATGAAGTGGAACCACCGAAACAAACTCTTTAGTTGTGGAGTCTCCAATGAGGTGCATATAAGATTGAATGTAAGGGAGTTGGGGCTGAGGTTTTTGAAGTTGGTGGTTGAAGTTTAGACTGTTTATAGATGATTGCTGGAAGACAAGTAACGTAGGAACAGGATAGATAGAGGCTAACGACTGACATGTACAGATTGGAGCAAATGGCATTTATTCATACTATAGGTTCTAGGAAGATTCCCCATATCTCACAATACGATATTCCATCGTTATTATACCATGCATACTGAATGCTCCATGCATTATTACTATGAATATTTTAACAAAACAGGAATTGAATGTTTTCAATGTATTCTGTGGTCCCACATGTGAATGTATTAAAATTAAATATTCAATATTTGTCACCAATTATGTATTGTAAATTGTCTTCATTTAGAAATGACAGAATCTTCTTGTATAAGGTAAAACAAAATCTGTCTCTGGTGAGCCTATTCATTTCTATATTATTTATGAAACTGATGTGAAGTTACACTTGCAAGATGGTTATTAAGTGAGAATTTTACTTTATTCTTTCATGTAATTGCCAACGTTTGTTGCCCACCCCGTTTGCCTTTAAACTGATTTCTGGCTAGGCCATTAAAGGGCAGTTAAGAGTCATTCACATTACTGAGAGTCTGGAGCATATGTATTGCCAGGCAGATAAAGAAGGGAATTTCCTTCTCCAAAGGATACTAATGAACTAAGTGGTTTTCTACGACAGTCAGTGGTAGCTGTCATAGTCAGCTGCATGTGGGATTTGGATCCACTTTCACAGAAAACTAGCCTGGACCTCTGCATCACCAGTCCAGTAATATTGCCACTACTCCACCACTTCACCCTGAGAATCTTAGTAGTTTCACTGCTGCCTTATCATTTAACAATGGGATAAAATGTTGTTATGTTTGTGAAATAGGTTTCTCAACTGGAGCAAGAATTATATAAACAGAAAATGGCCTATACTGATGAGCTCTCAAAAACCGAAGGAAAGCTTTTAAAGGCATATGATGGCCAAGATTCCAAACACCAGCAGGTGGTTGAACTTACCAGTGCTCTGAAGTAAGTTTTGTGGTAGAGAGGATTAATATCTGTCAGAAATGTTGTTGTTATTGTTTTGGTCTTGTAGTTTCCGAAGTGTTGAAAGGACATGGTTGAGTTTTAAATATCCACAACCTGCTTTTGTGTTACATAGCACCCTGATCTTGGTGGGTTTCAGTACCCTTTTGGGAAAAGTAGGCAGTGGATTAGCAAATTTGTTCTTTTGCTGCAGGGCTCTGGTGAATATTTCATCCATCGGAAATCTTGTAGGAACTACATTATAAGCAACTTCAGTCCTTTTCCTATGAACTGGGGACCACAACACTGAGTCATTAGATTTGGTATCAGTCGGTTGCTGAGTAGTAAAGCTAGGGTTTCCAGACATGAATAATGTTGGAAATAGAAAACTATAATTGTGTAATGTTTGATTCATTTAATGTGATGTGGAGGTGCCGGTTTTGGATTGGGGTGGACAAGGTTAAACATCACACAATACCAGGTAATAATCGAACAGGTTTATTTGGGGAAGCACCAGCTTTCAGAGCGCTGCTCCTTCATCAGGTAGCTGTGGAGCAGGATCTTAAGACACAGAGCTTATAGCAAAAGATAACACTGTCATGCGACTGAAACAATACATTGAACAAACCGAGATTGGTGTGAAGTCTTTCATCTTTTAGAATGGAATTTATACAATGTTATATGGATTGACTCTGCTTTTTGATTGTCTGCTTTTTGAGCAAAATAGAATCTGCAGGCAATCAATTCATGTAACATTTCATAAATTCTTACTTTGGAAGTAGAACCAGTCTGACTCAAGATTGGGATATAGACAGACTCTAACCTCACACCTTTAATGCATTGTCTGAGCTGAGATGTCACTTTTTTTATAAAACCTTAAGTTGTCTCGAGAATGTGACTTAAAAGAAGTTCTGGCGTTTACATATTAATGAACCAAAACCTACACCCCATTCTAAAAGATGAAAGACCTAACAGCAATCTTGGTTTGTTCAATACATTGTTTCAGTTGCATGACAGTGTAATCTTTTGCTATAAGTTCTGTGTCTTATGATCCTGCTCCACAGCTATCTGATGAAGGAGCAGTGCTCCGAAAGCTAGTACTTCCAAATAAACCTGTTGGACAAAACCTGGTGTTGTGAGATTTTTAACTTTATTTAATGTGATAACTGTTTTTTAACATGCATTTGTTTGGTTCTGCAACTGGCATGCAGCTTTTTTGTTAAAATAAAGCAATGAATTATACATTTACCAAGTTGGCAGAAGTGCAAATTTCACATTTATAAATATAGACATAATAAATCGACATCATAAACAGATGAATGTGGGTTGTGTCTCCCTCGAAGCCCACCACCTCATGATGTTAATTGAATTAAGATTCTGTCTCTGAGTTGACCATGGATTATTACATCTAGTGGCATTTGTAAAAGATTTTAATATCTAGTGGTATTTGTTTTTCTGATGCAAATACTGATTATTCATTTGGTTGGTAAATTTGCTATATCCCGTAAGAATTGTTCTATGTTTTTATCTGACTCGTTTATTCAAAAGTTAGTGATACATACATGAAGTAATTCAGCCCTTCATGTCTAAAGTGGCTCAATATAGCTTTCCAATTATTGCCATTTCCCTGCTCTTTAACCATAGTTGTGATTTTTTTTCCTTTCAAGTCTTTTTATTTGATAAAATCTGCTTCCACCACCTCAAAAATTCAGAATCACAACTTGCTGAACCTCTATTTCTTTTGCCAAATGCCTTGTCTGTTCGCATTTATAACCAATTAACTGACCTATTACTGAAAACAGTTTGCCTTTACTTACAATATCAAAATCTTTCATGATTTTGAAAGACTGCAATTATCCTCTTAACTTTATTCTGAGAGCAACTCAACCTTTTTGTGTTTTTATGCTATTAGTTTTATTTTGTTACTACTTATGCTATTAATAAAACCTAGGCCCTTCTCAACCGTCCTGCTACTATGAGGAAGTAATGGCCTAATGGTATTATCGCTGGACTGTTAATATAGAGAGACTCAAGTAATGTTCTGGAGACCTGGTTCAAATCTCACCATGGCAGATGGTGGAATTTGAAGTCAATAAACATCTGGGATAAAGGGTGTAATGATGGCCATTGTCAGTTGTTGGGGAAAAATACATTTGATTCACTAATGCCCTTTAGGGAAGGAAACTACAATCATTACTTGGTCTGGCCTACATGTGACTCCAGTCCCACAACAATGTGCTTGACTCTTAACTGTCCTCTGGGCAATAAGCTGCACTCACATCTGTTCCTTCAGACTTTTAAAAATTGTATAATCTAGATAATCATACCTTTCCTTGATTTTTATGCTGAAGTATAATACTTCACACTTCCCAACATCACATTTTACTGGTTTACCAGTTCTGAAGAAGGGTTTCGGGACCTGGAACATTAACTCTCTTTCTCTATCCACAGATGCTGCCAGACCTGCTGAATTGTTCCAGCAATTTCAGTTTTTATTTGCATTTTACCTGCCATGTGTCTGACAACTTGATCTGTGCTGTCCTACTACTCATTTATTATATTTCACAGTTAGTGTCATTTAAAATCATAGAATCATATAATAGAGAAGAGGCTGTTCAGCTCATCCAGTCTGTGCCACTGAAAATATAATACTGCCTACACTAGTCCCACTTTGCTGCACTAGGCCAGTGGCCTTGGATCTTATGACACTTAATTGCTCATCCAATTTTTTTTTTAAAATTGTGAGATTTCCTGCCACAGCTACTCTCCCAGACCGTGCATTCCAGCCCACTGCCATCCTTGGGCAAACAGGTGATTCCTTAAATCCGCTCTGAACTTCCTACCTTTCACTTTAAAAGTATGCCCCTTGTTATTGACACTTCAACTTAGAGAACCACCTGCTTTCTATTCACCATGCCGCTCATACTCTTATACAACTCTACTAGGTAACACCCCGACACCTCCAAATTCAACCTTCTGTGCTTCAGAGAAAATTATCCAATCCCTGGCCATAGCTGAAATGTTCCATCCTCGGCAACATCCTGGTCAATCTCCTTCACACGTGTTCTAGTCCAATCACATTCTTTCTATAACGTGCTGAGCAGAACTGCATTTCGTACTCCCAATATGGGCTCATCAGAATTCTGTGGAGCACAGCATTACCTCCCTGATTTATAATCTATGCTATGACTGATAACGGTGAATGTCCCATATGTGGCTTTAACCTGTCCTGTCACCTTCAGGGATCTGTGGACAAGCACCCAGGATTCCTTTGTTCCTCTGAGCTTCCTTGTGTCCTGTCATTCACTGCATATTCCCCTGTCTTGTTCCTTCTTCCAAAGGGCATAATCCCAGATTTATCAGGGCTAAATCCCATCTGCTACTGATTTGCCCACCTGACCAAAGCATTTTATGTTCCTTTTGTAACCCAACACATCTCTCCTCATTGACCACCATCAGGCCAACCTTTATGTCACCTGCAAATGTACTTATTGCCACTGCCACACCCCACGCCAAAAATTCTCGACTACATCATTTATGAATTTCACAGACAGCAAGGGACCCAGCATTGATCCATGTGGTATGCCATTGCACACTGGACTTCAGTCACACAAACAGCCTTTTACCACCACCTGTCTCCAGTAATTAAGCCAATTTTAGATCCATCTTGCCAAATTAGCCAGAATCCCATGAGCTCTTACCTTCTTTGACAAGGTCCCACATGGGAAATTGATAATGGTCCTGCTGAAAGCCATATAAACTACATAACTGCCGGACCCTCATCCAAACACTTAATCACCGTCCTCAAAAACTCAACCAGATTTGCAAGGTATGATCATCTCCTTCTGACAAAGCTATGCTGACTATCCTTGAGCACACTTTACCTCCCAAAATGGCGATTCATTTTCTCCTTTTCTATTTTCTGAAATAGTTACCCTATCACTGATGTTATGTTCACTGTTATGTAGTTCCCTGGTCTGTCTCTGTATCACCCTGTTGTACAGTGGAGCCACAGTAGCTGACCTTCATTAGCTGGGGCCAGAGATGATTTAAAAATTTGAATCAGGCCACTTTAATTTCCTCCCTTGTCTCCCAAAGCAACCTGGGATACAACTCGTCTGGACCTGGGTGTTTGTTCACTTTTAAATCTGCCAAAACCTCGCAAAACCAGCTCGGTTCTTCTATCAACCTGCTCATGGACTTCACAGACCATCTTCTTGAATTTGATAGTTGCATTCTCCTTGTCTCAAGTAAAGATAGATGCAACACATCATTTAACACACGATCAATATCCTCCAGCTTCACGCACAGATTGTCCCCATGGTATGTAATGGGCTTTACTCTTTCCCTGGTTATTCTCTTACCCTTGACATACTTGTAGAATAACTTAGGTTTATCCTTAATCTTGCCCATCAATATTTTCCCATGACCCTCTTTGCTCTTAATTGCTTACTTGAGTTTCCTTGCACTTTATAAACTCCTCAAGGGCCTTCATTGTTTTGTATCTGTATGCATCTCTTTTCCTTTTTGTCTCATCATAAATGTACCTGGACATCCTTTGTTTGCTGGGCTTATTGCTCTTACATTTCACCCTAATGGAACATGTTGGACCTGTATTTCCCAAGTTTCTGAATGCCGAACACTGTTTTGCTGTAGATTGACCTTCAGATAGCTGTTCCCAATCTTTTTTGGCCAGATCTTACCCTCTTTTAATAAACTCTGTCTTCCTCTCAGACCAGTTTTCTCCTTTTCCAAAACTAAAAACATAGGTTTATGGTCAATATCATTAAAATGCTCTTTGACTGACACCTCAAACACCAATGTGGCTTCAACCAGAAGGTACTGATGTGGGCAAGAACTTCTGCCCATCATCCTTGTGTGACTTACTATTTAAGTCACCATAGAACCCAATTGTTTATGAAAAGAACTGAAGAGCAGATGATTGTGTGAGAAAATTTTCCCTGACCATGGTGGATGTGATGCCATTTCAGACACTTGCTGTGATCCTTGAATTCTGAAATGGAAACTTCTGGCTGTGGAAATTGAACGATACGATGCTGTGAAAGCTATTTTCTTAATTAAGTTATTGTTTATAAAATTTTAAATGTGATCTGGATTCACTTTGCATTTGGAAAATGAGGCTCTGTTTTAATTTCTTTCTAAAAAGCAAAGCTTTTTTTTTGCCTTTAGGGTTAGATTCATCTCATGACTGTCATTTTTAAAAATATATTTAGACTAAGTCTTAAGTATCTTTACTTTTGAGTATGTGTTGTGCATTTGGTTATCTGTTGGAAACTTCCAGAAGCTTGTATTTGGTTCTGTAAATTTTATTTAAGAATTGTAATATTTTTAAGATAAAAGTATTACATCAGCCTGTTTATGTTTGTGTGAGTAATTCACGGTACTTATCTTTTTTTTTCAGGGAAATAAAGACTGCGATGGATAAATGCAAAGATGAAACTACTGCACTGGAAAAAGAACTTCTTCAATTGAGACGTGATAGTGCAAACAAGGATATTCAGCTTAACCAGCTGGAAATGACTTTGCGTAATACACAGATCGAATTGGACAAGAAGTCTGACCAAGGTAGAAAATACCTTTGTGTGTGTGTTTTTCATATATATAATATATATAAAAAGTACACACACAGATAATACTATTCCAAGTATGTACAAGTTCATTCGTGTATGCACTAATTAATAAACGTAAATAATGGTATAATGTTATTTAAGGCCATTTCAAAAAATACAAAATAAGTTTTCTGTGGAGTGCCTGATATCATTATGATTTGTTTCTTGTTTTTCTCTTGCGCCATCTGAAATTTAATTTTATATAAAGAGTTACTAATTTCAACAAGTATTAAACAAAATTAGATTTCCGCCTGTGCAATATTATCAGATATGTTTAACCAGTTCATACACCATTAAAATGCAGTGGTTAATAGTTAAATAACTAAACAGAACTTTGTAAATTTTTTTCCATTATGTAAATATGTTTAAGTTTGAAAAATTAATTCCCTGGTAGTGCTTGATCTGGAAGAAAATCTTCACAAGATTGAGACAGACCGAAGAAATGCTTTGCAGGAAAATCAGAAGATAGAAGCACAGTTGAGGAATGCACACAGTGAATTACATGACACTTTAAATCAGCTGAAAGAGCTACGAGATGTCCTTCAAACAGCTCAGAATAATATGGAGGATAAAAAGAATGTTATTGAAGAGCTCACACGTGAAATTCGGTGAGTTACTTCATCTACTGGAGCAAAGAAGTGAACTGTATTACATTGAATAATCGGTTTGGACCCTGTCAGTTTCTTCCTTTGATTTCTTATCATATTTCAGCGTTCCATAAATGTCACATTGAACAAATGTATATTTCATGTTTACATGGTATCAACTATATGCATATTCTATCTAAATATGGAACAGGCCATTGCAATATTAATTATGTATGTTGCCAAGCGCAAAAGTTCAAAATTCAAAGCCGCATTCCTTGAGACTACAAAAGATGAAGTTTGGCAAAATTTATGTACAATGGTTTTATCAAAATGAATTAGATTTTATATCAAAATTCTGTGATGTTGAGATTGTTAAGTGGTATACTTTCAACCTTTAATGCGTCTCCTTTTTTCTTGTTAGTTTCACGTATTCGAATAAAATATTTCTGGATCAAAAAATACTAATTTTAAAAAATTTAGTGGAGCAGAATGCAAGATTTCAACTGGTTTGTTGAAGTGACTGTGAGTTCCACTTAAATTGAAAGTGTATGTTTGTAAAGTAATGGATTACATTATTACTCTACATCCATTCATTTAACTGCATTTGAATGTAAAAAAAAATATAAAGAAGAGCTTCTTTTTATAAAATTGTTTCAGTCTGTTTTCCAACTTTATTTGTACATTTCGTCAATGTGATTATCTGATAAAACTCATGGTATTATAAAGCCCCTTCTTTGATGTGAAAGGAATTCAGCATTTCAGACCTAAGTGCCAATCGATTTGTCGTTTAGCAGTATGTCTGTTTTGAGGGCTATATCTAAATATAAGATGGAAAAATTAGAGTGGGGAAGGATGGAATGTTTTTTCTTCAATTATATTAGTCTCACCTGTAAGTTGAGAGTTTCTCTTATGAATTCACTTTTTGAAGTATTATTAATTCGGCTTCACTGATTGGGCCACTTATTGCACATCCCTTGTCACCCTTGAGAAGATGGTTTTGAGCTGCTTTCATATGAGCTGCAACCCGTTTGCTGTCAGCAATGCCATTAGGGAGGGAGTTCCAGGATTTTGACCCAGCGATACTGAAGAAGTCGTGAGATATTTCCAAGTCAGGATGATGAATACTTTGGAAGGAAACTTGCTGCTGGTGGTGGTGTAGATGCTGTCTAAGGATCCTTGCTGAATTTCTGCATTCCATGCTGTAGATGGTGCACACTGCTGATGCTGTGCCAAGGTGGTGGAGGAAGTGTATGTTTGTGGATGTGGTGCTATTCAAATAGGCTGCTTTGTCCTTAATGATGTCGAGCTTCTTGAGTGTTGTTGGAGCAGCATTCATCCAAGCAAGTGGTGAGTGTTCCATCACACCTTTCACTTAAGCCTTGTAATGTTGGACATACTTTGGGTATTCAGAAGATGGGTTCTTTGCTGCAGGATTCCGAGCATCTCAACTGCTGTTGTCGACACAGTGTTTTCTTTGGCTAGTCCAGTTCTGTTTCTGGTCAGTGGTAACCCACAGGAAGCTGATAGTGGTGTATTCAGTGATGGTAATGCCATTGAATGTCAAGAGGAGATGGTTAGAATCTCTCTTATTGGTGATGGTCATTGACTGGCACTTGTGTGGCACAGATGTTATTTGCTACATCAGCCCAACCCCAATGCCAGGTCTTGTTGCATTGGTCATGGACTCCTTCAGTACCTGAGGAATCCTGAACATTGTGCAAAATCAGTGAACATCTCCAGTTGTAATGTTGTGATGGATGAAAGGCCATTGATAAAGCTGCTGAAGAAGGTTAGGCCAAAGACACTGACCTGAGGAACTCCTGCAGAGCAATTCTGTTGCTGAGATATCTGACTTCTAACAACAACAACTATCTTCCTTTTTGCCAGGTATGACTTTAACCAGCAGACTTTCCCTCTGATTTCCATTGACCATAGTTTTACTCGGACTTTTTAATGCTACAAGCGACCACATGTGGCCCTGATGATGAAGGCAGTCACTTTCCCTCTCATCTGTTTCTCGTTTTTTACGGCCTTCATTAGAACATAGTGAAATTAGGCCAGGAGCTGAATATTCCTGAAAGGACCCAAACTGTGCACCAGTGAGCATGTTATTTCCAAGCAAGTGCTGCCTAATACCACAGTTGATGACATCTTTCATCCCTTTACTGATGATCAAGAGGGCAGGCAATTGATTTGATTGATTATTGTCACAAGTAACAAGACACAGTGAAAAGTATTGTTTTGTGTATTAACCAGACAAATCAGACCTTGCATAAATACATCAGGGTAATAAAACAGAATGCAAAATATAGTGTTATGGCTACAGGGAAGGTACAGAGAAAGATCAGCTTAATATGTTAGAAGTCTGTTCATAAGTCTGATAACAGTGGGGAAGAAGCTGAGTTGAATTTATTTTGCCTTTTGTGTACAGGGAGTACCTGTGAAATTTTCCACGTTGCTGATTAGGTGCATGTTGTAGCTGTACTGGAACAGCTCAGATAGGAGCGTGGAATGTTCTGGAGAACACATCTTCAGCACTATTAGAGTCATAGAGATGAACAGCATGGAAACAGACCTTTCGGTCCAACCCGTCCATGCCGACCAGATATCCCAACCCAATCTGGTCCCACCTGCCAGCACCCAGCCCATATCCCTCCAAACCCTTCCTATTCATATACCCATCCAAATGCCTCTTAAATGTTGCAATTGTACCAGTCTCCACCAAATCCACCTGGTAGCTCATTCCATACACATACCACCCTCTGTGTGAAAACGTTGCCCCTTAGGTCTCTTTTATATCTTTCCCCTCTCACCTTAAATCTATGCCCTCTAGTTCTGGACTCCCTGACCCCAGAGAAAAGACTTTGTCTATTTATCCTATCCATGCCCCTGATAATTTTGTAAACCTCTATAAGGTCACCCCTCAGCCTCCGATGCTCCAGGGAAAACAGCCCTAGCCTGTTCAGCCTCTCTCTGGAGCTCAGATCCCCCAACCCTGGCAACACCCTTGTAAATCTTTTCTGAACCCTTTCAAGTTTCAAAACATCTTTCCGATAGGAAGGAGACCAGAACTGCACGCAATATTCCAACAGTGGCCTAACCAATGTCGTGTACAGCCGCAACATGACCTCCCAACTCCTGTACTCAATACTCTGACCAATAAAGGAAAGCATACCAAACGCCGCCTTCACTATCCTATCTATCTGCAACTCCACTTTCAAGGAGCTATGAACCTGCACTCCAAGGTCTCTTTGTTCAGCAACATTCCCTAGGATCTTACCATTAAGTGTATAAGCCCTGCTAAGATTTGCTTTCCCAAAATGCAGCACCTCGCATTTATCTGAATTAAACTCCATCTGCCACTTCTCAGCTCATTGGCCCATTTGGTTCAGATCCTGTTGTAATCTGAGGTAACCCTCTTCGCTGTCTACTACACCTCCAATTTTGGTGTCATCTGCAAACTTACTAACTGTACCTCTTATGCTTGCATCCAAATCATTTATGTAAATGACAAAAAGTAGAGGGCCCAGCACCGAGCCTTGTGGCACTCCACTGGTCAAAGGCCTCAGTCTGAATAACAACCCTCCACCACCACCCTCTGTCTTCTACCTTTGAGCCAGTTGTGTATCCAAATGGCTAGTTCTCCCCTGTATTCCATGAGATCTAACCTTGCTAATCAGTCTCCCATGGGGAACCTTGTCAAATGCCTTACTGAAGTCCATATAGATCACATCTACTGCTCTGCCCTCATCAATCTTCTTTGTTACTTCTTCAGAAAACTCAATCAAGTTTGTCAAATGCTTTTAGGAACTGTAGCCTTTGCAGGATCTAATGCCTGCAGCCATTTCTTTATATTACATGGAGTGAAGGGAATTCTCTGAAGACTGGCAGCTGTGATGCTGGGGAGCTCTGGAGGAACTGAGATAAAAACCATACAGTTTTTGTGGAATTTTAATAGTTCAGTTGGCTGGACAGCTGGTTTGCGATGCAGAGATATGCCAACAGCACGGTTCATTTCCTGCATTAGCTGAAGTTACCATAAAAGTTCAACCTTCTCACCCTTGCCGTTTGGTGACCTTTAGGTTTAACCTCCCCATTAGTTATGTCTCTCTAATCACAGAACAACTCTCTCTGGTTTTCTGGGACTGTGGCAACTTTACTGTTTATATCCCCTCACATGAACTTTTGCAATTATTTTTACTATGAAATGTTTCCATCCACTGCAGCAGTATTTTGCTTAATCACAGTACCATCAGCGCACAAGCAGGTCATGCAACCCATTGAGCCTACTCCATCTTTTAATAATATGATAGCTGGTTCTTAGTGCCACAATACATTTCTCAGTGATTCCCAGGTGCCTTGATTCTCTCAAGAGTTTGAAAATATCAGTCAAAGCCTTGGATATACCCAATGACTGAGAAATCAAAGCAAAATAGAAAATTTTTAAGATTCATATTCCTGAATGAAGAAATTTCTCTTTATTTTAGTCTAAACTGGCCACACTCACTTGTCCTTGAGAAGATGGCAGTAAGACACCATCTTGAACCACAGCACTCTTTGTGGTACAGGTACACCAACAGGTGTTATTAGATAGACAGATCAAGGAGCTTGACCCAGCAATGATGAAGGGGCAGTTTCAAGTCAGGAAGGTGTGTGACTAGAAGGAGAACTTGCGGGTCGGTTTGTTTTCATACGCCTGCTTCCTTTGGTGGTGGATGTGAAGTTAGATGGTGCTTTTTAAAGAAAATTGTGAGATGCCATAGTGCATTTGTAGATGGTATACACTACAGCCAAGGTGGGACACTGGTGGATAGAGCAAGGTTTCAGGTTGGGTGCTAGCTCAGTAACCTCTTGTGCTCTGAATGGTGTTGAGCTTCTTAGATGTTTCTGCAAAGTAAGAATTATTCCACCACTGTCCTAAGTTATGACCTGTGAATGTGGAAAGGTTTTGGAGGATCCAGGAATACATTATGTGCCATAGTAGGCCCAGATGCAGACATGCTCTTTCACCACTGCTGTTATTAAGTTATACAGCACGGGAACAGACCCTTCCATCAACTCACCCATGCCACTGACCAGACATCCCAATCTAACCTATTCCCATTTGCCAGCATTTGGCCCATATCCCTCTTAAGCCCTTCCGATTCATATACCCATCCAGATGCCTTTTAACTGTTGTAATTGCCTCCATCACTTTGTCTGGCAGCTCGTTCCAGACAAGTGTCACCCTCTGCGTGAAAAAGTTGTCCCTTGGTTCCTTTTTAAATTTTTCACTTCTCACCATAAACTTATGTTCTCTAGTTTTGAACTCACTCACCCAGGAAAAAGACTTGGCTATTGAAACTATCTATGCCCCTCATGATTTTATAAACGTCTATAAAGTCATTCCTAAGCCTCAGTCTGTTCAGCCTTTCTCTGTAGCTCAAATCCTCCAGTCCCAGCAACATCCTTGTAAATCATTTCTGCACCCTTTCAAGTTTAACAACATCCTTCCTCTCGTAGCGCATCCAGAATTGTATACGGTATTCCAAATATGGCCTCACCAGTGTCCTGCACATCAGCACCATGACATCCCAATTCCTATACTCAGTGTGGCGAAAGTGAATTCTGCAGATGCTGGAGATTAGAGTCAAGAGTGTGGTGCTGAAAAGGTACAGCAGCTCAGGCAGCATCCAAGGAGCAGGAAAATCAATGTTTCGGGCAAAAGCCCTTCATCAGGAATGAGGCTGGGAACCTTGGGGTTGGAGAGATAAATGGGAGGGGTTTGGACTGGGGAAGGTAATTGAGACAGGCTACTGCAGAAATTGCAAAACCTGCGCCGACATCCCCTCCTTCACCTCCATCCAAGGACCCAAAGGAGCCTTCCACATCCATCAAAGTTTCACCTGCACTTCCACACATGTAATTTACTGTATCTGTTGCTCCTGGTGCAGTCTCCTCTACGTTGAGGAAACAGGACACCTACTCGCAGAGCGCTTCAGAGAACATGTCCGGGACATCCACACCAATCAACCCCACCGCCCCGTGGCCGAACATTTTAACTACCCCTCCCACTCTGCCGAGGACATGCAGGTCCTGGGCTTCCTCCATTGCCACTCCCATATTACCCGACACCTGGAGGAAGAACGCCTCATCTTCCGCCTCGGGATCCTCCAACCCCTGGCATCACTGTGGATTTCGCCAGTTTCCTCATTTCCCCTCCCCTCAACCTACCCCAATTCCAACCTTCCAGCTCAGCACCATCCTCATGGCCTGTCCCATCTGTCCATCTTCCTTCCTGCCTATTGGCTCCACCCTTCCCTCAGACCTATCACCTTTGCCCCCACCTCCATCCACCTATTGCACTCTCAGCTACCTTCTCCCCAGCCCCATTCCTGATAAAGGGCTTTTTCCCAAAACGTTGATGTTCCTGCTCCCCGAATGCTACCTGACCTGCTGTGCCTTTGCAGCACCACACTCTTGACTCCTATACTCAATGCACTGACCAATACAGGCAAGTCTGCCAAACACCACCTTCACTACCTTGTCTACCTTTGTGATATTTTACATGAAAGCAATTTTATTCTTTATGCATAATCTAAATGGCACACGTTTTGTTTTGGTTCCACTATATTAAAGGTTGTTTTCTGCGGCACGGTGGCTCAGTGGTTAGCACTGCTGCCTCACAGCGCCAGGGACCCGGGTTCAATTCCAGCCTCGGGTGACTGTCTGTGTGGAGTTTGCACATTCTCCCAGTGTCTGCGTGGGTTTCCTCCGGGTACTCCCGGTTTCCTCCCACAATCCAAAGATGTGCAGGTCAGGTGAATTGGCCATGCTAAATTGCCCATAGTGATAGATGCATTAGTAGGGAGTAGGGGAATGGATCTGGGTTGGTGACTCTTCGGAGAGTCTGTGTGGACTTGTTGGGCTGAAGGGCCTGTTTCCACACTGTAGGGAATCTAATCTAATCTAAATACAAATGAGGCAGACCATATTGTTGAAGAGGAGAATATGAAACAGACTGGTAAGCTAGAGGAGATACTTGTTAGGAAGGAAGATGTGTTGGGCATTTTGAAAAACTTGAGGATAGACAAGTCCCCAGGGCCTGACGGGATATATCCTAGGATTATGTGGGAAGCAAGAGAGGAAATTGCAGAGCCGTTGGCAATGATCTTTTCGTCTTCACTGTCAACGGGGGTGGTACCAGGGGACTGGAGAATGGCGAATGTTGTGCCCTTGTTCAAAAAGGGGAATAGGGATAACCCCGGGAATTACAGGCCAGTTAGTCTTACTTGGGTGGTAGGCAAAGTAATGGAAAGGGTACTGAAGGATAGGATTTATGAGTATCTGGAAAGACACTGCTTGCTTAGGGACAGCCAGCACGGATTTGTGAGGGGTAGGTCTTGTCTTACACGTCTTATTGAATTCTTTGAGGAGGTGACCAAGCATGTGGATGAGGGTAGAGCAGTGGATGTAGTGTACATGGATTTTAGTAAGGCATTTAATAAGGTTCCCCATGGTAGGCTTATGCGGAAAGTCAGGAGGCATGGGATAGTGGGAAATTTGGCCAGTTGGATAGAGAACTGGCTAACCGGTCGAAGTCAGAGAGTGGTGGTAGATGGTAAATATTCAGCCTGGAGCCCAGTTACAAGTGGAGTTCCGCAGGGATCAGTCTGGGTCCTCTGCTGTTTGTAATGTTTATTAATGACTTAGAAGAGGGAGTCGAAGGGTGGGTAAGTAAATTTGCAGTCGATACGAAGATTGGTGGAGTTGTGGATAGTGAGGAGGGCTGTTGTCGGCTGCAAAGGGACTTAGATCTGATGCAGAGCTGGGCTGAGGAGTGGCAGATGGAGTTCAACCCTGCCAAGTGTGAGGTTGTCCATTTTGGAAGGACAAATAAGAATGCGGAATACAGGGTTAACGGTATGGTTCTTAGTAAGGTGGAGGAGCAGAGGGATCTTGGGGTCTATGTTCATAGATCTTTGAAAGTTGCCACTCAGGTGGATAGAGCTTGTAAGAAGGCCTATGGTGTATTAGCATTCATTAGCAGAGGGATTGAATTCAAGAGTCGTGAGGTGATGTTGCAGCTGTACAGGACCTTGGTAAGGCCACATTTGGAGTACTGTGTGCAGTTCTGGTCGCCTCATTTTAGGAGAGATGTGGAAGCTTTGAAGAGGGTGCAAAGGAGATTTACCAGGATGTTGTCTGGAATGGAGAATAGGTCGTACGAGGATAGATTGAGAGTGCTCGGCCTTTTCTCATTGGAACGGCGAAGGATGAGGGGTGACTTGATAGAGGTTTATAAGATGATCAGGGGAATAGATAGATAGAGACTTTTCCCCCGGGTGCAACAGAGTGTTACAAGGGGACATAAATTTAAGGTGAAGGGTGGAAGGTATGGAGGGATGTCAGGGGTAGGTTCTTTTCCCAGAGAGTGGTGGGGGCATGGAATGCGCTGCCTGTGGGAGTGGCAGAGTCAGAAATATTGGTGACCTATAAGCGGCAATTGGATAGGTACATGGATGGGTGCTTAAGTTAGGACAAATGTTCGGCACAACATCGTGGGCCGAAGGGCCTGTTCTGTGCTGTATTATTCTATGTTCTAAATGTTTAAATCACATACAATTTAATGAACAACTGGGAATCACATCAAATCTTATTTTAAAAAGTAAATCGCTAACTTGTCACTTCTCAGTGGATGATGTTTCCCATCTGTGGGAAGAGAGAAGAAAAATGAGAATATTTTTGTGCTTTTGAAAAGCTTTATGATCGAGCTTGATTTATCCATGATTGAATATCTTAATTATGGGTATCTGGATGTTCTTGGAGCATGTGTTATTTTTAAAAATTTATATTTGGACATTTCTTTTGGCAAAAGAAAATGCAGCTTGTTTCTCCATGTTCAGTTTACACGTTATAATAAAAATCAGAACTTGGTGATAAGGAGAGTGACAGCTTAATGAATCAGGATACAGACTTGCAAAATTAATTTAAACGTTTACACTTAGCATAATTGTAAAATTGAATTCTAAATGATTGGATGCAATGTTTGTAATCCCTAAGTGAATGATATCAGTACTAAAGCATCTGAAGTTCTATTGTTTGAAGTTTAATTTCTGTAGTTGCAGAAAATAGTCCACAGTGGTTGATTGTCAGGCAGCATCCAAGGAGCAGGAGAATCGACGTTTCGGGCATGAGCCCTTCTTCAGGAATGAGGACTTTCCTCTTTCCTGAAGAAAGACTCATGCCCGAAACGTCGATTCTCCTGCTCCTTGGATGCTGCCTGACCACCTGCGCTTTTCCAGCAACACATTTTCAGCTCTGATCTCCAGCATCTGCAGTCCTCACTTTCTCCCTGATGAAGGGCTCTGGCCTGAAATGTCGATTCTCCTGCTCCTTAGATGCTGCCTGACCTGCTGCGCTTTTCCAGCAACACATTTTCAGCTCTGATCTCCAGCATCTGCAGTCCTCACTTTCTCCACAGTGGTTGAGCATTTGTTAATTGCCTGTTAACAAGTACTCACCACAAGTGCTCACCACAATTGTTAATTTCTTTTCAACTGAACATTTGATATACTGAAAATAAGCTGGTAATCATCTGCTTTGTGCTCCCAATGAAATTGAATTTCGATATTGCTTGATCCTCTACCTTCCTATCAGCGATCATCTCAGATCTTGGTGATCACTCCTTAGAAAGTCTTTAAAACTCTACTTTCCTAATGAAAAATTCCAACTGCTGTCTTTCTGCAAGCAAGTCTGATGCCCAGCTGACAATAGCATGCAACCAACCGGAATTTTGTGTATAAAGGTTTCTTAACCAACTATCATAATCCTGGCTTTCAATTAACCCTTATTACTGTTATAGACCAGGTCAGACATCTTCAAAATATTTTAAAAAGGAGCCTAGACCCTAACTTTTTTTTTTAGGCAGATATAAAGTGAATATTCCAGAAGTGATGCAGTTGGTCAAACCACTCAGCTGTAAACAAAACAGAATTTATTTAAACTATGAAACACAGACGAAATAAAACATAATTTACAATAGCTTAACTTATTTGGTATCACAACCAACTCAATCGCAACTTAACGAAGCTGTTCCAATTCCTGCTACATCCCATAAACACTCCTTGGCAAATGGTAAATTCAAACACAGGTTCTTGGAGGCAGGAGAGGTTTCATAGAATCCCTACAGTGTTGAAACAGGCTCTTAAGCCCAACAAGTCCACACCAATCCTCTGAAGAGTATCCCACCCAAATCTATTCCCCTACCCTACTCCTCTACATTTACCCCTGACTAATGCACCTAACCTACACATCCCTGAACACTATGGGCAATTTAGCATGGCCAGTTCAACTAACCTGCATATCTTTGGATTGTGGGAGGAAACCAAATCATTCCGAGGAAACTCTCTCACAGACGTAGGGAGAATGTACAAACTTCACAGTCGCCCGACGCTGGAATCGAACCCGGGTTCCTGGTACTGTGAGGCAGCAGTATTAACCACTGAGCCACTTTGCTGTATTTAGGTTTTGGAGAGAAACTTCAGGCAAGAAACATCAGTTGAAGCATGGAATGTCTTTTCACTGTAGCTGCTTCTCTAAGTTTTGTGACTGCTTGTTAAAATGAACCAAACTAGAATTAAAACCTTAACCGGGAGAACTGGCTGCTCCCTGCCATTGTTCAAAGTAACCATTTCCAGACAAATCGGCACCTCTGCCTTTACAAACCCACTTGATAAAAACCAAGGACAACATAACCTTGTTAAAGATGCAGCATTGTTGCATTACTCTGTAGTGAATTTTACAATTCCGAATTAAATACTTGTGGAGAGCTTATCCCTGCATGTAAAGTTTGTAGGTTTTGATGCAGGCTCGAACCAAAACCAGGAAATGAAACAGATACTTACTAGTTTCTAAGGAAACAAAGGTGCACTGAGATTTGGAATTTAAAATTGTTGGGCATATTGAAGCTGGATGAAAGACATAAAAGGGCATAAACTGGGTGATGGAACTGATGATGAGTTCTGTGATGCAGAACAGGCAAGCCTAAGAACCTGAAGCTGGGAATAAATTGCTGCAGCTGTTTCTTTTACTTGAAGATAACATTGATATATTTACCCCATCCAGATCAAATTAAGCAAGTTCTGTAGACGATTAACATGCTCATGCTTTAGTTGGTTGTGTGCTGATGCTCGGTGGGGATCACGTCAGCTAATAGAAAGTGAGGAGCTGGAGTTCTTCATGAGGAACATAGTTTTGAAGGACTGTAACTGAGAGTGAATATTAAAATCTGAGCTGACTGCTGAGCCAATTCATAGAACATCATCTTAGCTGTATCTGCCATTTATAGTTCATAATTTGCCTATTAATACATATTGAACTTGGATTGATTCTGAATGTTGAAGAATGGCTATTTAAGATAGTGTGCACTGTTGTGATGCTGCTCCTTTAACTAACAAGGTTACGTTGTCCTTGTTTTTTTTCCAGAGGGTCCTGAAGCAGAGGTTCCGATATGTCTGGAAGTATCTACTTGAAAAAGCTTTTTTTAAAATAAACACTTGTACAATGGAAGGAGGAGTGGTAGTTCTCTTAGATCAGGGTCGGGTTTGGTTTGGTTTGGTTTGGTTTTAGTAAGCTGTATTGTTTGCACCAGCTGGTCAAGTTTTAGCTGGGAACACAGAGAAGCTGCTGGGGAGCAAAAGGAGCAGTTCCATGCTGATCCTCTCTCTCTGACGTCTCTCCTGTAAGAACCTGTGTTTGATTTAATTTTATTTTTGCCGAGGGGTGTTTATGGGGATGTGGCAAGTACTTGGAACAGCATCATTAAATTGTGATAGAATCAATTGGGTTTTCAGTCGGTTAAGTTATTCTAAATTAGGTTCTCTTTTGTTCGTATTTCATTCAGTAGTCTGTAAATAAATTCTGTTTTGTTTAAAATTGAGTGGTTGGGTCAGCTGCATCACTACTGGGATATCCATTCTGAACCTGCTTAAAACAACTAGAAACATTAAGGTCTGGGCTGCCTTCTTGAAATGCTTTGAGGTGGTCTGGCCTGGCCCATAACACTGTTCACTTTAACTATTGTGAAATTCTTCTGTTTTAAACAGTGTAATCTTAAGACTTAATTCCTTTAGTAAAAACTGGATTTTAGATTTCTTACAGATTTAAAAAAAAATAAAGTTACTTGCCTTTACAGAGGTCATAACAGGCCATCAGGCAGCTAATTCTATCCAAATATCTAATGTAATTGTTGCAACACCGCACGCAGCCAATTTTGGTTTGGAGGAAGTACCATAATTTTCCTCACACTAATTGATTTAGGTGACTTATTAATGTGAATTTTGCTCTGAGGGACATTTTGTTTTGCTTTTACTGGATAAATGGAAGTTTTTATTGAAACGGGTATTATGTTTTGAGTAATTAGAAACTCATGGGAATTCTTTCCACGAGAATTAATTCCTGCAAAATGTCTGCAGCCCTCTGCTCAATTGCTTAAAAACTTCAGTCTATTGCTCATGGAGCACTGTAAATTATTGTTTCTAAGTAATAGGATCTCCCTGTTCCAATAGGCTATAGAGATATATTTTATATTTATGCTTTTAATTTACATTTTGCAATGGAAAGATTGAATACCCATGAGAAGAAGCAGGAGTGGGACTAGCTAATAGTTGTTTTCTACAACTGGCATAAGCCAAATGGCATCTTTATATTTTCTGACTTAAAAATTATTCATTTATGGAACATTGCCTTCACTGACAAGGCCAGCATTTATTCTCCATCACTATCTGTAAATAGCAATACGTTACAGATAATCAGTTTGTATTGGTATTCTATTCACAATGCAGATAAGCACAGAGCATCTGGAAGTTTGTAAGCTTTCACAATTGACTGAAACTTTGTGGATGGACAAGTTGAAGATAATTGGTGAAGCAAGGTGCTTCCTTGGACCCATGTATATCCTCTAATTCTTCAATTATTTATTGAAACTGTGGAGTTCATGTTTGTTCTATCGTGTGTGGATTAGAAAGAATCCAAGCTAGTATAAAAAACTTTTTGTTTAGTTCACATGGATTCTATTAAATGTGTTACTATGTTAACTCTGATTTAAAAATAATTATACTGAACAAAAGACAGCATACCCTGCAGCAATTGGCACTCTGCCATCAGGCAGCTAATTTTATCCAGATATCTAAAGAATTGAACATTACATTTAGAAAATCGATCTGAAGTGGTAAACACGTCAAGATCATTTTCTTTGTACCAAGTTTAAAAGGTCCAGACTATTTTTATCTTGTAAATATTTGTTACAGATTTCATGTTTTTAAATATTTGTGCTTTTAGAGGGGAAAAAAGTTTGCTTTCTATTTCAAGCCTTTATCAATAGTTGATGTTTTCTGGTACCTTGTGATGTGATTCATGTGACAACTATTTAGAGCAATTTTTTTGTGTACAAAGTTCAGAGCAAGAAATTGGTGATCTCCCTAGAGAACATTAAAGTTTTAGGAATAATGATATAAATTTTCTAGCTTGTTGGCAGAACTAGATCTTCCTTACAGGCCTAGTTGTTTGATGAAAAGAATCTCCTGAATGAACATATAACATCTAACATGTTACTTTTTAGCTCTGGGGTTAGACTTTTTGGGATGTTTAACACATTGTCCATGAGAGTTTGATGAGTGGGCCAGCAAGTGATTTTGCTCTCACTTCAACTCGTTTTCATTGTATTTAGGGCTGTTACTGTAGCATTTCAACCATCGGGCATCTAATCGTGCAATATCCTTTTCACGTAGAAAGTTTTAAATTTTGAACAAGAGTCCTATCAGACTTAAAACGTTAACTCTGTTTCTCTTGCCACAAATGTTGCCCGACCTACTGTGTTTTTCCAGCATTTTCTGTGTTTGTGTCAAAATTGAATATAGTTTGATTTTTGTGATTATTACAGGATTGCTGAAAGCTAATGGGGTTTTGTTGCACATATGATGGGATAATTTTGCAGTGGTCACTGCATCACCCCTTTAAAGCTGTTCTACAAAGCAAAGTGATTTTGTATATTTTTACTGATTTTTGTTTCTTCAATAGGCAATACAAAAATGAATTACAGGACAGAAATGTGAAAATCATTGAGATGGACCAGGCACTCAAGGACAGGAAATGGGAGCTCCAACAGAGAGCAGCTCAGGTATCCTGTAAACATGTGATTTTGCAGCATTTTATGATCAGTACCTTGTCCACAGCTTTCCTTATTCAGTTGATGCTTCATATATTCCGTATCTCTAACCATGATATTCAGACATTTTTTTCTCGGTTTTTGTTTAGAACTGATTTTAGGGTGATTTGCAGCAAACCAGCAGCTATTTCCTCTGTTGTGTTTTCATTGGTTATTTTACCAGAAATGAAAACTATTTCAGATTATGACAAATGATAACTCGGTGGACAGTATTTGGGAATGACTAGAGAAATTGGGTTTCAGTTCTTTCATAAGTAAATCACAGAACTTTTTAAAAGTTACATTCTCAAGTGAACTTTAACAGTGGTTAGCACTGCTGCCTCACAGCACCGGAGACCCGGGTTCACGGTGGCACGGTGGCACAGTGGTTAGCACTGCTGCCTCTCAGCACCGGAGACCCGGGTTCACGGTGGCATGGTGGCACAGTGGTTAGCACTGCTGCCTCACAGCACCGGAGACCCGGGTTCACGGTGGCACAGTGGTTAGCACTGCTGCCTCGCAGCGCCAGAGACCCGGGTTCAATTCCCGACTCAGGCGACTGACTGTGTGGAGTTTGCACGTTCTCCCCGTGTCTGCGTGGGTTTCCTCCGGGGGCTCCGGTTTCCTCCCACAGTCCAAAGATGTGCAAGTCAGGTGAATTGGCCATGCTAAATTGCCCGTAGTGTTAGGTAAAGGGGTAAATGTAGGGGTATGGGTGGGTTACGCTTCGGCGGGTCGGTGTGGACTTGTTGGGCCGAAGGGCCTGTTTCCACACTGTAAGTAATCTAATCTAATCTAATCAATTCCCGCCTCAGGCGACTGACTGTGTGGAGTTTGCACATTCTCCCCGTGTCTGCGTGGGTTTCCTCCGGGTGCTCCGGTTTCCTCCCACAGTCCAAAGATGTGCAGGTCAGGTGAATTGGCCATGCTAAATTGCCCGCAGTATTAGGTAAAGGGGTAAATGTCGGGGAATGGGTGGGTTGCGCTTCGCGGGTCGGTGTGGACTTGTTGGGCCGAAGGGCCTGTTTCCACACTATAATGCAATCTAATCTAATCTAATCTAATATTTACATCAATTCCTCAAGGTTGATATGACAGTTTTGAAGGAGTTGGGGACTATGTTAGATTAGTGATACATTCATGTCATTGAAGTAGATTGCTGAAAAATCAGAAATTTGCAGCCTGTTCATACTATTATGAAGTATGAATCTAGATTTATCCAACTATAATAGCAGAGCAGAAATGAATAATCAGTATTGAAATAAAGGATTATAATTAAGCATTTTGATTTTAATGACTCAGATGCATTGCTGGTGCTTTAATTGATTTAAGTTATCTGGAAATTATTTGGAATTTTTACAAAACTAATAATCGAATATTATTTTAAGCTTACCTTCTTGAAACCTTCGGCAATCTAACTACCTCAATAGAAATACTTAGCGTTACAAAGAAACTCACTTCACTAAACAATCCCAGTTTAATAGATGATGTGATCATACAGAGAGTTATCGAGTCGTACTGCACGGAAACAGACCTTCGGTTCAAATGTAATTCCAAACTAAACCAGTCCCACCTGTCTGCTCCTGGATCATATCCCTCCAAACCTTTCCTATTGATGTATCTATCCAAGTGTCTTTTAAATTGTAATTGTACTCGCATCCACCATTTTCTCAGAAAGTTCATTCCACACGCGAACCACCCTCCGTGTAAAAAACAAAAAATTGCTTCTTATGTCTTTTTAAAATTTCTCTTCCCTCACCTTAAAAATGTGCCCTTTAGTCTTGAAATCCTCCATCCTAGGGAAAAGACAACTTCCATTAACTTTAGCTATGCCTCTTATTATTATATAAATTTCTATGACATTGCCTCTCAGCCTGCTGCACCCCAGTGGAAAAACCTCAAGCCTATCCAGCCTTTCTTTATAACTCAAACCTTTCATACACGGCAATATCCCGGTAAATCTCTTCTGAACCCTCGCCATTGATCATATCCTTCCTATAACTGGGTGACCAGAACTGGACACTATTATTCTCTCAGGAAGAATATTCCCATTATTAAAACAGCAAAGTAAATTTTATCCAACATTCATGTTCTAACTGCATCTTTTTTTTTGCTGCATAGGACTCAGCTCAAACAATACCTGAAACTTGAACTTCAGTATCAAATTAACCATTTTAAAATATATTTATTTCACAGCTCACACAATTGGATATGAATGTTCATGAGCACAAGACAGAGATGGAGCAGAAAATGATCTGTTTACAAAGTTCTTTGGAGAAATCTGAGTTGAATGTTAAGGAGCATACTAAACAGGTTTGATGTTCCTCTTTTAAATATCATAGTTTTAACTTTGCTTTTAATTCAGCTAATCCTGAATTTTAATCGTGGCCCAGTAAAATTGTACAATAGATCCTGTGCCTCAGCTGTATCACTGGAAAAACATGAAGATAAAATATTCCTTCAGGGTGGCACAGTGGCTCAGTGGTTAGCACTGCTGCCTCACAGCGCCAGGGACCCGGGTTCGATTCAAGCCTTGGGCAACTGTCAGTGTGGAGTTTGCATATTCTCCCATGTCTGCGTGGGTTTCCTCTGGCTACTCCAGTTTCTTCCCACAATACAAAAGATGTGCAGGTCAGGTGAATTGGCCATGCTAAATTGCCCATATTGTCAGGTGCATTAGTCAGAGGAAAGCGGGTCTGGGTGGGTTACGGAGGGTCGGTGTGGACTTGTTAGGCCGAAGGGCATGTTTCCACACTGTAGAGAATCTAATCTAATCTAAAGGGAGGCAGCTACAAGCAATGATGAGGATATTACTTTGTCAGAAGTCATATTGTTCAAAAAAATGCGATTAATGCAATCTTTTCCCCCATTGGGTTTGTATTAGTTATTATTGCTTTGTAGTTAATTCTGTTGTGACAGAGTATCGTGCTTCATTTTCTGCTTTTGGAATGAAAATAGTCTTTCGATGAAGAGACAGCTGAGTGAACAATTAATCTTTTTGGGATGGCATAGTGGCTCAGTGGTTAGCACTGCTCCCTCACAGCACCAGGGCCCTAGGTTGGTTCAACCCTCTGGAGAAAGTGAGGACTGCAGATGCTGGAGATTAGAGTCGATTCCTGATTCGGCTTTGCCCGAAATGTCGACTCTCCTGCTCCTTGGATACTGCCTGACCTGCTGTGCTTTTCCAGCACCACACTGTCAACCCTCAGGGGACTGTCTGTGTGGTCAAATGGTCTGTTTCCGCCCAGTAGGGATTCTATGATTCTGTTCTGGGAATGTAAAACATTCACCAGCATGAAGTTGGAGTTGATGGACAGATAGATCAGACTTGCCAGATGTTTGATTGAATTCTGTAGTATCTTAGAAAATTGTACTTTTCTTTGAGGATGCCCAAAAAGAGCTGTAGTCTTGATCTGTGACTTATGTTTCATTATTCAATGCAAACGACGCAAAGATTAGGGAGCTGCGGATAGTGAGGAGGACTGCCAGAGGAAACAGCAGGATATAGATAGGATAGAGAAATGGCAGATTAAGTTTAATCGAGACAAATACAAAGTGATGCATTTTGGAAGATCTAATGCAGAAGGGAAGTATGCAATAAATGGCAGAACCCTCAGTTACACCAACACACAGAGGGATCTAGACATCCAAGTCCACACTTCCCTGAAAGTGGCAACACAAGTGGATAAGGTGGTCAAGACAGCGTACAACATGTGTGTCTTCGTTGTTCGCGGCATGGAGTGTAAAATTTGCCAAGTCTTATTGCAGCTGTTTGGAATTTTAGTTAGGCCACATTTGTAATATTGGGTAGAGTTCTGGTTGCACACTGCAAGAAGGATGTAGAGGCTTTGAAGAGAGTACAGAAACAGTTTATCAGGATGTTACTTGGTTTGGAGGGTGTAAGCTATGAGAAGAGATTGGACTAACTCGATTTGTTTTCACTTAAACATTGAGGATGAGAAGCAACTTGATAGTTTACAAATTGATCAGAGGCATGGATAGTTTGGATAGTCTGAGTCTTTTACACAGAATGGAAGTATCAATTACTAGAGACATAGATTAAGATAAAAGGGGGTAAGTTTAAAGGAGATGTGAAATGCAAGTTTCTTTTAACATCGAAGATGGTAAGTGCCTGAAATACATTTGCGGAGGAGGTAGTGAAGACAGATACAAAGCAATATTTAAGAGGCACCTTGACAGATACATGAATTGTCAGGGAATAGAGGGATATGACAACAGTCTTTTTGTTTAGAAAGGCATCATCTGTTGGCCAAGTCTTGGTGGGCCAAAGGGCCTGTTTCTGTGCTGTACCATTCTTTGTTCTGTTCATTGCATGAATGAGCTACCAAGAGGTTAATTAAAATAGCTTGAGATGCATGACAGACTGCTTCTTTGATTGGATTCAGTCTGTTTATGTTTCAGCCTCTCTGGTTGAATCAAGGTTTTATTTTTAATAAATTGATGGATAAAGGGAACAAACATAATTTGGCTTTCGTGATTAAGGAGAGGTAGTTGAGAGAAGAATTAGATATTAAGCTGGATTTGGTGGTGGAGGGTCTAGTTGATGACAGCAATTTTGAAGATGTAGAGGGAAATGTCACTGGGGCAACAAGTTGACCTTTTTCTTTGTACATTTGTAGGATGTGGGCGTCAATGACTGGCTAGCATTTATTGCCCATCCGTAGTTGTCCTTTAGAAACTTGTAGGTGTGTGTGTTCTGAATGAGATGGGAAAAACTTGCAGAAAACACAAAGGCTTAGGACACAAATGGCTGAAAGTTAGAAGGGCTGGGATTGGAAATTTGGGGATCAGTTTTCATGATGCAGCTATAGTGGAGATGGTCTTGATTTTTAGATACACAAAGATTTTTTGCAGCAGGTAGCAGATTTGATCAAAAAGGGGCAAGACCTCAATTCACAATTGACAAAGTGTGGTATCAAGGAACTTTACTAAAGCTGAAGTAAATGGGGAGGGGATGGCCTAGTATTATCGCTAGACATTAATTCAGAAACTCAGTTTATGTTCTGGAGACCGTGACAGATGGTAGAATTTGAATTAAGTAAATATCTGGAATTAAGAGATTATTGATGATAATGAAACCATTCTCAATTGTCAGAAACAGTACCTGGTTCACTCATGTCATGCAGGAAGGAAATCCTTAAATAGTCTGGCGTACACATGACTCCACACCCACAGTAATGTGGTTGACTCTAAACTGCTCTCTGAAATGGCATAGCAAGCCACACAGTTGTAACAATTATTACAAAGATTCCTAAAAATAAATTAAACCAGACAGACTACCAGGCATCGACCTAGCCACCACAAACGACAACAGCAAAAACAACCATGTTGAACCTACAAAGTCATCCTTACTAACATTTGGAGGCTAGTGCCAGAGTTGGAGTTCAACAGTTTAATAGCCTGACATAATTATTCTTAAGGAATCAGTGTCCCAGACATCACCACCACTGGATATGTCCTGACCCACAAACAGTTGACAGTTCAGTGGTATGCAGTCGGGGAAGCTGCTTTAGGAGTCCTTAACATTAACTCTGAGCGCCATGATGTCTCAATCAACATAAGCAAAGAACCTCCTTCTGATTACCATGTATTGTCCATGAATTCCCTTTCTTGGCTAATGACTGTGCTTCTCCATGTTCAACCACATTTGAAGCAGACACTGAGGGTGTCAAGAGTACAGAATGTACTATGAGTGAGGGGCGTCAGTATCATCATCAAGAGTTTTTTGAGGCTCGGCAGTAGCATTTACTGATTGAGCTGTGGAGTCCAAAAGACCATTGCTGCCACGCTGGGTCTGTGGCAGGTGTTGAGGGTATTCTGTACTCTGGATGGCAAATTTCCATGTCCGTCACCATGTGTGGCTCAGCAGCAGCACTGTTGATCAAGCTGATCCTGTCTTAAAGGACATAGCTGTTAGATTGGCTCTTTGGCACTATTCTTAAAAAGGGAGACCAGGGTTGTAAACATGATTTTATTTAGGTAGTGTGTTCAAGGAGATTTTGAGATGTTTTATATATGTTTTTACATTAACCATTGTTTAAAAAAAGGATTTGGAGGTGCTGGTATTAGACTGGGGTGTACAATGTTAAAAATCTCACAACACCAGGTTATAGTCCAACAGATTTATTTGGAAGTACTAGCTTTCGGAGTGCTGCTCCTTCATCAGGTGATTGCGCACAATTACCTGATGAAGGAGCGGTGCTCTGAAAGCTAGTGCTTCCAAATAAACCTGTTGGACTATAACCTGGTGTTGTGTGATTTTTAACTTTAAAAAAGGCGGTAGACAAAAGATGGGCAATTATAGGCCAGTAAACTTAACTTCTGTAGTGGGGAAAATGCTTGAATCTATCATCAAGGAAGAACTAGCAAGACATCTAGACAGAAATTGGACAGACACATCATGCATTCACGAAAGGCAGATCATCCTTAACTAATTTACTGGAATTCTATGAACACATTACGAGCACGGTGGACAACAAGTATCCAGTAGATGTATTGTATCTAGATTTCCAAAAGGCATTTGACAAAGTGACGCACAAAAGGCTGCTGCATTAGATAAAGATGCACAGTGTTACAGGCAATGTATTAGCATGGATGAGAGGATTGGTTAACTAACAGGAAGCAAAGAGTGGGGAATAAATGAGTGCCTTTCTGGTTAGCAATCAGTGGCTAAGGGTGTGTCTCAGGGATCAGTATTCGGACTGCAATTATTCACAACTTACATAGATGATTTGGAGTGGGGACCATGTTGTGTGTCAAGGTTTTGGATGACACTAAGATGGGTGGTCGAGCAAAGTGTGCAGTGGACTGTGAAACTTCGCATAGGAGCATTGATACTTTAAGTGAGTGGGCAAATGTCTGGCAGATGGAGTAAAGTGTTAATAAATATAAATACATCCATTTTGGTAGAAATTACAGTAAAAAAGACTTATTTGAATGGTAAAATTGCAGCTTCACAGAAGGTTGGTCTGCAGGTGCAGCAGGTAATTAAGAAGGCAAATGGAATTTTGTCCTTCATTGCTAAAGGGATTGAGTTAAAAGCAGGGAAGGATTCCAGAGTTGAGGGGGTTGGCTTGTGAGGAGAGACTGAGTAGACTGGGATTATATTAATTGGAATTCAGAAGAATGAGGGGGGGAATCTTAGAAACATCTAAAATTATGAAGGGAATAGATAGGATAGAAGTAGAGAGGATGTTTCCACTGGCGGGTGTAATTAGGACAAGAGGGCATAGCCTCAAGATTATGGGGAGCAGATTTAGGACTGAATTGAGAAGGAACTTCTTCACCAGAGGGTTGTGAATCGATGGAATTCCCTGCCCAGTGAAATAGTTGAGCCTTCCTCATTGAATGTTTTTAAAGCTAAGATAGATAACGTTTTGAATAGTAAAGGAATTAAGGGCTATGGTGAGAGGGTGGATAAGTGGAGCTGAGGCCATGAAAAGATAAGCCATGATCTTGATTGGCGGAGCTGGCTTGAAGGGCCAGATGGCCTACTGTACTCCTGGTTCTTCTGCTCTTGTGATTGACCATGTTAGAAGAAGTATTAAATGTAAATTTTAGAATAGAATATCATGTCCTATTAATTAAACTGAATATTTTAAAGCAGTCATAATGTCAGTGTGTGTGAAGGAATTCCAACATTAATCATCTGGAGTTTCTAGAAACATTTGATAATGGTAATGATCTTGAGACAGAATTATGAAGGAATAATGGGAAGCCACTGCAGATGATGAGGAATTGATTGCATGGTTGTAGTCAGAAAGTTATAAGTTGTTATAGGAATATGAGTAAGCTATTCAGTCTCTTGATGCAGCTTCAACATTAAATTACATCATGGCTAACCTACATCTTTTGTTCCCTTTTGTTCTGTAACCTTTAATTAATGTGGTTGCCTCAGAACATTCTATAAATTTTGTCTTAAGTTCAGTTCACAGTTTCGTCTGCTTTTGATGGAAGAGTTAGATTTCTACTCCCATTTATCATGGCTATGGATTTGTTTGGAGCTTTGATTTGCTGTATTTATTTATTATCACGTATACCTAAGTACAATAAAAAGCTTTGTTTACAAGCAGTACAGGCAGATCATGGGGTGAAAAAGTCACTGAGGCAGAGGCATACAGGTTACGTAGCACATGGTGTGCACACGGCAAGATCAGCATTATTTGAAGTTAGATAGTCCATTCATCAGGGTGATAACTGCTGGGAAGAAGCTGTTCCCACACCTGTTGGTGCGAGTGTTAAAGCTTCTATATTTTCTGCCTGACGGAAGAAGAGAGCCTTACTGGGATGCAATGTGTCTTTGCTGATGTTGGCAGCCTTTGTGTGGCAGAGCTGTGAAAGTGGGTTCTGTGGCTGGAAGGTTGGCTTCTGTGATGGTCTGGGCTGTCTACACAACCTTCTGTAGTTTCTTACAGTCCTGGGCAGAGCAGTTGCCATGCCAGGCTGTTATACACCTGCACAGTATGCTTTCAATGGTGCATCTGTAAATGTTGGTGTGGGTCCTTATGGATATGCCAAATTTCTTGAGCCTCCTGAGGAACAAGAGGTGTTGTTGTGCTTAGCTTATCTACTGATGGTGGCTGATAGGAATGTTTTGCTCTTTACTGCCTTTATTCATGTTTTAAAAGTAGATGTTGGGGAATGATCCACTTGCTTGTGTCTGAGGAAGAATTTTGTGAAACTTGAAAGGATTCTGAAAAGATTTTACAAGGATGTTGCCAGGGTTAGAGGCCGAATAGGCTGGGGCAATTTTCCCTGGAACTTCAGATGGTGAGGGGTGACCTTATAAAAGGTTTTAAAATCATGAGGGGCGATAAATCAGATTAGATTACTTACAGTGTGGAAACAGGCCCTTCGGTCCAACAAGTCCACACCGACCCACCCTGACCCATTCCCCTACATTTACCTCTTCACCTAACACTACGGGGCAATGTTAGCATGGCCAATTCACCTGACCGGCACGTTTTGGACTGTGGGAGGAAACCGGAACACCCAGAGGAAACCCACACAGACACTGGGAGAATGTGCAAACTCCACACAGACAGTTGCCTGAGGCAGGAATTGAACCCGGATCTCTGGCGCTGTGAAGCAGCAGCGCTAACCACTGTACCACCGTGCCGCCCGATAGGGTGAATAGCCAAGGTTTTTCCCTAGGGTAGAGTCCAAAACTAGAGGGAATAGGTTTAAGATGAGAGGGGAAAGATTTAAAAGGGACCTGAGGGGAAACCTTTTCATGCAGAAGGTGGTGTATGTATGGAATGAGTTGCCAGAGGAAGTGGTGGAAGCTGGTACCTTTATAACATATAAAAGGCATCCAGATAAGAAAATTAGGGAAGTAAACAAGTGGCTAAGAGATTGGTGTGGGAAAGAGAGGTTCTGGGACATTTCATGGAACATTGGCATCGGGGGGATCTGTACCGATGGGATGGTCTCCACCTGAACTGATCTGGAACCAGTTTTCTGGCGAAAAGGATAAATATGGTGGTCACTAGGACTTGAGAGTCAGGAGGAAAGGAAAGGGAAAGCAACAGGGAGTATGGAGTCAAGTAGAAAGATAAGCAACAGGTTAGCATGTGTGCAGGGTTTAAGTTCCAGGCAGACTAGGAATGAAGCAAAAAGGACCGATAACTTAGGACATATTACGAGAGATGATAGAAATCACGACGATAAGAAATTTAGCATAAGTTGCTTTATCTGAATGCTCGTAGTATTCGTAACAAAGTAGATAAATTAACAGCACAAATCATCGTGATTGATTATGATGTGGTAGGCATCACAGAGACATGGTTGCAGGGCGTTCAGGACTGGCAGTTAAATGTCCAAGGATTTACAACTTATCGAAAAGACGGAGGTGGGCAGAGGGGGAGGGGTTGCCTTCTTGGTTAAGAATGAAATTAAATCTATGGCACTGAATGACATAGGGTCAGATGATGTGGAGTTTGTGTGGGTGGATTTGAGGAACCACAAAAGCAAAAAACCATCATGGGAGTTATGTACAGACCTCCCAGCAGTGGTCAGGCCCAGGGGCGCAAGATGCACCTGGAAATAGATAGGGCATGTTAGAAAGGCAAGATCACGGTGATCATGGGGGACTTCAAAATGCAAATGGACTGGGTGAATACTGCTGCCAGTGGATCCAAAGAAAGGGAATTCATGGAATGCTTACAGGATGGCTTTCTGGTACAGTTTTTGATGGAGCCCACAAGGGAGCAGGCTATTCTGGACTTAGTGCTATGTAACGAGCCAGACTTTGTAAAAGATCTTAAAGTAAGTAAGGGAACACTTTAGAGGCAGCGATCATAATATGGTAGAGTTCAGTCTGCAGTTTGAAAGAGAGAAGGCAAAATCGGATGTAATGGTGTTACAGGTAAATAAAGGTAATTACAGGGGCATGAGAGAGGAATTGATGAAAATCAACTGGAAGCAGAGCCTAGTGAGGAAGACAGTCAAGCAACAATGGCAGGAGTGTCTGGGTGAGGACACAGTACAGAGGTTAAATCCAAAGAAAAGAAAGATTATTGTCGGGGGGTGGGGGTTGGAATTAGAGAGCCATGGCTGACAAAGGAAGTCAGGAAACATATCATAGAAAAAGAGAGAGCCTATAAAGTAGCCAAGAGCACTGGGAAATCAGAAGATTGGGAAGTCTATAAAAACAAATAGGATAACAAATAGGATAACAAAGAGAGAAATAAGAGGGAGAGGATCAAATGTGAAGGTAACTTATCCAGTAATATTAGAAATTATAGTAAAAGTTTCTTTCAATACATAAAAAATAAACAAAAGGCAAAAGTAGAAATTGGGCCACTCCAAATCGATGCAGGAAGACTAGTGATGGGAGATAAGGAAATAGCTGAAGAAATTAATAAATATTTTGTATCAGTCTTCACAGTGTAAGAAAAGGGGCGGCACGGTGGCTCAGTGGTTAGCACTGCAGCCTCGCAGCACCAGGGACCCGGGTTCGATTCCAGCCTCGGATGACTGCACATTCTCCCCGTGTCTGCGTGGGTTTCCTCTAGGTGCTCCGGTTTCCTCCCCCAGTCCAAAGATGTGCAGGTCAGGTGAATTGGTCATGCTAAATTGCCATAGTGTTAGGTGCATTAGTCAGAGGGAAATGGGTCCGGGTGGGTTACTCTTTGGAGGGTCAGTGTGGACTTGTTGGGCTGAAGGGCCTGTTTCCACACTATAGGGAATCTAATCTAATCTAAAAGCGAAAAGGTCTAAAAATTGATAAATCTCCTAGCCCCAATGGGCTGCATCCCAGAGTTCTGAGGGAGGTGGCTGCAGAAATACCGTAGGCATTGGTTGTGATCTTTCAAAAATCACTGGAGTCGGGGAAAGTCCCAGATGATTGGAAAATTGCTGTTGTAACCCCCTTGTTCAAGAAAGGATCAAGACATAAGGTGGAAAATTATAGGCCGATTCGCCTAACCTCGGTTGTTGGTAAAATTCTAGAATCCATCATTAAAGATGAGACTTCTAAATTCTTGGAAATACAGGGTCAGATTAGAACAAGTCAGCATGGATTTAGTAAGGGGAGGTTGTGCCTGACAAACCTGTTAGAATTCTTTGAAGAGGTAACAAGTAGGTTAGACCAGGAAAACAAAGTGGATGTTATCTACCTAGACTTCCAAAAGGTGCCTCACGGAAGGCTGCTGAATAAGGTGAGGGCTCATAGTGTTCGAGGTGAGCTCCTGGCATGGATTGAGGATAGGCTGTCTGACAAGAGGCGGAGAATTGGGATAAAAGATTCTTTTTCAGAATGGCAGCTGGTGACAAGTGGTGTCCCACAGGGTTCAGTGTTGGGGCCGCAGCTGTTCACTTTATATATTAATGATCTGAAGGAAGGGACTGGGGGCGTTCTGGTGAAGTTCGTCAATGATACGAAGTTAGGCAGACAGGCAAGTACTTCTGAGGAGGCGGGGAGACTGCAGAAAGATTTAGACAGTTTAAGAGAGTTGTCCAGGAAATGGCTGAAATTCAGTGTGAGCAAATGTGAGGTCTTGCACTTTGGGAAAAAAAGAATACAGACATGGACTATTTTTTAAACGGTGAGAAATTCATAAAGCCGAAGTACAAAGGGATCTGGGAGTGCTAGTCCAGGATTCTCCAAAGGTTGACTCGCAGGTTGAGTCCGTGGTTAAGAAAGCAAATGTAATGTTATCATTAATTTCAAGAGGGTTGGAATATAAAAGCAGTGATGTGCTACTGAGACTTTATAAAGTTATAGTTAGGCCCCATTTAGAATACTGTGTCCAATTTTGGGCCCCACACCTCAGGAAGGATATACTGGCACTGGACCGTGTCCAGTGGAGATTCACACAGATGATCCCTGGAATGGTAGGCCTAACATATGATGAATGGCTGAGGATCTTGGGATTGTATTCATTAGAGTTTAGAAGATTGAGGGGAGAATTAATAGAAACTTATAAGTTAATGCATGGCTTAGAAAGGGTGGATGCTGGAAATTTATTTCCATTTGTCGGGGAGACTAGGACCCATGGGCACAGCCTTAGGATTAGACGGGGTCAATTTAGAATCGAAATGAGGAGACATTTCTTCAGCCAGAGAGTGGTATGCCTGTGGAATTAATTGCCACAGAGCGCAGTGGAGGCCGGGGCATTAAATGTCTTCAGGGCAGAAATTGATAAATTCTTGATCTCGCAAGGAATTAAGGGCTATGGGGAGAGTGCAGGTAAGTGGAGTTGACATGCCCATCAGTCATGATTGAATGGCAGAGTGGACTCGATGGGCTGAATGGCCTTACTTCCACTCCTATGTCTTATGAATAGGAAGGGTTTAGAGAGATATGGGCCAAATGCCAGTAAATTGGACTAGATTAATTTAGGATAGCTGGTCAGCATTGATGAGTTGGACCGAAGGACTTTTTTCATGCTGCATAGTTCTCTAACTGTATTTTCCAAGGTTTTGTGTGAAATATTGGAATGGGTGAAGATGTAAGACCATAAAAGAAACAAGCAAAATGACAACAGGGTCTTGCAGATTACATATGGTTCACATGTCATTGGAAAGCAAACTCTATCTCTAGACTCCCACCTTCCATACAATGTACTCTAAGTTCTGAAAATATCACTCATCTGGCAAAGTGGCTACACGAAAGTGTGATTATGCTGTATATGGATACCAGGAGATCCATTCTCCAGCTTTAGAATTGATTTAGAATTTTGGCCTTTGCCGAAAGTCATTACATACCCTGCATAGTCTGCCTGAGTTGATTGTTCAATATTGTAAACTTGAATAGCTGCAGTTGGTTGATTAAGAAGTAGAAAAAAAGATGACAAAGGCATCTAGGGAACTATTAAGTCGATGCTTAGTCGATAAAAGCAAAATTTTGAGCCAAAGTACTTTTTGATTTCTTAATCTTGCATCAGAATTTGTATTTGATTTTCTGACTTCACGTTCAGAGCTAAGCAGTAATTATGTCCCAATTTTGTTCTGAATCTCTCTCTCGTTTGGGGGTAACATGTCCAGGTTGCTTCTTGACTGTTAAATCAATTCTAACATCCCATTGTATGAATAGGTGGAGACTTTGGATGGAAAACTACAGCTTATACAAGAAGAGTTGCGTGAAAAAGACTTTAAACTACTACAAAAGGAGCAACAAATAAATCAGCTGAAAAGTGAAGTTGAAGGAAAGGATGTGCAGATTGATAAATATGAGCAGGTAAATATAACCAATAATACTTCAGTAACAGAAATTTATACAGGTAACAGCACTTGTAACTTATGCAAAATATCCCAAGGCTCTTCTGTAACATGAGAAAAGCAGATACAAAGTGCCATTACAGTTGAAGGAAAGCTGGTTTGAAATGAGGAGTCTGAGGTGGAAACACAAAAGAGTTTGGGAAAAGGAAAGCAGAGGGACAGAAACGAAATGTCTGAAAGCACAGTTGCCAGCGGTGGTGCGAAAGGGACTGGGCACTGTACCAGCTGCTGAACCTAGAGAAGTGAGGAGCTTGGAAGGAGAACATGTGAGAAAGCATGGCTTGTTTGAGTTGGTTACTTGAAGTTGGTGTTAACATGGATGAACAGAAAGACCACAAATTTTAAATTTGAGGTGGTGGGGAACTGGAAAGGTGTTTGGTACATAATAGGTTATAAACATTGGAGTTGGAGATGAATGTCAAAGAATGGAAAACCAGTAAAAAAAAAGCATTGGAATGTGGAGTGATGCGGCATGTTATTTAAAAATTTTATGTTTGCTCTCTTCATTCAGTTTTGGTGGGAAGGCGAGATAATTTAATGCAGGTTCATTTTGAATCATTGCTCTATATTCATAATGCTGTTAAATAATGTGGCTGGACAGTTCGTTTGTGAAACCGTGTCATGCCAACAGCATGGGTTCAATTCCCATTATCAGCTGTGATGACTATGGAAGACGCGCTTTCTCAACCTCTCCCCTCATCTGAGGTATGGTGGCCTTCAGGTTAAATCAGTCATCTCTCTCTAATAAGTGTCTCTCTAAATCGTTTGAAGTTTGAATTGTAAGTTGCAGACAGAAAGAACTTGTGAACACCTTCTGTCCTGTTTCAACTCCACAAAATAGGTGATAGTTATTCCCTGATTCATTGCTCAAATTTCACTGGTTTAAAATGTAAACAAGACCTGAAAGTTAACTGCCTGCCAGTCATTGATCAGTGCATTCTCCTTAGTATAACGCTATCTTGTACAGTGTAAAATTTGGTACTTTCCTTGAATTAATATTCTTGCAAGTTGGACTAATGAGTACAAGATTTAAATCATCATCACATCGTGTCGTTTTTTTCATCAATACTCAAGCTCTGTACTAACAAGCAAATATTTGTACCTTCCTTTTATTGTGTTTTGTTGCAGAAAACCCATTATTTTTAATTTAAATATGTGAAACAGCTTTTTAATGTTTTCAGGATATTCTTGGGTGTGCTTCATAAATAATCTTTTCTGTTTATTGACTTGATTGATGTTTATCTAGATGCTGAAAGATAAGGATCAGTGCATTGTGAAACAGCAAAAGGATGTATTTGATGAAAGCCAACAAGTACGGATAGTCCATGAGCAAATGCAGCGCTGTCACCTGGAACTGAGGGAGTGTCAGCAACACCTAGCACAGACAAAAAGAGAGGTAGAACGTGTCTCTGTTGAGCTGGACGAAACTATTAGACTGTCTCAAGAAAAGGTAAATACTAACGGCAGCAGTTGAATAAAATAGAATCATGGAATTTTGCAGTACAGAAGGCCATTTGACTCATCATACCTATACTGGCTCCCGAAAGACATACACAATTAGTGCCAATCTCTAGCTCCACCTCCATAGCCCTCTAAATTTTGAAATATATATCCAGTTCTCTTCTGCAGTCTCATATGGAATCCACTGCCATGCAGTAGATTCCACGTCCTAACAACTGAATAAAGAAGTTTCTTCTCATCTCACTCCTAGCTGTCTTGCTGACCCCTCGTTATGACGTACCAACTAGTGGAAACAAAATAGCTTCCTTTACGCTGTCAAAATTGTTCATAATTTTGAACAACTAAGGGAGATCACCTGTTAATCTTCTCTGCTCCAATGAGAATAAACCCAACTTCTCTAATCTTTACTTGTATCTAAAATTCCTCATTTCTGATATCATTCCAGTAAATCTCCTTTGAACTCTCTCCACAGCTTTAATATCCTTCCTTTAAATAAGGTGGCCAGAACTGAACACAATACTCCAAATATGGTGTAACCAATGATTTATAAAGTTGTAGCATGACTTCCTTTTATACTCTCTGCCTTGATTTATAAAGCAGAGGATTCTATAAGCCTTCTTTACAACTCTTCCAACTTGCCTAGCCACCTTCAGAGAATTTTGTACATGAACCTTGAAGTCCCACTGCTCCTGTACTCCCCTCAAAGATGTGACAGCAATATGGAGTCATAAAGCATGGAAACAGACCCTTTGGTCCAATACATCTGTGTCAACCACGTTTCCCAAACTTAACTAGTCCTATTTGCCTTTGTTTGGTCGATATCCCTCTAAACCTTTCCTATTCGTGTATTTTCTGTGGTAGCGAATTCTACAGGCTGACCACACGCTCTAAGTGAAGAAATCTCTCCTTTTTAAGTCCTAATAGTTTACTCCATGCCCATAGACGTGATCCCTAGTTCTAGATTCTCCTGCAGTTTCAAACACCATTCTGGCATCTACTTTGTCTGGTTCTTTTTTAATTGTATCAGTCTATATGAAAACCTCTCCAGCACTCTTTTGAATTCAAATGAATATAATTCTCTCCTCAAGTGTCAATCCTGCCATCATAATAATCAGTTTGGTAAACCGTTGCTGCACTCTCTCTACAGAAAGAACATTTTTCCTCCAATAAGGAGACCAAAACTGCACACAATAAACCAGGTGTGGACTCACCAAGGTTCCAGTATAATTGCAGCAAGACTTTCCTGCTCCTTTACTCTCATCCTTTTGCTATGAAGACCAACATGCCATTTAGCATCTTTACTGCCTGCATTGCTTACCTTCAGTGACTGGTGACTGAGGACATCCAGGTCGTGTTACATATTTCACCCTCTCAATTTATAACCATTCAAATAATAATCTGCCTCCCCCTTATGTTTGTCCCTATTATGCTGCATCTACTATGCATTTAGCCACTTACACAGCTTGTCCAAATCACACTGAAGCCTGCCTGCATCCTTCTCACAGCTCAACCTCCTACCCTGGTTTGTGTCATCAGCAAGTTTCAAGATATTACGTGTAGTCCCTCATCAAAATCGTTAACATACATTGTGAATAGTTGAGGTCCTATCATTGATCCCTGCGGTATCCCACTTGTTTCTGCCTGCCATTTTTGGAAAAAGACCCATTTATTCCTACTCATTGTTTCCCGTTTTCAATCCATCTCAATACACTACCCCCAATCCCATGTGCTTTAATTTTACACACTACTCACACTTATGTGGGACTTTGTCAAAAGCCTTCTGAAAGCCAAAATCTATCTGATCCTGCTACTGGTTTCCAAATACTGAGCTTTTTTTTAATATATTGGACTCTAGCACTTTCTCCACTACCAATGTCAGGCTGGCTGGTCTGTAGTCCCTGGTTTTCTCTCTGCTTCCCATTTTAAACAAATGGATTACATTAGCTGCCCTCCAATCTGTAGGAATTGCTCCAGAGTCTATAGAATTTTGCATGATGACCACCAGTTATCAGAGTTGATGACAATACTACACAAATCAGAACCCACTCTGATAGGGCATATGTTGTTTACTTTTGTTTACCAAGTAAGTCAGCCACTGAACATGTTGGCAAGAGGCCTACAGTGTACCTTTAGTAGAAGAACATAAAAATTAATTTCACAAAAGAAAAATGTCTCAAACTATTGGAATGATCTCATTGCAAAAATCAGCAAGTAATATTAATTTCTTTTATCCCAGCAATACCCTTACAGATACTCAGAATCAGTGAAGAATCATCGTATTTCCACACTAAAGGTCTTTGCTTCGCTGAAACAGCTGTAATGTGTTTTGTTTTGACAAACCTCTGAGCATTCACTGGATGTTATTTTCTTCAGTTTATGTTTCTGCCCTGAAAAGAAACTGCTAATTCAGCTCACTATTTAACATTGGTTCCCTAAATCAGCCAATGTCGTCTTCCCCTCTGACACCCCAACAGCCTTCCATTTCTGAATCTTTCATTCTCACTGACCTCCAGTTTCTACCAGCCTGGACTGATTAGGGATTCCAAGTGATAGCACCTCTTCTTGGGAATATTCCAATGGGTAATTCCCCTGAACCCTCTGGAAAAGCTTTCAACATCAGAAAATTCAGAGTACTGCTTCCTTCACGTTCATAGTTACTTAGGAAAAGTTAGTCAGTTAAAACCTAGTCTAACTGTCAAAGTGTCGGGCTGTATTGGTGCACATTTACATTTCTGAACACAGCAGTTGACTGCTGTAAAAGGGGTTTGACCTCCCCACAAAAAAACACTCCTGCATTACAGGACACTGTGTTGATTTATACAGTGCTCCCTAAATTATGCTGATATTGGAATTCCTAGCTATGAAACAGAATTCTATACTAAGGTTAAAAATCTGAGCAGGATTGCCACTCAACATATTCGGATCAGTGTTCTAGAAAGGTTCATTGTAATTTCTTTGCTTTATAATCTATGCTTTACAAAGTTCAGGATCTGTTGAGCTGTTCTGAACACTTGCACAGTTGTACTATCTTCAGCAGCTTTGTGCATATATACCCCTGTTTCTGTACTGTTTAATTTATACCACATTTATACCATTTTGTACTTAGCAGCATAAAATTTTACCAGTCTGTCTGTATCCTTTTGAAACTATTCCTATCCTCATAAAATTACACTTCCAAGTTCTGCAATATCTACAGACTTTGAAATTGTGTCTATATATCTAAATCTAAGTCACTAATGTGTATCAAGAAAAGCAGTGCTCCTGACACCTAGTCATGAGAATACCTCCCTCCAGTCTGAGAAATAAAAACATTCACCACTTATATTTCCTTACTCTTACTCCATATGCATGCTGACCAGTCTCTCCCATCCCATGGGCTTTAACTTTGCTGGCAAGCCTTTCGTATAGCACTTTTGGAACTCCACATACATCACATAAATTGCTCTACCTTCATTAACACCTCATCAAAAACTCAATCAGTTTATTTATTTTCAATAAATATACACCGACTTTCCTTAATTAATCAGTATTTATCCAGGTAACTGTTAATTTTGTCCAAGTGTATCTTTCCGAA